>NC_052157.1:88162459-88762459 GCF_902713615.1 Scyliorhinus canicula
CCCAGAAAGCGGCGGGAGTTCAGAGACAGAGGAGCCCAGAAAACAGGCGGGAGTTCAGAGACAGAGGGAGCCCAGAAAGCAGCGGGAGTTCAGAGACAGAGGGAGCCCAGAAAGCGGCGGGAGTTCAGAGACAGAGGGAGCCCAGAAAGCGCGGGAGTTCAGAGACAGAGGGAGCCCAGAAAGCGGCGGGAGTTCAGAGACAGAGAGCCCAGAAAGCGGCGGGAGTTCAGAGACAGAGGGAGCCCAGAAAACACCGGGAGTTCAGAGACAGAGAGCCCAGAAAGCGGCGGGAGTTCAGAGACAGAGGGAGCCCAGAAAGCAGCGGGAGTTCAGAGACAGAGAGCCCAGAAAGCGGCGGGAGTTCAGAGACAGAGGGAGCCCAGAAAGCAGCGGGAGTTCAGAGACAGAGAGCCCAGAAAGCGGCGGGAGTTCAGAGACAGAGGGAGCCCAGAAAGCAGCGGGAGTTCAGAGACAGAGAGCCCAGAAAGCGGCGGGAGTTCAGAGACAGAGAGTCCATAAAGCAGCGGGAGTTCAGAGACAGAGGGAGCCCAGAAAGCTGCGGGAGTTCTGAGACAGAGAGCCCGGAAAGCGGCGGGAGTTCTGAGACAGAGGGAGCCCAGAAAGCAGCGGGAGTTCAGAGACAGAGAGCCCAGAAAGCGGCGGGAGTTCAGAGACAGAGGGAGCCCAGAAAGCAGCGGGAGTTCAGAGACAGAGGGAGCCCAGAAAGCTGCGGGAGTTCTGAGACAGAGAGCCCGGAAAGCGGCGGGAGTTCAGAGACAGAGGGAGCCCAGAAAGCAGCGGGAGTTCAGAGACAGAGTGCTCAGAAAGCGGCGGGAGTTCAGAGACAGAGAGCCCAGAAAGCGCGGGAGTTCAGAGACAGAGGGAGCCCAGAAAACACCGGGAGTTCAGAGACAGAGAGCCCAGAAAGCGGCGGGAGTTCAGAGACTGAGGGAGCCCAGAAAACACCGGGAGTTCAGAGACAGAGAGCCCAGAAAGCGGCGGGAGTTCAGAGACTGAGGGAGCCCAGAAAGAATCGGGAGTTCAGAGACAGAGAGCCCAGAAAGCGGCGGCAGTTCAGAGACAGAGGGAACCAAGAAAGAATCGGGAGTTCAGAGTCAGAGAGCCCAGAAAGCGGCGGGAGTTCAGAGACAGAGGGAGCCCAAAAGCAGCGGGAGTTCAGAGACAGAGAGCCCAGAAAGCAGCGGGAGTTCAGAGACAGAGAGTCCATAAAGCAGCGGGAGTTCAGAGACAGAGGGAGCCCAGAAAGCTGCGGGAGTTCTGAGACAGAGAGCCCAGAAAGCAGCGGGAGTTCAGAGACAGAGTGCTCAGAAAGCGGCGGGAGTTCAGAGACAGAGAGCCCAGAAAGCGCGGGAGTTCAGAGACAGAGGGAGCCCAGAAAGAATCGGGAGTTCAGAGACAGAGAGCCCAGAAAGCGGCGGCAGTTCAGAAACAGAGGGAACCAAGAAAGCAGCGGGAGTTCAGAGACAGAGGGAGCCAAGAAAGCAGCGGGAGTTCAGAGACAGAGAGCTCATAAAGTAGCGGGAGTTCAGAGACAGAGAGCCCAGAAAGCAGCGGGAGTTCAGAGACAGAGAGCCCAGAAGGCAGCGGGAGTTCAGTGGCACAGAGCCCATAAAGCAGCGGGCGTTCAGAGACAGAGAGCACAGAAAGCGGCTGGAGTTCAGAGAGAGAGGGAGCCCATAAAGCAGCGGGAGTTCAGAGACAGAGAGCCCAGAATGCGGCGGGAGTTCAGAGACAGAGACGCCCAGGAAGCAGCGGGAGTTCAGAGACAGAGGGAGCCCAGAAAGCGGCGGGAGTTCAGAGACAGAGGGAGCCCAGAAAGCAGCGGGAGTTCAGAGACAGAGGGAGCCCAGAAAGCTGCGGGAGTTCTGAGACAGAGAGCCCGGAAAGCGGCGGGAGTTCAGAGACAGAGGGAGCCCAGAAAGCAGCGGGAGTTCAGAGACAGAGTGCTCAGAAAGCGCGGGAGTTCAGAGACAGAGGGAGCCCAGAAAACACCGGTAGTTCAGAGACAGAGAGCCCAGAAAGCGGCGGGAGGTCAGAGACAGAGGGAGCCCAGAAAGAATCGGGAGTTCAGAGACAGAGAGCCCAGAAAGCGGCGGCAGTTCAGAGACAGAGGGAACCAAGAAAGCAGCGGGAGATCAGAGACAGAGAGCCCAGAAAGAATCGGGAGTTCAGAGACAGAGGGAGCCCAGAAAGCAGCGGGAGTTCAGAGACAGAGAGCTCATAAAGTAGCGGGAGTTCAGAGACAGAGAGCCCAGAAAGCAGCGGGAGTTCAGTGACAGAGAGCCCAGAAGGCAGCGGGAATTCAGTGACAGAGAGCCCAGAAGGCAGCGGGAGTTCAGAGACAGAGAGCCCATAAAGCAGCGGGAGTTCTGAGACAGAGAGCACAGAAAGCGGCTGGAGTTCAGAGACAGAGGGAGCCCAGAAAGCAGCGGGAGTTCAGAGACAGAGAGCTCAGAAAGCGGCGGGGGTTCAGAGACAGAGAGCCCAGAAAGCGGCGGGAGTTCAGAGACAGAGAGTCCAGAAAGCAGCGGGAGTTCAGAGACAGAGGGAGCCCAGAAAGCTGCGGGAGTTCAGAGACAGAGAGCCCAGAAAGCGGCGGGAGTTCAGAGACAGAGGGAGCCCAGAAAGCAGCGGGAGTTCAGAGACAGAGAGCCCAGAAAGCTGCGGGAGTTCAGAGACAGAGAGCCCATAAAGCAGCGGGAGTTCAGAGACAGAGGAGCCCAGAAAAGCAGCGGGATTCAGAGACAGAGAGCCCAGAAAGCGGCGGGAGTTCAGAGACAGAGGGAGCCCAGAAAGCAGCGGGAGTTCAGAGACAGAGAGCCCCGAAAGCGGCGGGAGTTCAGAGACAGAGACGCCCATAAAGCAGCGGGAGTTCAGAGACAGAGAGCCCAGAAAGCGGCGGGAGTTCAGAGACAGAGGGAGCCCAGAAAGCGCGGGAGTTCAGAGACAGAGGGAGCCCAGAAAGCAGCGGGAGTTCAGAGACAGAGGGAGCCCAGAAAGCAGCGGGAGTTCAGAGACAGAGAGCCCAGAAAGCGGCGGGAGTTCAGAGACAGAGGAGCCCAGAAAGCGAGGGATGTTCAGAGACAGAGGGAGCCCAGAAAGCGCGGGAGTTCAGAGACAGAGAGCCCAGAAAGCGGCGGGAGTTCAGAGACAGAGGGAGCCCAGAAAGCAGCGGGAGTTCAGAGACAGAGAGCCCAGAAAGCGGCGGGAGTTCAGAGACAGAGGGAGCCCAGAAAGCAGCGGGAGTTCAGAGACAGAGGGAGCCCAGAAAGCGGCGGGAGTTCAGAGACAGAGGGAGCCCAGAAAGCAGCGGGAGTTCAGAGACAGAGAGCTCAGAAAGCGGCGGGAGTTCAGAGACAGAGGGAGCCCAGAAAGCAGCGGGAGTTCAGAGACAGAGGGAGCCCAGAAACACCGGGAGTTCAGAGACAGAGAGCCCAGAAAGCGGCGGGAGTTCAGAGACAGAGGGAGCCCAGAAAGCAGCGGGAGTTCAGAGACAGAGAGCCCAGAAAGCGGCGGCAGTTCAGAGACAGAGGGAACCAAGAAAGCAGCGGGAGTTCAGAGACAGAGGGAGCCAAGAAAGCAGCGGGAGTTCAGAGTCAGAGAGCTCATAAAGTAGCGGGAGTTCAGAGACAGAGAGCCCAGAAAGCAGCGGGTGTTCAGAGACAGAGAGCCCAGAAGGCAGCGGGAGTTCAGTGACGGAGAGCCCATAAAGCAGCGGGAGTTCAGAGACAGAGAGCACAGAAAGCGGCTGGAGTTCAGAGAGAGAGGGAGCCCATAAAGCAGCGGGAGTTCAGAGACAGAGAGCCCAGAATGCGGCGGGAGTTCAGAGACAGAGGGAGCCCAGGAAGCAGCGGGAGTTCAGAGACAGAGGGAGCCCAGAAAGCGGCGGGAGTTCAGAGACAGAGGGAGCCCAGAAAGCAGCGGGAGTTCAGAGACAGAGGGAGCCCAGAAAGCTGCGGGAGTTCTGAGACAGAGAGCCCGGAAAGCGGCGGGAGTTCAGAGACAGAGGGAGCCCAGAAAGCAGCGGGAGTTCAGAGACAGAGTGCTCAGAAAGCGGCGGGAGTTCAGAGACAGAGAGCCCAGAAAGCGCGGGAGTTCAGAGACAGAGGGAGCCCAGAAAACACCGGTAGTTCAGAGACAGAGAGCCCAGAAAGCGGCGGGAGTTCAGAGACAGAGGGAGCCCAGAAAGAATCGGGAGTTCAGAGACAGAGAGCCCAGAAAGCGGCGGCAGGTCAGAGACAGAGGGAACCAAGAAAGCAGCGGGAGATCAGAGACAGAGAGCCCAGAAAGAATCGGGAGTTCAGAGACAGAGGGAGCCCAGAAAGCAGCGGGAGTTCAGAGACAGAGAGCTCATAAAGTAGCGGGAGTTCAGAGACAGAGAGCCCAGAAAGCAGCGGGAGTTCAGAGAAAGAGAGCCCAGAAGGCAGCGGGAGTTCAGAGACAGAGAGCCCATAAAGCAGCGGGAGTTCTGAGACAGAGAGCACAGAAAGCGGCTGGAGTTCAGAGACAGAGGGAGCCCAGAAAGCAGCGGAAGTTCAGAGACAGAGAGCTCAGAAAGCGGCGGGGGTTCAGAGACAGAGAGCCCAGAAAGCGGCGGGAGTTCAGAGACAGAGGGAGCCCAGAAAACACCGGGAGTTCAGAGACAGAGAGCCCAGAAAGCTGCGGGAGTTCAGAGACAGAGGGAGCCAAGAAATAATCGGGAGTTCAGAGACAGAGAGCCCAGAAAGCGGCGGGAGTTCAGAAACAGAGGGAGCCCAGAAAACACCGGGAGTTCAGAGACAGAGGGAGCCCAGAAAGCTGCGGGAGTTCAGAGACAGAGAGCCCAGAAAGCGGCGGGAGTTCAGAGACAGAGGGAGCCCAGAAAGCACCGGGAGTTCAGAGACAGAGAGCCCAGAAAGCGGCGGGAGTTCAGAGACAGAGGGAGCCCAGAAAGCACCGGGAGTTCAGAGACAGAGAGCCCGGAAAGCGGCGGGAGTTCAGAGACAGAGGGAGCCAGAAAGCAGCGGGAGTTCAGAGACAGAGGGAGCTCAGAAAGCGGCGGGAGTTCAGAGACAGAGAGCCCAGAAAGCGCGGGAGTTCAGAGACAGAGGGAGCCCAGAAAACACCGGGAGTTCAGAGACAGAGAGCCCAGAAAGCGGCGGGAGTTCAGAGACAGAGGGAGCCCAGAAAGAATCGGGAGTTCAGAGACAGAGAGCCCAGAAAGCGGCGGGAGTTCAGAGACAGAGGGAGCCCAAAAGCAGCGGGAGTTCAGAGACAGAGAGCCCAGAAAGCGGCGGGAGTTCAGAGACAGAGGGAGCCCAGAAAGCAGCGGGAGTTCTGAGACAGAGAGCCCAGAAAGCTGCGGGAGTTCAGAGACAGAGAGCCCAGAAGCAGCGGGAGTTCAGAGACAGAGAGCCCAGAAAGCAGCGGGAGTTCAGAGACAGAGAGCCCAGAAAGCGGCGGGAGTTCAGAGACAGAGGGAGCCCAGAAAGCAGCGGGAGTTCAGAGACAGGGAGCCCAGAATGCGGCGGGAGTTCAGAGACAGAGGGTGCCCAGGAAGCAGCGGGAGTTCAGAGACAGAGGGAGCCCAGAAAGCGGCGGGTGTTCAGAGACAGAGGGAGCCCAGAAAGCAGCGGGAGTTCAGAGACAGAGGGAGCCCAGAAAGCTGCGGGAGTTCTGAGACAGAGAGCCCGGAAAGCGGCGGGAGTTCAGAGACAGAGGGAGCCCAGAAAGCAGCGGGAGTTCAGAGACAGAGTGCTCAGAAAGCGGCGGGAGTTCAGAGACAGAGAGCCCAGAAAGCGCGGGAGTTCAGAGACAGAGGGAGCCCAGAAAACACCGGTAGTTCAGAGACAGAGAGCCCAGAAAGCGGCGGGAGGTCAGAGACAGAGGGAGCCCAGAAAGAATCGGGAGTTCAGAGACAGAGAGCCCAGAAAGCGGCGGCAGGTCAGAGACAGAGGGAACCAAGAAAGCAGCGGGAGATCAGAGACAGAGAGCCCAGAAAGAATCGGGAGTTCAGAGACAGAGGGAGCCCAGAAAGCAGCGGGAGTTCAGAGACAGAGAGCTCATAAAGTAGCGGGAGTTCAGAGACAGAGAGCCCAGAAAGCAGCGGGAGTTCAGTGACAGAGAGCCCAGAAGGCAGCGGGAATTCAGTGACAGAGAGCCCAGAAGGCAGCGGGAGTTCAGAGACAGAGAGCTCATAAAGCAGCGGGAGTTCAGAGACAGAGAGCCCAGAAAGCGGCGGGAGTTCAGAAACAGAGGGAGCCCAGAAAACACCGGGAGTTCAGAGACAGAGGGAGCCCAGAAAGCTGCGGGAGTTCAGAGACAGAGAGCCCAGAAAGCGGCGGGAGTTCAGAGACAGAGGGAGCCCAGAAAGCACCGGGAGTTCAGAGACAGAGAGCCCAGAAAGCGGCGGGAGTTCAGAGACAGAGGGAGCCCAGAAAGCACCGGGAGTTCAGAGACAGAGAGCCCGGAAAGCGGCGGGAGTTCAGAGACAGAGGGAGCCCAGAAAGGAGCGGGAGTTCAGAGACAGAGTGCTCAGAAAGCGGCGGGAGTTCAGAGACAGAGAGCCCAGAAAGCGCGGGAGTTCAGAGACAGAGGGAGCCCAGAAAACACAGAGAGTTCAGAGACAGAGAGCCCAGAAAGCGGCGGGAGTTCAGAGACAGAGGGAGCCCAGAAAGAATCGGGAGTTCAGAGACAGAGAGCCCAGAAAGCGGCGGCAGTTCAGAGACAGAGGGAACCAAGAAAGCAGCGGGAGTTCAGAGACAGAGGGAGCCAAGAAAGCAGCGGGAGTTCAGAGTCAGAGAGCTCATAAAGTAGCGGGAGTTCAGAGACAGAGAGCCCAGAAAGCAGCGGGTGTTCAGAGACAGAGAGCCCAGAAGGCAGCGGGAGTTCAGTGACGGAGAGCCCATAAAGCAGCGGGAGTTCAGAGACAGAGAGCACAGAAAGCGGCTGGAGTTCAGAGAGAGAGGGAGCCCATAAAGCAGCGGGAGTTCAGAGACAGGGAGCCCAGAATGCGGCGGGAGTTCAGAGACAGAGAGCCCAGAAAGCAGGCGGGAGTTCAGAGACAGAGAGCCCAGAAAGCGGACCGGGAGTTCAGAGACAGAGAGCCCAGAAAGCGGCGGGAGTTCAGAGACAGATGGAGCCCAGAAAGAATCGGGAGTTCAGAGACAGAGAGCCCAGAAAGCGGCGGGAGTTCAGAGACAGAGGGAGCCCAGAAAGCAGCGGGAGTTCAGAGACAGAGAGCTCAGAAAGCGGCGGGAGTTCAGAGACAGAGAGCTCAGAAAGCGAGGGAGTTCAGAGACAGAGGGAGCCCAGAAAGCACCGGGAGTTCAGAGACAGAGAGCCCAGAAAGCGGCGGGAAGTTCAGAGACAGAGGGAGCCCAGAAAACAGCGGGAGTTCAGAGACAGAGGGAGCCAGAAAGCTGCGGGAGTTCAGAGACAGAGAGCCAGAAAGCGGCGGGAGTTCAGAGACAGAGGGTAGTCCAGAAAGCAGCGTGAGTTCACAGACAGAGGAGCCCAGAAAGCTGCGGGAGTTCAGAGACAGAGAGCCCAGAAAGCGCGGGAGTCAGAGACAGAGGAGCCCAGAAAGCGGCGGGAGTTCAGAGACAGAGGGAGACCCAGAAAGCAGGCGGGAGTCAGAGACAGAGAGCCCAGAAAGCGGCGGGAGTTCAGAGACAGAGGAGCCAGAAAGCAGCGGGAGTTCAGAGACAGAGAGCCCCAGAAAGCGGCGGGAGTTCAGAGACAGAGAGCCCAGAAAGCAGCGGGAGTTCAGAGACAGAGGGAGCCCAGAAAGCGGCGGGAGTTCAGAGACAGAGAGCCCAGAAAGCGGCGGGAGTTCAGAGACTGAGAGCCCATAAAGCAGCGGGAGTTCAGAGACAGAGAGCCCAGAAAGCGGCGGGTGTCCAGAGACAGAGAGCCCGGAAAGCGGCGGGAGTTCAGAGACAGAGGGAGCCCAGAAAGCAGCGGAGTTCAGAGACAGAGAGCTCAGAAAGCGGCGGGAGTTCAGAGACAGAGAGCCCAGAAAGCGGCGGGAGTTCAGAGACAGAGGGAGCCCAGAAAACACCGGGAGTTCAGAGACAGAGAGCCCAGAAAGCGGCGGGAGTTCAGAGACAGAGGGAGCCCAGAAAGCAGCGGGAGTTCAGAGACAGAGAGCCCAGAAAGCGGCGGGAGTTCAGAGACAGAGGAGCCCAGAAAGCAGCGGGAGTTCAGAGACAGAGAGCCCAGAAAGCGGCGGGAGTTCAGAGACAGAGGGAGCCCAGAAAGCGCGGGAGTTCAGAGACAGAGAGCCCAGAAAGCGGCGGAGTTCAGAGACAGAGAGCCCAGAAAGCAGCGGGAGTTCAGAGACAGAGAGCCCAGAAAGCGGCGGGAGTTCAGAGACAGAGAGCCCAGAAAGCGGCGGGAGTTCAGAGACAGAGGGAGCCCAGAAAGCAGCGGGAGTTCAGAGACAGAGAGCCCAGAAAGCGGCGGGAGTTCAGAGACAGAGGGAGCCCAGAAAGAATCGGGAGTTCAGAGACAGAGGGAGCCCAGAAAGCAGCGGGAGTTCAGAGACAGAGAGCTCATAAAGCAGCGGGAGTTCAGAGACAGAGAGCCCAGAAAGCAGCGGGAGTTCAGAGACAGAAAGCCCAGAAGGCAGCGGGAGTTCAGAGACAGAGAGCCCATAAAGCAGCGGGAGTTCAGAGACAGAGAGCACAGAAAGCGGCTGGAGTTCAGAGAGAGAGGGAGCCCAGAAAGCAGCGGGAGTTCAGAGACAGAGGGAGCCCAGAAAGCGGCGGGAGTTCAGAGACAGAGGGAGCCCAGAAAGAATCGGGAGTTCAGAGACAGAGAGCCCAGAAAGCGGCGGGAGTTCAGAGACAGAGGGAGCCCAGAAAGCAGCGGGAGTTCAGAGACAGGGAGCCCAGAAAGCGGCGGGAGTTCAGAGACAGAGGGAGCCCAGAAAGCACCGGGAGTTCAGAGACAGAGAGCCCAGAAAGCTGCGGGAGTTCAGAGACAGAGAGCCCATAAAGCAGCGGGAGTTCAGAGACAGAGAGCCCAGAATGCGGCGGGAGTTCAGAGACAGAGGGAGCCCAGAAAGCGGCGGGTGTTCAGAGACAGAGGGAGCCCAGAAAGCTGCGGGAGTTCAGAGACAGAGAGCCCAGAAAGCGGCGGGAGTTCAGAGACAGAGGGATCCCAGAAATAACCGGGAGTTCAGCGACAGAGAGCCCAGAAAGCGGCGGGAGTTCAGAGACAGAGACCCCATAAAGAAGACCCCATAAAACCGTGGTTTACCAAAGAAGTGGAATCTCTTGTTAAGAGGAAAAAGGAGGCCTATGAGAAGATGAGGCGTGAAGTTTCAGTTGGGGCGCTTGATAGTTACAGTGAAGCGAGGAAGGATCTAAAGAGAGAGCTATGACGAGCAAGGAGGGGACATGAGAAGTCTTTGGCAGGTAGGATCAAGGAAAACCCAAAAGCTTTCTATAGGTATGTCAGGAATAAAAGAATGACTAGGGTAAGAGTAGGGCCAGTCAAGGACAGTGGTGGGAAGTTGTGTGTGGAGGCTGAGGAGATAAGCGAGATACTAATTGAATACTTTTTGTCAGTATTCACTCAGGAAAAAGATAATATTGTGGAAGAGAATGCTGAGACCCAGACTAATTGAATAGATGGCATTGAGGTGCGTAGGGAAGAAGTGTTGGCAATTCTGGACAAGGTGAAAATAGATAAGACCCCGGGGCCTGATGGGATTTATGCTACGATTCTCTGGGAAGCCAGGGAAGAGATTGCTGAGCCTTTGGCTTTGATTTTTAGGTCATGATTGGCTACAGCAATAGTGCCAGATGACTGGAGAATAGCAAATGTGGTCCCTTTGTTCAAGAAGGGGAGTAGAGATAACCCCGGTAACTATAGGCCGGTGACCCTAACGTCTGTGGTGGGTAAAGTCCTGGAGAGGATTATAAAAGATACGATTTATAATCATCTAGATAGGAATAATATGATTAGGGATAGTCAGCATGGTTTTGTGAAGGGTAGGTCATGCCTCACAAACCTTATAGAGTTCTTTCAGAAGGTGACTGAACAGGTGGACGAGGGTCGAGCAGTTGATGTGGTGTATATGGGTTTCAGTAAAGCGTTTGGTAAGGTTCCCCACGGTCGGCTATTGCAGAAAATACGGAGGCTGGGGATTGAGGGTGATTTAGAGATGTGGATCAGAAATTGGCTAGTTGAAAGAAGACAGAGAGTGGTGGTTCATGGGAAATGTTCAGAATGGAGTTCAGTTACGAGTGGCGTACCACAAGGATCTGTTCTGGGGCCGTTGCTGTTTGTCATTTTTATTAATGACCTAGAGGAGGGCGCAGAAGGATGGGTAAGTAAATTTGCAGACGACACTAAAGTCGGTGGAGTTGTAGACAGTGCGGAAGGATGTTGCAGGTTACAGAGGGACATAGATAAGCTACAGAGCTGGACTGAGAGGTGGAAAATGGAGTTTAATGTGTAAAAGTGTGAGGTGATTCACTTTGGAAAGAATAACAGTAATAAGGAATATTTGGCTAATGGTAAAATTCTTGGTAGTGTGGATGAGCAGAGGGATCTCGGTGTCCATGTACATAGATCCCTGAAAGTTGCCACCCAGGTTGATAGGGTTGTGAAGAAGGCCTATGGTGTGATGGCCTTTATTGGTAGAGGGATTGAGTTCCGGAGCCATGAGGTCATGTTGCAGTTGTACAAAACTCTAGTACGGCCGCATTTGGAATATTGCGTACAGTTCTGGTCGCCTCATTATAGGAAGGACTTGGAAGCTTTGGAATGGGTGCAGAGGAGATTTACCAGGATGTTGCCTGGTATGGAGGGAAAATCTTATGAGGAAAGGCTGATGGACTTGAGGTTGTTTTCGTTAGAGAGAAGAAGGTTAAGAGGTGACCTAATAGAGGCATACAAAATGATCAGAGGGTTAGATAGGGTGGACAGCGAGAGCCTTCTCCAGCGGATGGAGGTGACCAGCACGAGGGGACATAGCCTTAAATTGAGGGGTAATAGATATAGGACAGAGGTCAGAGGTGGGGTTTTTACGCAAAGAGTGGTGAGGCCGTGGAATGCTCTACCTGCAACTGTAGTGAACTCGCCAACATTGAGGGCATTTAAACGTTTATTGGATAAGCATATGGATGATAAGGGCATAGTGTACGTTAGATGGCCTTTAGTTTTTTCCATGTCGGTGCAACATTGAGGGCCGAAGGCCATGTACTGCGCTGTATCATTCTATGTTCTATTGGCGGATACCTATGCTTCCTTGACAGTACGAACAAACTGACGTTCATTGATTTATAGTGAGAGTCACATTTTGCAATTGTGGAATATTTCTAGAATCATTTCCGATTGGATTGCGTCGCGGAACATTGAAAAACAAAAAATACTGCATGAACCAGTTGTAATAGTCTCTGACACAGGTTCAGCTCAGTTGGGACCTAGAGAGAAGAAATTGTGAAACACCTCCCTGAAAGCTCCACATGGATTGCAAAGTTTCAAGAAGGAAGCTAAAGACTAAATGGCAGAGCCCATTTTGGATAATAAAGGATTTCTAGACGAACAGCAACGATCACATCCTGCGAACGAATACTGTAAATCTTTCTCAAGAAACCAGTGAATTGAGACAGACAATGGACCGCTGTCACGCTAAGTCATTTTCGTTCCGTCCGGAAGAAATGCACTCCACCGAATAATAATAAAAATAATCGTTATTGCCACAAGCAGGCTTACATTAACAATCTAATGCAGTTTCTGTGAAAAAGCACTAGTCGCCACATTCCGGCACCTTTTGGTGTGCAGAGATGGATAATTCAAAATGTCCAATTCTGGACGTGTGGGAGTAAATGAAGCACCTGGAGGAAACCCGCGCAGACACAGCAAGAACGTGCAGACACCGCACAGACAGTGATCCAAGCTGGGAATTGAACCGAGGACCCTGGACCGGTGAATCAACAGTGCTAAACTCTGTGCAGAGCTATTTGTATAGTACCAAATGGCGACTCACGGGTAAGATAGATGTGCCTGGGCAAAACGGTGGCACAGTGAGCAGCACTGTTTTCTAATGGCTCCGAGGTCCCAGGTTCTACCCCGGCTCTGTGTCACTGTCCGTGTGGAGTTTGCACATTCTCCCCGTGTTTGCGTGGGTTTCGCCCCCACATCCAAAGATGTGGTGGCTTGATGGATTGACCACGTTAAATTGCCCCTTAATTGGAAAAAAATGACTTGGGTGCAGAGGTGAATGAAGTTGTTTTAGCTGTTACCTTTTTCTTTCTCTAGCAACTTGCTTGCTGCAAAAGATAAATAGAATAATACCAAACTTATAATGGGACACGGTTTCCCTCATGTCTGTTGTGATCTGTATATTCGGCAGAGCCAAATCCCGAGACATTGACGAATTGGGACACAATTTCCCTGATGTCTGCAGTGACCTTACATCCGGCTGAGCCGAATCACGAGATATTGACGAATATACTGAATGATTCATTGATTTATTTTTTAAAAGAAGAAAATAACACAGATCGAATTCAGCGTCAGCACGGCTGCTGTGTTTTTTGCATAACCTTCTTTGAACAGAAAAATAATTACAGATTTATCCCTCTTGCGGGGATCCGTAGAGAAGGAAGTGCAACAATGACATGCTTCTTTGGCTGCGAATGCTAATAACATTGGGCGCTCCCTATTTCTGCGAGTATAATAAAGTCCATGGGACCACGTCGCCAACTGAGCAATTCCGTCCCCATACCCATTGGTCAAGAGCCACTGCAGCCGAGCGATAAATCTCTCGATGTCCAGGAGGAGGACTCACAACGATGCTGTGCCTGTGGTTGCACTAAACGTGGCGTCCGGCTCTCCAAGAGCAGCCATGCTGCACTTTCCCGGGACACATCTACCCAGAGTCATGCATTTGCAATAAGCAGAGATTTTCACTTAGCACAACTTGAGGAGAATGATTGCATGCAACTAGGTTGCTTTATGTCACCAATATCATCCCCCCCTCACGATCGATCGCGATCTACTAATTTGACACACATTACAGGTGGAAATATGATCATGTTGTGCAAGTGATTGGATAATGAATGAACCAGAAAGTCCGCAGAGGGACAAATCAACTGGATCTAAAGGACACTAAGGCACGATTTCCGATATACAGGAGAGCCCATGTACATCATTGGAACACGACGATTTCGGTTGCCATGGTCAGCAATCCGTTTGCCTTCCTCAGCTCGTGGATCAGTTCACCTTATTCAGTCTGCTGAAGCTGGAATATTGGCAGATGCGCTATTGCCATCGATAACATATCCATAAAATTGGCACAGGTGGTTTGTAAGGTGTATTGGCAAAGTATCAGTTCAGATCGTGAAGTGAAAAGGACCAGTAGAACTTGTTCTGACCGTACGCCCATATGTCTATTATCAAATGGAGGTGTATCCGACCTTATGGCTATCTGAAAATAGCTTCCTGTTTGGATCGGAATCTGCTGCCGTGCTTTCTGGACATTTATATGAAAATGGCTTTGGTCATTCCTTCTGGAAGTTGGACATGAGCCAGGCATTCCCCCAATTGGTGCTGGACAAGACATACAGGGAATATGTGACAATTAATGCCCACAGCAGATCGTATTAATGCACACAACTTCCTTTTGAAGTGCCATCTATTTGCCCGATCTTCCAGAAGGTTTTGTACAGCATTATTTAATTGCTCCCAAGGGTGGCTGTCATCCTTACTACCACAACCACCAAGAGGAATTCCCTCGTCGATTCCTTGAGGTAGGTTCCTGCCTGAAGAGGGGCAAAAGAGTTGCCTTGCGGAACTGGTCATGTACCCTGAGTGCATGGTCGAGAATCATGGTCGCCGCAGGTAGAGGAGAAAGGTAGATGCAGATCCCCAGGCCTATAAATAGGACAGAGTTCTGAGGCGGGATTCTCCATCTGAGACTAAGGGATGACGCCAGGACTTCTATGAAGGAGATTTGGGAATGGATTATCCGTTCTTGATGCTACTTGTTGAAGCCAGCGGAGGACGTGCAGCGTCCAGAAAAATCGGTGCACCAGCTGTATCGATTCAGCTACTTCAAGTGGGCTAACACTCTGTCTCCGTGGAACACAATCAACACCATGGAAAACGGTGCCGGATTCTCTGTGACCGTGCTTGACATTCATGAGGCACTCACGCTGCAGCCTCACTTAAACGGTCTTTAATCCCACACACAGTTCGTCCCAGCAAACAATATGGCTGGAAGGATATTAGAGTACGTTTCAGGGCCGCTGAGCTGGAAACCCTTCTGGACGTAGTGGAGGAGAGAAGGATGAACCTTTACCACTGCCCGTGAGGAAGGCCGCCAGACACCACAGTCTGCTGTATTTGGGCGCAGGAAGGAGAGCTGGTCAGCGCCGTATGCAACATCTCCCGGATAGACATGCACAGGCAGAAGAACATTAACGGTCTTGTCAGGGCAACCAGGGTGTATTGACAGCTTCGTGACACTTGCGCAATGTCAGCTCCCCCCACAAGCTTGTAACCCGAACCCTTCCCCAGGGGGACGGCCGAAATCCCACACCGCCCCACATCCCAACACACATGCTGTCCGCCATAGCTGGACGCCCTGACCTCTGAAGCCACCATCGGCATAAACCAAGACTCGCATGAGTCGGTCGATCTAACTGTCTCATAATTTGTGCTCCAACCGCCCCCCCCCCACCCCCAGATGAAGGCAACGCACAACCGCCGGGAGCGGGAGGTGACCGGCGGGGTCCCATAGGAACAGCGGCCCTTCACCATGCACGAGCAGAGGGCATTGAACATGGCTGGTGGCCCAGAGGAAGGGGATGTCGTCAGGTGAAGTGCGGTAACGGCGTACCTCTGGGGCCCACTGAGCAGCGTTTGACCATGACACGTGTGAAGGCGCCATGACACCACACCCCCCCAACCCTCCTACGCGTCGCCATTCTCCCCTCGCCACCTTACCCCCTCGCCCACCACTTCTCTCAACCCCTTAATCACCCCAGAGAACCCTCACATCCTAATACTCATACACTTTTAAACAGTGTCCAGCGCCGTCTGTGCTGCCAAGTGTAACTATGGCTGGTATTGCCCTCACTGGGGGTTGTCGTGGGTGTGGCCGTGGGTGGTCCTCGTGAAATGACAGCCGATTGGGCCGGGTGGCTGGTGCTGAGGTGCTCGGTGCACTGTGGCGGAGGTGGTGTGCAGGGAAGGCTGCACCCTTAAGGCTGGTGTCACTCTGCACGACATGGGGCCCGGCGGTTGGTCAGGGGTGCGCTGTACGATGGATGCCGTAATGACGATCGGTGGCTGGGCACCGCCCCAGTTGTGTGATGGGACAGCCAGACTGCCAGGCCTGTCCCATTCAACTCCCCCGCCCCACCCTGCATGGCCGGTGTCTAGGCCGGGAGACAATAGTCACTCCAATCCATTTCCTACCTCCTCACTCGCTCGCTCATTAGCAACGACGCCAATTTTGAAACCACAAGTGAACCATGCCGTCGGGATCTCGGCCCATTGGGTGCTGTGAATCTCGGAGGCCACGGGTTTTGGGGTGTCAGGCCCGCTCATGATATGCATACTGTACTTTAACGTCGCGCAGTGGGTGATGAATTTGCGCCATTTTCGGAGTACCGGAGCATGCCGATTTGTCGTGAAACCAGAGCCTTCCCCAATTTTGGCATCGGAGGCTACTCTCCGCCCACCAGTATTTCACGTGTTTCAGCATCGGTGGAACATCCGGCCCTTGGTGCAGCACCCACAGCAAATCATCAACCTTTAGTCCGCTCGCACTTGCCCCACGCGAATCTCGACTGATTAAAATGGAAAATGAAATTGTGATTGACACGCAACGGGCTGAAATGCTGGCTGGCCACAAATCTATCAGTTGCCCGCTACTCTGTCCCACACACCGTTTGTGTAAGATTATACTTCCTCTCTGCGTCCCCCACTCGCTCCCGCAGGAGAACGTGACCTAGGCGAGCTCGCAGATGAGAGGACTGGACAGTATTTCAGTGGTTAGCACAGTTGCTTCACAGATCTAGGGCCCCAAGTTCGAATGCGTACTGGGTCACTGTCCGTGCGGAGTCTGTACGTCCTCCCTGTGTCTGCATGGGTTTACACTGGTGCTCCGGTTTCCTCCCGCAATCCAAAAATCTGCAGGTTAGGTGGATTGGCCATCCAGATTGGTGTCCAGAAAACATTAAGTCGTGATTACTCAAATCGAGCAGTATCCAGGCCGATCCGATGTGGTCGCTGCAGAGGACTGCGTCCAAAGAGGATCCAGGTCACAAGGAGGGTAACGCAGCAGTTCACCTCCATTCCTCATGTACTGCTTGGGGATCCACACCAGAGCAGTCGTTGGGCCATCACGGACACAAAACTCCAGTTATGGTGGTATGTTGGTATGGATGCAAAACATACTATAGCAATTTAGGCTAAGGCACAAACCTAGCTGTATCTTCGTCGTTTTACAATGCACAGCTGCTCACAACGTTTCAATCTGCCTCGATGCTCTGCCAGCAGGGAGTGAGCGGTAAGCTTGGCTGCTAACAGAGTTGGCTCTGTGGATGGGGTGGGCTGTGGGTGTATGCTTGGGCCAGGGGGCTTAATTCAGCCTGCGGTGACCATATCAGTGCCCACCGCAACCCTATCCACCACTTCTCACCCACGCCACATCGAGAATTCCGCCAACCCAAGGGTTTGGTGGGACATTGTGATGGAATGGCCAACTCGCATGCTACGAGCACGCAGATGGCCGGTCGGAAATGCGAGCGTGGACACCAGTCTGAAGTTGTCAAATGGTGTGGAGCATCAGAACATATTGCCGGGCGGTCCATCCCGTGGCCGCACCCCAATGCGGGCAACTTAGGAATCACAAGGTGGTTGCAAGGGGCGATAAGTGTGGTGGTTCAGGGAGAGGCTTGATGGAAGGAGTGGTCGAAAGGTTGGCGGGGGGCGGTATGGGGTGGAGCGAGATGGAAAGGCGGCGTTGCTGGTCTTTGTGGGGGGGGGGTCGACATACCCATTCCACTGATGAAGCCCCACTCGATTAACCGGGAGTCGATTAAAATGTCCCGCGCCCATCGACTCTGGATCAGACATTGTGCTGATTCCTGTGCCTATCTGGGACCCATGCCGTATCCATTCTTGACGTCCTCTGCACCCTCCTTGTTTGACGAGGCCCGGTCTCCCCCTCCTCTATTGCGCAATTTTATGGAGAACGCAGTAGCCGCAACTGCAGGATGCTGAAATACCACTCGAATTCAGCCCTTGTTGCATGGGCGTAATTATAACATGTCTCTGCGTATTTCGCAGGCGTCATTAACCATAACTAGACCAGATAACCCCTGTCAGCCGTCTATATCCTGGTATATTCCATTCAGGAGTCAACGCATCAGACGTTGTGCACATCGAAAATATATGGGACTGGCTAATGTGTCAGCTGGAAGGTGTTGAGAGCACAGTCTACGTATCGGCCGCAGAAGTGCTTGATGTGCAGATGATGATCACACAGCAGCTGACCGTTCATCGTTTGGAACAACGTTCGGTCTGTGAAGCCGGCCCGTCATTTCCGGTGCTCTTCGGGAGTCGTGCATCCTATCGATTACAGCTTGGACCCGGCGAATTTCCGCGATGGCAGCGAAGCCCTCTTCCAAAGCATCATGGTGGGCTGGATTACCTTACTGAGCAAAATCACCAGCTTTTAAAGCTTACCAAGTAGGCCAGCAGCATTGTTCGATTCCCGTACCAGCCTCCCCGGACGGGCGCCGAAATGTTGTGACTCCCGGATTTTCACAGTAACATAATTGAAGCTTACTCTTGACGATAAGCAATTTTCATTTCATTTCATATGTTGTGCGGACCATCAATATTGGCTCACTGTGATGGCGCAATGCACTGATGTAAGCTTTGCACACGCCAAATGACACTGGGAAGACACATCCAGAGTGAGACACATCGAAGATTGAGTTTGGGAGCTGGGAATTTGAAGTCTGTTTGGAATTGAATTGCATTGCTATGACTGTTCCGTTTTAAATTTTATTTAACAACCTGCTGCGTCGCTTACCATTTTTTTTTTTACTTCTAGTTTTATTCATGTTAGTATTACTGGGCCTATTCACTGAGCTCCGCTCAGTCACTGTACTTTGGACAGTCGCCCTTTTTGATTTTTGACTATGGCTACTTTGCTTTACACTTTCCCCCTTACTTCCTTTGGTGACTGCTAGAAAGGGCAAACATACATCACAAGTATCCCCTGTGGCTGTCCCACGCTGGAACACATATACTATTTTGATATTGTTGAGGGAATAGCCGATAAAGGGAAAACAATAGCAGCCGTAACAGTGGCACTGTTGCTCAGCAGGGAAGGGCAAAGTGCTGGATAACGATAGTTATAGGGGACTCTATTGCCAGGGGCACAGCTAGCCGCTTCTGTTGGCGTGAACGAGTCTCCAGGATGGCATGTTTCCTCCCTGGTGCCAGGGTCCACGATACCTCTGAATACAAACAGCGCATCCTGAAGGAGAATGGTGAACAACCAGAGGTCATACAACACTGCCAGGAATGGATTTAAGGTCATGCACAAGGAGTTCAGGGACTTAGGCAATAAGCGAAAAAGCAGGGCCTCAACGGTTGAAAATACACGATTTCTCACTCTACCACATTGCAGTTAGGCTAGAAATAGGACGATAGTGCATTTAAATTCGTTGCTACGCAGATGGTGTAGGAACGCTGGCTTCAAGTGTCTGGAACCATGTGGTATTCTACAGGGCTGATGGAACCAGTACAAGAAGGATAGGTTGCATCAAAAATGGATGGGATATAATATCGTGGTGGGGCAATTAGCTGGGGACAAGTTAAACTCGTCTGGCAGGGGTATAGGAAAGAAAGCGTTAGTTAAGATGGTTTAATAGCTTAAGGGAAAATATAGAGCAAAAGCAGCGTAACAAGAACAACAAACTAGCGTCTCAAAAAAGTGGTCTAAAATGCATTTGGTTGAACACAAGATGTATGGCAGGTACGTCTGATGTACAAAGAGCACTGATTAGAACTTGGAATTATTGTGCTGTGGCTATGACATACACGTGGTTAAAGGGAGGGCAGAATTGGCAGCTGGGCGTTGGAGGATAAGGTGCTTCAGGGGCGATCGTGTGGGATGTAAAAGGGGTGGTCAGTAGCAATACTGATTAAGAAAAATAGTTTCTGCACTGCGGGAGAATACCTTGGAGTGTTCATACAATGACGAAATCTGGGTAGAGCTCAGGAACAGGAACAGTGCAGTCACAATGTTGCGAGTTTATTACAGGCCCTCCACTGTCAGCGACAGTGAGTGGAACAGAGAGGTAGAAAGATTTGGTACAGGGGCAGAAATAACAGTGTTATTGTGGTCGGGATTTTCACTTCACTATTGGCAGGGACTCACATACTGCCAGCGGCGTCGATGTGGCAGAGGAATTTCTACTGATACGAAATGTAGATAGTCCCATGTGGGAAGGGGCTGGTGGACTTGGTATTGGGAATGAGACTGGCCATGTGGTTGAGGTTTCATTCGGGGAACATGTTGCGCGCAGTGAAAACAATTATTTAACTTTTAGTGCACTTTTCGATGGGGAGGAGGGCAGCGCTCTGGTTAATGTGCTAAACTGTGGAATAGCAAAGTACCATAACATTAGACAGCAATTGCATAATTTGGATGAGGTGGGCTGTTGGAGGCTAAATCATCATAGGGCATGTGTGAGCCTTTCAGGCAACAGTTTATTAGGGTTCAGGAATGTCAGGTTCCTGAGAGAGCTTAGAATAATTATGGGATGACAAGGGAGTGTTGGAGAACGAGGCATATTGCGAATCTTTTCAAGAAGAAAAAAAGAGGCTTTAGTACAATCTCTGAGGGTGGGGACGGGTGAAACCCTTGAGGAGAATAATAAAAGTAGGAAGATACTGAAGTGGTAAAATTGGAGGGGGAGGAGGGGTCGTGAAAAGTCCTTGGCAATTTGCGGTGATGTGACCGCAACATTTTAGTTCATTTGGAAAAAGCAATAGAGCGACCAGGCTATGCATTAGACCACTTAAGGACAATGGGGGAATCTATGTGCTGAGCCAGAGGAAATATGAAATGAGCTTGGTAATAAATGAATCATACACCAAAAGGAAATTACTTTTTGGAAGATGATTCTTGGGCAGGGTGTGTGGTTAGGCTGGGTCATCGTGACATCAAAAAGAAGGAGGTATTGGGTGGTTTAAAATACATTAAAGTAGGAAAGTATCCTAGGCCTAATAGGATTTAGCTCAGAATACTGGGGAACGCAAGGGACGAAACGACTGTTCCCTTGATAGACATTTTTGTGTCCTGATTGGCAACAGTGTAGTCCCAGGAGATTGGTTAATAGCTAATGTAGTCCCACTGTTTATGAAATGTAGCTGGTATAATCCAGAAAACCGTTGGCCTGTGAGCCTCAGGTAGGTAGTTGGTGAATTTTTGGAGTGAACTGTCAGGGACAGGATTTATACCTGGTTGGAAACAAATTCACTCTTTAGCGATAGGTACATGGTTTTGTAAGAGAAAGGTCGGACCTCACTAATTGCTCGAGTTTTCTGAGGAGGTGAAAAAGATGACAGATAAGGGGATGGCAGTGAATATTGTTCGCATGGACTTCAGTGATGCCTTTGACAAGGTGCGTCATGGGAGCCTCGTACAAAAGGTGAAGTCGCACGGGATCAGAGGAGAGGTCGTAAGACGAATACAGAACTGGTTCGGTCGCAGAAGATATAAAGTAGCTGTAGGGTGGGGGAAGGGTGCCTTTGTGAATCGAAAGTTGTGACGAATGGTGTCACACAGAGATCAGTTCTGGGGCTTTTGCTTTATATGATATAGATAAACGACTTGAAGGAAACTGTAGCTGGTCTAATTAATCAGTACGCGGATTACACTAAGGTTTATGGAGTGGCAGATGGTCTTGAAGATTGTCAGAGCATACGACAGGACATAGAGACCTGGGCAGCGCAATTGAAATGGAACTTCATCCTGACAAATATCAGATCATGCACTTTGGTATGGCGAACATAGAGGCGAAATATCCAATAGATCGCAAAACTCTTGGCAATACCGAAAATTGTAGAGGTATGGGCATCCAGGTCCACAGATATTTGAAAGTGGCAATAGAAGTGGACACAGTAGACAAGAAAGCATATGCAATGCTGGCCTTCATTGAATGGTACGTCGAGTATGAAAACTGGTAAGTCATGCCGCAGTTGTACAGAACATGGGCATGAACGTGCGATGGCGATGGTGCGCAATTCTGGTCCACACACAACAAGAATGTTGTTCCCAAGGTATTGCTTCGTCCGGAGTGTATTTGATATTGAGACAGGCTGAAGAGACTCGGAATGTTTTCATTCGAACGATGGAGGTTGAGGTGTAATCTGATAGAAGTCTACAACGTTATGAGAATCATGGACACAGTGCATAGGCAGGCAATTTTTCCAAATGGTTGGGGGGGGGGAGGTAGGTCTGTGTTTCTTTGAGGCATGTTTAGAGAAGATGTGCGAGGCAGTTGTGTTTACACAGAGGATGGTGAATGCCTGGAACGCGCTGCCAGGGGAGTATGTGGAAGAAGATACAATAACGGCGTTCAAAAGGCATCTGGTGAAATACATGGATAGGATGGATCCAGAATGTTACGACAAGAGGATGTGCTGAGGTTTTTGGCCAAGCGACGTTACATCACCGGTACAGATGTGGAGGATCGAATGGCCTGATTGTGCGCTTCATTGTTCTTAGTCTGTGACGTGATGGACAGTTCCAACTTAGCGTCCATACTGGCAAGTGATGCAAAGGTTCAGGAGAACTGTCACCTTGATGGCCACGGGAGCCATGATGTGACTGATTAGTTTCCTGCCGTCTGCTCAGCTGGAGTCCTCGACATAATACAGCATAGAATATAGAACATACAGTACAGAAGGAGGCCATTCAGCACATCGTGTTTGCACCGATATACTTAAGCGATCACTTCCACCCTATCCCCGTAACATAAACTCTCCTATTCCGAATATTGCAGCCCAATGAATGACATGTGACACGGGAACAGACGAGACTTGATGGTGAGCTTTTTCCTATTGTACGGCGCCCTTTTGGGCATCCGTATCTCCATCTCTCCAGCTGTCACCTGTTCCTTTGGTGCAGGCATCCGCTCGCGCAGTTCCAATCCAAACAGCCGCAGACCATCTCATGGCTGCGGCGATTAGGATGAAGGTCGTCCTTCCTGGTTGGATTCCGATGCACAGTGACCATTAGCAATTGTCCATTGTAGCATGGTGCATCATCCGTACCAAGCAGATTAAACAGGCTAAATTGTGACCCGATATGCAACGCATATTTTGCCTCCTCATTTCTCCCTCCAACCCCATCCCTACTCCCACAACCGCAAGTTTGCCATTGCGAGCGTACCAATGCATTCATTAGCTCTGGCGCCCATTCCTGCTGAACACCACCATGCCTGCTGAATTTCCATTTTTTTCTTTTCTTATTAAGGGGCAATTTAGCGTAGCCAATCCACCTAACCAGCACATCTTTTGGTTGTGGGGGTGAAACCCACGCAGACAAAGGGATAATGTGCAAACTCCACTCGGAAAGTGACCCAGGGCCAGGATTCGAAGACTGGTCATCAGCGCCGCAGTCCCAGTGCTAATCACTGTGTCACGTGCCGCCAGGGGTTTGGGGAGGTATCGAGGGCAAAGCGGGCGGTGGGGCGGCGGGTCGGGCATGATGTGCGGGGCTGACGTGGTGGAAGGTGGGGCCTATGTTTGGGGTGAGGGGGTGGTGAGACGGCGGGTGGGGGCTTAATTACGGATGTCGTGAGGCGTGGGAACCTGTCATTCGTCGTAATTGGGGCGTGCAGCAGGATGGTAGCCTTGCAGGTCATAGCCCGGTACCGCAGTGGTCACACCACACGAGGTTACTACCACTGGTCACCTGCCACCATCTTCGAGCCTTGTGAGATCCCCATCTCCCCCCACAACCCCGCCCTGTTTGTTATCCCTTCCAGTGGTAGATCCGGCAGTCCGCGGTCGTGCCTCTGTGTGTCGTACTTCCTCTTTCTCTCTTATCGGCCACGGCACCTATAACCGGATTTTGATTCTGCAAGTGAAAATGTACATTGGAAAGTCGACCCGGCAGAGGCAGATCATCTCATACGCCCGGACAATACAGGGTCAGGATCCCTAAACATATGCGCATTGCTCATGCAGAGTAGAATTAATTGACCTTGCTGTTGAGGAACCAGAGCATGTAATTCTGGCGTGCGGCTCGCACCAGCTATAATTGTGGACTCACAATCAACTTTCTGCTTCAGCGCCGTTCCCGATTTCGTCGTCGTCCGAGGAGAATCTCATACCTGTCGAGCAACATCACAACTTGCACTCCGAAAGAGGCATCAGAATTGGCGATAGACGAAGCATTTGCCAAATAAAACAACTACGGTCGTCCTTTAGGCTGCCAACACATAATAGCACTTCTTCATCGCTCCTACTCATAGAACATAGAACAGTACAGCACAGTGCAGGCCTTTCAGCCCACGATGTTGTGCCGACCGTTTATCCTAATCTAAGATCAACGGAATCGACAACCCTTCAATTTACTGCTGTCCATATGCCTGTCTAAGAATCGCTTAAATGCCCCTAATGACTGTGCCTCCACCACCGCTGCTGGCCGTGCATTCCAAACACCCAACACTCTGTTTGTAAAGAACCCACCTCTGACATCTCCCCCACATCTTCCGCCAATCACCTTATAATTATGTCCCCTTGTGACAGCCATTTCCATCCTGGGGAAAAGTATCTGTCTATCTACTCTCCACATGCCTCTAATCACCTGTACACAACGATCAAGTCACCTCTCTGCTTCTCTCCGGTAAAAAAAAGTCCCAGCTCACTCAAAGTTTCTTCATAAGACATGCCCTCCAGTCCAGGCAACATCCTGATAAATCTACTCGGTATCCTCCCAAAGCATGCACATCGTTCTCAGAATGAGGCGACCAGAACTGGACACAATATTCGAAGTGTGGTATTACCAGAGATATATAAAGTTTCAGCAAACCTTCGTGGCTCTTAAACTCAATGCGTCTGTTAATGAAAGCCAACACACCATACGGCTTCGTAACAATCCTATCAGCCTGGGTGGCAACTTTGAGGAATCTATGTACGTGGACACTGTTCCTCCACACTTCAAAGATTTCTGCATTTAACCTTGTATTCGGCATTCAAATTCTACTTTGCAAAATGAATCACTTCATATTTATCCTGGTTGAACTCCATCTGCCAGTTCTCAGGCCAGCTCTGCATCCTGTCAATGTCCTATCGGAACCTGCAACAACCCTCAACACTATCTACATCTCCCCTAACTTTCGTGTCATCGGCAAACTTACGAACCCACCCTTCCACTTCCTCATCCAAGTCATTAAAAAAAACCCACAAATAGCTGAGGTCCGAGAATAATCCTTGCGTGAAACCACTGGTCACCGACCTCCAAGCGGAATACATTCCATGCACTACCACTCGCTGTCTTCTTTCGGCCAGCCAATTCTGTATCCAGAAAGCCAAATTTCCCTGTATCCCATGCCTCCTAACTTTCTGAATGAGCGTACCACGGGGACCTTATAACATTTCTTACAGAAATCCATATACACCACATCCACTGACTGACCGACATTGATCAATGTGTCTCGTCACATCCTCAAAGAATTCAATGAGGCTTGTGAGGCACGATCGGCCCCTATTTAATCTTTAATCAAACTATGTTTTTTCCAAATAATCATCAATCCTATCTCTCAGAATCTTTTCCAATATTTTGTTCAACGCAAACGTTATACTGTAATTCACAGGCATTTCTCTATTCCCTTTCTTGAGCAGTAGAACAATATTCGCCTCCCTCCAATCATCTGATAGTACTCTAGTGGAGACTGATAACGCAATGATAATCGCCAACGGCGCATCAATGTCCTCCCTCTCTTCCCATAGTAATATTGGGTATATCCCGTCAGGCCCAGGGGACTTATATGTCCTGGTGCTTTTCAAAATTTCCAGCAGACCCTCCTTCATAATATCAACCTGTTTGATTCTATTAACCTGTTTCAGACTGGTCTCATGAGCAGCAATGTCCCACTCTCCAGTGAATACTGAAGGAAAGTATTCATTTACGGCCTCCTCATCACCTAAAACTCGAGGCACAATTTCCCTCCACTATCTCTCATCGCCCCGACTCTCACTCTGATCATCCATTTATTTATCACTTAATTGTAGAACGGCTTGGGGTTTTCCCTAATCATTCCTGCCAGGGCTTTTTCATGCCCCATTATAGCTCTCCTTAGTCCATTTTTGAGTTCCTTCATGGCTACTTTGCAACATTCTGGAGCCAAGTAAAACCCCGCTTCCTCAACCTTACGGTAGCCTAGCTGTTACTCTTGACTAGAAGCTCCACTTCTCTTGTCATCCAAGGCTACTTCAACTTCCTCGTCTTCGTGGGACAAAGCTATTCAGCACTCGCAGCAGTGCTCCTTAAAGAATCCCAACATTACTGGTGTGCATTTCCGCAAGAATAATTTTTGCCACGTTATGCTCCCCAGCTCTTGTCTAGTAGCAGTATAACTTCCACTCCGCCATTTAAATACCTTCACATTCTCTCAATTCCTATCCCTCTCCACGAGTATGGTAAAGGTCAAGGATTTGTGGTCTCTGTCACCGAAATGCTCTCCCACCGAAAACATATGACACCTGGCCTGGTTCGTTGTCGAACACCAAGTCCAATACAGCCTCCCCTGTAGTCAGCCTATCTACATATTGAGTGAGGAATCATTCCTGTACACACCTGACAAAACTGCTCCATTCAAACAATTTGTACTAAGGATGTTGCAGTCCATATTAGGGAAGTTGAAGTGGGGGGGGGGGGGTCAATAAAAAACTCCCAATAACGTGACTGCTCCTTTCTTGCTTCTGACTTGCACATATACTGGCTCAGTGGACAGACCCTCCTCAACTACCTCCTTTTCTGCACCTGTGGTTCACACACTAATTAAGAGTGGCACTCCCTCTTCACTTTTACCTCCCTACCTATTCTTCTGAAAACATCCAGAGCACGAAACATCTAATAAGCATTTCTGCCCCTGTGAAATCAAGGTCTCCATAATGGCTACAACATCTTAGTTCCAAGTACTGATATGCTCTAAGTTTAACTCCCTTATTTCAGACTCTCCTTGCATTGAAAGAGATACACTTTAACCGATTGGACTGAGTGAGACTTTGCACTATCAAATGTATATCCGTCCACCCAGAGCTCCTGCATACTATCTCTGCTTGTTCAACAGCTACCCGATCCTCGGATTCATAGCTCTGGATCCCATTCCCCCTGCCAAACTAGTTGGAACCCTCCCGAAGAACACTAGAATACCTCCAGCCCAGGATATTGGTGCCCCTCAAGTTTAGGTGCAATTCGTCGTTCATTTAGTGGTCACATCTTCCCCAGAAGATATCCCAACGATCCACATATCTGAAGCCTTCCCTCCTGCACCAGCACTGTAGCCACGTGTTTAGTTGCACTAAATCTCTGTTCCTTGTCTCACTTGCACGTGGAACCGATAGCAATCCTGAGATCACTGCACTGCTTGCCCTACTCTTTAGCTTCCGAGGTAACTCCCTAAAATCGTGTTTAGATCCTCATCCCTTTTCTAAGCTATTTCCTTGGTGCCTATGTGCAATACAACTTCTTGTTCCTCAGCCTCCCCCGAAAGAATCCTGCAGACTCGATCAGAGGATTCCTTTTCCCTGGCGCCCGGGAGGCAATGTAACTTCTAGGAATCTCGCTCGACACCACATAATGTCCTATCCATTGATCTAATCATGGACTATCCTATCACTAATGCTTTTCTGTTCTCTCCACTTCCTTTTTGAGGCACATGGCCACACTGAGTGCCAGAGACTTGGCCGCCAGGGCCTTCCCCCAGTAGGTAATCCCTCCCAACATCAATAAAAACGGCTTACTTGATTTTGAGGGGAACGAATCCTGCAATGTCTGCCCATTCGTTTGCCTTCCCCTGACTATAACCCAGCTATTCTTGCCCTGTACCTTGAGTGTGGCTCTCTCCCTGAGCCTCTTTTCTATCACCTCCCTGCCTTCCGGAGGATCCAAATTCATCCAGCTCCAGCTCCAGTTCCCTAACGCGGTCTCTCAGGATATGGAGTTAGGTGCACTTCCCGCAGTTATAGTCAGCGGGGACACCGGTGGCGTCCCTCGCTTAGACATCCTACTATAGGAGCAAGCAACTGTCCCAGCCTCCGTCACATCTGATCTGAATTACAACGAGATTTAAAGGGGGAGAATAAAAAGAAAGATTAAACACCCGTTCGACCCTTTAAAAAATATTTCTTTATATATACTGCAGCTGCTCTCCCGCGTGAACTCTCGAAAATTGATTATTCTCCAAAAAGAAAAATGATAGCTTGCTGTCCCATAAAACGCAAAACAAACACAGAAAAACTTAAAAAGAACCCAAAATAAACAACTCTTACCGTACAGAATGTGGCTGCACTTTGGACCAACTGGAACTCCGCCCTTCGACTCTATTCCCAGTCAGATGCATTATCTGTAAACTCTGGGCTCCCTTAACGCTCTGAGAAAATGTAGCAAATAAAATGAAAGAGACACTTTGTTCCCTCCTCACCTATCTCTCTTAGTCATCAAACTCTCACTACAGGGCTCAAATGCACCCAAATTCAGCACTGTCATGTGAAATACCTCACCATTTGGAATCTGCGTGGTGCTTTCCCATTAGATGCATAATGCGCTAGCTATAAGCCAAATAGTCTACGCTTCAAGAGCCTTGGCAGATGCAGAGCATTGTTACGTTCAGATTGACAATGCAGGCCTGATCATGATCTTCGCGGTCACAAGGTCCACAAGACTGTAATGTACGGCACTTTGTAATCAAAGCGGATGAGAAACACTTCGTCAGCGGACAACGCAACGCCACCGATAGCATGCAACATGATGCAACGATGGGCACCATTGCTCGTGGTGTTTGCGTTTGCCTTTGGAAATCGCTTAGACCTACATTTGCACACGGAGATGCTCTGATCTGAAACGAACAGTCGATATACTCCCGCCCACGCCATTAGCAGGCTAAGTCATGCTGGCGCAAAATTTTATGGACGATTTACCCTCACTCTCTACCCATGCTTGTAAAAATTCAGAAGGACCGTACATCGGCACAGTTGCGACACATCCTCCTACATGCGGAACTGCGTGGAAATCGGCCTGAAGAACTCTGGGGTTTTGCACACTTTGTGAGAGAATCTTAGCATTGAAGATGACATTCTCCCATATAAATGCTGGGAGCCCATGTAGTCGTCCCCACGCAAGGTCGTGAAGGAATACTGTAGGAGGTGCTCATCCAGAGTGCCCAAAAGGAAGATTCTCGCCTTTAATTAACTGCGGTGGCCAGGACACGAAGTCAACATCTGGAAATCGGTGAAGCTGCCTATGTCATGTCAACAGCATTTCACGCTCCTGCCAATATCCTCATTTCACGCCTGGCTGTGGCCACGGTGGCGCTGGCGCTCACGCTGATATCCACTGAACTTCCTTGCCATCAATAATTTAATTCCTGTGTGACGGGCAGCACCATGGCGCAGTGGATTTGTCCTCCTGCCTCACGGCCCCGAGACCCAAATCCCGGCTATGGGTCACAGTCCATGTGGAGTTTGCACATTCTCTACGTGTCTGCGTGGGTTTCGGCTGCACAACCCAAAGATGTGCAGGGTAGATGAATTGGCCACGCTAAATTGCATCTTAATTGGAAAAAAGAATTGGGTACTCTAAATTTATAAAAATAATAAAATAAAATCAAAATTACTGGGTGAAGCCTGCTCAGATGCATGTACGTTTACCGGTTGCCCTCCAAAACTCCATAGCGGCCCTCGGTAGTGACAACCCGTTCACCAGCGAAGATTTCTCGAAGGTTATGCAGATGATTGGCGTGAAATATATTCGGACCACCCCGTACAACCCAACTGCAAATGGACAGGCTAAGCGGGCATAACAAACTTTTAATCGGTGCATAATACAATAACCACAGGCTTCTTTGAGACTGAATTCACGTCTTGTCTCTTCAACTATCTACCCACGCCGCATTTGCCCACCAGGGTGAAAGTGGCAGAATTACTCATGGGCCGAATAATACAAACGTATCTCTGTCGAACCTTTCCTAGACTTGTTGCGAAGGAGGAGAAGAAATAAGTTCTCGAGAAAGTGTACAGTGAGCAACGGGAGCAGAACATCGGGTCCACGCTAAAGACCACGCTGCACTTCCAGAGATTTGGACATGTGACCATTGGATACTGGTGACCTGAGCAGAGATGACTGGACCGGACTCTCCTATGGTCGAAACCATGAAGCTGACAGTACACAAAAGCATGGAGCAACTCAAAGGCAGGCAACCGACGCACCAGAGTGAGCCACGACAGATAAATCAGTCATTTGTCCATCTTTCATACGGGCGAAAGGGAAATAATCCTCAAGGGCCAGGATATCAATGCGCATGATGCAGTTTTCTGCATCGGACGTGAAGCATCCAAAGTCTCGAATGCTAAATTTGTCACGGAGAGACAGTGGCCAGAAAAACCTTGTCGATCCGCGTAGACGTGACGCTCCCCATCGCGTGGCAGAAAGGTTCCCCCTGCCCCCTCTCGACAAAGCCTCAAAACAACTGGAGAGATAGCCGTAAGCAAAGTGGTAAAGGTGTCCAGGTGTCCGTTGATGGTCCAACGCCATCAACAGAAGAATCTACCGACTCAGTTGCTCTTTCTGTGTGGCACAAGGTACCCAAACTCCCCCGAATGTAACCGAGGCCGATCAGCTGGAGCTTGGGAACTATGGACCTAAAAGGTAGACAAGATTGAGACGGGGTGATTTTTGGGCCGGCTCGGAACTTTGGGCTGTATACTGCGTTTACATTTACTTCACTCAATATTACGTTTTTGATCAAACATTTAGGAACATCTGATGATATTGTAGTGTCAATTGAATCTGTTCGTTTTTCAACTGGAGAGTCTTGCACTACATTGAATGCTCAGTTTATGTTCCTTCTTGGAGTGGCAGAGACGAAATGTTGCAAAAGTGAACAATTTATTTCAAATTTCCCGGGCTTGATTTCGGAAAAATGATCGGCAAAGAGAAGGCGTCCCAAATGCATTCTCAGTCTGGGACAGGTATCTTTTCTACATTTTCAAAACGGTGATACAAGCATGTACATTTAAGTGTGGAATATATATACACACGTACAGATATATATATATATATATATATAATATATATATAGACACATATATATATGTATAATATTATGCATCTACATTATATATATATATATAGACACTTAAATACCCCTTTCCCATCTATCTGTTACCATTCATTGTATTCCTCCATGCATCTACTTTGCTGTGTGAACCCAAATATCAGTGTCGATTGACATAGGAATTCCCACGTTTCTACAGGCATGCAATTAATAACCGTCATTATATTTCGTGAACTTATGCGCACTATAGTTCTGGTGCAGTGGGATCAGAAAATACACCTGGACCTTTAACGTCTGTGTTCCCTCTAAATACGGGTACATTAATAGCCCTATAGTGCAAGAATACAGCCACAAATGGGAAAGTGATTAATCCACACGCTTACGATTTTTTTCCTACGTGAGAGTTTTTTTCGTGCGCCACATGTTCTAAGTTAACCAATTTTTAAAGCAGTTTTGTCTGAGGGAAATAAAGGCATATACCATCAGCACAATGTTATGGAGCGGAGGAGCAAACTCTATGGGCGGTGTACTATTTTCCTGATCCTGAATTATCCAGCCGTTGTGATTTTCTTTTTCCGGGGGATGCGCAGCCCCGCCTAACAGCTTTCCTGGTGTCCTGCCTTTGCTTCAATGGTATATCCCACTGACAATAAGCACGGCGAGAGAATCCCACCGCCAGTGAACTGTACTCCGCCGAAATAGGCGCGGCTGGGTCAGCGGAGTATCCAGTACCACGTGCAGGGAAATTAGGCTGTCCCCACCAATGGGATTTCCTGTTTCACCCTTGGCACACCCCACCGCGGGTTTGCCAGCAGCATTTGGCTGCATTCCGCGGGAATAGTCCTGTCAGCTGTGGGACCAGGTGTTTCGGAAAGTGCCTGCCGTCTCCGAGAAACACGCCTTCGGATGGCTGAATAATCTGTACAATTCGCGGATGGCAATGCAGTCAATTAAATAAATTCGTTCGGCAAAGTGCATACCAGCAATTTGAATCGTCGAACGCGCCACGTGTGCGCAAGTTCAATCCCAGAGTCCGTTATCTATTGCAAGAAGAAAAACTGCAATTGTGACATGGCCATACCTGGATCTGAGCCCAGGTCAACACAAGTCTTCTGATTTCTCCTAAGTAGGTTCACCTTCATTTTCCTAAGTGCTACGAGGGATGGCATTCTTTTTTTGCTCCACCGATATGCGAAGAAATTGTTTGATTTGAAATTTACCGCAATTTATCTATGCAGATAAGTCTCTGTTGTGACTTTTCAGATGAATTAAAAGTTTTAAATTACGAAAATGGTGCGAAGTTTATATTCTTTTCAACATCTCCACAATAAATGCATGATCAGCTTCTGATATTCTATAGTACTGGCATGCAGCTTGCTGTTAGGCTTTTGGCTCTGACGGACTGTAGTCGTAACTTGAAAAAGAAACAAATAAAGCACATGTCTTCTCGTTACGTCGCCTACCCAACGTCTACGCCACAAATTGCACTGAGTTGTTGCTCAAAATTTCAAATTGAACTATTTGACATTTTTCATCTTTATCAGCGATTCGATATGAAGTTATAGGTCCTTTCAGTGCATTGAGGTTTGTGCAAAGGGTACTTCACTGATGTCTGAAGAAGGAAATGGCAACTTAAGTACTTTACTGCTCAAACTGAAATGTCTTACCTGTGTCTTCGAGCAGTTCTTCGATGTCTTCAATATAAACAGAAACAGTGCAGCGTATTACCGACATGTCTTAAAGAATAGGAAGCATGCATTGAACTTTACATGTGATCACTGAAAATATCAATTGTCATGTAAGTAGATTAAATTTGCGTCATTTCTGTCACTTGCAGCTGCATCTCATACATTTATGTGTAAGACTGTGCCATGCAATGGAAAGGAACATTGCCTTGAATACCTGATACTACTGCTTATGGGGTGGGGAGGGGGCAGTGAGTGACGTGACGTAACGGCATAACATAGTGGCGCGAGTTAAAGTTTCCCACACACTCAACAATATTTGCCACTCGCACGTTTGAAAAGCTGCTTACATGCCCAGCCGTATTTTGGGTGAAGAGATTTATTTGCGTTTTCTTACCCTCACATGCACGTTGACTCTCCCGATCTGTCAATACAATTCGTAAGAAACAAAGCAATCAAAATAACAATTGTATTGCAGTTATAATCTGTTTTCACACACGAAAAAATAAAAGTGTTAATATTTTGAATTAATTAAATTTAATCGTTCGTATTATTTCGACTGATGACATCCGGTTTGTGGACGCGTGAATTAACAATGACACACGTATATACTTGTTAAAATTTAAGCAGCTTCCATGAAATAAAACATTCAGTCAAATTACCTTATTAACGAATCGATACACCAACGCACATCCTTCAGTATGTGGAAACGATCCCATGTATTTCATCAGCTCCCATCACTATGACAGAGTACTATTCCAGTATTTTTTGTCCTGCACACTTAATTTCCCTGGAAAAACATGTATCCTGAACAATGCGAACAATCAAATGATCTGTCCTCTATAGCTCTTTGCGACAGACCTTTCCAGATTTCCACTGGATACATGAATTGTTGATATCGCGTCTCAATGTATTTCACCTACTCTCACATCGTGTTATTTTGATCTGTACTTGTCCGACAATCGATTCTAAGTACCTCGTTATTTGTGTCATTCTCCAAGTCATGAATTGGATTCACATTGTATCTTCTATTGACGAAATAACGGAAAAAACAATTTGATGGGATCTGAAAGGATGATTTAAGTTTTGCATCTCGTTAAAATTCTTGTGAATGGACGTTACGTCCATTTAAACACGGTAGCATGGTGGTTAGCATCAATGCTTCACAGCTCCAGGGTCCCAGGTTCGATTCCCGGCTGGGTCACTGTCTGTGCGGAGTCTGCACGTCCTCCCCGTGTGTGCGTGGGTTTCCTCCGGGTGCTCCGGTTTCCTCCCACAGTCCAAAGATGTGCGGGTTAGGTGGATTGGCCATGCTAAATTGCCCGTAGTGTAAGGTTAATGGGGGGATTGTTGGGTTACGGGTATACGGGTTGCGTGGGTTTAAGTAGGGTGATCATTGCTCGGCACAACATCGAGGGCCGAAGGGCCTGTTCTGTGCTGTACTGTTCTATGGTAGAAATGTGACTTTTTTCTCTCCCCCTCATGACTTTCATGCTGCGCCACTTCCTCAGGGAATCCTAACTACTTCAGTACGATTCGAGTTTTGACGATGAATAAATAGGAAGGTCAGAGAACTATTGAGATTAATATTAGCTCAAGTTATTTTACTTGCCTTTATTCTTCAAATCTTTTTTAAGCTTGAAAATTTCTGCAGGTATCACAGATATTATTACTAATAATTGTAGCAGTAGTAGCAGTATTATGATCAGCATCATCATCTGCGATGTGCCACGGTGACATGTTTTCTTCTTGCAATGTATAACGGACTATGGGCTTGATTTTGCGCACACGTGGTGCGTTCGACGATTTCAATTGCTGGTATGCACTTTGCCTAACAAATTATTACCGCTTCTTCGATACAAAGATAAAGTAAATTCCGTTGAATTATTGATGCATCTTGACCGTAGATGGAAGAAGAAATTGTTTGCAATGAGAAATGTGATATTTTATGATATATAGCAGATAAAACAAAACGTAATATTTTGACGGGTGTTTCGTTCAGTCAGATAATTATGAAGATTTGAAGTGCATTGTCCAACACGATCTTCCAGGCCCATCCAATCGTGAACTTTAAAAGGAAATTTAAAATGTTTTAAAGAACGGATTGGCACAAAGGCGATGAGGGATCAGGTACCTGAGTAAGACCATACTATTATAATTATCAAAGTAGCCATCAAATATTCTGGGCAGGTACGTGTGTTCTAGCTGCCACGATGACTTATTTGAATTGACTGCGTTCGTCTTATTCTGGAATGAAAAGCACACTCAGAGACACTATAGAGTTATCTATTCATCATACATCCGAAAATATTGAATCAAATGTGATTGCATATATTTGCTTCCTGTGGTGATCGTAAAAAAAAGACGAACAGATCACAGCTGCCCCGGATGTTTCCTTGTTGTAAACGTAAATCAGAGTTGACTGTGGAATTGTTTGTTCAATGGTAATTGATCGCATGATCCTGCCGCTGACTATGAGTCTATGCACCATAAAAAAAGCTCGCAGTACATTCAGTATCACGCTCTATTGTCAGGGCCATCAAGTTCGCAGTGTCCAGTGCCTTCAGCCTTGTTGTCACGTGGAGTGAATTGTATTGGCTGAAGACTGACATCTATGATGATGGGGACCTCCGGATAGACCAAGATAGATCATCCAATTGGCACTTTTGGCTGAGATTTTTGCAAATGCCTCAGCCTTCTCTTTGGCACTTACCTGCTGGACACCTTCATCATTGAAGAAGGGGATACTTGTGGAGGCTCCTCCTCCAGTGAGTTGTTGAATTGTCCACCTACATTCACGGCTGGATGTGGCAGGGTTGTAAAGCTTAGATATGATGCGTTTGTTGTGGAATCGCTGAGCTCTGTCCATTGTTTGCTACTTCTGTTATTTGGCACACAAGCAGTCATTTGTTGCAGCTTCACCAGGTCGAAACCTCTTTTTTAGACAAGCCAGATGTTATTCCTGGCATCCTCCCCTGCACTCTTCATCGAACCAGTGTTGATTGCCTGGATTGGTAGTAATGGGAGAGTGGGGGATATGCCGATTAATGACGTTTCCGATTCAGATTGTGATTAAATACAGTTTTGCTGCTGCTGATGAATGCATAGACTTCCGTTGAAAGGTCTGATCGACGCCTATCCCATTCAGCACGGTTGGTGTGCCACACAGCACGATGGATTGTGTTCTCAATGTGAAGACAGGAATTTGACTCCACAAGGACTGTGTGGTGATCACTGCTATCGATACTGCCATGGACAGATGCATCTGTAGCATGCAGATTTCTGAAGATGAGGTAAAGTATGTTTTCCTCTCTTCTTGGTTCCCTCCTCGCCTTCTGCAGTCTCAGCCAAGCTGCTATGTCCTTTAGGACCCGGCCAGCTCGGTCTGTGGTTGTACTGCCGAGCCATTCATTGTTATTGACATTTAAGTCCCCCACCCAGAGCATAATGTCCGCCCTTTTCACCTCAGTGCTTCGCACAAGTATTGGAGGAGTACTGATTCATCAGCAGATGGTGTCCGGTACGTGGTTCGGATTTCCTTGCCTTTCTTTAAATAGAAGCATTGAGGCAGAACATACCCACGAGTTGTGACAGTGGTGTCTGGGACATTGACTGTGAGGTATGATCCTGTGAGTTTGACTATGTCAGGCTTTAACTTGACTGAGAGACAGCGCTCCTAAACGTGGAACAAACCCCAAATGTTGGTAAGGAAGATTTTCCATTGTTGGAAAGGCTGGTTTGCCCATGTTGTTTCATCTGTCTGTTGGGATTCCGGTGGTCCGTCCGGTTTCACTCCATTTTGTGATTTCGTAGCGGTTGAAAATAACTGAATGACTTGTTAGGGCATTTATGAGTTAACCATATTGCTGTCTGTCTGGAGTCACATGCAGTCCAGACCAGGTAAGGATGGAATATTGCCTTCCCTCAAGGACATTCGTAAACCAGATGGGGTTTCACAACAATCGGCAATGATTTTATGGTCACCACTGGACGTTTAACTCCAACTATTTTATTGAGTTTAAATTCAACCACGTGCCGTGTGTCCCAAGATCATTATCCGAGATTACGTGTCCAGCGACAATTACACTAGTGACTTGTCATATGTTGTTCGACAATTAAAAAACTCACTGGAGTAGGAAGCTCAACAAATATTCCCATACTTAATGATGGAGTATTCTAGCACCTTTGTGCAAAAGACAAGGCTGAGACATAGCCACAATCTTCAGCCAGATGTGCGAAGTGGATGATCCATCTCCGTCACCTCCGGAGTTCCCCAGCATCACAGATGTCAGCTTTCAGCCAATACTATTCCATCCACGTGATGTCAATAAAACGCTGAAAGCACTGGATAGTGCAGTACTATGGGCCCTGCCAATACCACGGAAATAGTACTGAAAGAATTATTTTTAAAAATGGAGTACCCAATTCATGTTTTCCAATTAAGGGACAATTTAGCGTGTTCAACTACCTACCTTGCATATCTTTGGGTTGTGGGGGCGAAAGCGGGCCAATGTGCAAGCTCCACACGGACAGTGACACAGAGCCGGGATCGAACCTGGGACCTCGGTGCCGTGAGACTGCAGTGCTATCACTGCACCACCGTGCTTCCCTTTAGTACTGAAGGACTTATGCTCCAGAACTTGTCGCACCCCGAGCCAAGCTGTTCCAGAGCAGCCAGCACACCAGCATCTACCCAGCAATGTGAAAATCACCACGGAGTGTCCTGTGCATAAAAACAAAGCAAATCAAACCCAGCCAATTATCACCTACCAATATACTGCCATCATCAGCAAAGTGATGGAAGGAGTCATCAACCGTGGTATTAAGCGGCACTTACTTCGCAATAACTTGCTCACCGAATCTCAGTTTGTGTTCCGCCAGGTACACTCAGCACCTGATCCCATTACAGCCTTGGTTCAAACATGGAGAAAAGAGCTGAATGCCAGAGGTGAGGTAAGTATGACTTCCCTTTATATCAAGGCAGAATTTGACAGAGTATGGCATCAAAGATCCCTAGCTATATTGGAGTCAATTGGAATTAGGGAGAGAAACTCTCCCCTCGTTGGAGCCATACCTGGATCAAAATAAGATGGTTGTGGTGGTTGGAGGTCAATCATTTCAACTCCGGGACATAACTGCAGGTGTTCCTCAGGGTACTGCCGAGGCCCAACCATCATCCGCTTCCTCATCAATTTCATCCCTTCCATCATAAGGTGAAAGGTAGTGATGCTTAAGACGACTGCACAACGTTAGGCACCATTATTTACTCCCCAGATAATGAACTAGATATCAAAGATGTGCAGGTTGGGTGGATTGGCCATGATAAATTGCCCTGATTGTCCAAAATTTCCCTTAGTGTTGGGGATAGGGTGGAGGTGTTGACATTGGGTAGAGTGCTCTTTCCAAGAGCCGGTACAGACTCGATGGGACGAATGGCCTCCTTCTGCACTGTAAACTCTATGAAATCCAAATGCAGCAAGACCTGGGCAATATCCAAGCTTTGACTGACAATTGGCAAGTTACATCCAAGTGTCACAAGTGCCGGGCAATGAGCATCTCCTCAAAAAAAGGATTAACATCTGCCCCTTGACATTCAATGGCATTACCATCGCTGAATCCCTCATGATCAAGATCCTAGGGGTTAGCAATGATCAGAACTGAACTGCATTAGCAACAGTAATACTGTGGCTCACAGGGCAGGTCAAAATTAGGATTCCTTCGGCGAGCAACCGCCCTGCTGAACCCAAAACCTGTCCACCATCCACAGGGCACAGTTACGAGAGCAATGTAACACTCACCACTTACCTGGATGCATGCAGCTCCAACATTAAGAAAGCTCGATACCATCCTGGACACAACTGTCTGCTTGTCATTTCTCTCTTCCACGAATGTACAAACCTCCACCGTTGACGAACAGTGACAGCCATGTGGTCCACCTACAATATGAAGCACCTCATCAAGTTTCCTTATACAATACCTCCTTGGGGACATCACGATAACACAGGGGCAGCAGGGTAGCAGAAGGAGCAGCACGGTAGTGTTTAACACAGTTGCTTCACAGCTCCAGGACACCAGAATCGGGGCTTGGCTCACTGTCTTTGCGGACTCTGCATCTTCTCCCCGTGACTGCATGGGTTTAGACTCGGTGCTCCCGTTTCTTCCCACAGTCCAACTATGTGTTGGGTGGGTGGAGTGACCGTGATAAATTGTCCATATTGTCCTAAAAGGTGAGGTGGGATTACTGTGTGACGGGGATAGAATGGAGGCGCGGGCTTAAGTAGGGTGCTCTTTCCAAGAGTCTGTGCAGACTCAATCAACCGGGTGGCCTCCTGTGGCACTGTAAATGCGATGATTCTATGGAACCCAAGATTACTGTCATCCGGATGGACAAGACAAGCAGATTCCTGGGAACACCACCACCTGGAGGTCCCAAGTCACTCACCGCACTGAATAGCAAATATATCTCCGTTCCTTCATTATCGCTGGGACAACATCCTGAAACTCCCTCCCTCAGAGCACAGTGGGTGCAACTCGACCTCAAGGATAGCAGCGATTCAAGAAGGCAACTCACTAGGCCCTACTGAAGGGCAACTGGGGATGGGCAATACATGTTGGCCGAACCAGCAACGCCCATATCCTGGAAATGAATTAAAAAAATATAAAACGTAGAATTAAACAGATTGAGTAAGACAAGTGGACGAACAAATTCCATTGAGACGGATGTTACATTACAGTCATTGACGGATCAGCTCAGTAACACTGCAATTTAAACGAAATTATTCCGAATGAGTATTTGAATTAATATTCACAATAATTTGTGTTTTTTTCCCCGAAGCATTATTTCATGAATTTGATTGTGTCACAGATTTTCAAAGCTGGATGCTTCGATAGTAGTTTGCAGAGTGCAAGAGGCTCTCTGTACCTAAAGTCTTGCAGTATTTCAATATATATTCTGAAAGAAAGTGAACATATGTAGAAAAGACGGCAAGTCTGCTGGAGCGTAAAAGTGGATAAATGAAAAGTCTGATGAAATTGCAATGCAATCGTCTAAATATGCACGGTTGAGAACAACATGTTCCAACATACCGTCTTGTGCATCCAGCAGCCTTGCATCTAGAATGATGACGAAAGTACAAGTAACGTTTTTTTCAGGAATTTAATATGGCCGCAAAAGTCATTCAATAAAGAGAGGCATACAACGATTATAATTGTGTGTGTGTGTGTGTGGGGGGGGGGGGGGGAGTTTATGTGTCCAATTTCACACTGGGAACAACGAGGGCATGAATGACGTCACATTAATGGGCACGAGCTCCGCAATTCATAAATCCTATTTCAGTTGATGAAATAATTATTGAGTGTGTGTAAAGATTATAGTGAAGTAAATACCGGTACAAATGTGCAGGCATTAACACACCACTTTATATGATAATAATAATATTTATTTATTCATTGTCACAAGTCGGCATACATTAACACTGGAATTAAATTACTGTGAAAAGCCCCTAGCCACCACATTCCGGCGCTTTTCGGCTACACGGAGGGAGAATTCAGAATGTCAAATTAACCAACAGCACATCTTTCAGGACTTGTGGGAGGTAAGCAGAGCACCCTGAGGAAACCCACACAGACACGGGGAGAACGTACAAACTCCACACAGACTGTGACCCACGCCGGGAATCGATTCTGGGACCCTTATGAAAAATTAACGTAAACAACCCTCCCAAAAATGCAGCTTATTAGGATTCTTCCAACACAACTCTTTTTACCCTGAGAGGCTGATGTAAAGACCCTCCCCTTATCTTGTTGGAGGTATTTTTACGTCGCCATTTTATTTTATATCAATTTTCCCATAGTTTGACCTCACTGAATTGGTTAATGTTAAACAGAACGAAGTAAAACGATAACGTCTTCCAATAGAAAACGATTGTAAATTATATGGCAACCTGCGGAAGGTCATATGGTCTCTGATGCAGGAGTGTCGTGTCAATTAACAAGTCAGTTATGGCACAAACGAAGACCACCTTTTAATTGCAATTATATCACACATCCAATATATATTTTAATGAATTTGAAATCAAATGTATCGAACAATCAATAAACTATCAAGGTATTGATACAACATTTTTTCAGTCGATTACTAGTGGGCTGCTGACCAAGCTGGCTGCAAAATAGAAAAGAGAAAGCGGGCCATCGCAACTCGCTTTCGAACTTAATGGGAAGTTGGGACCCGCTCGCATCACTTCTTGCTCACGATTTTGCACGACATATGTAATAAAGGCAGGACAATGAGCGTCTCAGTCATCAGCAAAGTGCGCCACGGGGTGATGAACAACCCAACCGCACGAAACTTGCTCACATATAATTTATTTGCTGGCGCTCATTATGATCACGCCAGGGTCAAACAATTCAGCAACCTTTTAACATTTCGTTTGAAGGAGGACAACACAAGGAATTTGGAGCTGACTCTTGCACGTCCTTCCCGTTTCTGCTTGGGTTTCCTCCGCGTGCTCCGGTTTCCTCCCACAAGTCCCGAAGACGTGCTTGTTTGGTAAATTGGACATTCTGAATTCTCCCTCTCTGTATCCAACAGGCGCCGGAGAGGATCAACGAGGGGATCTACACATTAGCTTCACTGCGGTGTCAATATATGCCAACGTGTGACAGTAATAAAGATTAATATTATTGTTTGAGTCTCTGTCATTGACATCAAACCATCAAGGCGGTATTTAATCAAATCTACCATTGCACAGCCCGGCAAAGTAACAGTCAAGGCGAACCTACCACAAAACGAATCATATCTGGCATGAACGAGGATAGTTGTGGCTATTGGAAGCAAATATTCAAAGCTCAGAAATCATTGCAGAAGCTCGTCAAGGTAGGAACATCGGCTCATCAATGTTCAAGTTGTATTTATCAATTACCTTCCGTTTATATTTAGGTCAGAAGGGAGAACGCTCGTTGATCACTATGCGATGGTCAGTATAATTAGGCCTGCTCAGATAAGGAAACAGTAGATTTACAAGTGCCGGATCAACTGAAAATTTTCATGGCATCGACTGATAAATAGGAAGTAAACTTCACGCGACGCACGTCCCATGCAATGATTTCTTTTCCGAACTAGAAAGAGTTGCCCCGCAACGTTACTGGCAATTGACCATTGAAGCCAGCGCTGTTAAGATCTGGCACATGGGTTTGACAGGAAACTGAGCTGTATGATACAATTAAATAATTCGGGTCAAAGACCAGGTTTGGAGCTAGGAAACCATGATCGTGATACTAAACTTCGGACTTCCTAAGTGTGTTCGCAATCTACACGACATTCATGACTGCCACCCGGAACGTCGGTGAGTAGATTCCACATAATCAAATAGAAAGGCATCAGTAGTCCTTCAACGAATTATTAATCCCTCAAACAGCGATGATCAGTGCGTACCATTCAAAGGAAGATCTGCAGCAACTCAGCATGTCTCCTTAAAAAGCTCACTGCAACAGAGATGGGGGTGGAGTGCGGTGAAACAGTTTACTTGTAATCCAGGAAACCAAGTCAACGTTGGAATCATATAATTACGACAGCACAGAAGGAGATCGTTCAGCCCATCGTGTCTGCACCGACCCTCGTTTTAACCAAAGCGCTTTCGCCGGGTTTCGCTAGATATGTTGGGGAGCATTGAAACTTTGTGGCAGGGGATGTGATCCCAGGACTACGATCAGATAGTTGAAATTCAGATCAGGAAATTTGAGGTACAGCATTGGCTAATGCTGTAGCTGATGTAGGGATGCACCTGGAATCAAGGAGAAGCAAGCGATAAAGGACAAGCAGCAAGGGATGTTTGGTACTTCAGAGCATGCAGTATTACGAACAAGATAAATCAAAAATGGCAAAAGTAGACGCATGGCAGCAGGATGTCGTTGCTGTAATGGAAACTTGGCCAATGGAAGGGTAGGATTTTCAACGCAATATCCAGGGATATAGAGCTTTCACATAGGCTCGATTGTGAGATGAAATAGGAGGCTGTGTCGCACTTATGTTTAAAGAATCGATTCCATTTGTGGGAAGGGTTAATACACTGAAATGGCGAACAATCGATGTGTTGAGCTGAGAACTTAAAAAGTGCAGACTCACTACTGCGAGTATTCTACAGAAGCCAACATAGCGAAAGTGAGCTATGGGATCAAACATATATGTAACTTTCTGCCTGTAAAATCAAGAGAGCAATAGTTAGCAGGCGACTTTAACTATTCCAATATCAAGTGGGATTCAAACAATGTACGGGAACAGAGGGAGGAAAAATTCGTCCTTTTGTCCACCATTTATTTCAACCAATTGGTGACAATCGTACAACAGAAGCTGCAATATTACACCATGTCTTGATGCAGTATAAACGGCAAGGGGTGATGTGATAGTTGGCGACCATATCGGGGACGGTGATCAGTTAGATTCAGCATTATCATGGAAAGTTAGATAGATTAAGCTGGACGAAACATTTTGAAATGAAGAAGGGATATTTCCAGACAATAGAAGGAACGTGATGAAGTTGTCTGGCAAGCAATGCAAATCCGTGGAGCAAGTGGGAACCACGAAAACGCGAGATCCTAAATTTAAAAAGTTGCCATGTCATCCGCAAAATCAGGTGAATCGAGAGGTACGTTCCAGAGACATTTATATAGACAAAGTCAGATATGCCAGACAATGCTTACAATACGAGCATTAGCAAGTAATCAAATCATTACAGATCCAGAGATAGAGGGTAATCCCAGGATAAAGAGGTGTGAATTGCCTCAAGCCAGGACAGTTTGTAAGATTTTGCAAGTCCAGGCCAGATAGCGGGGGGTGAATGTAATGACACATGAATCCAAGATCCAGGTTGAGGCCACGCCTATGCCTGCGGAGCGTAGCTATAAGTTTTTGCTCGGCAATTCTGCGTTGCCACCTGTCCTGAAGACCAACTTGGAGAACACTTACCCGGAGATCAGAGGCTGAATGCCCTTGACTGCTGATGTCTTCCCCGACTGGAAGGGAACATTCCTGCCTGGTGAATGTCGCACGATGCCCGTTCATTCATTGCCGCGATGTCTGCATGGATTCGCCAATGTACCACGCTTCGGGACATTCTTTGCTGCAGTGTATGAGGTAGACTACATAGGTCGAGTCGCATGAGTATGTGCCGCGTACTTGGTGGGTGGTGTGTCCACGTGTCATGGTGGTATCCATTTCGATGTTCTGGCATGTCTTGCGGAGATTGCCCTGGCAGGGTTGTGTGGTGTTGTGGTCGCTGTTCTGAAGGCTGGGCAATTTGCTGCAAACAACGGTTTATTTGAGGTTGCGCAGTTGTCTGAAGGCAAGTAGTGTGGGTGTGGTGATGACCTTGGCAAGTTGTTCATCTTCGTTGATGATGGGTTGAAGGCTGCAAAGAAGATGTCGTAGTTTCTCCGCCCCAGGAAAGTACTAGATGACGAAGGGTACTCTGTCAGTTGTGTCCCGTGTTCGTCTTCTGAGGAGGTTGGTGCGGCTTTTTGCTTTGACGCATTGGAACTGTTGATCGATGAGTCGAGCGCCATATCCCGTTCGTACAAGGGCATCTTTTAGCATCTGTAGGTGTCTGTTACGCTCCTCCTCGTCTGAGCAGATCCTGTGTATATGGAGGGCTTGTCCATAGGGGATGGCTTCTTTAATGTTTTTCGGTTGAAAGCTGGAGAAGTGCAGCACCGTTATCTGTGAGCTTGCGGTAAAGCGAAGTGCTGAGGTGACCGTCCTTGATGGAGATGAGTGTGTCCAAGAATGCAAATGAATTTGGTGAATAGTCCATGGTGAGTCTGATGGTGGGATGGAACTTATTAATCTCATCGTGTAGTCGTTTGAGTGATTCTACGCTGTGGATCCAAAGGAAAAAAATGTCATCGATGTATCTGGTGTACAACTTCGGTTGAAGGTCCTGTGCGTTAAGGAAGTCTTGTTCAAAATTGTGCATGAAGATGTTGGCATATTGAGGTGCGAATGACATGGCTGTTCCATGTGTCTGGATGAAGAATTTGTTGTCGAAGGTCAAGATTTTGTGATCTAGAATGAAGCAGATGAGTTGCAGAATTGCGTCTGCAGATTGGCAGTTGTCGGTGTTGAGGACTGAGGCTGTTGCAGAAATGCCATCGTCATGGGGGATGCTGGTGTAGACTGCTGAGACATCCATTGTGACGAGGAATTTTCCTGGTTCAACTGGTCCATGGGTGCTGAGATTCTGTAGGAAATCCGTTGTGTCACGACAGAAGCTGGCTGTACCTTGTACGGTGGGTTTCAAGATGCGCTCGATGTGGCCAGAGAAGTTCTCACACAGGGTCACATTGCATGAAACGATAGGACGGCCTGGTTTCTTGGCCTTGTGTATTTTCGGGAGGCAGTAGATATCTCCAATTCGTTGGATCAGAGCACGTAGCGTGCTCTGAAGGTCTGCATCCAAAATCTTGATCAGTCTGTTGAGTTGGCGGATGTGTTCCTTGGTTGGATCTGCGGGCAACTGTCTGTAGTGTTCCTGGTTGTTGAGTTGTCGGTATACCTCTTTGCAGTAGTACGTTCTGTTCAGCATGATGGTGACCCTCCTTTTTCTGCTGGTTTGATGACGATGTTGCGGCTGGTCTTGAGAGCGTGGATGGCGTTGCGTTGTGCTTGGGTGTCATTTGGTGCTGCCTTGTGACCTGGAACAGTGTTCTTCAAAGTCGGGTGCGCGAACCGCAGGTGGGTCACACGTGGGTGTCGGGAGGGTCACGGAGCCGTTGTCCGCGCCGCTCCCGATCACGCAAATCGGTGCAGCAGCCGGCTTTTCGTAACGCCGGTGGGAAAAAATATTCTGCCGCATTGCGCATGTACACACGATGATCGGCGCATATGAGCAGCGTGGCCGCTATTTTTTGAAGCGCTTGCAGCTTTTAATTTCGCTTTTATTCACTTGTTAATTTATTTTATTCATTTAATTTTTATTTTTCTCATTTATTTTATTCATTTTATTTTACTGGTTCGGGGGGGGAGGGAATTATTCATTTTGTTCATTTATTTTATTCATTTTTAGTACCAGCTCGGGGGGGGGGTGTTTATTTATTTTCTCATTTTTTTTACTCATTTCCTTTTACAAGTTCGGGGAGGTGGGAAGGGGGGGGGGGGTATTCATTTTTAAAATGTATTTTACTCATTTTATTTTTTGCACGTTCGGGGGGGGGGGGTATTTGATAAAATTTTACAGTAAAAAAATTCAGAACTTTGGACAGATGGAGACTCCGTACATCCCGACACCGGAACGCTTCACCTTCATCCAACAGGTTCCATTGGAGGAGCGTGTACGTGGGCCAAAGGGACCCAAAACTATTTCCTCATTTTTTGTTAGCAGCAAACAAGGTTAGGGAAAATGGTGGGTCGCGCAGGTCGGCCGGCGTGGGTTGCGAAGGTCGGCCGGGTTGGGACCTGAAGGTAGGCCGGTTGGAAAAATGTGTCCACAGATAACATGTTTGAAGAACACTGATCTAGAACACCCTTCTGGTCCTGACGAAAATAGAGGGACAACAAACAGAAAACAAAGCATATGATAGGCGCAAATAACAAACACTTCGGAAAACCTAGACGAGTATGTAACTGGAAGATGAAGTCAAAAAAGAACTGAGGAATTAAAAGTTCGGTCACGAAACAACATTATCAAATAAAGGGAAAGCGGGATCAAATATTATTTACCAATATATTAAGGGTAGAAGATTAGTTAAGGAGATTTTGTGACCGTTCATGGATGAAGTGGGCAACTCGTGTACAGCTGTAGAGGCTTTGACCAGAGTTTTAAATGCTAATTTTGTGCCCATGTTTCCGAAGTAATTGGGTGATGCAGATACAGAATTCCAGGAGGAACATTGTGATATATTGGTTGGGATAATCAGATAGAGAGAGGAAGTAATCGAACGGTTCAAATTGATAAAACTCCAGGGCTAGATGGGTAGCTTCCAAGGCTACAGATGAATGTCAAGGAGGATAGATTAGATCCTCTGAAGATGATCATCCTATCCCCACTAGATACGGAGGAAGACTGGAGAAATGCAAAGGCGGTTACATTGTTTAAAAATAAATCAAGGAAATGACGAGCAATTATAGGCCTGTTAGTCGTAATTCGGCAGCAGGCAAGTTAATAGAATAAATGCTGACAGATAGGCCTAATTATCTCATGGAAAGCTATGACACAGTCAGTTGAAGTTAGCATGGATATTTAAAGGAAAGTATTGCCTCAAATATTTGATTGAGTTCGTTGAGGAAGTGGTAAGAATGTGTACGGAAGGTAGAGGAGTGGATGTTGAGTGCATGGATTTTAACAAAGTACAACATGGCAGATTAGTCAATATGATGAAGGACAAGCGATATAGGACAATATGGCAAATTATATATCATTTGCCTATATAACCAGAAACAAAGTGTAATGGTTTACCGCTGTCGTTACATTTGGAAAGCTTCTTCAAGCGCTGTTCCACAGGGTTCCGTGTTGGAACCATAACTGACTTTGTGATATATTAACTATTTGGATGGGGAGCACGACTGAGAACATTTCAGACTGTACAATGTTTGGCCGAGTGATGGACAGTGCAAATGACAGCTACGTTCTCCAAACTTTTGCAGGTGAGTTGGTAAGTGGACTGGAAAATGGCAGATGAAATGTAAAACGCAGAAGTGCGATGTAACGTATTGCGAGAGATCCAGCTGTGTTGGTAGTACACAATAAAAGTGAATATACTAAAGGGGGAGATAGAACATAGAACAGTACAGCACAGAACAGGCCCTTCGGCCTTCGATGTTGTGCCAAGCAATGATCACCCTACTCAAACCCACGTATCCACCCTATACCCGTAACCCAACCCCCATTCTAACCTTACTTTTTAGGACACTACGGGCAATTTAGCATGGCCAATCCACCTAACCCGCACATCTTTGGACTGTGAGAGGAAACCGGAGCACCCAGAGGAAACCCACGCACGTGCAGACTCCGCACAGACATTGACCCAGCCGGGAATCGAACCTGGGACCCTGGAGCTGTGAAGCATTTATGCTAACCACCATGCTACCGTGCTGCCGTACCGTGAAGTACGATTTCTTGGGTACAAATTCAGAAGTCCCGAAAGACAGCAGATCAAGTAGACAAGCATGAAAGGAAAGTCTACTGAATATCCTCCTTAATCGTCAGTAGTGTACAATGGACACGTGCGAATATCAAATTGGAATTGTATAAAACACTGCGGAGGCCTGTTATGGTCCATGGTTTGAAGAACACCAAAGTGTATAATGCAGTTCACCTGACCACAACTTTTAATAGATTGTGATATCGGGAGCACACGACCCACTCTACAAGTATGGTGCAGGACACATGTGACAGTATTTGATAAAGCAAAACAATGTTTATTCTATGAACTGAAGTTAACCGCTTTACAACATACAGTTACCATTCTAGCAAACATTAATTCCAATACAACCCCCAAAGAATAATAGTGTAATTCTTAAGCTTTCCTTTTAACATCCATGAGACTTAAACATACTTTTAACAGAAGCACATCCTGTTTAAAAACACTGCTATCACTCTGATTATCACTCTGAAGGCACCAAATGATCAATAAATAGTCTTTACATGGCAGAGAGAGAAACATGACGCTGCTTACTGCAGCTCCAACACTGAAAAGAACCCCAAAAAAACACACACACAAGCATTTCTCAAAGGGAAACTAAAAAGGTGAGCCAGAACTCAGCTCCAGCCACATTCTGACATCACTGCAGTAACATGAGCAGAAAAACATTTTTGAAAGTGACATTTTCATGACAAATCCCCGCAAGAAAAAGACACCAGCAAATTCAACATGGTTTCATGATTGACCATTTCACTATCATTTAAGAAATGCACAAAGAAAATATACTTTTTCGTTTAAAAAAACAACACACGCAAACAGATAGAATAACATAGTTCATTTTGCCCTTCCTCCAACTAGAAACCCTTCTGATTGACAGTCCCTTTGAACAAAATATCTCTGCACGATTAATCCATTTCTCCAGGCCTCGGCATGCCGCCTTGAAGTCACATATTTTAGTTCAATCTGATCACAAAGTCCCTTTTAACCCTCCAAAAGAGGAGCATTGGTTATCACAGCTTTCAGGCAGACAAATGGCTGTTGAAATTCCGCTGGCCATTGAAATTTTCGACGATTCTTCAGGAAGTCCATCAGTGGAGCAATCACAAAACAAAACGTTTGCACAAATGTTCGATCAAATCCACTCATGCCAAAAAAAATCGCATAATTTCCCGTCGTGTCGAGGCTATTGGAAACTCCCCGATAACCTTTGTTTTAGCATCCCGTGGGCCCATTCAATGCTGTCCGATTGTATGGCCAAGGAATGTGATTTGGGCTTTTGCAAATTCACTTTTGGCTCGGTTTATGACCAAACCCGCTTGCTGAAGTCGATCGAATAACTCCATCAGATGTTTTAACCGTCCTTTCCATGTCTTGCTGAAAATTACCAGATTGCTGATGTATATTGGATAAAGCTGAAACGACTTTGGTAGTTCACCGTTGAAATGTGGCGGGGGCGTGTTTCATGCCAAATGGCATAATTTTGAATTGGACTATAACATCTGGAGTCACAAAAGCTGAAATCTCCTTCGCCGTCTGTGATAAAGAAACCTGGCATTAACTTTTAAGTAAATCTAATTTTGAATTAAAAGCTGATTGTCCAACTTCCTCAGTGCAAGCCTCCAAACGTTGGATGGGCTAAGAGTCCTTTCTTGTAACTGCATTAACGTTTATCTCGTCCGCACACGACCTTTGGTACCGTCTGGTTTACTTGCCATCACTATTGGTGAGCTCCATAGACTTCAACTCTCTTCAATTTTGCCATGTTTAAGCATACTCCCAATCTCTTTGTTAACCTGTGCCAATTTTAAAGGGTTAATTCTATATGGACGTTGTTTTATTGGAACAGCATTCCCCCATCTACATCATGTTTAGCCATTTTAGTACTTCCCAATTTATCTCCACGAACGTGCCCATGTGCTATCAATAATTCTTCATCCCAGTCTGCTGGATGATCGTGACAATAAGCCCTCAACATTGTCTCCAATGTCTGATGCCAGCTTGCTAACGCTCCCTGCGATTCTGGATGGTACGCAGTTTATTGTAATCGTTTTTTCCTAGCTATCAATAATTTCTTTGAATAACCGTGAGGAAAAGTTTGATCCCTGACCCGAATATTTTTCTGTGGGTACGTGGTATCGAGTAAAAAATTCAAGGAACTCCTCCACAATCTTTTTAGGTGTAATATGACAGACTGAAACGGCCTCTGGAAACAAAGTCGACACATCCATTATCGTCAAACAATATTGATTCCCAATTTTTGGTTTAGGAAGCGGTGCTTCACAATTAATTAAGACCATTGTGAGAGGTTCCTCAAATGCTGGAATGGATATTAAGGGCGCCTGTTTCTCACTGCTTGAGGTTTCCCTATCACTTGTCATGTGTCACATGTTCTACATAATGTAACTTAGTTTTTATTCAGTCCAAGGCAATAAAAGAGTTTTGGGATTTTAGCTTGAGTTTTCCTTTCCCCAAATGACCTCCCGCTGGAACCTCATGTGGAACTCGCAACACCTCCTTTCGATACCTTACCGGTAATATTACGTGATGGTCTTTTGTCCACTTTATATCCGCCTGCATATGGAAAGGTTCCATGCTCTCATCAAGACAACACATTTACGGTAATAGCAATATGATATACGCTCAGATTCCTGTTCCGTGTATGCTTTCTGATACATCCGTTTTATTTCTACATCTTTCTGTTGTAACTCAGCCAATTTTCCTCAACTAAAAATATCCGCCTCATCCTCCACCAGTTCTTGTTCTTTTCAACCAACTGATAAAAAAAACCGTTTCTGATAATGGCACTTCAGCTTTATCTTCAGTCCTTGATTTATCATCGCCTCTTAACGTGTGACTTTGCGACCTTGTTTCGACAAAATCCGGAGAAATTCCAGGATCTTCGACCTTGAACACTTCAGTTGCCTGATTTCCCACTTGCTTTTCAACCACAGTAGGCATCACTCCCACCTGCTGGCCAGCTAAATTATTTCCCAAGATAAACTGTAATCCGGGATAAGATAGTTTCTCTGTTACTCTACTACAATTTCACCACTCTTCACAGGACTTTCGAATCTCACATTATATAATGAAACAATGGTCCTCTCACCCTGACATGCACGAAGTACCAGCTTTTCTCGCAATATTCGTCCAAACTACATAGCTCCTCAACGCTTACCATTAAAGATTGGCTAGTTCCCGTATCTCCTAACGTTGTGCCTTCTTTACCTACTCCTCCTGATACACATGAGTAAATTTCACCCACACAAGTAAATTCGTTAAAGAGATCAGGCACCGCCTGATCAATCACCTCTTGATCAGTCTGCACAAACTGTTGCCCCTCCCTCTCTTCACTTTGGATTTCCTTCGCCGCTTCAACACACGCACTGTTTTATCTTGTTTTACCATATCATCCTCCCTGTTCTTTTCTTCTACCACTGAGGAAGTGAACAAACGAATATGATGGACAGTAGGACACTGAGGGTAATGTGTTCACAGACAGAGAACAAAGGGATGAGCACAGCATGGCTAGGAAGGGAGAGGGGTGCTTTGCCTCGTGGAGAGAATAGTGAAAAGGATTATGGGTACACGTGGCCCAGGATAAGTGAGCCAATTAGAATATATGACCAGGTCAGGAGGTGTGAAAAATGACCAATGGGAAGTTTGTATGCGAATCGTGATGTAATTTGAAGTATATCTCCAGTGTTCCTTTGTCCTGAGGTTCCCTTTATCCTGGGCAAAGAGAAGTCAGTGTGTGTGTCCTGAGGTCATATGGATTGAGTCAGCCTTGCAAGTTAGTTATTAATAAATGATATGATACCTGCAAATCCATCTCAGATTTTATTGAATCCAGGCTGACAGCAAAATAATCAGTAATTAACAGTTGATGCCGTAACCCGGGATTTCTCTAGATCCTTGCCTTTCATCTGCAAAATCAGAATTTGACTGCTCTCGGAAGGGAAAAAGGGAAATGGGCCCACGATATGAATAGATAAAACGTGCCATATCAATTTTCCTCTGTCTCGTATTCTGCTAACAGTCTAATCACTCCCATTTGATCACGTAAGTTTGTCTCGACGAAATCAAAGGTCAGTCTGATGGATTAGAAGAATTGATTTCAGTCAATGCAGGTACGGCTGAGGGTTGGAATGAGTTAACAATTCAGTTGGTGACTGATGGAATGTTGCCTGGTCAGTCAGTTGCATGTGAGTAGAAAATTAAAAAATGGTTCTATTAAATTACACTTTGATTCGGTTAAGGTCTTTAACGGATTGATGTGATGTTGCTGAAACAGTTCAGTAAAAGCCGGTTGATGGAATGTTTGTGGACAATTCAATTCCGTACAATTCGAATTGGCTAAAATTGGTTAATGTCTTTATCGGGTTGATGTGATGTCGCAGAACAGTTCAGTAAAAGACCGCTAATGGAATGTTTGTGGACAGTTCAATTCCGTACAAATATAATTGGTTACGCTACTATTTATTATGGGAAGATCTGGGTTGATTGAATGAAACAGAATTGGGAGATGAATGGCCACTAGGGGGAACCAGAAACAACGTTGTGTGTTGATGAATGAATGTATAATGATTTGAATTGATATGTTTGAATGGAGATTTCCAATGAATGAATGAGTCCGTTTAATAAGAATGTGATATCCTCTGTTCCTAGTTTTGTGAAATGTTGTGTTTAGGAGGTATTAAAGTGAGACTTAAAACGGGGTAAGTATTTGAAAGTTCTTTAGAAACTTAGTAATAATGATTAACATTGTGGGAGTTAATTAAAACATAATTCTCAGGAAATAAACACAGAGTGAAATCAAAATGTATAAATTGGGATTTCTAAATGATTAGTTGCAACTCGGCATAGTGTTGTCTGCTAAAAAAATAAATAAATATATAAATAAATAAAATAGTTTCCCATCAATTAGAAGTTATAAATGGCAGGCAAGAAATGTGATCAGTATTATGAAGTAGAGATTTAATATGCTGAGCACTAAATTGGTCTTCGCATAAACACAAAGAGAAGTTTTACTCCCAAGCAGTCAGAGCTCTGTGCAGCTGACCGGTTGAAATTGACACGGCACAGCTCCATCACTGTCTGTGCGGAGTCTGCACTTCCTCCCCGTGTTGAGTGGGTTTCCTCCGGGTGCTCCGGTTTCCTCCCACAGCCCAAAGATGTGCAAGTTAGGTGGATTGGGCATGATAAATTGCCCATAGTGTCCAAAATTGCTCTTAGTGTTGCGTGGGGTTACTGGTTTATGGGGTAGGGTGGAGGTGTTAACCTTAGGTAGGGTGCTCTTTCCAGGAGCTGGTGCACAATCGATGGGCCGAATAGCCTCCTTCTGCACTGTAAATTCTAATTCTATGATCAAGGTCCTAGTGCCCGATGCATCGCTAGAAAGGGACGAGCAGAAGAAATGAAGTTTAGAATGTTAAATGCATCGTAGAAGGAGCTTTAAAGAATAAAGATATTAGACCAGAAGTTAGAGATTACATTAGAGAGGGGGGTATCGGGCAATAGAAACGTTAGACCTGAAGTTAGATTAGGAGAATTACTTGCAGTATCAGGAAATAAGAATCTGATGACAGGGAAAGATTTAATAAAATTAAGATGATGCAGGGAAAAGTAGAATATTAAAACCAATTGATGACAGAGAGGAAGTGTGGGTGAAACTGCCGAATAAAACCACAGGAGAAGTAATCATAAAAAATTTGGGAGAACATACAATTGTATTAGAGAACCATGGCGTCTAGAACAAAATAAATTATGTCAGATTTTAAAGATCTGGTCAAATTGAACAATAACAGAGGAATTATGTTACTCCATAGGCAGCCTAAGGGCAATGAGCGTCGGAATGTAATCAGTAAAGATTTAAATGTATGGAATGATAGAACAAGGGCGGTCATTAATGGCCCTCAGTTTAAATTGGTTCACAGTGAGCATCGGGAAACCACAAGTTAGGATTGTGGGGCATTTTGTCGCCCGATTGTTTGGACTGGTAGTAGTCATATGAAACCCAGGAGACGGTCAGATACTGGGTATTCGGGAGAATTGATGACGCATTTGCAAAGACAGCGTGGGATGCTGCAGCCCCCAGGGAGATTTGGGGCATTCAGTTTTGTCATGATTATTTTGTGAAATATCAGGCAACTGTAATGAATGAGGTTTGTGACCACAGGAGGGATTTTGAATCCAAGAAGTGTCAGTGTAAGTAGGATGGTAGATTAATGACAACGTGCAATTACTGCAAGGATAATTTGGCCGACAACAATGTGACTCTAAAAGGGTGTGCAAGCTTGTGGACAAGTGACAGACTTGTGGTATCGATTTGTGACGAAGTACGTGGTTTATGCTGTTGGGATGACCTGGGGATGTAAAATGAGCCTAACAGTGTTAGAGACTGTATCACTGCAGTGGTGCCGTGCCATAGGATAGATCATATCCCCAATTCGCTCAGACAAGGGAAAAATGAAAGTTTGGGTGTGGGTGTCAGGATGCCAGTGAATTGAAACCTGTTAGCAGCATCAATAGGACAGATGAATCAGTGAAAATATTATGTTCAGAACTTATCCTCTCACAATCAGAATTAAAAACGTTGAGGTAGACGCAGTAGCAATATCCAAAATGTATCAGGGAAAGTTTCGACCTGATTGAACCACTGAGTTAGAAAAAGAGGAATGGTGGCAATGGAAATCCGGAAGTGCTGGAGATGGTACTTCTGGAATATTCAAGCAAGGATAGGAAGATACAAATCAAGAAATTGGGCCCTCTCTGCCTTTGATCTCTTCATTTTAGTTTCAGATGAAGCAACAATAATACAGATGAAGAACCACAACAACACTCTACAGAAGAATGTTTCAGACAGTATGGGAAAAAAACTAATGGTACAATTGGCTACATGTTTGAGTGAATTAAATGATAGAGCCCGGAATAAAAACCTTACGGGTTAGCAACAAATCAAAATATCAAATTATTACTGAATACTGAAACCTCCGGTCAGACATCTCTAACGGAACGTTCGCTGATGGGTGATCTGTGGTCTCCAGGACGGACGTATTACGCGGTGGAGTTATTAAGGGTCTCGGCAGACAGCAGCGACTGACGAGAAATCCCCGTAGTTTAAATGACAATAGTCTAGAATTTTGGCAGCTTGGTGCCGCGAGGGGAATTGTAACCGATATAGCATTGGCGAGTATAACAGTTATTACAGATGGAATGTCCTGCAAATTGTTACGGACTGTTATGTATAAATTCAATTGGTTTGTAACCACAAAAAGTTAACTGTACTAAGTGTGTGAGTGGTGTTCAACAAAAAAACAAATAATGGCAAGTATACACTCCATGCTGTAAGGAAAATGATAATAGTCAACAGGGGTTTGAAGAAAACTGAGCTATTGTCTCAAGTGAGCCAGGGCTGGCAGGCTACATGATTCAGTACAATGTTCGACGTCAGAGTCAGGAAGTGAGGAATATAAACAGGATTGCTTGAAGCTCCTGCAATTAATAAAGCAAGATAATCAGTGCATGATACAAGATGTCATCAGTTACCATTTCTATGGGAAACGGAAAGCACTTCCTGAAAAAAAAACCCAGTGAGGGATAAGGTCCTTTTGGTCGCTGATGGACTGAGTTGTGTGCTGCTTCTAAGGGACATGAGGATGCTTTGATGGTGCTATTACCCCGAGGTAGTCAGATGCCTTGGAGGTAGTAGAACAACCGGAAATGGCTATCGTGTTACCTTCCTGAGCGGCGCCAGCTATGGTTCACGGTGATTGGACTTGAGGAAAGCACATCACAAAGGGTCTATCGACAGTGGTCTGCGAGATGGATGCATTTACCATTGATTTTCCTGCACAGTTCACAAATCATGACATGTAAATACGAATGACAAGGCTGAGGGATATATGCTAGTCAGTATAACTAATAGAAGGATATAAATCCTAAGGGCAACACGGTAGCATTGAGGATGGCCATCTATCTAGTCGGATTCAGCTCAGGGTTATCTCATATAGCTTGGTCGTGGGGCTTTACCTGATGCATGGATTGATAATACTTGTTATTATAATTGTATACTGCATAATCATTGAATGCCTTAATATGTGTTGTACGTTGGCTAGGGCTCGGATGCTGCCGATAGGCTTTGCCTATCATTATTCACCAAGGATGACATCTCGTTACTGGTGACCATCACACCAGACATAAGAGGACGGAGAGCCAGAGGCTGTAAAATGTGATGAGGTGTTTATGTACGGAATACCGGCTCAGTTAAGTTCTGATAACGGGCCTCATTTTATTGGACAGATTAATAAGGAGTTCTGCTCCCAGTTGGGCATACACCACCAGTTACACTGTGCCTACAGACCGCAGGCGGCCGGATTGGTTGAGAGACACAATCAGACCCTCAAAACTAAATTGACTAAATTAAGAACGGACACGGGACTGACATGGCTTAAGTTGCTCCCTGTTGCCCTCATTCAGCTGTGGGTAACACCCGCAGGATCGGCCTGGCTCTCTCCTGCCGAGATCTTTTAAGGCAGGCCCATTAGAACAACTTGCAACCTGCCAGTTCCCAGATTGGTCCAGTTTCACCATCTGACTAAATAAAGGACTTACTATGTTCCAGCCCTCACTAACGCCCTCAAGGAGCTCCATGGCGAGGTCCGCGCACCTCATCAATGACCGTCCCTATCACATAGCTCGCTCTCAGTGCAGCCTTTTAGTTGTGTCATGGTCAAAAATTGGACTCGGAAAGGGTCAGAGCCATGTTGGGAGGGGCCCTTCCAAGTTCGCCTTACCACCCCCACTGCAGTTAAAGTGGAGGGGCGCAGTGCTTGGGTCCACCTCCAGCACTGTAAAAAGGTCGGTCACTAACCTGCCTCCTTTCCCCAGCGATATTTGCCAGGTTTGAAGCATGATGGGGTGGCTACACACCCCCTGTGTGATCTTCGGCATCGCCTCGCTTGGAGTGACATCGGCGGCGGAAATGGAACAGGGGAATATCATCTACATCTGTAACCCCAACCGAAGTACCTGGACATTTCACCTCTGGAGAGGTGACGTTCTTCGCTGCCCCAATGTACGAGGACGTGGCATGGACTCATGGAAGGTCATCCGGCTACCGGACCATGCAGGACTTATGAAGCAATTGCACTGGTCCCAGCGATGGGAAGGGAAGATTGCATGGACATTGCCTTGTTTTTGGAGTATATGTAAATTTGATTTTGGATGTGTTAACCTTGGTGCTTTACAGGTAAAATCAGACTGTGAGGAGGGGGTAGGAAGAGGTTGTGAGAGAGAGAGAGGGACTAGACAGAGGAAGGGCTGTGTAATGAGGGAGGTGCAACTAGAACGTAGGTTATCAGGAGATGTACTTAATTCATTTAGGACCCGGAAAGAGGGAAATCTTGACAGTATGAATCTCTTCCACTAGATCTACCACCGCTTATATGACCAGGCACGGGTTGTCTGCTACCCAAACCCCGCATCGGTGTCTAGGTTATTTTCTGTTTCACCGCTTTGGGGCACTCCCCAAACTGTGGCTTATTACCAGAGTTCCGAGCCACCGCCCAAGCACGTTACTCTTCCTTACAATCCGGGTTCGGCCCCACCAGATATTCGCCTTCCCTTCCTCGGGATAATTCCCACTCACAGTATGATAAGCTTCGACGGTGGAGGGCGTATGTACCTAGCCCATTTATTCCCAAGAGAGACTCCCGGTCGTGCGGGAATTGTTTAAGCAGTGAGGAGTACGGCTGTTTGCTTGCAGAGATGAAAATGAATATAACATGTCTGTTCTCCACTTGTACTGATCCAAAGTGTTGCATAACCCTGACATCAGGTCAATGCGTCTGTTACAATGCCACTTGTGTACCGCTGACGCCAGGCATCCAGCTCCTTTGTGGCTGGGCGACAATCTCTCATATCACTGTTGGAACTCGGGCTTTCCGCATTGCTAGGAGGCCTGAATGGGCGTTCCGAAGCTGGATGAACGAGGCTACTGGGGAATCCCTACTTCACCAATATACTGATTGTGATGCTAGCCTGTACACGGAGTGAGGACCAATGTTTTGTCACCCCCACTTCCCCACCAAATTGCTATCGGGATTCTAGTCCCTATTACGGTCCCTTGCCCCTCTGTGTGGATACTGCACCACCAGTTGTCACGCTGGGCAGGTTCAGTTATTTGTGGCCTTACCATTCTGGGCAACGAAACGTTGGGGCTCTCGGCCAATAAGCAAGGAATTATCTCAACTCAGGTTTTTTGCCATGCAGAACCGGTATGCTCTTGACGATCTCGCCTGCATATTTGTGGGCCTGACCATCCTTAAATGCGTGATGGGTAAAATGCAGGGTGCGTTGGAACGGATAGCCACCCCTAGAGTCTTGACTGTTAGGGTCCACGAGGGTGCAGCGGCCGATGGGGTGCTGCTATAGGATTTAGAAATGCAGCAACCAGTTTTATTAGCTGAGGGGCCATAACTACAGCTTGGACTGATGGGTTATCATGAAATGGAGGGAATGAGGAAGTGAACAAACGAATATGATGGACAGGTGGAAACTGAGGGTAATTTGTTCACAGGCAGAGAACAAAGGGATGAGCACAGCATGGCTAGGAAGGGGGAGGGGAGCTTTGTCTCTTTGAGAGAATACTGAAAAGGATGCTGGGTAACAAGAGACCCAGGATAAGTGAGCCAATTAGGATATATGACCAGGCCAGGAGGTGTGTAAAATGACCAATGGGAAGTTTGTATGCGATTCTTCATGTAATTTGAAGTATATCTCCAAAGTTATTTTTTCCTGAGGTACTCTTTATCCTTGGCTCTCAGAAGACAGTGTGTGTGTCCTGAGGTCCTATGGATTGAGTCAGCCTTGCAAGTGAGTTATTATTAAATGATATGATACCTGCAAATCCATCTCAGATTTTATTGAATCCAGACTGTCAGCAAAATAATCAGGAATTAACACCACCAACTCTGTGACTTTACAATGCCTAGTTTATGACAGTGAACACATTTGAAACTTTTCATTTCTTTCCACGTTCCTGAATTTCTTTTTGCAATCTGAGGTACACTCTCCTTATTATCACCCATCAGATCACCTTTGCCTCTGTCACTTGGTTATTTCTCAAATTCCCAGTTTCTAACCCTCACAGGCTGAAACCGATGTCGGAAACCAGGTTTGATTTATGTACTAATTCATAATCATCTACCGTTTCTGCTGCCGATCTCGCGCTTTTAACTCTTTGCTCTCCACATGAGTTCTCACCACATCAGGAATGATTTTTTAAAAAGTCCTCCAAAGGTATAATCTCTGAGAGAGCTTCATACGATTGGTCTATTTTCAAACTCCTTGTCCACCTATCAAAATTCCCGTTTGATCCTTTCAAACTCCGTGTATGTTTCACCAAATTCTTTCCTAAACCGTTGTCTGTAAGCTTCAGATATTAGTTCTTGCGCACATAAAATGGTTCTTTTTCACCTGCTCACACGTCATAGATTCTTTGCACCGGAGTGCTGAACTGGTTGCATTTGAGTGCCGCAGTGAGAGTTTGGTGACTGAGGGAGTATAAGGGTTCATATTTATTTAAAATCTGGTATTTCTTTTATTTAGTTAATTAACTTAATAGCTACTGTTTGGTGTATAAGAAGGTTAATTTGGTATCAGCTTTAAACAAGTTTCCACTTGGAGGAACTTACAGCTGGAACGTGTTAATTAGTTAATTGGATTACGCCAGTTATCAGAGGCTAGAGTCACTGTTTAAATCTGAGCTAGTTACAGTACAGACTTTGTTTGCACTGGAGTGCTGAACAGGTTGCATTTGAGTGCTACAGTGAGAGTTTGGTGACTGAGGGAGTATACAGGTTCATTTTTATTTAAAGTCTAGTATTTCTTTGATTTCGTTAATTAACTTAAAAGTTACTGTTTGGTCTATACGAAGGTGAATTTTGAATCAGCTTTAAACAAGGTTCTACTTGTAGGAACTTTCAGCTGCAGCTTGTTAATTAGTTAATTGGATTAGGCCAGTTTTCAGAGGCTAGAGTCACAGTATAAATCTGAGCTCGTTACAGTGCAGACATTGTTTGCACTGGAGTGCTGAACTCGTTGCATTTGAGTGCTACAGTGAGTGTTTGGTGACTGAGGGAGTTAGGTGAGGAGGGAGTAAGGTGCTCCTTACATTTCATTTCCTATATTTATCAAAGAGCGTGAAGGGAGCCAGGAGTTTCGAGTATAGCTGACTGGAAGCCAAGTCAGAGGGCGGATGTCCAGTTGATCTACGGCGTAGCTAATTCTGTAAAGTAAGAGGGGATGGAGGCTAGGGCAGTTGCACGCTCCTCCTGTAGAATGTGGGTGGTGAGGATTGCCACTTCTGTCCCCACTGACTATACCTGCGGGAAGTGTACCCAACCCCAGTTCCTCAGAGACCGTGTTAGGGAACTGGAACTGGGGATGGATGAACTTCGGATAATCCGGGAGGCAGAGGGTATTATCGAGAAGAGTTACAGGGAGGTAGCCATACCCAAGGTACTGAGCAAGAGTAGCTGGCTTGCAGTCAGGGAAAGGAAAACTAACAGACAGGCAGTGCAGGGATCCCTCGTGGCCGTTCCCCTTCAAAACAAGTATACCGTTTTGGATGCTGTTGGGGGGATGACCTACCTGTGGAAGGCCCTAGCTGCCAGGTCTCTGGCACTGAGTCTGGCTCTGGGGCTCAGAAGAGAAGGGGGAGCATAGAAAAGCAATAGTAATAGGAGATCCAATGGTTACGGCAATGGGTAAGAGAGTCTGTGGTCGCGAGTGAGACTCCTGGAATGTATGTTGCCTCCCGGGTGCCAGGGATGTATCGGATCGTGTCTTCAGGATCCTGAAGGGGGAGAGTGAGCAGCCAGAAGTTGTGGTGCACACTGGTACCAACGAATTAGGTAGGGCAAGGGGTTCGGAGGTAATAAACAAGTTTAGGGAGTTAGGCTGCAAGTTAAAGGCCAGGACAGACAGAGTTGCCATATCTGGTTTGTTTTGGTGCCACGTGATAGCGACGCTAGGAATAGGGCGAGAGTGCAGTTGAACAAGTGGCTGCAGGAATGGTGTACGAGGGAGGGCTTCAGGTATTTGAATAATTGGAGCGCATTCTGGGGAAGCTGGGACCTGTACAAGCAGGACGGGTTGCATCCGAACCAGAGGGGCACAATTATCCTGGGAAGGAGGTTTTCTAGTAGTCGTCGGGAGGGTTTAAACTAATTTGGCAGGGGAATGGGAAACTGATTTGTAGTCCAGCAACTAAGGAAGCCGATATTCAGGAATCCAAAGCACGTAGTGATACAGTGGGGAAGGTAACACTGACAAAGGAGGGTACTTGCAGGCAAGGAGATTGGTTTAAGTTTGTATACTTCAATGCAAGAAGCATCAGGAATAAGGTGGGTGAACTTAAGGCATGGATCGGTACTTGGGACAAAGACGTGGTGTGCCATCACGGAAACTTGGATAGAAGAGGGGCAGAAATGGTTGTTCGTGGTCCCTGGTTATAGATGTTTCAACAAGATTAGGGAGGATGGTAAAATAGGTGCGGGGTGGCATTGTTAATTAGAGATAGTATAAAAGCTGCAGAAAGGCAGTTCGAGGGGGATCTGCCTACTGAGGTAATATGGGTTGAAGTCAGAAATAGGAAAGGAGCAGTCACCTTGTTGGGTGTTTTCTATGGGGCCCCCAATAGCAGCAGAGATGTTGAGGAGCAGATTGGGAAACAGATTTTGGAAAGGAGCAGAAGTCACAGGGTAGTAGTCATGGGTGACTTCAACTTCCCAAACATTGAGTGGAAACTCTTTAGATCAAATAGTTTGAATGGGGCAGTGTTTGTGCAGTGTGTCCAGGAGTCTTTTATAACACAGTATGTAGATTGTCCGATCAGAGGCTAGGCCATATTAGATTTGGTACTTGGTAATGAACCAGGGCAGGTGATAGATGTGTTAGTGGGGGAGCATTTTGGAGGTAGTGACCACAATTCTGTGACTTTCACTTTAGTAATGGAGAGGGATAGGTGAGTGCAACAGGGCAAGGTTTACAATTGTGGGAAGGGTAAATACAATGTTGTCAGAGAAGAATTGAAGTGCATAAGTTGGGAACATATGCTGTCAGGGAAGGACACAAGTGAAATGTGGAACTTGTTCTGCGTGTTTTTGATATGTATATCCCTGTCAGGCAGGTAAGAGATAGTCGAGTGAGGAAACCATGGTTGACAAGAGAGGTTGAATGTCTTGTTCAGAGGAATAAGGAGACTTATGAAAGGATGAGGAAAAAAGGATCAGACAGGGTGCTGGGGATACAAGACAGCCAGGAGGGAACTGAAGAAAGGGATTATGAAAGGTAAGAGAGGGCGTGAAATTTTTTTGGCACATAGGATGAAGGAAAACCCCAAGGCCTTTTACACATATGTGGGAAATATGAGAATGAATAGTGCGAGGGTAGGTCCGATCAAGGACAGAAGCGGGAGATTGTGTATTGAGTCTGATGAGATAGGAGAGGTCTTGAACAAGTGTATTTCTTCAGTATTTACAAACAAGAGGGCCATATTGTTGGAAAGGACAGTGTGAAACAGACTGGTAAGCTCGAGGAGATACTTGTTAGGAAGGAAGATGTGTTGCGCATTTTGAAAAAAATTAGGATAGACAAGTCCCCCGGGCCTGACGGGATATATCCAAGGATTCTATGGGGAGCAAGAAATGAAATTGCAGAGCCGTTGGCAATGACCTTTTCGTCCTCGCTGTCAACAGGGGGGGTACCAGAGGTTTGGAGAGTGGCGAATGTCGTGTCCCAGTTCAAAGAATGGAATAGGGATAACCCTGGGAATTACAGGCCAGTTAGTCTTACTTCGGTGGTAGGCAAAGTAATGAAAAGGATACTGAGGTATAGGATTTCTGAGCATCTGGAAATACACTGCTTGATTAGGGATAGTCAGCACGGATTTGTGAGGAGTAGGTCTTGCCTTACAAGTCTTATTGACTTCTTTGAGGCGTTGACCAAGCATGTGTGTAAAGGTAATGCAGTGGATGTAGTGTACATGGATTTTAGTAAGGCATTTGATAAGGTTCCGCATGGTAGGCCTATGCAGAAAGTAAGGAGGCATGGGATATTGGTAAATTTGGCCAGTTGGATAACGAACTGGCTAACCAATAGAAGACAGAGAGTGGTGGTGGATGACAAGTATTCAGCCTGGAGCCCAGTTACCAGTGGCGTACCGCAGGGATTAGTTCTGGGTCCTCTGATGTTTGTGATTTTCATTAACGACTTGGATGAGGGAGTTGAAGGGTGGGTCAGTAAATTTGCAGATGATACGAAGATTAGTGGAGCTCTGGATAGTGAGGAGGGCTCTTGTCGACTTCAAAGAGACATAGATAGGATGCAGAGCTGGGCTGAGAAGTAGCAGATGGAGTTTAACCCTGACAAGTGTGAGGTTATCCATTTTGGAAGCACACATATGAATGCGGAATACAGGGTTAACGGTAGGGTTCTTGGCAATGTAGAGGAGCAGAGAGATTTTGGGGTCTATGTTCATAGATCTTTGAAAGTTGCAACTCAAGTGGATAGAGCTGTGAAGAAGGCCTATGGTGTACTAGCGTTCATTAGCAGAGGGATTGAATTTAAGAGCCGTGAGGTGATGATGCAGCTGTACAAAACCTTGGTCAGGCCACATTTGGAGTACTGTGTACAGTTCTGGTCACCTCATTTTAGGAAGGATGTGGAAGCTTTGGAAAAGGTGCAAAGGAGATTTACCAGGATGTTGCCTGGAATGGAGAGTAGGTCTTCCGAGGAAAGGTTGAGTGTGCTAGGCCTTTTCTCATTAGAACGGAGAAGGATGAGAGGCGACATGATAGAGATTTATAAGATGATCAGTGGAATAGATAGAGTAGACAGTCAGAAACTTTTCCCCCGGGTGGAACAAACCATTACAAGGCGACATAAATTGAATGTAAATTGTGGAAGATTTAGGGGGGATGTCAGAGGTAGGATCTTTACCCAGATAGCAGTGGGTGCATGGAATGCACTCCCTGTGGAAGTCGTTGAGTCGGAAACGTTAGGGACCTTCAAGTGGCTATTGGATACGTACATGGATTAGGGTAGAATAAGGGAGTGTAGATTAATTTCTTCTTAAGGGCAGCACGGTAGCATTGTGGATAGCACAATTGCTTCACAGCTTCAGGGTCCCAATTTCGATTTCGACTTGGGTCACTGTCTGTGTGGAGTCTGCACATCCCCCCGTGTGTCCGTGTATTTCCTCCCGGTATTCGAGTTTCCTCCCACAGTCCAAAGATGTGCAGATTGGGTGGATTGGCCATGATAAATTGCCCTTAGTGTCCAAAATTCTATGATTAACCTGGGACAAAAGTTCGGCACAACATCGTGGTCCGCAGGGCTTGTCCTGTGCTGTATTTCTCTCTATATATATCTTTACCTCCTCCGGTAGTGATGCAAACATGTCACTAGCACTACCTACCAGCTTGGTTTGAATCAGTAATAACCGCATGTCCTGTTGCCATTTCAATTGTTCCGCCACATTCTCAAATGAAATTAAGAAGTGTTTCCATTTCCTTCTCGTCAAACCGTGGCAATGCTTGGACACGGCTAAATGGATCCCAACCAATCCTTCGACTTTGACGCGCCTTCTCACTATCTCATCACTGTCCTCAAAATTTATATTTCTCTTTAAATCCGCCAATTTTAACTGACTGTCATGTTTCATGACCATTTTCCAAAGTTAAAACTCTCTCTCCAGCTTTTTTCTCTCCCTTTCTCTTTCTTTTTCCTCGCTCTCTCTCTTTCGCTCTCACTTTCTTTTCCTGCCCTCTCTATGTAATTTATGCCTGGTATGGAGGGCTTCAGCTATGAGGAGCGGTTGAATAAACTCGGTTTGTTCGCACTGTAACGATGGAGGTTGAGGGGTGACCTGATAGTGGTCTACAAAATTACGAGGAGCAGAGACAGAGTGGATAGCCGGAGGCTTTTTCCACCGGGTAGAGGGACCAATTTCTAAGGGGCATAGGTTTAACGTGCGCGTGGCAGGATTTAGTGGAGATGTACGAGGTAGGGTTTTGACACAGATTGTAGCAGGTGCGTGGAATTCACTGCCAGAGGAGGAGGTGGAAACAGGGACAATCGTGACATTTACGGGGCATCGTGACAAATACATAAATAGGTTGGGAATAGAGGGATACGCTCCCAGCAAGTGTAGAATATTTTAGTTGAGAGCGGCAGCATGGTCGGCGCAAGCTTGGAGGGCCAAAGGGTCTGTTCCTGTGCTGTACTTTGCTTTGTTATTTGTTCTTTGTCTTTCGTATTCACGCTTCTTTCGTTCTTTCTCATGTTCCAATTCATTACTTTGTAACTGAAGATTTGACATTTCAAATAAGTTAAACTGTATCTCAGGCAACTTTAAACCCTTACCACCGGAATAATTACAACATCTTTTCGAATTTTGTGAGGTAATGTTAACTGCAATGATTTGCTAAATCTAACAGTCTGCTTTTAGTCTCTGTCCGTAAGGTACTGCGTGTTGCCGTCCCCGTTCCCCCAAAAACGTCAGTGCCTCTAAAAGAGCCAATGTCCGCAACACACTCCCCACTTAAACTGGAGTACCACACCTGAAAAGCAACCACAATATTTTCTCCCGTCACTGCTTTTATGTTTACTAAACTAGTCCAATAGATTGACCCCCTGTGGCTCACTGCAGCTTCAACACTGAAAAGAAACCATACAAAACACAGACACACCCAAGATTTTCTCCAAGTTAATCTATAAAGCAGACCCAGATCTCAGCTCCACCCACTATCCGAAATCACTGCAGTAACGTGAGCAGACAAACATTTCTTGAAGTGAAATTCTCATGACAGGCCATAACTGAAGTATTGTGTGCAGTTCTGGTCACCACATTACAGGAAGGACGTAATTTCTCAGGAAATAATGCAGAGTAAGTTCACAAGAATGTTGCGAGGCCCAAACAGAAGTATAGCTACGAGGAGAGACTAGATAGGTTGAAGTTGTTTTCTTTGAAATAAAGACCGCCGAGGGGAAGCTGATCTGAGGTATACACAATTATGAGCAGAAGAGCAGAGTGGACAGAATGAAATAGTTTGGCTTCCTGCAGAATTGACGAAACCGGTGACATTGATTCAAGATAAATGGCAATAGGTTTAGAGGGCACATGAGGAAGAAACGTTTTACGTGGGGATAGTGGTCGACTGGAATTCGCTGCCGGATTTGCTGATGGAGGCAGGGACCAATTTTTAAAAAATAAAGTACTCGTGTCTGCACATTAAGTGCTGTAACATACCGGGCTATAGATATGTTGCAGAAAGATGGGAATAGTAACGGCATCTTGGAGTCCTCGGGCTTCATAAAATTGGACGAATAGTCAACATCTATGCAGCACAATTTCCGTGATTCTACGATTATTTTTCGAAAGAGACCCCCACCCCCTATCCTCACGCCTCTATCCTATCTCCTAACCCCGCCTAAACTTTTGGACACTGAGGGGGAAATACGTATGGTCAATACACCTCAGTTTCACATCTTTGAACGGTGGGACGGAACCGGATAACCCTGAAGAAACCTACGCGGACAAGTCGACAATGTGCAATCACCACACTGAATTTCCCAGAACCGGAACTGAATCTGTGTCACTGCTGCTGTGTGGCAGTACTGTTATTTAATTGGCGCCCACAATCTTCCGGACTCGAATCGCAAAATGGCGGATGATTCATTATAAACATCTTGTTCACGAAATCCTTTTTGGGAAGGAAATCTATCGCCTCTCATTGGCTGGCCGACATGTGACTCCAGAGCCACAGCAACGTGATTCACTTTAAATCGTCTCAGGGCTGAGAAATAAATGGTGACAGTGATGCGCAGCCAGAGCAAATTTATATGGAAAAATATACGTTTCCCGCCAAGACAAGCTGCGTTCTGATTTAGCAATGTAAAACCTTTTGTTTACAATTTCTCAATTAGAAAAAGAGAAAATAGGAGCACGAGGAGCTCATTCAGCCCTTCGAACCTGCCCCGTCATTCATTGTGATCATGGCTGATCATCCAGCTCAATACCCCAATCCCTCTTTCACCTCATGTCCGTTAACCCCCTTCTCCAGAAATGCGATTCCAGTAGTTTCTTGAAGCCACACAATCTTTTGATTCAACTAAGTCCTGTGGTAACAAACTGCATAGGCCAAACACAATCTGAGTGAAGACATTTCCCCTCGCCTCTGCCCAAAATAGTCTGACTTGCATCCTCAGACTGTGACCCCTTGTTCTGGACAATCTGTCTATCGTGTACCGCGTTTCTTCAGAATATCTGTCCAGCCCTCTTAATATTGTGTAGGTTTCTAAGAGATCTATGTTCCTTCTTTTGAACTCCAGGGAATATAATCCGAACCGTGTCAATCTCCCTTCATATGTCAGTGCCGATATCCGAGGAATCAATCTGGTAAAACTTCACTGCACTGCCACCAGAGCAAGACCAGCCTTCCCCAGAGCTGGGAAACAACACGGCACATAATATTCCTGGTGTGGCCTCACTCAGGCTCTTTATATTTGCACAAGACATCCATGTCTCAGAAATCGAATCCACTGGGCATGAAGGCCAACATACAATTTTCCTTATTTCCGATCTGCTGCACCTGAATATGTGCCTTCTGTGACTGGTGTACGAGTACACACAGAGTTAGTCTCACTTTTCTCTCTCCTAATTTATGACAATTCAGTTAATCGTCTGCCTTCTCCGTTTTAATACTAAACCGGATAACCTCGCATTCATGAAAATTGTACTGCATTAGCCATTCATTTGCTCGCTGACTCAACGTGTCCAAAACACACTGGAGGATTTCGGCATCGTTTTCGCAGCTAACCATCTCACTCACGTTGGTGGCAAATGCAAATTTGGAGATATTACATTTTGTTATATCATCTAAATCATTAAGATATATTGTGAAAAGCTCGGGTCGGAGCACAGTTTCCACTGGTACCCAACGTGTTATCACCTGACAATTAGAAAAAAAAAGACACGTTAATTCCTACTCTTCGTATCGTGCCTGCCAACGAGCTATCTATCCATCTCAATACAGTACCACTGAACACGGGCAGGACGGTAGCATAGTGGTTAGCACCGTTGTTTCACAGCTCCAGGTCCCCAGGTTCAATTCCAGGCTTGGGTCACTGTTTTTATGTTCTCCCCGTTTCTGCGCGAGTTCTCCGGTTTCCGCCCACAGTCAAAAGATGTTCGGGCTCGGTGGATTGGCCAGGCTAAATTGCCCTTAGTTTCCAAACAATGTTAAGTGGGGTTACTGGGTAACGGGGCTTTGGTAGAGCTGGCTTGCGAAGGGTGCTCTTTGTGAGGGCCGGTGCAGAATCGATGGGCTCAATGGCCTCTTTCTGCTCTGTAAATTCTATGATTCTATGAATTCTATGATTCCATGAACATAAGTGTTTTACTTTTACACACGAATCTCTCATGCGGGACATTGCCAAAATCTTTCTCAACGACCGAATAGACCACATACACTGGCTCCCTCTCTTCAACACAAATAGTTACACCCTCGAACAATTCCAAGTAGACTTGTCAAGCAGACCTTCCCCTCATAAATTCCTGCTGACTCTATCCGATGCTGCCATGATTTTCTGAGTGCTCTGCTGTAAAATCTTTGAAATTGATTCTGGAATGATTCACCCAACTGACCACTGTTCTGTAATTCCCTGATTTCGCTCCACCTGCCCTTTAAAATAGTCGTGTTACATAAGCTACACTGCAATCTGTGTGAATTGTCTGATAGTATACAGATTCCTTGATGAGGACCACCAATGCAACCACTCTTCCGAGAGCGACTTCCTACGTATACTGATAATCAGATTATATGGTCCTGGGGAATAATCAGCCTTCAAGCCATCAACTGCCCAACAACACTTCTCTACTAATGTTGATATTATTCTAGCTCCTCGCTCTCACACATACCTGAGTTTTCCGACATTTCTGGCATCTGATTGGTGCTCTCATTTGTGAACATAGAAGTAATGCATGTGTTTAGTTGTTCAGCCATTCATTTGTTCCCAATTGCACAGTACTACTGTTAGCTTTTTAAAACTAATTTTCGAGTGCCCAATTCATTTTTTCCAATCAAGCGGCAATTTAGCATGGCCAATACGCCTACCCTGCACATCTATGGTTTGTGGGGGTGTAACCCATGCACACAGGGGGAAAATGTGAAAACTCCACACGGACAGTGAGCCAGAGTCGGGATCGAACCTGGGACCTCGGCGCCGTGATGCAGTAGTGCTAACTACTGCGCAAACATGCTGCCTCATCCGCATGTTTCTGACTGTATTGAGCCTACATTTTGTTTTAACAAGTCGTTTTCTCAGAATGTACCTGCATAAATGTTACTGTCAGATTGTATGTTTCCTGCAGGTTACCTCCCGTACAATATTTCTCCATTCTTAATGAAATCCCACGCCCATCTTTGCTGAATTCTAAACTACCTGAGATCTGTTGATTTTCGCGGCCAATGTGTATGCGCCTCCTCTGAATTTAGCACTGTCTCTAATGTCACTTGCGCGCTCTAGATTAGCCAACTTTTTCCCTTGTCGTTTTGTGCCACACAGGAATAACAATTCTTGCAGTTCCGTATGCACTCCTTAAATGTTTGCCATTACCGATCCACATTCATCTTTTACATTAAAGTTGATAATCTATCATCGCCAACCTGTGCTGCATGCCTTCGTATTTCCTTTATTATGATTCAGGACTCTCGTCTCAGAATTAACAACATAACTACCCAGTTTGAGGAACAATTGTAGATTGCCAATGCCGAAAGTCTCCATGTGTCATCTGCCGATTTAAATGATTTATTGATGTGATTTGTGAAACAATGTTCTGGATTATTTTGGATTTTATACAGCGACAAAGGTAGGTTTGGGCTAACTAGCCATTTTCTCTGCTCATATGCTCGACCGTACACAGTAATTTGTCACATTTCCGTTCTTTTTTGTTCTTGAATTATGTATAATTTTATGAGATAGCTGTTGTCAACTCTCTCATTATTACTCTCGCATCCACCAGAGTTTAGTGCGTGCGGGGGTAAATTGTTCAAATTGTGCTCTGATCATTTATTCCCCAACATTAGAAGGTGATCTTACACTGGATAGAAAGATATTCCAAGCATAGCGAAACTCACTCACCATCGGTTTTGCATTTATCGTTCAATGCTGAGGATATAAGAAGCAAAAAAATATGTCGCCAGTTATGAAACATCAGTGGCAACCATGACATTGTGGATTATATATTCTCTAATTTCGAGTATCCAATTATTTGTTATTTCCAATTAAGGCGCAATTTCGCATGGCTAATCCACCTAACCTGCACATCTTTTGGTTGTGGGGGTGAAACCCACGTAGACATGGGGAGAATCTCCAAAATCCACACGGACAGTGAGCCAAGACCGGGATTTCAACCCGGGTCCTCAGCGCCGAAGTCCCAGTGTTAACCACTTCACTCATACCGCTTTATATTGTAGTATTTTTAGAACTGAACAGAAATATGTCATTCGGCCTAATATTACTTGCCATCGTTGCTAACTAGGTCATGCTGTGTTGGGTCAGACTTGCCAACAGTTAGAAAGCTGAAGGCACATGAAGAAACAATATCCATTCCGTTACTTGTCGATACTTTCGCAAATATGGCATGACTAATTTTTATTAATTGCTTGAATTATGTACATGCACTAGTGCCACCGACATTAAATTGCGAGGCCTGAGACTTCAATCGAAACCATGGAGACATTGGCGAACAGAAAACTGAACTCTGATTTTCGAGTAACGCACCTTTAGAACATTGGTTCAACTTATCATCTGTAAAATAGTGGAAAAATATAGCAGCAAAGTCATCAGTTACATTTCGTGCAACATGTGCTTAAAGTAAGTTGACCAATTTTGAAATTGTAACAGAGAACAAAACTGAAAATAATAGGCGATTGCGAAATGCCTATTTCATTTGTTCGTATCATTCTGAGATCTACAGACTGCACTAAACCTAACGGGTCTTCATTATGTGAGATTTCCATCACGACTAAAGGCATAGAATAATAAAATTTACAGTGAAGCAGAAGTCAAGTCGGTCCACAGACTCAGCACAGGCCCTTGTAAACGGCACCCCACCTAATGTTTTGGTCACAAAAGGGAACTTTAGCATGGCCAGTCCATCTTTGGTCTCTGGGCGGAAACCGGTGCACCTCGAAGAAACCCGCAGAGATATGGGGAAGAAGTGCGAGGAACTGCAGACAGTTTCCCGAGGCCGTAATTGAACACCGGTCCCTCGAGCTGTGAAGCAGAAGTGCTATCCATTCTGGTCACCATGTTGCATGCTTTCATTTTTAGGTAGTGAATAGTTGTGAAAGTGCGGACTTCGCATCGATCATATTATAGAACTTGTGCAATACATTAGGGGAAATTTCATCTTCCGCATATCGAACTAGATAAAAATATTAGAGGATAATTGATGGAGTTTCAATAGTTGTGCAACTCAACAACAATCCCGTAGCCTGCGCAATTCATTGCATTTGTTCCTTCGAAGTTCTCTGTCGCACGGCGATTTGTTGGTTTAATATTTTTATTGCCGAAATGCCACAGATCAAACCAGTTTACGTTCCTCCTGTTCCTGCTATGCCCAGCACGTTCTTCAGCTCGGTGCCTCTATCATCAAGGTGGGTGCTCTCAAATTAATTTTCTCCCTTACCCACTCCATATTCTTTCCCTCGAACGTCGTCCTGCATCTCTCACTCCTTGCAGCTTCCCTTTACAGCTCACATCGTGTTACACTAGCGACTATAATTTTCATGTTTGGATTGTTTAGGTTGGATACTTGTCCCACAACCACGTTTTTCTCGGCAGCAGGAGACTGCACCCTGTCGCACCTGGCAGGATTCTCTGTTCCAGCCCCTTTAAAATTGAATTCTATTTGAAACCACCCTCGTCTCCGGGAAAACTTAGAAAAACGCAATGGCCAGCAAATTCTGGCCATATTTCATTTCATTCTCTATCTGGAAACTTTATAATTTCGATAAATCTATTGACACACTCGTTACAAGGGAAAAAATAAAATTATCCCCGACTTCTTGAACCGAACTACCAAGCTGCAGTGTTTCATCTTTGAAGCTGCGTTCGTCAGTCGTTTCTGCTCTTTGGCTAGAGCCGGTCATTCAGTTCTCGTTTCTCAGAACTGCAAAACTATCTTCCACTTGAGCCGGAAGCAAATATAATTTCGAATGAACCTGCTGTATCTAGTTTAGTTTATTTTCCTGTCCTATATAATCAATGTCTGCTTTTGCGGTACATCGATGCAAATATTTATTTGTTTCTTTAATCACAATGAGGGACCATGCTGACCACTGTTAGACACCGCTTCCAACCGACATGTGAGGTTTCCAAATTTTCTGAATGTATCAGATGGACGTGAGAGTCAAAATTCATAATGGATATCGGGTGATAGTTTATTTTCCAGTTTACCTGTTTCCCTGTGAGTATTCTTCATTTTATTAAGTTCTATGTGGATAATTGCAACACGTGTTACACGAATTGCAAATCTTATGTAACAATTATATGGATTTTTACTTTTACTCATTAGGCTAAACAAAACATAACGTATTCTCCTGTCGTTTCACGCCAAACTGTTATTGCATGTGTTCTTTTCAACGAAACGTGTTTACAACCTAAACAAATAAATAAATGGTTAACATGTACCAGATGCTACTAATTGTTACTCTCCAAATAAACCACTTGCATGTAAACTTCGGTTAACTGGAAATTACATTTCCATTTTATCATTATGGAATGGGACGAAAATGGAAAGGAGGAACGGAAGGAAAATCTTGACACTCTTGAGTGTTTGCTTTCAGCTGAATCGCGCAGCTTGACGGCATCGTGCTCGTCTCTCGTTACACTTTGTTGAGTTGCTTCCTGCTGCAAAAACTTGAACATTGCGGAATGCTTCTGACTTTCATTAAGTGGGAACGGATTCAAGTAACCAAGCTGCGCTCCCCTGTTAATTAATCGAATTTTAATGTCGCTCGATCAAAAATGTAGGTGTTTTGTTCCTGGCGTTTGAATAATTTTAACCATACACACATAATCACTGAAAATTATGCTTTTCTATTTGTCACTTTGATGTTTATTTCGTGTTGGGGCCTCGTCACCTGCAACCCCTAAATTCAATTTAGCGTCCTTGGTTTGCAATTGCATCGACGTTAATGAATTCTAACCTATATTTACTGAGCTGTTATTCGAAATGGTCTGGGTTTATTCAGAAGCGGATATTTATTGCATTTTTCAGGGATTCTCCCTGCTCAGAAAATGCCTCACCAGAGCTTGGCTAAATGGATGTCGCTCATGAAATCACGATCCATTTTTCTTGTTCAATTTGCGTTTCCCTGGAACCATACATTATGTCTTAGAGGAGGAAGAAAGAAACGAGATCACTCTCCATGGCAGAGCAGTTGGACTTAGATATGGTCGGCAATTCGGAGGAATGGGAAGTCGCAGTCCTGGAGATCGGTAAAGGTGAGGAAGAGAGACTCCTCTTCGTAGTGGTTCCACGTGACACGTGTGGCAATCCCCAACAACAGCATTCTCACCCCCACACTGCCCACACTCCCACAACTTACCCAAACCACACTCAGCCCCACATCACCCTCATCATACGTAATCCCCACCGTTAACGCTACAAAACTCACACCATCACTCCCACCCATTCGCTCACACCTCCGGCCCATGGCCTAATAATGCAACTTGTTTTGTGTCTTTCAAAAGCAGCTGGGGAAAGGAAGAAATCATTTGGAGTCAGCAACTCCCAGCAAGTGACACCGAGGGAGCCCGCCGAAAGCCGGGCAGTGGACGACAGCATCTCGGAGTGTAGCATTCCATCCGGGATGCAGGGGCAGCAGGTTCCTGCCACAGCTGTCTCCAACACCCTTCACCACCCAGAGGCACTCAGCCCGATTGGAAACGTTCCAGATGAAGCTCTTTTGAAACCTTCTGTTGTGAACCATACAGTTGATCCGCTAAAGCATGTGGAGGTCAGAACACAAGAGGGGACAGACAAGCTACCAGTCAGACGGGGTTTTGGTCTCTTGGAATGGACTATCATTTGTGGAGATGCAGTCGCAATCCAGGAAGTACATGGCGGATTTTCGGCGAGCCTTCAGCAGATGCATTTGGAGCCGCAGCTATCCAACCGTCATTAGCAGCGAGAGAGATTGTACCGAGAATACGTGCCAACCAGGCCAACCACGCATTTCTGGCATCCACTATGAAGGCATTAAGGAGAGGCGGTCTGACAATGGATCAGTATATCCATGGCCTGGGTCATTCTGTGCAGGCGCTGGCCTAGGCCCATGGGACGGTTGCTGCTGCATTGGAAACCATGTGTCAGAGCACCTGTACATCCGCAGCCGCGCTCCTGAGCGTGACCCAGTCACAGAAGGCAATGCTGAGAACGTAGTTGTCATTGTCCAGGGCATTTAGCGACGTGGCACAGACGCAGAGGTATCTGGCCCAGTCCTTAGAGAGATGGTGCAGTCACTGGTGATGTGACTCAAATACATAAGGTGGTGGCCAAATCAATGAGTGATGGGCGCAGTCGATACAGGAACTGTACACTCACTGTGCACTACCATTGTAACCGTGCGGACCCTGGTTGAGATCAGAGTGTAAATAATGACCAGGCTGCGCCAGGTGTCTGGACTCAAAGGATAAATCCTCTTCCGCAAAATCTCCCCCTCCCCCCCCCCCCAGCACCTGCGCAGTTTGTGAACCTGGGGGCGATCATAGCTATGAATAAGCACGAGGAAGGAAAAAGCGATAGTGCCCGTACTGGTGATTCACGCAGGAGAGGTGCTGGAACACCAGAGCATCCCGGACTCTCCCCTTCAAACCTCAGCGCATATCGTGGAAAGGGGGCCCCAATATGGAGGCACTACGTCACTACGGACCACCGTGGGCAGCACGGTAGCATTGTGGATAGCACAATCGCTTCACAGCACCAGTGTCCCAGGTTCGATTCTGGCTTGGATTACTGTCTGTGCGGAGTCTGCTCATCCTCCCCATGTGTGCGTGGGTCTCGTTCGGGTACTCCTGTTTCAGCCCACAGTCCAAAGATGTGCAGGTTATGTGGATTGGCAATGGTGAATTGCCCTAGTGTCCAAAATTGCCCTTAGTGTTCGGTGGGGTTACTGGGTTATGGGGTTATGGGGGAAAGGGAGGAGTTGTTGACCTTGGGTAGGGTGCTCTTTCAAGAGCCGGTGCAGACTCGATGGGCCTGCACTGTAAATTCTATGAATGACAGCAGTGTCCATCCAGGCCAGGTCGCCCCAGATGAAGCCGCCAACATGTGCTCAAGTCGCAGGACGGCAATCACAGCATCCATCTCCACTTCTGCTATACCGTTTGGGGAGCCACCTGCACGTAGTTTTAGGCGACGTGAGCACATAATGTTACACATAAAATAAAATAGCACGTTTACATGGCACATTTAGTTCGAAGGGCGACGGCACAACTCTGTAATTGTTTGTTCACCTTCAACACATTTAACCATTCTTACAAACTTTGATGGTGCCTGTAACATGGGTGTGAGGCGTGGGCTGATCTGGGTTGTTAGAGAGTGGCATGAAATGGTCAAACGTTGTTTGTGGCCCTGTCTTATAGGGGGGGGGGCTTTCCGTCCTCAAAGCTGTCGCCCCTGGGATTCGATGCGATCTTATAATGTAACGGCAGCTGGCTTGCAGGGATGACCGAGGTGGCCAGTGGAAAATACTCCGGGGAGCAAGAGTCAGTCGTTGGCAGACGATGCGGGGCACCAGAGCTCATCTCAGAGTGGGTGATCATCATAGTCGTTTCTCTGGATATACCAGATGCTCCTGCCATCCAAGGACCCACGACCCGTAGTGTGGCTGGTACGCATCACAGGTGGTGGTGGGGGGTGCCCGGCTGATCTGTGAGGGATTTAGTGCCCACGCCCATGAAGAGTCACACCCCCCCCGACCCGCCTACCCCCGCCCCGCAGTTTGTGAAGCTGGAGCGTTTTCGAGCGTTTCTTACTGGTTCTCCCTGGCGTAAAGGCTGTGCAGCTTCCAGTGCCTGCATTGGCCCTATGTCGTGCACACCGTCGTCGGACTAGGCCTGGTGTCCTCCTACTCCTGCAAGTCGCCCATATGCTGTGTGATGTTTCTCGAGGAAGGAACAGACAGCGACGTTGCGGGCTACCGTCTCAGCATCAGACTGGAGGGCCCCCCCTAGTGGTCCAGGTACATGGACTGTATGTTCAGGAGCCTGAAGCACCACGGCATTACGCTCCTCGTCGCTGGATGGGCGTCTCTGTAGCGGTGTCCACATTGGTCTCGGATCATCAGCCTCGACTGCAGTGTATGCCCCTTTGATGCAGGACCGAACCTTCCAGTCGGGGAGCTCCTCGAACATGTCAGGAATAGCCAGGTGTGCCACTATGATGGGTCGTGCACACTGTCCAGATGTCGGGCATATTAAGTCAATGAGTTTTATCTGATGGTCACATATCAGCTGCACCTCCATCGAGCTCTTCTGCTTTTGGTTTGTGATGAGGAGCTGCTCATAGCGTCATGCATATGGTCAATCACTCCCTGGACCCTGGTCATCCCGGTTCGATCGCAGCGAAGCCCGCCGCCAGGTCATCACCGTTGGCATGGTCCACATTTAAATGGTTTGATTGAGCGAAGCTTGGCATATAGCGCCTCCAAGAGAGAATGGATACAGCTGTGCACAAAGTCTCCAACATCCTAGACATGTCCCCTCACGGTGTCTGAAAGTCAAACGTCCATGCAAACGTTCAGGGTGACCTTCATCTTATTATTTATTTTTTTTAAATAAATTTAGAGTAGCCATTAACTTTTGTCCAATTAATGGGCAATTGTAGCTTGGCCAATTCCCCTTGCTGTCTATCTTTGGTTTCAGGGGGCGAAACCCACTCAATTAAGTGGAGAATGTGCAAATTCCACACGGAGAGTGACCCAGTGACGGGATAGAACCTGGGACTTCGGCGTCGTGAGACAACGGGGCTAATCCACTGCACGGCCTGGAACTTGGACGGGAACCGGAATGGGTGTCATCCAGAAAATCCAGGCCGTGCCCAGTTATGCCAACATCTGTTTAGATATGTTGCTATCTGTATCCCGCTGAGCCATAGTCAGCCGATGGCATTCGCAGACCGCCAGGTCCTGGAATGACTGGCGCTGATGTACCAGATGAGGGTCACCATGCGGCGCTCCTGGGTATCTCCTCCACCTCGTGCTGCTCGGCGGCTGGGTCCCCAACCTTGGGCGGCTGCCTTCTGTTGCTCTGCGGAATGCTTCCACTTCTTCCCACTCTGCTGCTGCATTATCGGCTGCTGAATGGACCTGCTTCTCTAGGAGCTCCTTGTTCGTACAGCTGCACGTCACCCCAGGGCTGTGATGACGCGCTAGAGGCCACCATTGTTGGTTGAATTGCAAATGCATTGTCTGCAGGGGCGAAAAGCAGACATGTTCCCATTATCCGTTTCCCCATGGCCAACCTGGTCCAGCAGGCCTAATGGTAGCCCTGGTTAGGACTACGGACTCTGCCACCATCTTTATTCTGAACACTGCACCCCTGCTCTCGAGGCCGCAGGGCACCGTGGAGGCATTTGGCCCTTGAACCTGTTCCTTACTCCAGGGGTACCAGAGGCTGTCCCTGCCCTTGGCAGGAGGACGCTCTTTGATAACTGCCCCGCCACCACAAGGTCTACGATGGGCGCCCGTCGTGTGGCATGCGCGGGGTGGGGGTGGGCTGGAGATGGTGTGGGTGGGGCATCTACAAGGCTGATGTCACTCTGCAGAACCAGGGGCCAATATGGATGGTCAGTGAGTATGCCGTACGATGGCTGCCTTGCAGGGCGTATAAATGGTTTCCCGAGACTAAATACACCATACTCCCTTGTGGGTTCACCCCGGCCACTGGCCTGCTCGGCAGCCCATAGTCACAGCACTCTGTGTCCGACCTACTTTCTTGCATCCAGATCAGCCATGACGCATATTTCCACGAATTTTAAAGGACAAGACAACAAACGCCATCAGGAACTGGCCCACAGAGGAGGAGAATCGTGAAAGCCCGAAGAACAGCGAGTAGTGCCCACTAATGACATGCAGACAGTGTTTACTTAATGTGAAATTCCAGAATGCATTGACGCTGCTGTCGAGGAAACAGAATTGCAACTGCCGGGAAATCGGCGCATTGCCATGTCTCGGCATTGGACTCTATTTTCACCCAATCGTGTTTCCCTATTTACAAATTGCAAACGGAGAGTACTCCTCCAATATGCTTCTGATATGCTCATAGGCACAGTCGTTAGCACTGCTGCCAACGGTGCTGAGTACCTGAGGCCGATATCGTCTCGGATCACTGTATGTGTGTAGTTTGCACTTGCTCCCCTTGACTGTGAGGGTCTTCACCCGACAACACAAAGATGTGCAGGTCAGATGGATTAGAAACGTTAAATTGTCCCTTAATTGAAGACCATTATTGGGTACATACTTTTCTTTTTCAGTTTCTGATATGCAGAGGCCTTCTCTTTGGCAACTGCAATGACGTCAGACCAAGTCCCAACAGTAGCCAAGGAATGAACCAGGGACACACATTAAATAACAACCCCGTACGGAACGATCGATTTGCTCCAGGAGTGCTTGAATACGAAGTATGGCTTAATTACAATAAAATAAAATAAATATTAGACTTCAGAACGTCAAACCTAACAAGAACAGCTCACATGTATTTCTAAACCGGAACATATAATTTCCTTAAAGAACATACATGAGCATACGCATCACAACTTAAATTAGGTCGGCTGGCTAAATGATGTGTACATTCAAGGAGCACCTTTCACTTTGGAATGCACGTTCTGTGGCAGTTCAATGACCTCAATCAGCCACAACCTGTCAGGATGAAACTTACCGCTCTAAACTCCACCCAGATCCTGAGAGAGGTTCTTCCAGGCATGTCTGGACTTGAACTCAGCATCGCCAGCTTGGTTTTATTCCCACAGTTCCATCTATTAGCCTATCATTATGGGCAAAATAACTCTGCATTTCAGGAACTCAGGCCTGTAAGGGCTGATGACTGATCACTTCAAAATGTTGCGGAGCACAATGGATCTTCAGTGAATCACCCGAGATGAATGTCGGTGCCTGGAAGTCATAGTGTTGCCACTGCTGCTGCACAACGCCAGGAACCCAGTCTGCCCGTTCTCTCTGTGTCGGCGTGCATTTCCTCCGTTGCTCCGGTTCAAATGCAAAAGTCCTGAATGATATTCTGTTCCGTAATTTGTGCTTTCTGAATTATCCCTCTGTTACAGAATAAGCACCGGAATGTGGTGACTCTGGGCTTTCAAAGACATTCATTGTAGTGGTAATGTGGGCGTAATGGTTGGCAATAAAAAATGTATTATTTTTTAAGATTAGTCCGAATTGTAAAATATAGCTCAGTTAGGTTTGGATTATACCTCTGATTCATTGGTAGCCAGTTTTACCTCGGTCTGTTGACAACTAAGTTGCCCCTGCACTCATCAATACAATTCCCAAAATTTCCTATTTTAACACCTCCATCCTGGAGTAAATAAATTCACTATCAACGTACACAGATTGCATTATTTTCCGAACCCTTTGCAACCAAAATATTTCTAAGATTACATACAACTTGCATTCTGTACAATATAATAATTTCACCATTTCGGAAAGCAAGCATAACATGAATGTGTCCACTGTAGTATTCACCGGTCTCAGTGTGTCATTATTAGCAACAAACACATTTTCTTTCGGTCGAACATTTGTACTGTTCTGTCACGTAGTGCTGGTATTGACAAACATAACGGTGGTCCGGTGATAGTTTCAGTACTGAAACATTGCAAACATAATCTATTATTCAGTTTCACGTCGGTGTCCAGCTTTACCAGCAACGTTTTCCACTTCATAGTGAGAGCGATTGTTGATCTGTGTTGCTGCCTTTTTGCTGTCTGTTGAGGATATCCAGAACTAATTGGTAACAGCTGGTGTATTTGGGAAGTGCAGACCACGAGTCATTTGATGCAGAATATTTGCTGGATAGATTAGTTGTGCTTATATCATCTCATCAGCCGCCAGATTCTGTATTCCACCGGAAATGTGTTCTGCGAAAACGGTAAGTGAGCCAGCCGTCCTTCAACTGTCCCTCCTGATCAGGTTCTCTTTTCGTCACTTCTGTGGGCACCAGTTAGGTCCGAGCGGGACAACGTAGCTCACGCCAGATGTGGTCACATAGCTCAGATTCAGTGATAATAGCTTCAACTTCAATTTGTTAAACGGTAAATTGTCCTCAGCATTTTCGATACAATTCCCTGACAGATTCCTGTGGTAACACGACAAGCTCGAACCAGGGGCTGGTTTAGCTCACTGAGCTAAATCGCTGTCTTTTGAAGCGGACCAAGCAGGCCAGCAGCACGGTTTCCCGTACCAGCCTCCCCTGACAGGCGCCGGAATGTGGCGACTAGGGGATTTTCACAGTAACTTCATTGAAGCCTACTCGTGACAATAAGCGATTTTCATTTTTTTTCACTTTCCGAATATGATGCCATCCTCTTTATAGTTCCATGTACTTTATACACAGCTGTAGATTTTAATACATTGCTAAAAGCGCGATGACTTTGTGAATAAGTACATCCATTTTTGCATTTATCTCTATTCCGATTGCATAGTATGCAGCGTAAATTAGGAAATTAAGGGATGTTTCCTGGGATCGCCCTCTCGTGCGGTGGGGAACTTGAAACGGTCTCCTCCGCAGCCCAGTATCAGGTAGCATGACAGCGACAGAAGTTCACATTTTGCGGTACACTTAAAATCACCCTGTTTAATTTCGCTCACACAATTCTGCTGTTTGCAATTCTAGGTGGTAGCAATCCGCAATTGTAAAAGTAACAAAACTTAATAGCACTTTTGGACTTCAATGTAACTTGGGCCATGACATATCAGCATCCCAAGGGCTTCAGGAAACCAACCTCCCACTGAATTGCCCAAACGGCATAATATAAAGCATCAACTCAGCAGAATCACATTGGCAACATCTCGAATTATGATTATGCACGCTCAGTGTTTGATATATGTCATTTTTTTTTCTTCCCGTGCCTGTCGTGTGCTGCGTTTTTGTTTGCTAATGTATCACCCGCTGGTAAAATGATCCTTGTTCTTCTACGGTATTTTCTAGACAATGCTCTGAGCGGTTTAATTTTGCTCAATTGCAGCTGCAGTCAAAATGGAACGCCTTAGTTAACTATACACAACGGTTGATTCGCAATTATCTAGGACGAATGTAAGGGACAATTTACCGTTTCTACATTTTTGAAGCTCTTTCTCTGTCAGGGGATAAATTGTACAAATCATTTGGGGAGAAAGAATTATCAATTCAATTTGATGGATTCGTATTCTCATATTTCGTTATAGATGGAACAATCTCGTTAGCGGGAATGCAAATTACTGGAGTTAAATATGACAAATGCGGCATCACGGACTGGGGGGGGGGGGTAGTGTATACATTCAGTACCAGGTTGAAAATTGCAAGCATTGTCCAATGTTTAATATGCCATGTTTTTCACAAATTGGTCAGAGTCTGTGCGGAGTTAGCTTCAATAACCCTGAGACTTCAGCGAGCAATAGGACCTACTATCGAGGCCACGAAGGGTAACACGGTTGACAACCAACATATATTTAACGCTGTTCGTTTCTCAAAGATGCCTTTAAAATCGCAATTTGTGGGAACTGTTCACTATTCCTTTCACTATTCCTGAGGACCAAAGGCTGCATGTGTTGCAATTGGATCCAGTGGTGGAATACTGCTTACAGTAACTGTCGAAGAATTTATCAGGACCTAATTAGGAAATAAGATTCGCGAGATTAGGTTAAGAATAATAGCTCAATATAGCTGGAGTCATGATTAAATTATCAACATTAATCTTATGATTAAATATCAACATTTAATCTTGACAATAATGAATATATCTCGATGAGCAAATACCTTGGCACGGAAATTACTCAGAATGAAATCTCCGGCATATTGCCACCTCTCATCAATTTTGCTTCACTGGTATACAACCCCACATTGTCGCCCGAATTTTGTTACTGAAGTGGGGTGAGACAAGAGAATGCGAAGCATCCTCCAGCTACATCTGCGAAGAGAGGACCTACTCGGTTCCTAATTCCTATATTTCGTAACGTAATTGGGATTAGAAAGGGGCAGCTAGGGTCAGCAGGGTAGCATGGTGGTTAGCATAAAAGGCTTCACAGCTCCAGGGTCCCCAGGTTCGATTCCCGGTGGGTCCACGTCTGTGTGGAGCTCTGCACGTCCTCTACCCTGTGTGCGTGGGTTTCCTCCGGGTGCTCCGGTTTCCTCTCACAGTCCAAAGATGTGCGGGTTAGGTGCATTGGCCATGCTAAATTGCCGTAGTGTCCTAAAAAAAGTAAGGTTAATGGGGGTTGTTGGGTTACGGGTATAGGGTGGATACGTGGGTTTGAGTAGGGTGATCATGGCTCGGCACAACATTGAGGGACGAAGGGCCTGTTCTGTGCTGTACTGTTCTATGTCTCTGTTCTATGTTCTAGAAAGGTCCCCTTATATGGAGGTTTGATTGACGGGAAAATTAAAATGTCAGTGGTCCGGACAAACAGAAGAGGCTGGGGTAGGATGGCCGTGGAGGGAAAGTAGTTGTGTCAGAGCTGGATGAATGACTTGTCGAGGCAATGTGGGTTGATTTTAATGTTGTGTCTTACGGGACGCGGGTGCATGGTTGAAAACATGGGAACAGTTGCTGGGCAGGGTGAATCGAATAATTCGTGCGGCAATTCGGAAACAGGGAAGGTCGGTTTGGGAGATGTTTTTCCGGTGCTCCTTTTGGACCGCAGAATTAGTGGTCAGCCGACCAGCGAGCGAGGCGATGATCGACTCAGTGCAGAAAAAGAGGCATGGTCGTGTCTGACTGGGGCGGGGTGGTTCGGGAAGGACTGCAGAGGAGCGGAGTTGGCTACTGTCGAATATGTGAGCGTGGTGTAGACAGGACCGGAGAGAGAACGCGTGTCCTGTCGGAGCAATGTGAGAGGGTTGTTCGATGTGGAACATGCAGAGATACGAGGGGGCTTTCTGTCGCGCTTGGGTGATGGTGAGGGAAGTTTGGTGAGACCGCGGGAGAGGGGATGTTGGATCTGGACAGAGGGTGGCTTCTGGTCGCAACACGCGAACCTGCGCCCTTCGCGACGATTTCGATCGAGTGGGAGGAGGGGTCGCTGTCATATTTGAGCAGATCGTGAGGGGGTAGGGTGTGTGGACGGTTCGAAAAGGAGTGGTGGAGGGCATGTTAGTGTAGAGAGAGGTCTTTGGGTTGTGTAATTGCATCGGAGATGTGGAAGGTGTATGACTGGAAAAGGGTGGCAATCGGCTTGTCGGCCCGGAAAGCGGGAATGCGGAATCTAACTGGAGTCAGGGGACTGGTTTAGGGTCGGGGGCTGTGCTCTGGTCCGGCTGGCGGGTTCAGTTGGTTCAGTACTGCGTGTGCCATCTTGGGTCCCCTGAGTATTGAGGGGTGGGGATTGTTGTTGCCTTTGCAAGATGGACATTTATATTTTTAAGCCATTTCCCCGGAGTTATAATGCTTTTACTCTCCAATATTTTAGAGTGTTTACCAAGGTAAAACATTCCGAAGGATGGAAACTTGACAATTTTAGTAGGTTCTGCCGGATAGATCCCAATCTGGAATTTTCCCAGAAGAAATTGACATTTCTGGTCGATTACTGGGTAAACCGTTACGTGCCAAATCGTGAAGTGGTTATTGCGTGCGTCATTGTGTTACGCCTATAAATGCGATGATCGGGTACGTTAATTAAGGGCCAATATCTGTGTCACTAACGGAACATAAGAAGATAATAATTAGGAGCGGGAGAAGGCGATATGGCCCCTCGAGCCTGTTCCACCATTTAATGAGATTATGGATGTTTTTGTGGACTCAGCTCCAACTACCGGCCCGAACACCATAACCCTTAATCCCATTATTCTTCAAAAATAACGCTACCTTATTTTGAAAACACTTAATAAAGGTCCTCAACTGCTTCACTGGGCAAGAAATTCCACAGATTCATAACCCTTTGGGTGAAGACGTTCCTCCTGAACACAGTCCAAAATCTACTTCCCCTTATTTTGGTGCTCTGCTCCCTCGTCCTGCTGTCACCCACCAGTGGAAACAACCTGCCCTCATCTATCATATCTATTACCTTCATAAAGGTATCTGTTCCAATACGATACCCCCTTATCCTTCTAAATTCCAACGAGTACCAGTCCCAGCCTGCTCATCCTTCCTCGTAATCGAAGAACTTTAGCTCCGGGATTAACGTAGTAAGTCTCCTTAGCACATCCTCCAACGCCAGTCCATCCTTTTCAGAAAAGGAGACCAAAACTGAGCACAATACTCCAAGTGTAGCATCACAAACACGTTATTTAACTGCAGCATAACCTCCCTTTTCATAAACTCCATCCGTGTTGTAATGAAGGAAACATTTGCATTTGCGTTCTTAATCACCTGTTGCACCTGTGAAGCAACGTTTTGCGACTCATGCACTAGCACACCCAGGTCATTCTGCACAGCAGAATGTTATAATATTTAGTAATTTAAATAATAATCCCTTTTGCTGTTATTCCTACCAAAATGGATAACCTCATATTTGTCAACATTTTACTTCCATCTGACAGACTCTAGTCCATTCCCTACCTATCAAAATCCCTCTGCAGAATTCCAGTATCCTCTGCACTTCTTGTTTCACCATTTCGTCTTAGTGTCACCTGCAACATTGGACACATTGCCCTTGGTCCCCAACTCCAAATAATCCATGTAACTGTAAACAATTGTGGGCCCACATGATCCCTGGGGGACACAACTAGCTGCAGATTGCCAACCAGAGAAACACCCATAATCCCCACTCTTTGCTTTCTATTAATTAATCAATCCTCTGTCCGTGCTACTACGTTACCCTTAGTGCCATGCATCTTTATCTGATGCAGCAACCTTTGTGTGGCATCTTGTCAAAGTCTTTTTTGCAAATCCAGATATACCACATCCATTGGCTCCCCGTTATCGACCCCACTGGTAATGTCCTCAAACAATTCCAATCAATTAATTAGGCACGACATGCCCTTTATGAACCCATGCTGCGTCTGCCCAATGGGACAATTTTCATCAGGATGCCTCGCTATTTCACAATTTCCATCCAGATGCCTCGCTATTTCACAATTTCCATCCAGATGCCTCGCTATTTCGGAGCATAAATAACTGCATATTCCTATCCATTTCAGTGTCGGTTTAATAGAACATAGAACATAGATCATTACAGCGCAGTACGGGCCCTTCGGCCCTCGATGTTGCGCCGACCTGTGTAAACCATCTGAAGCTTGTCTGACCTACACTATTCCATTTTCATCTATATGTCTATCCAGTGACCACTTAAATGCCCTTAAAGTTGGCGAGTCTACTACTGTTGCAGGCAGGGCGTTCCACACCCCTACTACTCTCTGAGTAACGAAACTGCCACTGACATCTGTCCTATATCTACCACCCTCAATTTAAAGCAATGTCCCTCGCGTTGGTCATCACCATCCGAGGAAAGAGACTCTCACTGTCCACCAAATATAGCCCTCTGACTATCTTATATGTCTCTATTAAGTCACCTCTCAGCCTTCTCCTCTCTAATGAAACAACCTCAAGTTACATAAAGTGGGTCGACCCGTTGGACACTGCTGCCTCACAGCGCCAATGCACCGGGTTCAATTGTGACCTCGGGTCACTGTGTAGAGTTTGCACATCCAACCCCCCCCCCCCCCCCCCCCCCCCCCCCCCCCCCCCCCCCCCCGCCCTCCGTCTGCATGGTTTCAGACTGGAGCACCGTTTTCCTCCCAAAGTCCAAAGATGTGCAGGACAGATGGATTGACTACGTCAAATTTCCGCGTCGTTCTGCGTTACGGGGATAAGTGCGGGTTAGCGGGCCTAGTTAGGGTGCTTTTACAGAGCGTCAGTGCAAATGGCCTGCTTCCGCACCGCACCGTAGGAATTCCATATGCCTGTGTCAAGTACTGGTACTTCAAAGGCTATGTTTCAGTCTCTGCGCATATTCCTACTCAGTGAACGACCAACATCCGTTGGTAAATTTGTAAAGCACACTGGCAATTTGTCTTGTATTTTTCATGAGATAAGCTTTCTAGGGAGCAAAAGCGCTACTTAATCTTTAAAAAAGCATGCACACAAATGTGAAAACTCTATTTGTCGCAATGCCCTTTTTATTCTTCGCGTGACATATAATAATACATGAGCAGGATATATTTGACAAGGGAACGCATCACAATTTTATTCAAACCATTTGTGCTGTTGAACAGAATCCCGACACTTCAAACAAGGCCTCACCCATCGGTCTGCACAGATTCCATGATCTATCCTAACATGACAATCCACGTATACCGTACATATGTGAACTGTGGGAGTAAACCGGGGGCACCAGGAGGGAACCCACGCCGACACGAAGAGAACAGACAACTCCACACAGACAGTGATCCAAGGCCGGAATTTAGCCGCGTACCAGCCCTGTAAGGCAGCAGTGCTAACCAATGTGCCGCACTAATATTACTGTAAATGTGGACTCATCAAAGATACACTGATAATTGTCCATACATTTGTTTCTAAAGCTTTCTTCAATTGGCGTATTCTGGAAGAAACACAAAAGTTCACAATTCAAAACTGACATCCGGTATCTGACCAACAAATAGCCTGTCAGATCAATTATTGTGATATGAATGGTGAAAAGCCTTCCCTGACAAAGGGCCTTCTCCACTGCCTACCTTATATTACGTTCAATCAATGAGGTTGTACCTACACGTCATGGTCTAAAGCTGTCAATAAAGCTCCTCCCTTTCAAGGGAATTTCGGGAAATTCGGAATGGTAAATAAATGATCATCCAGCCTGGTCTCCCGGTGTTTCATAACTGAATGAAACAATAAAAAAAATGTTACTTCCTGTGTAAAAATGTTTTTCTGTCATCATGCCAGAAATAAACTGGACGCTCGATTGCATGGGCCTTGTGGCTGCACTAATAAAAACTACTAACTCAAGGTTTGATGGTTGACAGGGTAGCATTAGCATAAATCCAGAATAGACCTATAATCCTTTCAGACAAAGCAATGTTCAGGAATATAATGCCTGGAATCAGTAATCATAGAAACTAAGACCTGGAACCATATCTCTCATTTTCTTTTTACTGAAAGCTGCGTCCAGCAAATATTGAATACAGTCTAGGATGAAGCATTGATATTCGGATGTGTGATTAATATAAGAGAACTACAGATCCACGGACAAGGACATATATGTTTCATTCTTCCTACATTGCCGGTTATTTAACTTGACAATGATAACACATAGTCTATTACTGAAACCAAACCATATGTATTTTCCATCCTGCATTGCCGGTTATTTAACTTGACAGGATAACACACAGTTCTATTCTTGATACCAAAGCCAGTGCCTATAATATAAAACACACCAATAATGAGCGTACTTATTATTGGTTTAATTTACTGGAGGAAAATCTCGAAGTATTCGCCTGACGAAATGGATACATTTTATAAGAAAATGCCGCAAGCAAAGTTCCACCATGAACACTTTCATCAACATTTTCGGCTGCGAAATTTGGCCTCCAATATTCAAAACCATTGTTTTATTAATTGACCGTAGGAAAATACAAGTTTTACCAACTAACCATTACATTGTAATACTTTAGCAACTCACACAGTTAATTGCATATAATGTGGATTGTATTTACCCTTTTCCTTCGGCAAAAACGATGCAGCTGTAAATGAGGATATTAACATCCCTATAATAACAATGATTATGATCACGATAATAGCCAGAATAGAAAATACGTCGAAGAAGTCGAGGACGAAGATGCAGGAAAGAAGAGGAAACGAAGAAGCAAGAAAATGGAGATACGTTAAAACAAATTATGCAAATGTTCAAGAGATTACGGTTTGTTCAAATAACTGCTGGCGATGCACGTATTAGATTGGAGGATAATTTCAGTTCAAAACTTGATCTCTGATTATGAATCGTCATAAACACGCATCAATCAGAAGAGAGGCGGGTGAAGAAATCGTCGAAGAGTTGTACCTAATGAGACTCGTATTTCGTAGACAAAGAATTTAAATTAGTCTGCCCCTACTCTTTGGGAATGTTGTTGTGTTACTTCCATCATCTCGATGCCTGTTCGTATTATCAGAACACAATACTGTACTTGAATGAAATATGCTTCCAAATGATTTTTTAAATTTTGCGCACCCAATTCATTTTTTTCCAATCAACAAGTAATTTAGCATGGCCAGTCCACCTACACTGCACATCTTTGTATTCTGGGGTCGAAAGCCACGCAAACGTGGGAGAATGTGAAAACATCTCACGGTCTTTGAATCGGAGCCGGGATCGAACCTGGGATCAGGGAGCTGTGATGCAGAAGTGCTAACACTGCGCCACCAAGCTGCCCCTTGAAAGTATTATTCCATGGAGCAAATATCCAACGCAAATCCATGCAGCATCTATAAATCTTGACACATTTCTCATTGGCAATATTAATGCTACAATAATAATTGTATTATTATTAAAGTCATTGCAATGATTGTTATTCCAGATTCTCTCAGGAGATACTGATGCTGAATTCGTGGCAACTCTTTGTTTTCGTATCCCAGCCATACCGCCAGAGTCAGGGATCGCTGCGGCGTGGCCGATATTATTCCAAATTCCAACAAACCGGTATCATATTACGGATATGAATATGTTAGTTGATCTGATCCTTGCAAATTTTACAGATTATATACTAACGTTAATGTTTGGCCTAAAATATTATGACATGGTGAAGGACGATGTTCTGCTCCAAGGAAATTAATACATAATGCATAATGCTTACACAGTTTCTCAACAAGTTCCTCGAGTTCTGAAACGAAACAGACGTGAGTTCTAACGTACCTGCACTGCCCCAAAAGATAAAGTATACCTGGCTCTATCCAGTTATATGTCATCCCGCTCTCAGTTCACTGTTATGTAGCCCTAGCAATTTCATTTATTGCACGTAATGTGAATAGAATTAAACTTGATCATTTTTGACTTGAAGTCACATAAATTGCATGAAACGACATGTCCAACAGGCAAAAGCTAGATTTCAAAATAAGAGAGCGACGTTTTTTTCGCTGATCGTGTCGGCGAAGATTGGGGTGGAGCGACGTATATTATTCCACAGCTCAGAGAGTAGGCTGTGTGTGCCACAGACTGAAATTGTGCAGCAATGAAATTTGGTTCTGTATATAATGCGAACGTCGAGGAACACCGATTTGCAGCCATTGAGGCCAGCAGTGATTTTAGATAGTTTTTGATTATTTGTCTTTTACCTTTTTTTCCGCCAGTCAATCTAAATCACGTATCACCTACTTGGAGATATCTGGCTTGCATCTTAGACAAGCAGATTAGGGCAGCACGGTGACCTAGTGGTTAGCACAACCGCCTCACGGCGCTGAGGTCCCAGTTTCGATCCGGCTCTGGGTCACTGTCCGTGTGGAGTTTGCACGTTCTCCCCGTGTCTGCGTGGGTTTCGCCCCCACAACACAAAAATGTGGATTGGCCACGCTACATTGCCCCTTAATTAGAAAAAATAATTGTCTAATCTAAATTATAAAAAAGACAAGCAGATTAATGGGGAGAGTGATTTTTGTGGAAGAGAAGAGTACAGAAAAATGGACAAGGGCAGTGATTTAGCTATGCACTGGCAAGTACAGTAATTTGAAATGAGAATATACTTGATCGTGGATAGTCAAAATGTCTGTACTTTTTATGTTCGTCCACTTTTTGGGAAGCCACAATCTGGATCTCAGAATCTAATATCGAAACAATACATTTGACGCCCACATTGCAAAACAGCTGAGAATGCAGCTCAATAAATGCTAATTTTTATCACAAATTATATTTACATCCGATACATTTATTTCCAATACTATTCGCAGAAGGTATAGAGAGCGGCATAAGTCCATACCTACCAACCTAGAACAATGTGTATCCTGAATTATGTACAGTGATTATTTTATAGACAAATCGTTGGATTGGAACTGAACGGAATTCCATCTACTCCTTCACCGAAGCTTTGTATAAAAACCATTAAACCGCGGTTCAAAATGTTAGGAGCAAGGAGGTTGCTTCCAGTTTCTTTCAATGTACTAGAAGGAGACTTATGTTTTCAAACCTTTCCGCACATTTTTCAACATTCGAGACTTTACCTTGATGTTAATTTTTTATTCAGTCAATTTATATCGGCTTCCTTGTCCACCCAGGCAATACTTGCTGATCTCTAATTTCCACTGGCAATGTGGTATTGAGGTGCCTTTTTTGAAATATAGCAGTGCATGAGCAGGAGTTATAAATACCGTGCTCGGTGTGTACAAATTCAAATATATTGACCCTGTGATATTGAGTGACCTTCGACATTTTCCAACGAATGTGGAGAGTGGAATGGAGGAAAAAATTCAGGTGGCGGTCTTCTCTTGTGTCTGACGTACATGTCTTTGCCGATGGTGTTTGTCAATTATTTAGAACGTGACGGAAGAACGAGCCTAGGGTCTGCCTTGAAGATGGGCACACTCATGGAACTGGGCCTCATGTGTGTAGGGAGCGAATGCCTGCAAACAGATGCATAATCCAGTGACTTATTATGTCTAGGAAACTTCAAATATTTGCATGTTTTGGGACCTGGACTCATTCAGGCAAGGAGAAAGTATTAGACGACACTCCTGATTTATATGACTAGATACGAACAATAACTACGATATATGTGCACCAGTTATCCATCACTGGAGTTTTAGCGTCCGGTATGCTCTTGTCACCATCTGTTGATGCCGTTTTCCCACGTGTGTTTTTATTGAATTTTAACCCCGCTGGATAACGATAATGGAGGATTCAGTGATGATAATGGCAATGCGTCGCAAAGGGTACTAGTTATAATTGCTCGTCTTTGAGATATAATTTCCGTCAAATGTTGTGCAGGTTAGGTCGATTAGTGATGCTACAAAGAATTGTCCTTGGGGCGAAAGACGTGTAATTACGAAACGTACGATAAGCTGATAGGAGAGCCGGCCTAGTTAGATAGCTCTTATAGAGGATTGATGCAGACACGATGGGCTGAATGACCTTCCTCCGCACAGTTGTAATTCTATGGAATCTATGCTATTTATGCAGCATTAATACTCGCCACGCCATTTCAGGCGATCGATGAGATCATGCTCTGTTTGCAAATTGACTGATTCAGTATCTGATGAGTCGTGAATTTTGCTTCATCCTTACAATCATCGTTCATCTACAGTGAACTGAAGTCCATGCGGCGCATTGGGTCTGCAGAAACCCTTCGAAAGTACACTGTGCCTAAGACACCTCTCCCACAATTTTCCTGTTGATGGATGCCTAATCATGGCCGGGCCACATAAAGTGTACATATTTGGAATGTGTATGCCAATTTAGCATTGCCACTGCTCATAATATGCACAAGCTTGGAATGTGGATAGAAACCGAAACACTCGGCGAAAATCGACGTCGACGCGGGGAGAAAATACCACAACCACACAGACCGAACTCCAAAGCAGAATCTAAATTGGTTTACCTGGCGCTGGACAAAAAGCAGTGCTAACGACCGGAAAACATGCCGAAATATTGAGCCATTAACAGCGAACATCCCCAGTTCTGACTGCACCATGGAAAGCAGGTCATGAATGAAACAGTGGAAATGGCGGAAGATGGTGTGGCCTGGCAGCACTCTGTATACTCATCGGCTGTGATGTTAGGAGCTGTGTTGACTGAACTCAAAAGCCAAAATAATATTTGTTTGAGTGAGTTATGAATCCAGTCGGATAAATATGGTAATTATGTTCCCCTTCGATTAATCTGGTGTCCAGCTCTTTGGCTATGATCAATGACTTTTTTCATGAGATCGGGAGATTGTGAAGTTGCAAAACAATCTGCCTCAGTGAACAAGTTCGCACGAAGTAACTCCTTGGCAATAACGCTGTAGCGAATGATTTTCATGGCATACCTGATATCAATGCTTTCGAGGAATAGAACGGCTGCGCTATGTGGTTTTGTCTTGAGAATCTTCGACGTAGAGTTGTTCAGCTCGAGGAAACGTTGTGAGCTCTAAAAACCATCCGGCAGATAGAGAGCTGCATGTATACTTTTCTTCAGGAGCCGGCCACACTGTTGGTACTCTTGTTCGAAAGGAGATATGGGAGAAGATAATGTACCTACAGCACAGGAAATTAAATTCAGTCGGGTATATGTAGTGCAGGCAACTTAGCATGGCCAATCCACCTAACCCGCACATCTTTGGACTGCGGGAGGAAACCGGAGCACCCGGAGGAAACCCACGCACAAACAGGGAGGACGTCCAGACTCCGCACAGACAGTGACCCAGCCGGGAACCTAACCTGGGACCCTGGAGCTGTGAAGCATTTATGCTAACCACCATGCTACCGTGCTGCCCTAAAATGCAGTGTTTTGTTTATGTGTCCACCTGCACTCACAAGTGTTTGATTCCAAGGATGGAAGCGTTGACGTATGAGAAGAGCATAAAGTGTTTGAGCCTGTACTCGCTGGAATATAGGAGGATGTGAGGGGAACGTATCAAGGTGTACAAATGTCTAAACGAGTCTGATGAGGTAAACGTAGACCAAATGTTCCCCTTCGTGCGATAAGCTACAACGAAAAGTCAGGGATGTAGGTTAAGCGGCAGTAGATGTAGAATTGAAGTGAGGAAAAACTACTTCTCACAGCGGGTGGGCATCCCCATAGTGCGGTAGAAGCTGAGTCATTTCCACGTTTCTAGAAGTAGATAGATATATTTTGGTTAAATATACGGGTTAAAGGTATATGGGTAAACGGTGGGAAGGTGGATTGGAGACCAAGAACGGTTCAGCCGTTATCTGATTGAATGGCGGAACAGGCCCAAGGGGCTGAAATGCCTACTTCTTCTCCAACTCCTCACGTTCCTTTGTGGAAATTCCGCAGCTCCCAGATCTGACTGACATGTTAACAAAGTGCTACGCCTTCACTATCGGTTTTTGTTTTATGGATTTTAGCACAAAGTCCTGTATGCAAATTTACGATTTTGCCACCTCATTTGTGTCATGTTTAGTGCTGCTCCTGGAATACCTCGCTGCACTCTTCATTGATGATGGAATGCATCCTTGCTTTGATGTCAAATAGAAGAATGGTTTGAATCCGGGGTTAAATGATTGCTGATAATGGTTGAGAACAACTATGTTGTTGTTAATGTTCGAGCGACATTATGGTAACAGTCTTGTGTTGATATATCAATTCGGAATGCATTCTATTTGGCTAGCCCAAATTAGCAGAGAATGCGATAGAGTGACCTCGATGATACGACATGAATTCCTTTGCTCATGACTGTGAGTGTGGTGACTCCATTCGTGAATTCAATTTAATAATGTAATATCCTCAATTGTCACAAGTAGGCTAACATTGACATTTCAATGAAGTAACTGTGAAAACCCCCATTCGAAATATCCGGCACCTCTTCGGGTGCACAGAAGAAGCATTCAGAATAAAAAATGGAACTAACAACACGCCTTTCTGGACTTGGGGGAGGAAAATGGAGGACCCGGAGGAAACCCACTCAGACACCGGGAGAAAGTGCAGACTCCGCACAGTCAGTGACGCAAGCAGGGAATCCAATTTGGGATCCTGGAGCTATGAAGCAACAGTGCTACCCACTGTGCTGTCGTGACGTAAACGATCCAAACATTCGCGGAAAGGTGCCTCTCCGGAGTCTACTGTGGCGAGTAAAGTTAAATGTATAAACCCTCTTACTAGCTGCATTACGACGTTCTGTAAATCCAGGCCATGTACTTGATGACTGAAATCTGTTCAGCCGGGAATGGAGATGCGCGATGATGTATTTCAATACAAAACCCGCACATGCTGAACCCTTACCAAGATGAGGGATCACCGCAATGCTGCACAAAATGCAGGAGTACTGAGTCATTTGATAAGCTGTATGGGGGAATGATGTAGTCCAGCTGTAGGTCGTAATTAGCAGGACATTTGGTTTCCAAGCTTGCACATTGTTTGGCCCGAGTCCGATGTTGATGACGCCATGTTCCGCAACGATGATGTTCCCGTCACCCGTGTAGGGATGGAGACAATCAGGAATAGAGATTGAGGTGCGTGGGGCATGTAAGGTATGTTTTCGTATGGACAATGTCAGGCTGTACATAAATAGACTATGAGATAGCATTACCTGCCCTTACACCATTCCTCAGAAATTCGTTCGGAGGACTGTGGAAGGGAAACATAGCTTCATTTGCCTTTGTCGTTTCTGCTCATTAAAAAGACGCCGGGTTTTGGGAATGCCTTGTTCCTTTTTCACGCTTTCTACCAACTGACTGGCATGCTGGGGCCTTTCAGAGAACGTTTGAGAATTATACACAATATTTCGTAGCATACATGTGGACCATACCATGTTATGGCGGCGCATCTTTATGGCAACGGGCATCAGAAATCCATAATGAGGCCAGCTATTGCATATTTTTAAACTGTATATCAATTCCAGCAACTATTGTGGCAGCATTCGAACCTGCATCCTGAGTATTTTACCCTCAATCCCCGGATCATTATTCCAGCGACAGCACGATTACGGCAGCTGGTTCCTTGAATAACATTTCAAAAACGTGCGAGGAATTACACTGCTAACCAATTCACGTTTGACAGTCGGTATTAATGCGTGGTTCACTTACTTCGAATTGCCAAATATATTCATGAACTTTGGCCTGCAGTTCCCAAACTGAAAAATTCTACTTCCGCATATATTTCATACTTTAAATAAGACAAGGTTTGACCAACCATGTTCTGACTCATCCCTCAGTGTGATGCCTTTATATCGTCAGTGGTTTGTACGAAAACACACTGTCGCCAGCGACCTGTTCCTTCTGATCCCCATGGAAATGTCTATACAGATCAAATACTGACAGATACGCACACTATATCTGAAACATTTTCCTTTCAGTTTGAATAGTCCAGTGAAGCTGTCCCAATGAGCTGTAGGCAGGTTTAGTTTTTTGTCAAAAATATTGCATTTCTGTACTGCCAAGGACAATGTGTCGCTGAAGCTTATTTGAAGTTTTCCTAGATACGGCTAGATTATGAATGGATCAGTATTAGAAATGCATCGTGCGTAGTAAAGACCAGTGTTCATCGTGCGTTTATCATGCAATCAATCCTCAAGATAATCGCCCTGGTGACAAACCATTGTTTCAAGCGGATCAGAAGTATTTATGATTCCTGACCTTGATATTTTTTGTCCAAGTCATCATCTATAAAAAAATTATGACAATTGAAACGTTAACGATTCGTGAATAAAGAATGCTCACGAGAGAAATAGTAATTCCTGCGTTTCACTCTAAACTAATTGTGCAAAAATCAGACATTTACCTGTGTCACAACGATTTATTTCATACTCTGGAACGCATGATTACATTTAACGTCAATTAGAAATCAAAAGGAACACATTGTAAGTTTGCAAGATTGCGTCTATGAAAAAAATGTTTTCTTGAAATAGTTATATTTCTCTTCAATGCAAAATGTTGTGATAAACTAACATGGTCCCACTTTAGAAGTTCTACGCTGGCACATTTGGTGAACGTTTATGCCAGTGCTGCACCAACAGTCGAGATTATCTGGTTGACATTTGCCGAGTTGGGTATTACAAAATTATATAAATCTTTGTTTTGACATGTATCTGTCTTTTCAAAGGAATGGAAGATAGCATGACATAATGTGAAGCCCAGAAACAAGGGGCATGAAAAAAATTTTTCCCCCTGTTTTGCTAATGATCAGCTCATTGGAGATAATTGCGCTAAAATGTAACGGGAGTGTTTTTATCGAACATTAGCAGCTATCAATTTCCAAAATTGCGAAAAGAAAGACCCATCAGTGACATGGATACACAAAAAATATGTGTAGGTATAGGCCACTCTGCCCTTCAAGCTATCCTTCCATTATTCGGTTGATCATCCAACTCACAAGCCTGTTCCCACCTTCACAAATATATTTTTATGCTTTTCTCTCCGAGAGCTCGTTCTTGAAAACACACAGGGCAGGATTCTCTGTTCCTGTGAGTCCGTGTTAAGGTTGTGGTAGAACTAGCTGATTTCTGCAACAACACAACTGACGCTGCACATGGGACAAGTGCAAGACCGTTGGGGAGCTAGTACTTGCGCCTCCTGTATCACATTTGATTCCAATGAGAAATCGTGTTGTATTTCTCTGTTTCAGTTTCACACTCAGGAGGCTGACAAGCCGCAGCGGTTTTTAAGCAGCAATTTCCCCACGCACTCAACACCAGCCAATAACAAGTCGGAAAGACGAGCTCCAAAAATGTTTAGAGATTCCTAACTGAACAGCCTGCAGGACGCGATGCTGCAGGGGTGGCTTATCTGGAACAAAGGGTCGGAATGAAGTTGCTAGCCACTGTCTTCGCAGGATCTGGGAACAGAGGAAGTCATCACCTTGGGCAACACCGCGAGGACCGGCGGGGAGCCGAAAAAAATGGACGACCTCCATGGGGAGGAGGCAGCACTGTGCCCCTCCGTCCCACACAACTAAAATCACTCCCCCACCACCACATCCACACACACAATACGGACACCTGGAGAGCAGATAAACTCCCACCCCGCACCACATGTTGGCAACCATGGTGGCCGGAATGGCCGCATGCTCTGGCCACTGGAGGCACCAGCTCCCCGCCTTCTGCACTGAATGGGTCGGAGTGGCCAAAGCTGTTCGTTATCGGACCCCCCACACATCAAACTCTGAACCCCAGGAGAAGTCCAGCCACAACCGCTGAGAAATGGGGAACTGACAACGTTGGCCGCCGATCCTGCGTCCCCTCACCGGAAAAGAACAGAAGGCACTGGACATGGTGATTGTGCCCGAAGAAAGGGCACTGACCTGGACGGAGGTTGGTCGGGCAATAAAGTGAAATCCTGCTGTATTGGGGCTCCGCATTGCACTTGTGTCACACCAGTCCCCCTAACCACCCCACATCTCCTGCTGCATCGCGACCACAAGCCCTAGTTCCCCTTTCCAACAACACCCACGCTTCCCACACGCAACCCTCCAACAACACATGCCCACAACCTCCCCCTGGTCCGCGATATAATCGTGCATCTTGTATTTTGCCTTGCAAGAGCTTCTGGTGAACAGGCAGGCCCTTATGATGTCTGCCATCACGACCAATTCACATCCACAAACCAAGCTGTTGATCAGTGATGACGATGCCACCGACACTGACGGTTGGCATCGACTCTCAGCCCGTGATACACCGGAGCTCGTGTCCGGGGCTGTCACCTACTTCCCTTCACAGCTGGCTCCAACATCGTCGACCATCGCAAACACACTCTCCAGGGTGTACACTTTGGCAGAGAGGCTCCAGGGACACTATCTGGTGCACACCAAAAACATGCCGCAGTACATCATGTGAAAGTAGGAACTCCCGAGGCAGCAGCCGGTTGGAAGGCGGGCGGACCTCAGTGAATAGCTGCCATCCAGACATGTTTCGGGCATCTGGAACGGATGGTGGCATTAGTTCTGGAGCGACAGTCGCAGGTCCTGGGACGTCAGCTTGGGTTGCCGACAAACATCCAGCACCTGCAAATGCGTTGGAGGAGTGTAAACCTAGAGAGGAGAAGGAGGTGGTGCCGTTCATGCTTGCCCTCTAGGTCAACAAAGTACGGGAAGTATCTGCAATGGAGAACTTGGGGACAAATATACCGGCCATGGGTCAACGTGTCCAACACCTGGGGCAATCTTTGCAGAGGCCGGCTGAGGTACAGGGTAGGCTACTCTATCACAGGCAGCCAAGTAACAGAGTCATTGCAGCGTGGCTCCAGGCTGTCGCCAGTCACAGCGGCCATGGCTCAGAGCGGAAGCGGTATTGCCCATGCGCTGGCCGACGGGGCACAGACCCAGACGGTGGTAATCTCGTCCCAGAGGGTGATGGCATATTTATTGCTCATGTGGCACAGACCTGGAAAATACTAGCTCCATCCCTGCGTGACGTAACACAGTCCAGTTCTGAGGTGGGCCACCACGCCCCCTGTTCCATGGAAGCAAGAATGGAAAACCTGAACGAGACGAGTTCGGGCTTCCAGGACTGCCGGTGCCCAGTGGCCGGTTCGTCACACGGATTAGCTCCGCTCGTACTCCTGTCCCATGGAGAAGTCCAGGAGCATCGAGCACCAGGTCGGATGTGGCAGCGGTGGAAGCCCTGCCGCAGTTGATGTGCCAGAATTCTGGCAAGCCACTGACTCCCATGCCTGCAATGTTTCATTACATAGGCAGTGGGCATAGCAGGGCGGCACAAGGCCATCTTTGACATTGGGGCTCTTCCAGGCCCGGACGCCCCAGAAGAATGCCGCAAAAGGGTACCCAGGTCAAAGGATGGAACCAGCAGCAGGCCGGCTACAACTCAGCTGTTCGAAATGGGCATCCATCTAGACGTGACGATAGACGGAAGACCAAAAATATAGACACCTGAAAGTGGTGGTGGCGCGATTGACGAAGGTTATGCATCGGCTTGGTGCAGGCACAGCAGGTCAGCCAGGGTCACCGCTCAAGTGTCCCAAATCCATTCTCACATTCGCGCAGCGTGCCAACTGGTGCCAGTCCTCGGGTTCGAAGTGACTGAATGATGGAATGGTCAGTTTGCATGCAGTTGGATCCTGTTACCGTGGACAGGAGTCAGGCGCTGCCGAACAATGCACAGCACCAGAGCTCAGTACAGAGCGGGTGGTCAGCATCCTTCAGTCCGTCGGCCACCCTTGCTATTGCGGCCTGCCCAGAGACCGCATCCTGCAGTTAGACTGCAGGAATAACGGAAGGGGTTGCAAGGGTGGGGGTGGTATCGGGCGGTGTTTCTTGAAATGGGATGCGAGACGGGTCGGGATTGCATACGTGCGAGATGCAATGTCCCTGCCCCCGGCAGGGGAACCTAAGAACAAAGAACAAAGTAAATTACAGCACATGAATAGGCCCTTCGGTCCTCCCAGCCTGCGCCGATCCAGTTCCTTTATCTAAACATGTCTCCTATTTTCCAAAGTCTACTTCCCTCTGTTCCCGCCCGTTCATATACCTGTCTAGATGCCTCTTAAATGATGCTATCATGCCCGCCTGTACCACATCCGCTGGTAAAGCGTTCCAGGCACCCACCACCCTCTGCATAATTAAAACTTTCCACGTTCATCTACCTTAAACTTTCCCCCTCTCACCTTGAAATGTTGACCCTTTGTAACTGACACCCCCACACTTGGGAGAAGCTTGTTGCTATCAACCCTGTCCATACGTCTCATAATTTTGTAGACCTCAATCAGGTCCTCCCTCAACCTCCGTCTTTCCAACGAAAACAATCCTAATCTACTCCTAATCTCCTTGGATGCGATCAAAACATCACGTGCGCGTCGGCCCTGCACATGCTTTATGCTGCATCCAGTGCCTGCTTGGGCCACATACTCTATCCATCCTCACCCTCCATCACATTCTCCCCATCGGACGAGGACTAACATTCATCCTCCTCTTCCAACAGAACGGCGCTCTTCTGTGAGTTGTTCTGGAAGATATAGCAGGTCATCACCGTGAAGGACTCTGCAACTGCTATATTGGAGGCAGCTTCCGGATCGAGCCAGGCACCTAAACGTCGTCTTAGGGATGGGGAAGTACCTGCATGTGCGTCCTTGTTGCAGGGCTGCCCAATGGTCTGTGGCTTCTGGATTCGCATCATCAACCACGGACGTAGCTGATCATCACTGTGGACCAGGATACAACATCTCAGCCGGGCTTGAGCGACGGGGTCTCGTAGATGCCAGAAACCATCGAGTGCCAGGATGAAGGAGTCGTACATACTGCCCCTGTATCGAACAGAGGCATTACGGTGCGCATCGGAAGGTCACGCATCAGCTGCAATTTGATTGAGGTGGACCCCTTTAGGTTTATGAAAATCGACCGTCATGAGCAGCTGCACGTCGAGAGATATGCATCCCGTTGGTCATCACGTGCACCCGTGCATCTAAGCGGTGGAGGTGAACCGCGCTGCCCGAGCATCCTGGTTGTCTGGGTCCATGTTGAAATTGATTCTTCATGCCGACCTGACATATCTGCCCTGCATTAAGGCACGGATGCACCTCGACATCGAGCACTGTGACATTCCATATCTGACTCTAACCGGTGCCTGGAAGGACGCCGTGGTCAAACAATTCAGGGGAAACGTCACCTTGACGACCAGCGGGAGCGGGTGTTCTCCAAAATGCTCCTCTGTGCCAGTCATCCCATGACACGGCATATATGTCAAACTCTCCCGCTGCTCACCCAGAGTCTTTAACGGTATGCTCGGTCTGATAGGTCCTCGAATGTCAGGTGCTGCCAATACACACGAGTTTTCAGCAGGGCTATTTTCCTACCTCCTCCTCAACAGCCTGTCGGGCGTCAAGCTCTTCATCCCCACCGGCTGCCTCCTGCTGCTCTGGGAGGCATTCCACTGCTGTATGTTTCGCCACCTCGAGCAGCTCCAGTTCGTACAGGCTCAGGACATCCAGCATAGGAGGAAGGCCACAATTGCTGTTTGAATTCCGATATCCATTTTCTGCATGGAGTGAAAGACTGTCATGTCAGCGTGGTGCGTACCTCCGGTCCAAACCAGGTGCAACGAAATACATGGACGTTCGAGTTCGCAATTCTAACTCTTCCCCCGCGTGTCTGCTCATCCTCCTTCATTTATGTACCCTAGTCCCATCGGTTCCCAGCTCCATGTGGGTCTCTGGACATTAGGACCATCCCTGCTGAAAGTGCTTCATTCGGCTGGCGTTTCCCATGCTCGTTGAACGGCCTTCTGGCCCTCTCCGAAGTACACCTGTCCGGGCTACTGTCTGTATTGCCCTTTGGTGGACAATGTGATGCCCCGCTGATGGGTGCCGGCCGGTTGGATGGGGAGTTATTGCGAGTGCTGGAGTACGGGAGTATTATGTTGGGTGGCACTATCGAGGGCCAGTACGCACGATTGGAGGTCAGTGAGGTGGCGCATCAAGATGGCTGGCTTGCAGGCCGCGCAAATTGAGTCCATGCTTGGTCATTCCTGTCCACTTGCGGAGGGTGGGAGGGAGGAGGGTGGGGAGGGAGGATGTGGTTCAGCCAACCTCAATTCCGGGCGCCTGATAACACCTCGTTAAATCCCCCTCCCACGAAATTGGCAGAGAGCTCCGCCAGCCAGCCCGTCGACCTTCAGAAGCGGCAGCACACAGTCGCACCTCTCCATGTATTACCTCCTCTCTCCCCCTCATCATCCACGTCGCCTGATTCCTGATTGTTAAAAGCACAATTAAAACTTGCTGTCGACAAATTACCCCAGTTGAGTCAGAGCTGAGGCCCTGGGACTACCGGCGAATGATATGCCAATAGCTTCTAATTCACTTGCGAAGTAGAACAAATTTACACTTGTGTTGAGGCACAGAATTGCGATTTGGCGTGAACACGGTGCCAACCAAAATGTCTTAATCGGGAACTATTCTCCATCAAATTGTGTTTAGCTATTCTGGCGTCGGCCGATGGGAAATCCCGCCCACAATGTTCTGGCCTCAACTGTTACCTGCAGTAGCTACTTCGACAGTTCCATCAATTTCTGTGTGCAGAAATCTTACTTGTGCCTGTGATCCCTGGTTCACGACTCGCCAACAGTCATGAACATTCTTATGCCATATACTCTCTCAAGTTTTGTTCGTATTTTATAGGTGTATACTAATGTTTATGAACTGCAGCGTATGCAGTGCTAACAGACAACATCTCTCCTCAAATAATGGCAGAAAAGGATTTTCTTTCCTCACATACGAAGTACAAAACTGAGCAGAATATTCCAGACGGGGTCTTACAAATCCCCTGTATAATTGCATCAATAGTATCTTGGACCTGGACACACACTCTCCCCCGTTCATAGTCAACATTCCATATGCCTAAACATAGAACAGTACAGCACTGAACAGGCCCTTCGGCTCTCGATGTTGTGCCGAGCAATGATCAGCCTACTCAAACCCACGTTTCCACCCTATACCCGTAACCCAACAACCTTAACCTTAACCTTAACCCCTTAACCTTACTTTTTACGACACTACGGGCAATTTAGCATGGTCAATCCACCTAACCCGCACATCTTTGGACTGTGGGAGGAAACCGGAGCACGCAGAGGAAACCCACGCACACACGGGGAGGACGTGCAGACTCTGCACAGACAGTGACCCAGCCGGGAATCGAACCTGGGACCCTGGAGCTGTGAAGCATTTATTCTAACCACCATGCTACCGTGCTGCCCATTGCTACCGTGCTGCCTTCTTCACCAACTGCTGTACCTGCAGCTTTTACTTCAGCCAGTGATTTACTAGGGCAGAAGGGACATGTTGGACACGACCCATTCTCATTGGTGTAAAGATACTGGTGTGAAACCTTGTTATCTCTCCTGTGTTCTCATTTTTAACGCCCCCCCCCCATTCTGCCTGTCTTCTGGCCAGCTACTGCAACGTTGCTAAACCATCCATGATTTCTTTTTGAACTACCTTTTGGAGGCAAAGTGAATCTCCCAGCGTGATTGATCAAGGCAAGGCATCTCCTTTCGTGATTGATCAAGGCAAGACATAGCCTTTATGGTATGTCGCAGAGCTGGTGATCATGATTTGATCGTCATGGCAAGCAGAAAACCGGGAAATGTATAAGCTGCATCCTTTTCCGACTGGGGCCTGTTAATAGTAGGGCCAGCCAGAAACCTCCAGAAGGAAGGCAAATCTTTTAAAGGGCGTCATTTTATCTGCGTGGATGTTGGTTTGGGGATCCGATAGTTTGTTAGACCATTGTTCTGTTATTACTTCATATATTCTTATTTTCTCGTTGTTACTCATAAATATCTTGTTCAGGTTTGTCCTTAAATAGTTCGTTCCGCACCTCAATGCGGCAGTCTGCGGCCAAAGTTAATTAGAAGTGTTTGCATCCTCGGGTCTAAGGGGATTTATTTCCCGCTCGATCAAGGTGTCGTGCCAAGAGAAACTAATCTGCATTCTGCGTTTATACAAATTTGGGCACACCCTATTTCACCACATTGTGCTACATCCGCTATGCATATGCACACTCACTCAGCCCAAAACGCACGAAACATCTCTGCATGTTCATCTGAGCTCACCTTCCCAGCAATTATAAAGTTGCATATATCATTGGGGACTCAGAATCTATCACTGTAGTATGCTACAGGTTCTGTCTGCTCGTGGGAGAAGAGACCTTTCATTGTTTACCCACCAGTTTTTTGTTCCTTGTGTATCCACCACTTTTCTATCTATCTCAATACAGCACCATGAATCCTGTGCGCTTTCATTCTACATGCTAAGCTATTATTTGGCACTTTCTGAAAAGACTTGGAAAAGTCAAAAAAACATAGCAACTGACGGCTACTCATCATCTCGACGAGTTCCACCCTTGGAAATGGCAGTAGATTTAACAAACAACTCGTTTCGATTCTGCGCCTGTGTCCCAAGTGCTCTGTAATTGTTACTTGAAAATGGACTCTTCCCTATTCCAATCACACCACGGTTGCGTTAAGAGATGGGTGAAGAAACATTCCAATTAGTTGTTTCATTTATGTTATACATCCAATATTGACACTAAAATGTAAAGGGGCTTTACGTGACCTTTGTCAGGTGATGTGATGTTAGTGTTTTGTGCAGAGTCTGTTGAAGTAAATTCAAGGTTTTTGTGGAAAAGGATCAGAAGCTTTGACTCTTTATATAACAGCAGCTATCTGTGTAGCAAATGGTGGCAGAGGGTGGTTGTTGTGCAAATGTGAAGGGTTGAAAGATTCAAATTTTCCAGACCAAATAAGCGATTTTCATTGCAGTTCAAACCATGGAGTGAGTGAGATGGAAAAAAAAACAAGATATATGGCTAAACCTAGGATGAAGGTGGCTGGATATGACACCCCTCACCCCCGCCCTATTTTCCGAAAGGGGATCGTACGATCAATGGAAAAGTGCAGTAGTTATGTGGACTCAGCTAACTGTCTTGGGAAACAGAAAACAAGGTATGGGATTCGCTCTTTCTCAACCTTATGACAGTAAAATCCGGAGCAAAGTGTTTTTTGAGTTGGAATGGGAAGTGTTCGACTCAAAAGAAGGTCTGCAGACTCTATTACGTTTTGTGGATTAGATTTCGAAGAAGGATGACTTGTTATGTGCGGACGAAGAACGTTGGGTTTTGATCAGTTCCGGAAAGTAGAAGATTTCTCTTTTGAAGACTATATAATTGAATTTGGCAAACTATATAAAATAAACACAACCTGCGATTTCCAGCCTCTGTGTCGGCCTTTAGATTGCTTATCGGTGCTAGAGTGAGCAACATGGCGAGGGTCCTTTTTATGACAGGTGTTCAGTTTGCGGATAAGTGTACCTTGTTCGATCAGATGACACACGCTTTAAAAAGGTTTCAGGGGAAACATTCGATTCCGATGGCTCTGATGACACAAATAGTTCAGCGCGCCAAGAAGCAGAAAATGGAGGATACACTACAAGCAGAATGGTGACATCATACGAATATAAACAGGTTCCAAGAGCACATAAGGAGATGGATTGAATTGGATTGGATTTGTTTATTGTCACGTGTACCGAGTTACAGTGAAATGCATTTTTCTGCAAGCACCTTAACAGATCATTCAGTGCATGGGAAGAAAAGGGAATTAAACGAAATTCAGGAAAATACAAGAAAATACATATCAGGGCAACACAAGATATACAATGTAACTACATAAGCATTGACATCAGATGAAGCATACAGGGTGTGGTATGCAGTAGAACACCTTTTTGGAAGCAGACATCTCTGAAAGGATTCGCAGAGCTTTGAGGCATAATGCACGGCCATCAAACACTGTTGTTTTCAGCAAGGAACCATAGTATACAATAAGAGAGAGATTTGTAATGAATGGAAAGGTCCAGGGAAGATCATAGACAAAGGTGGCAAAACAATTATTTTTTCAACATGGCATCAAACAGTTCGAGTATGCTCATCAAGGATAATGGGAACAGATTACACATTTTCAAATTTAGACAGAGCAGACAGACATGACGAGGAACCAGAGACATCTGGTACGCACTTGTTACAGAACTATTGGGACCCGTTATCTGCTATAGAAAGGGTTCTGTCGAGGAACACAACACTTCTGGAGATTTAGAACAGGCCATTTTTCGAATGGGCAACTGCCGAAAGCTGGTACAAAAGCCACATACTTTTCTGAAGTGTTTAGACAATGGCACGATGCAACTCTTATTAGTAGACCATGGAAGTCCACTGGAAACCATAAACAGTGGTTGAATGAACAGCATTTAGGTGAGGGGGTCAAGACAATGGATTGGGAACACGAAGTGCAAAAATGGAGGGCACAGGAACGCAGTGCGAGTTCAGATAGTGCATTGGGTAGTGAATCGATCCGCAGGGAAATGCCTTGAACTATTGAAAGGACATCCTACAGCAGAAGGGAAAATCAAGCAGTAGCAGTACAGAACGAGATACCAGGCAGGGGAGGAGATGATGCTTTTTAAGGTCTCGGAACATGAATAAGACTACAAATACTAATAGGAGTAGAAGTCCCCATGAACGTGAGATTTTGGTGGCTTCCAATAAGTTACCTGAAAAGTTATCAAAGATGCCACAAAGTAAGAACTGCATAGTTGGAGTGAATTTTGGGTAAACACGGAAGTAACGGATAGGGGGACAAAGAGTTCTATCCCACAGTTGGATTTGCTCTGAAAAGGTTCTTCGAGCTGGAACTTATGAGGCAAACGCCAGGCTTGTGGCGAGAGTGTTTTAAGTAAACGTAGAAGATCAGGATTTAAGGGTAGATTCACATACGGCAGGAAAGATTATTTTAAAGACTTTCTTGGCTCTATCAGCCACAAAGGCTTGTGAATGCAAATCTATAGATATTAAAGCTGACTTATTGCAGGGGCATCAGCTCCATATATACATTTTCTCCGCCCTCCTGAAGAGGCAGCTGACACAGAAGGGGTGCTCTGGAAGTTGAACAAATCTGGATGTGGGCTAAATAAAAACTCTAGAGTCTGGTATGTGTTGGTTAGGTTAGCTTTGTTAAAGTTAGGCTGTTGAAAGTTGAAAGCAGATTCGGCAATGTTTTACTGGCAGCATAAAGGAAATTATTCCTGCATTTTATAATGCATGTCGATGATTTTTTGGTGAGGTGGGACTAGTCATTACAAAGCTATTGTCGTCTCTGGTTTGAGACAAGTCTTCTGAGTTTGATGTCAAGCTTTCTATGCATTTACCTATATTGGTCTGGAAATCGGATAGACTAAATTACGGCCAAATTACATCAGCAATATTATTTGGAAAGCTTCAGCCTAATCGCAATTAGCCGTGGCCGGCTTTCATAAAAAGAGCCAATGGTTTCAAAGATGGAAAAAGAGCAACTGCGAAGTTTAATGCAGCAACTGAATTGGTTAGTTAGACAGACTCGATCGGACGTGAGTTTTGAAATCTTAGAGCTGAGTACAAAAATGAATTTAAATTAGTATGGCAGGTTAGGGACCGCAGCAATAGGTCAGAAGGTGAACACATTAAGGTAGAACTAGGGCATAGTGCCAGTACGCCTCTGACGAAGAGCAGACAGGGAGTTGTTGCTGAAAATAGCGGGACTGGTGGCCTGATGTGCACATGTTTTAATGCAAGAAATATAACAGGTAAGGCAGATGAAATAAGAGCTTGGATAAGGACTTGGAACTATGATGTTGTTGTCATTACACAGATCTGGTTTAGGGAAGGACAGGAGTGACAGCTAAATGTTCCAGGATTTAGATGTTTCAAGCCGTTAGAAGAGGATGTAAAAGGGGTGGAAGAGTTGTGGTATTGTTTCGGGAGAATATCAAAGCTCTACTACGGGAAGATTCCACAAAGGGCAGCGAGGCCATATGGGCAGAGATCAGGAATAAGAAGGGTGCAGTTACAATGTTTGGGCTTTACTAAAGGCCACCGAACAGCCAGCGAAAGGTTAGAGGAGCAGAGAGGTAGACAGATTTTGGAGAGTAGTAATAGCAACAGCGTTGTTGAAATGGGAGGTTTTAACCTACCCAACATTGACTGGGACTCACTGAGTGCTAAGGATTTGCAAGGGGCATAGAAGGGCTTCATAAAACAAATGTAGATAGTCCAACTAGGGAATGGCCTGTACTTGACCTTGTATTGGGGAATGAGCCCGGCCAGGTGGTAGAAGTTTCTGTAGGGGAGCATTTCGGGAACAGTGAACACAATTTAGTAAGTTTTAAGAGTATTAACAAGGGTAAGTGTGGTCCGAGGGTGAATGTGCTAATGTGGGGGAAGGCTAGTTATAATGATATTAGGCAAGATCTGAAGAACCTAGATTTGGGGAGAATGTTTGAGGGTAAATCAACATCTAACATGAGGGAGCATTTCAATTTCCAGTTGAATGGAATTCAGGACTTTGTGGAAGAAGGACAAATACGGTAAATTTCGGGAACCTTGGATAACTAGAGTTATTGTAAGCCTCGTCAAAAAGAAAAAGGACGCATTTGTCAGGGCGGGAAGGCTGGAAACAGGCGAAGCCTGAGTGGAATATAAGAAAAGTAGAAAATAACTTAAGCAAGGAGTCAGGAGGGCTAAAATAGATCACGAAAAGTCATTGATAAATAGGTTTCAGGAAATGTTTGCAAGTACATAAAAAGCAAGAGGGAGTGTTGGCCCACTTAAGCACAAGGGGGTAGAACTAAGTGTGGAGACAGAGGAAATGGGTGAGGTACCAAATTAATACTTTGCATCAGTATTCGCCAAATGGAAGGAATTGTTAGATGCTGAGTCTGGAGAATGGTGAGTAGATAGCTGAGACCCAAAAGACGAGGTGTTGGAGGTCTTGAAAAATATTAAGGTAGGTAGGTGCTCAGGGCCTGAAGGGATCAACCCAAGAATACTGAAGGAGGCGGGAGAGAAAATTGCTGACGCCTTGACAGAATCTTTAATTCCTCACTGTCTTCAGGTGATGTCCCGGACGACTCGAGAATAGCCAATGTTCTTCCTTTGTTTAAGTAGGGTAGCGAGGATAATCCAGGGTACTACAGGCTGCCGAGCCTTACGTCAGTGGTATGAAAATTACTGGACAGAATGTTTCGTGAAAGGGTCTACTCCCATTTGGAAGCAAATTGACATATTAGCGAGAGGCAGTACGATTTTGTGAAGGGAGGTGGTGTCTCACTAACTTGATCGAGTTTTTCGAGGAGGTCACAAAGATGAGTCGCGCATATAGGGCAGTGGACGTTGTCTATATGGATTTCAGTAAGTCATTTGACAAGTTTCCTCATGGCACACTGGTACAAAACGTTAAGTCACACGGGATAAGTGGTGAGCTGGCAAGATAGATCAATAACTGGCTAGGTCATATAAGGCAGAGAGTAGCAATGGAAGGGTACTTTTCTGAATGGAGGGCTTTGACTAGTGATGTTCCGCAGCAATCACATCTGTGACCTTTACTGGTCGTAGTATATATAAATGACTCGTCGGAAAATATAACTGGTCTGATTAGTAAATTTGCAGAGGACACAAATATGGTGGAATTGTGGATAGCTGTGAGGACTGTCAGGATACAGCTCGATTCGGATCGTTTAGAGACTTGGGCGGAAAGATGGCAGATGGAGATTAATGCGGACTCGTGGGAGGTAATGCACATTGGAAGGTACAATGTAGGTAGGGAATATACTGTGAATGGCAAATTCCTCAGGAGTATTAACAGTCAGATAGATCTGGATTTATAGGTTCGCAGGTCACGAAAAGGGGCAACACAGGTCGACAAAGTTGTCAAGAAGGCTTACGGCATGCTTGCCTTCATAGGCCGGGGCATTGAGTGTAAAAATTGGCGAGTCATGTTTCAGTTGTATAGAACCTTAGTTGGTCCACACTTGGCGTATAGTGGTCAATTTTGGTCGCGCCACTACCAAAAGGATGTGGAGGCTTTAGAGAGCCTGCAGAACAGGTATAGCAGGATGTTGCCTGGTATGGAGGTCGTTAACTGCGATGAGAAGTTGAATAAACTCGGTTTGCTCACACTGGAACGACGGATGTTGAGCTGCGACATGATAGAGCTCTGCAAAATTAGGAGGGTCATGGTCAGAATGGACAGTCAGAGGCATTTTTTAACCAGGGTAGAGGAGTCAATTACTGGGGGGGCATAGCATTAAGGTACGGGGGGCAACGTTTAGAGCGGATGTGCGAGGCAAGTGTTCTACACAGAGGGTAGTGGGTGCCTGGAACTCGCTGCCAGAGGAGGTGTTGGAATCATGGACGATAGCCACTTTTAAGGGGCACCTTGACAAATACATGTATGGAATTGGAATAGAGGGATACGGACCCCGGACGTGCAGAAGATTTTATTTTCGATGGGCAGCATGATCGCACAGGCTTAGAGGTTCGCAGGCCTGTCCCTGTGCTGTAATTGTATTTGTTCTTTGTATCCCAAAGTGGAAGATCTAATAAGACCAAATAAAGCGTTGATTAAACTAAAAATGCAGGAATTTGTTTTGAGGTTCCCAGTTTGAGATGACCTTCGGCACTTGAAACTCTAAGTTAATAGTAATGCGACCAATGCAAATCTACGTGATGGGGTTTCAGAAGCAGGAGCTTTTATAGTTTTCATTTTTGGAAACAAGGAAAATGTTTCCCTCTTGTGTCGGGAACAAAGAAAATAAGATGAGTGGTCAAAAGTACGTTGGCTGCTGAGACGTTACGCCTTATCGAGACGGTGTACATGGCATTTTATATATCTCGAATGTTGACACAAATTTAGGGATTGGGGGATTTGAGTAACATACCTATTGAATGTCACATTGACAATAAATCCCTATGGGAAAACGTAAACTCTACCAAAAGTGCCAATTAAAAAAGGCTAAGTATAGACTTCGGAAGTTTGAAGCAGATGTTGATCAGAGCGGAAACAGCAAAAATTTAATGTGTTGACATTAGCTATTAATTGCAAGACTGATTTACAAAAAGAGGGGCTGCTCACAGAAACATTTGGATATTGTTAATGAAGTGCGCATGTTTCTGTTTCTTTTTTTTGAAGAAGGGGCGAAAATTATGTGTGTATTTTCGAGTTTCTTGTCATTATGATTTCATCTAATTATTTTTTTCTAAGGAAAGGAAGACTGCTAAGTGATGGGTTAAGAGACATTCCAATTCGGTATTTCATTTATGTACAGTATCCAATAATTGACACGGATATGTGAAGAGTCTTCAGGTGGCCTTTGTGTTTGGTGATGTGACTTTAGACTTTGTGAAGATTCTGTTGAAGTAAAGTAAAGCTGTTTGTGGAATAGGAGCAGAACCATTGACTCATTATACAACAGCAGCGAAACCTATAACGACTGTTCTATAATTTACCCTTTTCTCTCACACTCCCTTTTTGAATTGATATGGGGATGTTACATTAGCTACCTTGAGATCTATAGAAACTGTTCAGGTGTCTATAGAATGTAGGTTGTTGACCAATAATCCATCCATTACTTCTAGGGTCTCGAGTTATTACAGAATCCTTCAGCACATGGAATGTACATGATCACGACCTCGGATTTATCTGTCTTCCGTTCCATCAGGGGCAGCAGGGTAGCATGGTGGTTGGCATAAATGCTTCACAGCACCAGGGTCCCAGGTTCGATTCCCGGCTGGGTCACTGTCTGTGTGGAGTCTGCACGTCCTCCCCCTGTGTGCGTGGGTTTCCTCCGGGTGCTCCGGTTTCCTCCCACAGTCCAAAGATGTGCGGGTTAGGTGGATTGGCCATGCTAAATTGCCCGTAGTGTCCTAATAAAAGTAAGGTTAAGGGGGGGCTGTTGAGTTACGGGTATAGGGTGGATACGTGGGTTTGAGTAGGGTGATCATGGCTCGGCGCAACATTGAGGGCCGAAGGGCCTGTTCTGTGCTGTACTGTTCTATGTTCTATGTTCTATCAGTTTTTCCGCACCAGATCCCGCTAAGACTGGATTATTTATGTTCCTCCCTCGCACTGAACCCTTTGTTCTTCAACATCTCTGACATTTTAGATGAGTGCAATTTTTTTGCGGCAATGGCGAAGGATATATGTATTTCCTCAGCAATCTATTTGCCCCAACTTACAATTCTCCTCTTTATGACTGGAAATCATTTGTCTTTACTAACCTGTTTCTCTTCACACATGTGCAGATTTTTTTCGACCAGTTTTAATATCGCCTCGAAAGCTATTTTCATCATTTGTTTTCTCGTTCCAAATCAATCCATTGTTCTTCCTTAGTTGGATTCCAACGTGTTTTCAATCATCTGCTGTGTTGATTTTTTTGAACAATTAAAATGTCTCCTCCTTGGATACAGTAATGTCTCTCACGTCCCTCGTAATCTACTGTTTTCCGTCTTTCCCATTTTACTTATGCGCCAGACAGTAATAAGCAATTTTTGCATTTCACCCACGCGCTAGCTTGCATGCTCACTATTCGGTCAACAGTCTTTACTTCAAATAATGTGTTCCCATTCCACAGTAGTGATCCCAAACCTCATGCGATCGTTGTTTCCATCATGAAAAATCAGAATCCGAGTCGCAAAATTAACTACGTGTCTCTCCATCTTGATATAGAATTATGCTATATTATGGCCCCAAGTTTCGTAGGTGTCGTCGCACAACTAGGTCGCCAAACGTTTCTTTCCCATTGGACTGTAGCCAGTCTAAAATGGACAGTTCACCTCTTGGTTCATCAACGTGTTGGTGCAGGAAACCATCCCGTATACACCCCAATAATTCCTCCTTCTTTATTTTTACTCCAGTTAATTTCCCAAATAATATGCAGACTAATGTCACCAATAATTATATACGTTCCTGTATCGATTATGTCTCCAATTTACTATTTATTGCAATTCCCATCATCGCTGCAGTTTAGCTGTTATATTCCACCCCACTTACTTTTCTGCCCATTCGCGTTTTTCTATTTGACCCAGGGCGCTTCCAAAACTTGAAACTGAATATTTGTTTTCGATAAGTTTTATTGTCCTCATAAACTTGCAATGCAACACCGGCAATCATTATGTTCTGTCTATCGATTATTTCTACTGAATACTGGTGAATTCCTCATCCCGTCATATTTCACAATCAGAGTCTGGAATACTCTGAAACGCCACGCAGTTACACATGCCATATTCAGATGGAATCGCCGTCAATCAACGAAAACGTTGTTCAAGGAACTTTGCTGCATTCATTTTGCAATTGGGAACGTGAATTGAGCGTGAAGCTGGAAAGGAAAGGTGATATGAAAAATATGTTCGCCTTTCTGACACCCTCTCTGAAAACAAGTCTCCCTGCAACAAGAGTGAGTGACTTTGAGTGTTCCTGATGCAACTGGGATAAACATGGCTGTCACAAACAGTTTCTGATGTTTCCACAGCAACATAGGGGCATGATTCATATTTTTGTGAAGAGTAAACGGCGTCTCTGAACATTTTTCCTACGAGGGAGGTGACAGGGACACGCCAGGAGTTAAACAAATCAATATCAACATATGTTTGTTTTCTGAGCGGGACTTACAGTTTGGCCAATCTTCACACTCCTGATTAGAATTTATTTATTTCAACTTGCGTAAAGGGCAGATAAAGAATACGCCCAGAACGCACGTCATTTGTCTGGTTTTAATCAATACTTCTTACAAACCTTTCGTGGCAATTTCTTCTCTCAGTTTCTTCATTTCTATAAAAGGCAGGTGATCTCATTTATGATTTCTTAGACTTGCACATTTATGTCTGTTGAGGGCCTATGAAGCAGGACATGTTGTCGGAGGCAAAAAACCTGCTCATTAGTGCACCATAGAACATAGAACAGTACAGCACCGAACAGGCCCTTCGGCCCTCGATGTTGTGCCGAACAATGATCACCCTACTCAAACCCACGTATGCACCCTATACCCGAAACCCAACAACTCCCCCCTTAACCTTACTATTAGGACACTACGGGCAACTTAGCATGGCCAATCCACCTAACCCGCAAATCTTTGGACTGTGGGAGGAAACCGGAGCACCCGGAGGAAACCCACGCACACACGGGGAGGATGTGCAGGCTCCGCACAGACAGTGACCCAGCCGGGAATCAAACCTGGGACCCTGGAGCTGTGAAGCATTTATGCTAACCACCATGCTACCGTGCTGTAACATGATCAGGTCAAATCATTTGCATCAACTGCGCTAGTACAACAGTTACCATTGTCGCTTGATTCGTAGAAAGGTCAAAAATAAATTGATACAGACAGAAATATGCATAGAAAATGTGAGATTGTAGTTATACATTTAAGGTGTGTCTCCTGAGCGTATTCCTAAGTGTGCCTCTCCGTTGTGCATGTCAGGCACAAATCTATCAATAACTATGTGGCTGCAATGTTTTGCAATGTGATCAGCTGTCATTCCTCTATGCTCTGTCACGTGTAGACCGTATTTAGCAAGGATCAATAACCTTTTCATTCCAGGCTAATATCTCGTAAACCCAGTGCCGGCCCTAGGGTTGCTGGCGCCCCGGGCAAGCTGAACTTCGGCGCCCTTACAAGTATAATTTTTTTATATTTTCACAAGGAGAAAAACTGAAAATTTTGAATAAAGAGTTTATTACAATATTACAAAATCGAGGCATTCAAATCTGCACAGAATCTGAACAAACTGAGAAGCATACAATATTCCGTAAGTTCACGATGATAAAAACTGTAGCTGTAACGAATTTGCTCCTAATAAAAAGTATGAACAAATGAACAGATAGAACATAGAACATAGAACAGTACAGGCCAGAACAGGCCCTTCGGCCCTCGATGTTGTGCCGAGCAATGATCACCCCACTCAAACCCACGCATCCACCCCATACCCGTAACCCAACAACCCCCCCCCCCCCCCCCCCCCCCAACCTTACTTTGTAGGACACTACGGGCAATTTAGCATGGCCAATCCACCTAACCCGCACATCTTTGGACTGTGGGAGGAAACCGGAGAACCGGGAGGAAACCCACGCACACACGGGAAGGACGTGCAGACTCCGCACAGACAGTGACGCTGGAAAACATTTATTATCCTACCTAAAACATTTTTTTTCTAGCCTTTAGATCTGCAAATCTTTTCATGGCACTTTCTATATCTATCTTCTTTACAAGATCATTTTCTATTGACAAAATTGCCAAAGAATTTAATCTGTCTTGAGTCATGGACGACCGTAAGTATGTCTTTGTAAGCTTCAGTTTACTAAAGCTTCTCTCTCCGGTGGCCACAGTAATAGGTATTGTAAGCATTATTCTTAATGCAACCCACAGATTTGGCATGACAGCCTGTAACTTATTAATGTTTATGAACCTAACGGCTTCTATTGGAAGCTTTACATCTTCAGGAAATAATTCTTTTGCAATATCCAGTTCAGTCAAGAGATCACATCCATTAATATCACTATTTTCTTGGTACTTTAACTTATCCTCCAAACCTTGACATGCTGCTTTGAGTTTACTTTTATCTGGCAGATCTTTTAGGTTATTTAAAAATCCCCATGTGTTATTGAAACTTTGTAACTGTTCAAATCTCTCTGATAAAGAATTAATAGCTCTGTCGAGTATTACATTGAACACATGATTATGAAATCTTTTTTCTGGGTCATCTGCATTTGGAACCTCGTCAATGCACTCATATTCAAACAGCTTCCTTTTTCTGCTTATTCTTTTACTTCTGAAAATGGGCTCTACATCTAATTCTGTAGCTAATTCTTTTGCTGACTCTCGTGTTTTTCATATCCATTTGCACGATAATCAATTAAGTAATCAGTGACATTATTCATTAATGAAACTGCGGTAGACATTTCCACAGAGGTGTTCTGCATAGTTTTACTGACAACATTTGCTCTTCCTAAGACATCATACCAGACATTCAGCATCACTAGAAAACTGTAATCTTCTATTTGTGTTACAAGAGTCTATGCTTCATGTCGCATTGCAGGATCAGAAGCAGGCATTTCTGAAAGTTCATAAAGAGCTTCTCGGATTCCTATAATTTCATATTTAATGGCTTTGACACATTCTAATCTGCACTCCCATCTAGTCTCGCATAAAGGTTTTGCAGTCAGGCATTTAACGTGTTTTTTCAGTGCATGCCATCGGCAAGGAGAGGCAGAAAACAAAATATATATGCGCTGGACAGTACCAAAAATGAAGTGGATTCCCGGCAACTTGTTGCCCTGTCACCAACCACTAAGTTTAGGCTATGACACCCACATGGCATATAAAACGCCTGTGGATTTTCTTTCATGATCCGTGCCTGAACCCCTTTATTCTTTCCTTTCATATTTGAACCATTATCATAGCCCTGACCTCTGCAGTTATGTAAGTCTAGCTCGCTCGCTCTCAGAAAATCAAGTATACTTTCATATAATCCTTTGCCTGTAGTATCTATAACTGGTTTATAGTTAACAAAATGTTCCTTTATTGAAATGTCTTCTACATCTAAAAATCGTATTGTAAATGAAAGCTGCTCCACATGACTTATATCTGGCGTACAGTCTAAGATAAGACTAAAATATTTGGCTTCTTTAGCTCGGTTTAATATATTTTCCTGAACAGCATTTCCCAACAAATTGATTATTTCATTCTGAACATTTTTTCCGCAATAGTGAATGTGAGTTTCTTTAGACACAACCCGACGTAAATGTTCACTCATTGTCAGATCATATTTTCCAAGTAGCTCGTCAAGACCTAAAAAATTCCCATTGTGCGGTGTAAATAATGTGTCTGAAGTTCCTCTGAAAGCCAAATTATGTTCAGCTAAATACAGAGTGATGCTCATTAAACGTTCCAAAACTTTACACCAATGCTCTCGTTCATTTCCCACTCGTGACTGCATCCCCTTATCAATAGATTTATTAGTCTGCAATCGCAGTGATGTTTCAAACCACTTCTTAAGACATTCCAGATGATGTACTACATTTTCATGTGACTGCAAATATTCATGAGCATGCTTCCAGTCATTAATTCCAGATTTTCCTAACAATGACTTATTTGAGAAGCCAAAAATTTTGCAACAAAAGCAATAAATTTTATTGGTGCTCTCTGAATAAATAAGCCACCTTCTAAGAAAATTCTCACCGTTGTTTATTTTCCTATACATCATTGTCACAGAGAAACTACGTTTATTTGCATCTTTTGGAAAATTGTACTGTTTATTAATAGGATGCGGCCCATTCATAATGGTGTGATCACTTTCAGCCATTGATAATTCATCTGGCCAGTGTGCTGGATCATTGTAGTTGATATTTCTTTTGGGGGAGTTTTCAAATTTACTTTCAACATTCTCAGTATTACCTGCTGTGACATTATTGCCTAAGTCGTCAACAGCATTACAATTGTGATCTTGATGTTTTAATTCATGCATGCAATTGTTCTTTCCTTCAGAAAGTACAGCATCTTCAGTTGGTTTGATTTCACAATCATTAGATGACAAATCTGGAGAGATAGATGTAGCTGAAGAGGTTGAGCCTGCATTGTCCCCACTGTTAGACTTAGGACTGAAAAACTTGATAGCTTTGGGTGTTTCCTGGCTGCGCTTCTTCTTGTTGAAGACGTCTTTTTCTGTTTTCATAGCCGGATAACTTTTTTGGAGGCATTTGCTATCTAGGAAAATAATAAAACAAATCTAAAACGGAATATAATATATATGTATAGTATATATATATATATATATATATATATTGTTGGTGAGTGTAAGATACTGGTCTTTTTGTTCCAGTCTGATGAGGAACTGTTCAGAATAAATCTGTTTACCACCAGTGTGGGTTTTCTTCATATAATGCTCTTCACGTTATTGTGATTTGTCCGTGTGTCAATGTCATTGCGTCAACATCAGGGGCAGCACGGTAGCCTTGTGGATAGCACAATCGCTTCATAGCTCCAGGGTCCCAGGTTCGATTCCGGCTTGGGTCACTGTCTGTGCGGAGTCTGCACATCCTCCCCGTGTGTGCGTGGGTTTCCTCCGGGTGCTCCGGTTTCCTCCCACAGTCCAAAGATGTGCGGGTTAGGTGGATTGGCCATGATAAATTGCCCTTAGTATCCAAAATTGCCCTTAGTGTTGGGTGGGGTTACTGGGTAATGGGGATAGGGTGGAGGTGTTGAACTTGGATAGGGGGTAGGGTGCTCTTTCCAAGAGCCGGTGCAGACTCGATGGGCCGAATGGCCTCCTTCTGCACTGTAAATTCGATGTAAGTCTATGTAAATCAGATTCAGATAATATAAAATATAGTCAGGGTCAGTCAGTTGCTTAAATGTATTGTAACTGATGAATTTTGAAAACCTAGTGTGTCTGGGCGAACTCTGAATCACGCAATAAGCATCGACGCTTAGGTTTCAAAATTCAGCCTTGCAAATAAACTTAACAGATAAGGTTAACTCGGCAAGGAGTACCCAGAAACTCCCTCCAAATGCTATTTACGGCGGCAAAGTCTGCCTCGTGTGTGTGTTTTTTTAAACAACACTTCGAGAGAGCACCAGAAGTATCATGAAATTTCGGGAAGCTAATTAGACCCAGTTAGTTAATCTACAATACCTGACTCTATTATAAGAGTTATAAAACTCTATATTTTATAATAGAGTCAGGTATTGTAGATTAACTAACTGGGTCTAATTAGCTTCCCGAAATTTCACTATACTTCTGGTGCTCTCTCGAAGTGTTGTTTAAAAAACACACACACGAGGCAGATTTTGCCGACGATAGTGACGTGCAACGGCAACTTGTCAAAAACATGAAGAGGATGGAAATAGACGGATACGTATCCCGGAAGTGTAGCACATTTTAGTTTAGCCGGGCAGCATGGTCGGCACAGGCTTGGTTGGCCGGAGGTCCTGTTCCTGCGCTGTACTTTTCTTTGTTTCTTTGTTCTTCAAGCTTGTCGCAGACACACTGAAGTTAGCTTGGCACCTCAATTTGTTAAGAATATGCCTTGGTCCGGTTTGTGTCTTAGGGGAAATTCGATTACCTCTAAGTACTTTGGTGAAGCGCTCCACGTACGAGGGCATTGTAAACTGTGCTACTGACAATCAATATTAAATGATGTTGCAGCATAAAGACATGAATCTGAAAAATAACTTGTAAATGGATTGGTCATTCTCCACTGCGAATGTGAAATTTATCATCCGGGAATGTATCAGTGAAGCAAGTCGAAGGCATTGTATTCCATAAGTTATTACTCTCCTCGATCTACTCAGATTATCATGCGCTTTCGGAATGATATCCAACTTTAAAGTAGAAACGTACGTGTGCAAGTGTCTACGTGTTAATTTTATTTTAATTCCCTTTTAAATATTTATTGCGCATTTCCTTTATTTTTCTGTATCGTTTTTGTTCCATTGAAGCTTAATGCAACTGTCACAGTAAGGCAAACTAGTCTGAAAGCAGCCTGTGACTTTGATTCAAACACGAGGAGCCGGAAGGTTGGGCTGTTTTGATTTACTCTGACTGACAATCGTGATGACTCAGTTTCAGTGGTTTGGCTGGTGGCCAATGAATTGAAGCAGCGGACTGCGCGCAGACATGTAAAATGTAGCGATTGGATCTGAACGCCCTGAAAGTGAGCGACAGGCTGTCAGAATGTAGAGGGGATCTTAATCCTATGACGGAGTCCGGTGCCGAAACCATAAAATTTATGCAGCCTGTTTTAAGTGGCGAACAGAAGCGCTAGAAATTGCATTTACTTGCATTTATTTTTGAGAAAATAAGAACCCGATTGAAATGACGAACGGAAAAGTGAACATTATCCATGCAGAAGCAATTGGCGAGGTGGTCACAGGGCGTTTATGCTTCCCTGTTAATCTGGCTGTCTCGAATTTATGACCTGTAAGAATGGATTCTTCTGGATGCAGAAGGTTTGGTTCCGGAAGCATCGGGGCAAATGTTGCGGAATTTAAGGAGACCATCGAAACAGGCTTCTGCAGAATTTAAAAGGGAGAAACAGAATAATGTTGTTTAATAAATAGGCAGGCGCAGACGGAGTTTAAATCACATATGGGGCTCAAAGAAAGATTATTCTCTTGGAGGAATTTAAGTATCCCCTACCTGTTACATTATGAACCATGCTGAAGGCCAGAGGGTGAATACTGTTAGGCAAACAGCAATTACGGCTGAAGAATTATGAACGTATCCATAAATGTCAACCTTTATTCCATCGACTAAATAATTTTGAACATTATTCAAAGAGAATGGAAAATTGTTACCCAACGTAAGATATATTCGGAGTAGAAAAATGTAGAGAACACTACTATTCAGTCTGCACCTTTAACTGGACTTGGGAGACTTGTGGTAAACACTGCTGGAGCATAAGATGTGAGGAACAGTGTAGATGGGAACATGGCGTATTTGTATCTCTGTGGAATATAGTTCGAAATTGAACTAGAACGCCTCCTGAAACCAGGAACTGAAGTTTTGAGGTTGGAGGGCTGACTTCGAAGACGAGGTGTTCCAATTGTAATTAGTTGGGTCAGGCTTGCAGAACCGGTGGAAGTTGCAGGGAAAGTTCTGGGACTTGTGTGGACTTTCGAAGTCGGATTCCGAGTCGTCAAAAAAAATTGAGAACACAATCAGTCTGCACCATTAAGTTGATTTTGTAGACTTGTGGTAAACACAGCTGGAGGAGAGGTTGTGAGGAATAATGTAGATGAGGAATATGGCGGGTTTGGGTCGAAGTGGAAGGTGTCACCGTCCCAAAGTTTGGCGAATTTAAAGTTTGAAGGCGCCAAGAACAAACTGCATTCCAAATTTAATAGTAGTGACAGTAATGAGGTGTTAGACTAGAGGTTTTAATTGCTTAATTCGATTTCCGTTCTAATTATGACGTAATTATAAACAGTTAGAACATAGATAAAACATTACAGCGCAGTACAGGCCCTTCGGCCCTCGATGTTACGCCGACTTGTGAAACCACTCTAAAACCCATCTACCCTATTCCCTTATCGTCCATATATCTACCCAATGAACATTTCAATGCCCTTAGTGTTGGCCAGTCCACTACTGTTGCTGGCAGGGCATTCCACCTCCTTTCTACTCTCATCGTATCTCTGACATCAGCCCTATATCTATCTCCCCTCAGTTTAAAGCTATGTCCCCTCGTGCGATACATCACCATCCGAGGGAAAAAGCTCTTGTCGGCCTCAATTAAGTCACCTCTTAACCTTCTTCTCTCTAACGAAAACAACCAGCAGTCCTTCGGCCTTCCCTCATAAGATCTTTCCTCCATACCAGGCAACATTCTGGTAAAGATCCTCAGCACCCTTTCCAATGCTTCCGCAACCTTCCTATAATGATGTGATCAGAATTGCACGAAATACTCCCAATGCGGCCGCACCAGAGTTTTGTGCAGCTGCAACATGACCTCACGGCTCCGAAACTCATTCCCTCTACCAATAAAAGCTAACACAGCATACCATTGTTGCTCATTGCACCTGTCGCCAACTGATTTTGTACAAATTGCAAATTGTTCTTCTAAAGCTAGTAATGAATACAGCAAATAGATGAAAAAAGTTAACTGGACATTTCTAAAAGGGATGTCTTGCATCCCTTTGCAGTGAACTCATTTCCATCCGCTTCAGGTAAGAACATTTTCCAGAGCATGCCTGCTTTGTTGGAAAGCGTACATGATAGCGTGATATCGGTTAGTTAATACGTGGACTGTCAGGACTGAGAAGTAACATCGAGTTAAGGGCTGCCTAACATACATAGTCATTTAATGGTCCATCTAGAAAGCAAAGAGTAAAGGAGGTGAAGTAAGCAGTTGAGTCCGTTTTAAAATTTAAGAAGACCGAGGATTCAGAACAATCTGTTGCAACAACTAGAAACTTCGTGGCGCCAATGAAAGGCTATACTCTAAGTCTGAAAGGAAGGGAAATTTAAATCTTTAAAGCACAAATGGTTCAAGTGCGTACTACCAAATGAGGATAAGAGCTATGTTTACGAAAACTTCCATGAGGTTGGGATATTTATCATGCAAAGAATGGAGCATATATAGTCAAACAATCTGCGACGGTTGAATACTGAGGCTTACTTGTCACTGAAAGTAACCATGTGAAGGAAATGAGAGAATGTAAAGCTGGAGGGGTTGCATATTGTTCACTGGTTAACAATGAACCAATTATGAGGTTCAGCCCACGAATGAATAAATTGTCGTATGATGAACGTATGAGGGCTCTGCGTCTGTACTTGCAGTTCAGAAGGATGAGAGGGGATCTTATTTAAACTTACAAGATTCTGCGATGCCTGGATGTAGTGCACGTGGATACGATGTTTCCAGTTGGATCAAAAACTAGATCCAGAGGACACCATCTCAGACCAAAGGGACGTTCCGTTAAAACAGTGATGATGAGGAATTTCTTCCGTCAGAGGGTGGCGAATCTGTGGAACTCTTTACCGCAGTAGGCTGTGGAGGCCAAATTATTGAGTGTTCTTAAGGGAGAGATAGATAAATCTTTGTTTTATAAGGGGATCAGGGGTTGTGGGGAGAATGCAGGCGAATGGGGATGAGAAAATATCAGCCATGGTTGAATGGCGGAGCAGACTCGATGGGCCCTGTGGCCGAATTATGCTCCTATTTCTTATGGTCTTATGGTCTAATACTGCTGATAGTTAGAATGTAGAAGAGCCTTGTAATTTGGAAAATGATTGATAAATCAATCAGAAAAAAGGCACTGACTGCATTGCATGCGATACTGTATGGGTACAGACAGCGTTGTTGCAAAACATCAGGGGGCCCTCTATTGGCCACTAATATTGTGGAGAGAAGATGCCCTGAACCAGTAAAGCCACATCTGTTTCAGGTAAAACCACAGAGACTAGATCAGTTGGCGACTGGAATACAGTCCATGTTGAACATGTTGGGGAATGAAGCGAATCTCTGTGCCTGCAGAATGCGAAGTACAGTTTTGGAGATTGGCGCAATGTTAGAGGACGAACCGGTGCTGGCCGACTAGGCATTTTCCAGTCCATAAACCGCTTGCGTTTATAAAGAGTTTTAAACCTTGAACGCAAGATTATTGGGTTGGACTTTAGCATTCAAACAGTTCAATGTTTATTTAAAATTGGACATAATCGGCGAAGCATTATGCGGTAGCAGATGCATTGCACGTTTAAGTTCTGGATAGCTATCAATGTGGAGACTGGGAAGGGCACTTGAATACTGGGGATGGATATGTGGTGTTCTCTTTGTCTTGCATACCTCATAAATAATCATTAGCCATTACGGTTCAGTCATGGGGGCGGGAGAGGAGTACATAAGGGACCTTCATCATTGTTCCTCCTTATTACCTGTTCATTCTATTATTTCCCTATTCTTTGATTGTTTCGGTTACATTATGTGATCCATGGATGGTTAACGAGCGTGCACGTTCAAGGTAAAGCATCCTGTATGCAGTCTCCACCTTTAATTCCAGCATGAGGAGTCAGAAGGCTATGCTGCGTTGGAACTACTCTGAGATCTCAGATGGCTCGTGTAACTTATTTTTTTCTTGACCAATTAATTTACCCAAAGGGCTTTGTCCGGTTTGGCAGCACGTTGTGAAAGGGCCGGATCCCATTGGAATGTCAGAGTCACTAGGTTCCATTTCAATTTCACCTTTGTTTGTGCAATTTGGATGGAGGGTTCACATTAACACTGTCCCAAACCTTAAGTCTCTTCACAAGGCACTATGAGGGCTGAACCTCTCTCCACCCAGCTGGGACGCTGCTCTATGGAGGCTGTGGAAGCCTCAATTAAAAGCATGAGCTGGAAGCATGATTTCATGTATGAAAATGTGTCTCAGTGAAGAAATAGACACACGTTGGAATCTGGACCAGAGAGCGCAGTTTCATAAAACGTAATATGTTTCTCCAGAAGAAAGCCTCGTATTATAAGTACTGTATGAATGACTCTGAGAGGAAGTCATTATGACCTATGAGCCGCAAGGTTCGGTCAATCAGCGTGCCTTCAGGAAATTGTGGGAAGGTACAATTATTCTAATCTTTTGACCTTCATCCTCATTAATTTGTCCCCGATACCAATCTGTGCTTCCCGTCGCGTGCGTGTGGTTGAATGGTGGAACAACTAAAGGGGGTACTAGGTTAGGTTACGGTTTTCGAGTGGTAATTACTGCATATGTGATCATTGGTCTTGTTATAAATAAATAATAATTGTGTTTCAACTTACAGACCAGGTGCCTGTACTCTTTGGCAGCCAAGTGCCAAAGACGTCGGGATATCTTACTAATTATTATGGATTAATCGTCTGTGTTGTTTGTGCGTGGCAAATGGGGCTGGACTTTCTCGCGGTGTTGCTCAACGTGTCGGACAGAATGTCACAAGTAAAGGAAGAAGCAGTGAGTGAAGTTCATGAGTAGTTGAATCGTGAACAAGAGGGCGAAAGGCTCATGTTCGAAAACTACCAAAGGAATTGCAAATATGTCTGTTTTATATTGAAAAATATTATGACGCTGATCATCAAGACGAACTGGATAAGATAAAAACATGCTGCTAATATTGAATGGCTACGTTCAGTTGACACGTTTGATTAGATAGACATTCTTGCCAGAAGAAAAACGAGATGACGTTAACTGATAATGCAAGAATAAAACGCTGCAGTACTTTTAGCAGCAAATTATGTCCATCCGCAAGATATTGTTCCAGCAGTCGAAGCTCGAGTAATTAGCTGGTTTCTTGTGTCTAGTTATTTCAATAAACGCTTTCTCATTCGACAGACCTGTTTATGTCTTCATTTAAAGTCTGTCTATTGAATATGTGTTTTATTCAATGTTCAGTATGTACTTGGCTGTGAAAATGTATTACACAAGGCAGTGATTTAAAAAAAAACCAATCTGTTTCAAATAATCTACTTATTAAACTGAAGTCTAGCGAGTTGAAGAAACAAATTTTGGGCAGCACGGTAGCATGGTGGTTAGCATAAATGCTTCACAGCTCCAGGGTTCCAGGTTCGATTCCCGGCTGGGTCACTGTCTGTGTGGAATCTGCACGTCCTCCCCGTGTGTGGTTGGGTTTCCTCCGGGTGCTCCGGTTTCCTCCCCCAGTCCAAAGATGTGCGGGTTAGGTGGATTGGCCATGCTAAATTGCCCGTAGTGACCTAAAAAGTAAGGTTAAGAGGGGGGGGTTGTTGGGTTACGGGTATAGGGTGGATACGTGAGTTTGAGTAGGGTGATCATTGCACGGCACAACGCCGAAGGGCCTGTTCTGTGCTGTACTATTCTATGTTCTAATTATTATTTACAGATCGGCTGTTGAGATTAACGACTCATTTAAAGTGAATCAAAACTGTCAGAAACTGAGCGCCCAGGCGGAAACGAAAGTCGTATTGACTCATCAAATTACGATGTTAAAATGAATGAAGAAAGAAACAGCTGAACACAACTTGAAGGGAAACTGCAGAAAACAAAAATGAACATAGCATCCCAAAAGGGGTTACTGCAGCGCGCAAGGAAATTACTGCATATCGCGCAAAACCTTTGAAATATAGCCAATTCTTTTTGTGCATACAATGAATTGATCGATAACAAATTCTTCTCTGAGTCGCGGACGACGTGTTATGCATTCGGTTCAAATGAGTTCAACCTCAAGCAGAACCAGATTGATGTTGTTTAGCCATCTCATTCCATATTCCTGAGCATTTGATTGCTAAAAATGTTACATATCCAGAAAGAAATGCATCTTTTACACTCTGTTTCTCCTTAAGACATTCTACCTCAATCACCATTTTCCAGAAAACAACGGTTTAATTTTACAACACAACGAATTGTCGAGACTCAGTACATGGTACACTCGCAACAAAACCTGGAAGTTTCCAGGTGCCAATCTGAACAACTCTGCAAACCACAGACTGTCCGACATGATTCTGATTCCGTCAAATCAAGAGTTTCAACCACCCTTTCCACGAATATGATAGAGTTTTTCGAATCGGACACAAAGATGATTGTCGTAGGTACGGCAGTGGATGTTGTCGACGTGGACTTCATTATGGCCTCTGACAAGTTCCCTCATGGCACACTAGTATACTGTATGCCAGAACGCTCAAGAATATTCAGTCATATAAATCTACGTGTGCAGGTGCACAGGTCACTTAAAGGGCAACACAGGTGGAGAAGGTAATCAAGAAGGTATACGGCATGCTTTCCTTCATTTGCCGTGACATTGAGTACAAATATTGGCAAGTCATCTTGCAGCTGTATAGAAATTTCTTTAGGACATACTTGGAGTATAGTGTTCAATTCTTGTCGCCATACTACGAGAACGATGTGAAGGCTTTAGAGAGGGTGCAGAAGTGATTTACCAGGATGTTGCCTTGTATGGAGAGCATTGCTATGAGGAGAGGTTGAATAAACACGGTTTGTTTCACTGGAGCAACGGAGTTTCAGGGGCGACCTGATAGAGGTCTACAAAATTATGAGGAGAATAGACAAAGTGGATGGGCTATTTCCCATGGTAAGGGGTCAATTACGACCGGACACAGTTTAACGTGCGAAGGCACGTTTTACAGCAGATGTACGAGGCAAGTTTTTTACAGAGAGATTAGTTTGTGCATGGAACTCGGGGCCGGAGGAGCTGGTGGAAGCAGGGACGGTCGTGACATTTAAGGGGCATTTTGACAATTACTTGAACAGGATCGGAAGGGAGGGATACGACCCTGAAAGTGTAGAAGATTGTGTTTTTGTCGGGCATCATGGTCGGCACAGGATTGGAGGGCCGAATATCCTTTTCCTGCGCTGCACTTTCCTTTGTTCTTTGTATTTAACAAATAATCGCCGCTGGTCTCCTCTCTGCAATTTTCAAGCCTTTCGGAGGAGGCCACAGGGGACGGCGGCTTGCAGGTCTCAAGGAGCACGTCGGGAAATTCTGTGGTCGCTGACAACTGTCGATGAGTATGCGCGTGAGCTCCGTGATCTATGAAGCTCCTTCCACATTTTAACTTTGCAATGACAGTCCTGCACCCATCACGGAAGCACACACGCAGGGGAAGCCAGCTTTCTGTCATTTTTGCTTCACAGAACAAGGGCCCCGGGTTCGATTCCTGCTTGTGTCAGTCTGTGTAGAGTGCGAACGTTCTCCCTATGTGAGCGTGTGTTTGCTCCAGGTAGTGCGGTGTCCTGGTAAGGCTACCGAACGACGTACTGTGAATTGGACATAGTGAATTAATCCTTTTGTGAACCCAATCAGGCGCCGAAGTTTGATGACGAGGCGATTTTCATATGAACTTCATTGCAGTGTTAATGAAAATCTAATTGTGACAATAATAAAGACTATTATTCTGAGAGTCATAAGATGCCTCGTCCTGACCTGTCGGCACTCTGAATCTGGGAATTGCCTGCTGACCCAGCAGCAATGGTCGCTCGCAATGCAGCTTCAGAAACGAAAATCTGACAAACGATCAGATATTTGTGTAGCATTTTATTGCACTTCTTCTCAGCGAGGTCATTACGCACTGCCATCATTCAAGAAAGTGGTCTCTGGTGGAAGTTGGAAATGTTCTTGCGGAGATTACTAGGAATCTGCACCTCAGAGATATTTCTGCCATGTGCCGATAATGTGGAACATTATTTTCAAAAAAACAGTACACATATTTAAATGAAATTAACAAGGTACCTATCAAAGGTATTCTGATCACTTCACAACGTGAAGTATTTTTATTCTCAAAGTTCCAGATACAGATACATTTCTACATGCACTATCTCCCCATGTGGAATTTATTTTGGCGCAAACAAATGCAAATTCCTCTTTCTTGCCGGTTCTCTCTGGATTATCGAAAAACTCTTTCAATCTCTACCTGCAGTATTCCTGTGCTTTGACCTCCGAAATACTGTCCAAGCCATTTCTGTTTTATAGGTAACTTGAGTAACGCCATATTTTTTTGCAGCTTTCACAAAGGTGAATTCACGATATCCGCCTTTTCCTGTGCCACTGAAGCTGGAATCAGATATGCTTATTCCCGTTCAACTATATGAGCCACTTTCACTTTTCCGTTTGGCCATTGCAAGTGAGTGCCAGCAGCTGGAACAAGCTTTGCATGCCAGTACATTATGCTGAAACCTGATTGATGCCATTCGTTTCTGAATGCGGCACGCAAAAACTCTAAATTTGATCTTACCATCTCAAAATATCTGAGCCGCACGTCCGTCTGATTTATTGCATATCGTGTTGGTTACACGTCGTTCACCCTAACAGTCCCGACGACTTTTATTTCGCCTACTCAGTGGTAAAATGCTGATAATGCGGTCAATGGAGCGGATGCAAAACGATGCGGGGTGGAATTGTCCATTGGCTAACGAAGAAATCGGAAACGCGATTGGGTGGACAACAGGTTCCGATGCCAAAAGCGTGGTTCGCGTGGCTGTGATGCGAAATCTCAATTCTCCGTCCCCTTATTCATGCACAGTAAAAATCGTCTGCATATCATTGGTGGTCCGACCTGGTGTTCTCGAGGGCATCCATTATTCTCCACTTCCGATGTACCGAGTTACTGATGTTACGCTTCACTTGTCCGTTTACAAATCTTGTAACGGCGTTCAGTCTCATGTGGAAGAGAGACGAGGTATGACACAGTGACACACGACCGTTGTCTGGAGTGGGGGAGCACTGGCAGTGATGGACGTGATGTGTGTGACAGGCAATAAGCCGAGTTGCCGGGATGACCCCCTGACGGGACTGGTGCTTCCCTCCAAGGCAGCCATCCTGCTGAGAACTCCACTGATCAGCCACCTTGGCCCTGGTTCTGCAGAGTGCCACTACCCGTAACGAGTGACAACCCTCACTCCGAGCACTCCGCCATGCACCTCAACCCACTCGCAATCCGCCGGCGACGCGCTAAGGGAAACACACACAGTACCCTCTGCAAGGGCAGTGCAAACCGATGCTGCTACTGGCATCAGGCACAGGCGCCAGGGAAAGTAACGCCCACAGTGTTAGCCAACAATCTGGCAAGTGATTCAAAGATAGGGCGGGCGACATGCGGGTCCGAGCCCAGAATGTCAACTGAAGCCACTTTGGAGCCAGTTAGACCTGGTTGGGAACGGGCATCCGCACTATGCTGACATGTCGGCATTTATACCCCTGTAGACAATGTATAATGTAAGTCTAACAGCAATGGTGGCCTTCCTGCTTGACGCCGCAGCCCGAGGGGATGCCTTACAGCTTCACGATCTACAACTGCACCAAGAGCAGGACGTTGCAGCAGTGGAGCTATCAGATGCATAGCGTACTGCAGATGGACAGGTGGAGATTCAGCCGCTCAAATGGCTTAGGAGAAAGGCGGGCCAAGGAGTCTTGGCAATAGGTCTCATGTATTCCGAAAGCGCCTGTCATTCTATTACCTGCCAGACCGCAAATGCAATCGACGTCTCAGGCTGAGCGGAGAGGGAGAACGACGTATCTGGCAGTTGATGGCACACCTGGCAACAGGGCGGTATAGGGGAGGACATCCACTGCCAGTAGCTGTCAAGGTCGCCCTGAACATTTACGTCATGCGGTACTTCCTTCGCCGAATGAAGACCTGTCCAGTAACTCGGCAGATTCTCCAGACACAATTCTGCAACTGACCCTGTTTCATTCTGTATCACAATGTTTTCACAGCTGACAACAAGTTCTTCATCCAGACACAAGGAACAGCCATGGGGAATAATTGTGCACCTCAATATGTCAACATCTTCATTCAGAAGTTTGATCAGGACCTCCTCACTGTACAGGATATTGAACAGACGGTGTACACCAGTTACATCGATGACATTATTTTACTTTGGAGCTACTGCGAAGAATCACAGAAACGCCTACACAATGACATCAATAAGTTCCATCCCACCATCAGACTCACCATGGACTACTCTCCAAAATCAGTTGCATTCTTGGACACACTCATATCCATCAAGGATGATCTTCCAACCTAAACACATTAAGGAAGCCATCCCCGATGGACAATCCCTCCATATATTCAGGATCGGCTCAGACGAGGAGGACAGTAACATACATGTACAGACGGTGAAACATGCCCTTGTACGAACGGCATATGGCGTTCGACTCATCGACCAATAGTTTGAACGGGCTACAGCAAAATTCTGCAGTGACCATCTCAGAAGACAAACACGGGACACAACCGACTGAGCACCATTAGTTGTCCAGTACTTCGACGGAGCGGAGAAACTACGGCATCTTCATCATAGCCTTCAACACGTCATCAATGAAGACAAACATCTTGCCAAAGTAATCCCCACACCCCCACTACTTTCCTTCAAACAACCGCACAACCTCAAACAAACCATTGTTAACAGCAAACTATCCAGCCTCAGAACAGAGACCATGGAACCACACAACACAGCCATTGCAATATCTGCAAGACGTGCCAGATGATCGGCATAGGTATCACCATTACACGTGAGAACACGACCCACCAGGTACGCGGTACATACCTGTGCGACTCGGCCAACGTTGTCGACCTCATATGCTGTAAGAAAGGATGTCCCGAAGCGTGGTCCATGGTTGTGAATGTGGAGACGCTGTGACAATGGATGAACGGACATCACACGCCAATCGCTCGGCAGGAATGTTCCCTTTCAGTCGGGGAACACTTCAACAGTCTCTGTTCATTCAGCCTCTGGTCTTCGGGTAAGCATTCTCCAAGACTGCCTTAAGGACGCAACAACACAGAATCGCCGAGCAGAAGCTTATAGCTAAGTTCCGAACATATGTGTAGGCCTCCTCGGGATCTTGGATTCATGTCACATTGCATTAATCCCCCCCCCCCCCTCCACCCACGAACTGGCCTGGGCTTGCGAATTCCTACCAACTGTCCTGGCTTGAGGCAATTCACACCTCTTTAAACTCTGGTTATCTCTCTCGCCAATTGCTCCATTTTGGACGTGTAAACACATAATTGCCTGCAAAGATTCGCATTCAAAGTATCGTCTTGCATTTTTGACTATGTCTACATAAATGTTTCTGGCACCGACATCTTCATTCACCTGTGGAAGGAGCAGTGCTCCGAAAGGTAGCGATTCGAAACAAACATATTGGACATTAGCCTTGTGGTATAAGCGTTCTTACTGTGCTCATCCCAGTACAACACCGGCATCTCCACATCACATTATCTCACAGACATCGGTGCGTATGTGCATCCGTGTAATCACTGAGGCCCTATATGCACACGCGGCTCAATACATCCATTTGAATGTGAACCAGGATTCCCGGCCAACGGGGCTCACCTCCATTACTGATCGATGGGATGCATATTCCCTCAGAGCATCTGCAGATGAAAGGGTGTTCTACATCAACCTAAAGGATTTTCACGCAATGAACGTGCAGCTGATATGCGACGATCGAATGCACATCATGCACACCTGCGCCTGATACCCGTGCAGTGTGTACGACGCCTTCATCCTTGCACACTTGAAGATTCCTGTCATTTTCAAGACCCCCCAAACACCCGGATTGGACGTTGGAACTTGGAACACAGGGGTCATCCGCTTCCGTTGTGGCTGTTTACAAATGAAACTAGGTCTGTTATCGAGTGATCATTCTGGTCTCTATTAGATGTGGTTCAGGTGACAAAACCGATCTGGATGGGCCTTCCAGTACAACGCAAAGTTGGGACCCCGCATTTTTCACCGTCCAAGGAGGATACACGGGAGGATGAGGTTGGGCACTACATAGGACCCAGTAAGGCACAATAAGCCATATGACGTTGGCGCAGATGACTACTGCCCATGTGAAGTTTTAATTGACTCCAAGTTCAGCAAATGTGTGCGTGTGGGGGGGGGGGGGCAGGACAGCGATGGGAAGGACCCCGCATCCAGCTTCAAAACCCCCTCAGTCCCTCCTCCAAGCCCCCCTCCCCCCATGCAACCCACTATGTGTTACATACCTGCCGCACTACGGGGTGTGGGCCCCAGGTGGGCAGTAACAGAAGGTCTGGTCCAGTGGTTGGATTATGATGATAACGTGCTCTGCGGTGAGCTCTGGTGGCACTGCTAACCACCACCTGACGCCTGCCGACAGTAGCACTTACCACCATCAACCTAGGCGATCACTGCAGGCGAGCTGACCATTCCACTCATGGTCCTATCAAATTCCTAGGCTGACGGTGGTGGGGAGCATCGCAAAACGGGGGGGGGGGGGGGTGGAGTACCGCCCTTCCACTGGCCAGCCCACCCCTCACACCGTTATGACAGAACTCCATTACAGGTTGTAACAGATATTTAATCTGAACAAATATTTACTGATACGTGCCATAGCCCCTTTAACTAAACTGCCATGCCTTCACCTGTGATAATTTAACTGTCGTTTTACTTTCTGACATTATGGGCCCTAACACAACGTCTGGGTTGTTTCTTAGATTGTAGAGCAGGCGTGCAGGTGGCCTTTGTGCTACCCACCCTCAGACCTGGGACCCGATTGGCGGCGACAGGGCTGGATGGGCCCTCCTAGTGCTTGGCTTTCCGAGGTGGCGTGATGCGGCATTGTTCTGCAAGCTGCCCACATGAGCACCAGGGATAGAAGGATGCGAGAGGAAGTCTGAGGTTGCAGTGTTCCAGTACCTCGTCTGAAGATGTCCCCGAAACGTGCCCAATCTCCTCGTCCACCATCTGGATACCCAACGGCCCCCGGACTACGCTACGGGGCATGGATGCCAGCGGAGCTATCAACTGTGGCTCCCACATCACCTGGCACTACCAGTCCTGGAGGCCGGCTATGGTCCGACCACAGCCTGCACGATCGATGCAACGGAGCACAGGTGTGGACTATCTCCTTCTGGGACAGGACGAAATCATCAATTCACTGTGACACCATCTTATTAGTTTGTGTCACACCAGTTGTTAGTGCACGATCTTCTTTTCGGACTGGGCACCTTGCCCTGTGTCTGCGCCATGTCAAACAGCGCATGGGTAATGCTGCCGATGTTACCAGCCATCGCCTGCTGTGACAGGGCCATGCTCAGGAACGCCACTGCGATGACCATGGGACTCTGGACATAGTTGCCTGTAACACTGCATTTGTGCCCTGTCCCTCAGACAGAGAGTACGTAGAATGTCGCAGGCCTGGACATGCTGACCAATAACAAATACCGTCGCGCCAATGCCTCCAACATTTCGCCACCCATGCAGTGCTGTCTTGGGTGGCATGCATTGTTGGCACCAACACATGTTCTGTGCAAAGTTGGACTCCACCAACTGCACTTTCAGGTGCTGGATGTTTGCCCACAGCCGCACATGTAGTGACTGGCTCTGTGGCTGCATCTCCATGATTGAGGGCAGGGTCCTTTCCGGAAGCCCAAAGCACGACTTGAGGCAGATTGCAACTGGCGCCGGCCTGATCTCCAATTGTCTGTCCCCTTAGGTGTTCCAACGGCCAACTGCTGTACCGAAGCAGCTGTACTGTGCAAAACAGATAGTGTTCCAGAAGCTTTTTCACTAAAGTGTCCAACCGATGTCAGTTTCTCTGGATTGGTGGATGGTGATAGAGCCGGCTGTGAGCTGAAATCAGTGTTATCCTCCGACTGGAGCTGCGTTTCCTGCGTCTCGAGCGGAGGGCTCCTACCTGAGCTGCTGTTATCGCAGTTCGGATGACTGGAGAGTTTCGGCTGTAACACTGGATGGGGGGTGGGTTGCCAGATGGACCCGCCACATCTCAACCTGCTCCTGAAAGACACAAGATGAGACGCGTTGTTCGACTGCGGGACGGGTGGGAGGCGTGTCGTGTGGTGCAGTGAGTGTGCGGGTGCTGAAGGGTGAGTGTTCGTTGGGGGTGGTGTAGTGATGCGGATGGTGTTGGAGAGGTTTAACATGTGTGTCATGAGGAACTGCAATAAATCTTTGTCGCACTTACTGACCCATCACCAAAATCCACCTCGGGATTTCGCTTTCCTCCAGATCACCAACCACGTCCAGGGCCACCTGCTCTGCCACAGTGAGAGGTCTAATTTCTGGCGGGACCATCTTCACTTCTCCCGCTCCCAGCCGTCTTCTCCTTGCGGGAAAGAGGGAATAAAACAATATCGTTCGGCAGTCATTCAGTCACAGCCCACGGTGTGGGTGGCTGATTGCGTTAGTGGCCATGGTAACCTCTCATTGTGCCCAGGCTGAGTATCGCATGTAGTGCAGTTTGCGGGCTCCACTGTCCACTGGATTAAGGACCGTTTTGGTATATGGGTGTGTGGGACGGGGTTGCTTCCAGCGGCTCACTGCCGTTTACTCACCCTTGCCGAATTGAGGAGGTCGTACAAGTTTCTGTGGCGATGCTGGGCGTTCCACACGACGTTGTCCACGGTGCTGTCCGCCTCTGCTACCTGCGCCCAGGTGGTGACTGGAAGCCTTTCTCCGACACAGCGTCTAGGTGTGTCTCAAGCCCAAGCACGGTTGCGTGAACGTTGTTTCCACTGTATTCGCTACCATCCTGTTCCTCAGATGGTGTGCGAGGCAAGTGATAAAGCTGCAGCCTTTCACCCTCCTGATTGTCATTCGTGAACCGACGAATCCGGCACCAATTGTCATTAGAATCGATTCTGTTCCATGTGGCACCCGTGGTAGCCCCTTAAAGGTACAGTGATCGTTCCAAGTGTGGGCCGTTTACGCTGTCGTAAAAGGCTACAAATTCTGCGTTAGAGTGAAGACATAGTCTCAGGAATGGAGAAAGCCGCCCCTGCACTTCCATGATTGGTGAATAAAGAACAATAATTCATTCGGTCATGCTACCTCCGATCGTTTCCACTTTTCTATTTCACCGTAATTATGACAATTCAATGAAATCATTCTGGGCATAACATAAATATAATCTTCCGTATATAATTACCCGAATCGTGGTCGGAAATATGTTGCCCCTTTTAATAAAGTTCAATGTGCAAACCACATACAAGATTTCTACCTAATCCCACGACTGGCAGGACTCACACTGTAACATTGCTGCTACTTCCAATTGAGCAATTCTGCTTTTTCGTGTGTTTCAATGATGACCTTTCATTATTAAATCGCAATTACTAGGGCAGTACGGTGGCGCACTGGTTAGCATTGCTGTCGCATTGCGCTGAGGTTCTAGGTTCGATCCTGGCTTTGGGTCACTGTCCATGTGGAGTTTGTACACACTTCTCGTGTTTACGTGGGTTTCGCCCCCAAAAACGTGGTGTATCGGCAATCCTAAAATTGTCCCTTATTTGGACACAATGCATTGGGTACGCTAAACGTATTAAAAACAATTATTCTTAACGGAAACCATTCACTAGTTCCCAGCTAACAACGTGGTCATTTTATAGAATGTAAGCTGACATTGCTAACCAGAAGCGAAGCAGCACTTCGAAAAGATTCCATGTATTCAGCGAGCTCAGTGATTAATCCAGTTTGAATGATAACAGTGTCTACATTATCTGCTGAAACAAACAAACTGCATTGTGAGAACTTCAAAATGTGCGTCATGCAAGTGCCAAAGATGACCCCTATCTCGGATTCTCTATTTACCCTTTCACTCCGATGTACTTTGTCACTCCCCCTTTCACTTTCCCACTCTTAAACAGACAAGGATACGCACCCCATGTCAACAAAAGGTCTATTTTGAGGTATTTTTACAGTTGTTAGGAGTTGGATACATCTTTCAGCATTCTCATGTATTTTCTTGAATTTTGTTTAATTCCCTTTTCTTCCATGTACTGAATGACCTGTTGAGTTGCTTGCAGAAAAATACTTTTCACTGTACCTCGGTACACGTGACAATAAGCAAATCCAATCCAATCCAAGTAAATTACGAAGACGAAGTCAGTAAATGCAGGATGGCGAAATTAGTATCAGTTTATTATGGCAGCAAGTTATCATCATTTTTAAGAGGAAACACACGAACATTACTCACAGTAGCATATTCGCTCTGTGCCTAAATGTCGATTTGATGTACCATATCGTTAAGGGTATTCTATCTTAAACAGCGATGAATAAAATTGTGCTTTACCTGCTTTGTAGTCTTTCAAGCGTTCGTCTGCTCAACGATTAACAATTGTCATTGTTGATTCGGTATAAGAAAACGTCATTATTTTTTCAGGTTAAATGAACATCATTCATCCTTAATAGCGAGCAGAACCAAGAAAACATGATTTAGAATTGATTGTGAAAACCACATAATGTGAGGATGTGGCAATGTGACATGCTTCTATTGGAAAGTGGAAACACATGCTCACATGTGTGGATGCTGATCAAATGCGGATGGATTTCATTTTAACTGCCCGAAACTAAATCAAGGTAGAAACGTTTTTTGACACTGTTTCAAACTTTTCTTTTAAATCAGTTGTTCAACTAAAATGAGTGTAATGTAATGCAGCATATTGCTCCTCAGGGGCCAGGAATCATGCTCGTTACTTTCCCTGAAGTTAAATAAAATGCCTTACAATACACACCGCATTTCGCAATGAAAAAAAGCAAGCGCAATTTGGCTGGTGTCACTTTTGGTGAAAAATAATTACTATATTGCAGAAAATGTTCTGACAATATTACAATTGCACTTCCCTTCCAAATTATTAATTAACTCCTCATATAAGTAACAGGGCACAAGGCTTTCTGCCATCAAAATTGTCAAAACCCACATCACCTTGACTGACTAAACTTTCCTATTTCCTAAAATCAACTTGAGATTGAGGGATTTCCTGTCTGCTACAGGATGCAAGCATCTAGGAAATGAACGATGAGAGCGAATGCACTGGAGTCGAAACGTCCAGGATACAGTCCAGGCTGTCTTATATTTGATGCTAGCAGTGGATGGCATTTTGCACTCAACCAGAATTGCAGTATCAGGATTATTACCGTTTCCTCAATGAGACCTGCAGCATTTTAAATATATGCATTTTTTTCAACACAAGTAATTACTGTTTATGTGGGCCAACCATTACGTCAGTCTCAGAAACCTAGGAAAATGTTTATTTTTTCATTAATTTACTGGGGACGGAAAATGCACGACGCGGCAAAGGAATTTCATTGCTGGGTTAAAGGTACGTGGCATATATTTCAATATCGTAATTGCGCTTGCACCGCGGAGCCCTCAAATCACAAAGACTTTGGACCAAGGTGGAGGTGAGTGTTCGTTTTGTTGCGTCTGACGTGATGGGTGTGAATTTGTTTTGTTGGCGAGCGATGATGGTTTAGCATTCGGAGTTGTTCATTGTGATGGATGATTGTTTTAAAAGCGCTTTGTTCAACAGGACGTCAGAGAATGACAGAACCCTACAATGCAGAAAGAGACCATGCCGCCGACGCAGACTGTACCGACGATGCGAAACACCAGCCGATTGAGCACAATCCTCCGATCCTTACTTTTAGGAAGAGGTAAATTAGCAATTAGCATGGCCAATTGGCAAATCTTTGCACTGTGGGAGGAAATCAGAGAACCCGCCGGAAACCAATAAGGACACGTAGACAAATTCCAACCTTCACACAGTAATTTACCCGATGTTGGAACCTGAACTGGGATCTCGCACCTTCAGGCGGAACAGAGGAATGTTATAATAGTAGGAGCCTTTGCATAATTAGTTAACGAATCAGATAAGTCGGAAAGGAGAGGTGATATATTGGAGGGAACAGAAAATGAAGCTTTGTGGGTGGATCTTTACAATAACGAAAGGGAAACCACATTGCGAGGTGTTTACCACAGGACCGTAGAGAGTGAGAAGATTCCTGATGAGAAAATATGTGCGCAATTCGCATAGGTGTGTAAAATTAATAAAAGCGTAATAACCGATGAATATTTCAAAATTGCCAACATTAATTGTGACGTACATTGTGTTAAGGGCTTCGATGGACTGGATTTCTAAAAAGTCAAACAGAAGAAGCTATTGCCTCAAACAGAAGTGCCTCCAAATAGGTCCGGTGCAGTGCTGCACTACATTCTGAGTCATGAAGCAAGAACATGTTTGATGCGTTGTTGATGCAGCATTTTGTTGACAGCGACATAAATGTGGTACAATTTAAGTTTGTTATGGTCAAAACCAGCAAAAAGGTTACACATATGAAAAAAGAAAAAATGAAAATCGCTTATTGTCACAAGTAGGCTTCAGAGTAAGTTACTGTAAACGCTTCTGGAAAGGCTTTGGATCAGGGCAGTTCGGATTTTCGGAAAAGAAAAAGGCAGGATATGTCCAAGGTAGACTGGTGAGTTTGCTTGTGTGAAGTGTACGGAAGTGCAGCTGCGGGCGTTCAAAGCAAAATGGAGAGAGTACAGGACACACATTTGCCTTCTCGGGTAATAGGAACGAGTGATAATCAGGGAACGATGAATGTCGGTAAACATTCAGGATTCATAAGAACACAAGAACTAGGAGCAGGAGTAGGCCATCTGGCCCCTCGAGCCTGCTCCGCCATTCAATGAGATCATGGCTGATCTTTTGTGGACTCAGCTCCACTTTCCGGCCCGAACACCATAACCCTTAATCCCTTTATTCTTCAAAAAACTATCTATCTTTACCTTAAAAAACATGTAATGAAGGAGCCTCAACTGCTTCACTTGGCAAGGAATTCCATAGATTCACAACCCTTTGGGTGAAGAAGTTCCTCCTAAACTCAGTCCTAAATCTACTTCCCCTTATTTTGAGGCTATGTCCCCTAGTTCTACTTTCACCCGCCAGTGGAAACAACCTGCCCGCATCTATCCTATCTATTCCCTTCATAATTTTAAATGTTTCTATAAGATCCCCCCCCTCGTCCTTCTAAATTGCAACGAGAACAGTCCCAGTCTACTCAACCTCTCCTCATAATCACACCCCTTCAGCTCTGGGATTAACCTTGTGAATCTCCTTTGCACACCCTCCAGTGCCAGTACTTCCTTTCTCAAGTGAGGAGACCAAAACTGAACACAATACTCCAGGTGCGGGCTCACTAACACCTTATACAATTGCAACATACCTCCCTAGTCGAAAACTCCATCCCTCTAGCAATGAAGGAAAAGATCAAGTTGCCTTCTTAATCACCTGTTGCACTTCTAAAAAAACTTTCTGTGACTCATGCACTAGCACACCCAGGTATATCTGCACAGCGGCATGCTTTAATATTTTATCGTTTAAATAATAATCCCGTTTGCTGTTATTCCTACCAAAATGGATAACCTCACATTTGGCAACATGGTATTCCATCTGCCAGACCCTAGCCCATTCACTTAACGTATCCAAATCCCTCTGCAGATTTCTAGTATACGCTGCACTTTTCGCTTTACCACTCATCTTAGTGTCATCTGCAAACTTGGACACATTGCCCTTGGTCCCCAACTCCAAATCATCGATGTAAATTGTGAACAATTGTGTGCCCAACTATGATCCCTGAGGGTCACCCAGCTACTGATTGCCAACCAGAGAAACACCTATTAATTAACTAACCTCTATCCATGCTACTACTTTACCCTTAATGTCATGCATCTTTAGCTCAAGCAGCAACCTTTTGTGTGGCACCTTGTCAAAGTGTTTCTGGAAATCCAGATGTACCACATCCATTGGCTCCCCGTTATTTACTGCACTGGTAATGTCCTCAAAAAATTCCACTAAATTAGTTAGGCACGACCTGCCCTTTATGAACCAAAGCTGCGTCTGCCCAATGGGCCAATTTCTATCCAGATGCCTCGCTTTTTATCCTTGATGATAGATTCCAGCATCTTCCCAACTACCGAAGTGAAGCTCTCTGGCCTATAATTTCCCGCTCTCTGCCTACCTCCTTTTTTAATCAGTGGTGTCACGTTTGCTAATTTCCAATCAACCGGGACCACCCCAGAGTCTAGTGAATTTTGGTAAATCATCATTAGTGCATCTGCAATTTCCCTAGCCTTCTCTTTTAGCACTCTGGGATGCATTCCATCAGGGCTAAGAGACTTGTCTAACTTTAGCCCTATTAGCTTGCCCATCACTACCTCCTTATTGATAACAATCCTCTCAACTCAAGGTCCTCACCTGTCATAGCCTCATTTCTATCAGTCGCTGGCATGTTATTTGTGTCCTCCACTGTGAAGATCGACCCAAAAAACCTGTTCAGTTCCTCAGCCATTTCCTCATCTCCCATTATTAAAACTCCCTCCTCATCCTCTAAAGGACCAATATTTACCTTAGCCACTCTTTTTTGTTTTATATATTTGCAAAAACTTTTACTGTCTCTTTTTATATTCTGAGCAAGTTTACTCTCATACTCTATCTTAATCTTCTTGATAGCTTTTTTAGTAGCTTTCTGTTGCCCCCGAAAGAGTTCCCAGTCCTATAGTCTCCCACCAACCTTTGCCACTTTATAAGCTTTTTCCTTTTGTTGGTTTAAACCTTTGCTGAGCACTGTGAAAAGTCGCTTGGAACGTTCTCCACTGTTCCACCATAAAGACTTTGTTCCCAGTCTACCTTAGCTAGTTCTTCTCTCATCCCATTGTAATCTGCTTTGTTTAAACATAGAACAGTAGTATTTGTTTTTACTTTCTCACCCTCCATCTGTATTTTAAATTCCATCGTATTGTGATCGCTCCTTCCGAGAGGATCCCTAACTATGAGATCATGAATCAAACCTTCTCATTACACAGGACAAGATCTAGGACCGCGTGTTCCCTCGTAGATTCCATTACTTACTGTTCTAGGAAACTATCGCGGATACATTCTATAAACTCCCCCTCAAGGTTGCCTTGACCGACCCGGATAAACCAATCGACATGTCGATTAAAATCCCCCATGAAAACTGCTGTACCATTTCTACATGCATCAGTTATTTATTTGTTTATTGCCTGCCCCACCATAACGTTACTATTTGGTGGCCGAAAGACTACTCAGTGAATTTTTCGCCTTACTATTCCTGATTTCCACCCACATGGATTTAACCTTATCCTCCACAGCACCGAAGTCATCCCTTACTATTGCCCGGATGTCATTCGATGGGAAGGAAATTAGACACTTGCAGCAAGTGCAGGGGAAGAAAATCAACGGAGATATCCGCGCAGTACAGAAAGTGCGTGACGGAGCTTAAGACACAATTAGGGAATAAAGTGAGGAGATGAGAAAACTCTGACTGGTTCAACTGATAAAATCCCAAGACAATCTATAAGTATATCAATACGAAGAGGATAACCAGCGAACGAGTGAGGCCCATTAGATAACATGGGATACGTCGGTGCGTGGGGTGAGAGGGCATTGGTAGCTTGCTGAATGAATACTTCGTAATTGTCTTCACACAAGAGATTATGCGGAAGAGCTCAGCGCAACAAATAAAGTTGTTGAACCAATTGTCATCGGAAGTATCCAGGTATTGCACGTGTTGCCGAGCATAAAATTGGACAAATCTCAAGGTACCCGGGAATTGTGTCCCACAATGGGACTGGAGGAAGGGACTAGATTGTATTGGCTCTGACCAAACTCTTTAATTCCTCTCTTGGCACGAGGACGACTCCAGAGGACTGGAGAACAACTAATGTGGTCCCACGATTAAACAAAGTTTGTTGAATCAAGTCAGGGAAATACAGGCCAGTGACTCTCAACTCAGAGAAACGATTGGAGAACATTCTTAAGGAAATCTGCTCTCGCAGATTCAAGGTTTGATCAGAAATATTCAGCATCGCTTTGTCAGAGAGGTCATGCCTAACAAATTGATTGAAACATTTAAGCATGTGAACAGGTGTATAGATGAGGGTTGCAATTGATGTAGATTGAGTAGATATTAGCAAATCCTTTGGCAAATTCCCACATGGAAAAAGTATTAAGAATGCAAAAGCACATGAGATACAGGGTGATTATTAAGGCGAATTCAAAATGGGCTTCAATGCAGCAGACAGAGGGTGGTGACAGATGGCTGCTTTAGTGTCTGAAAGGCAGTGCCTAGTGGCGCAACACATAGACCTGAACAGAATCCCCTCATGTTCGCCTTTAATATAAACGACTCCAATGGCTCTGTGGTGGGGGAGGGGGGGGGGGGCGGTAGGATCAATACGTTTGCGGATGATAAATAGATCGGCCAGCTGGTTGACAGTGCGGTTGAATGCCTTGTAGTGCAGGAAAGTATAGACGCATGGTCAAATGAGTAGAGAAATTGCAGATGTAATTTACCCTGAAATGTGTGAGGTGTTAAACTTGGAAGGAGTAATGTGAGAAAGCAGTATCCAATGAATAGACTGACACTGATAATTTCCGAAGTACAAGGGGACCCCGAGGAGTTTGTTCATAGATCTCAGAAGGCAGAAGGGCAATTTATTGGGAGGCGTAAAAGTAACTTTCAAGCCGTTATTTGATAGGCACATGGAGTACACCAAAATGACAGGGAGTGGGATTGCTTGATCTTGGTTTCGGACAATGCTCGGCACATCGAGGGGCGAAGGGCCTGTTCTATGTTGTACTGTTCTATGTTCTAAGTTATGAAGAGAGGTTGGGTATGCTTGAGTTTCTGTTTCTGAAGCGGAAGATACAGAGTGGCGACGTGATCGACGTGTGCAGAGGTATGAGCATCATGGACTGGTTGGACATGGAGCAGCTTTTCCCCTTCGTTGAAGGATCAGTTATAAGGGGCAAATGTTCAAGGTCAGGGGAAGGAGGACTAAAATGGATTTGAGGCATTGCCTTTGTTCCCAGAGTGGGGATGATCTGGAATGCGCTGCATTGAAAGCTTGGGAGGCATTTTTTGAAAAGTACCTGAACGATAACTTATCACGTTATACCATTCAGGCTACGGATCGAGTGCTGTAAAATGGGATTTGTTAGGCAAGTCAGGTGATTCCCATACGTTGCTGCATACACGATGGAACAAAGTGCCTCTTTTGCAATGCATTATCTGTGATTCTGTGATATTCGTCCGCGGAAACGGAAGTATTCATTGATTTGGTGATAAAGCTGATATAATAAACGGGAAGAGCCATGCCTGTCTCCACCACAGAAGCGAAGAATACCTACAGTGTAACAGAAGGCCTTTCAGCCCATTGAGTATAAATCAACTCTCTGAAAGAGCACCCTACCTCGGTTCAAACACCCTATCCATGAAATGCCATTGCCCCATCAAACCTGCATATTAGACAGGTCTGGACAATTTAGCATGGCCAATCCACCTAACGTGCACATATTTGGACTGTGGTAGGCAAGCGGATCAACCGGACGCAGGCACGGAGAGAAAATAAAATCCCCACAAAAAGTAGTTAGCACTATAGTTTTGCACTTTGCTGTAGATCTTGATTCCAAGAAGACATAACGGTTTTTAGATTGCTCCTCAAACGGTCTCACTTGAAATCATAAGACAAAGTAGCAAATTACCCTAATTGTTCACAGGTGCGGGCCTTTATTTGTGTTGCGTACTTTGGAAATTACAGTCACAGATGCGGATTGGAAATTAATGTCATTTTTATCAATTATTCAATATATGTTTTAACGATCAATTGGAGAGCTGTTATCGTGTCGCCAATGTGATTAGTTATATGTGTAAATCGAACTTTGTTTCAACATAAAATATGTATTTTCGTAGCGAGATTACTCTTGAGGTTTAATAATGTTCCATCAAGTTAGGATTCCAATACAGTGCTGACAGGCGGGACATTCTGAAATACATAACGTGACTCCTATCTCCAACAGGACTAGCCAAATGAAATGAAATGAAAAATGAAAATCGCTTATTGTCACGAGTAGGCTTCAAATGATGTTGCTGTGAAAAGCATCTAGTCGCCACATTCAGGTGCTTGTTCAGAGAGGCTGGTACGGAATTGAACCATGCTGCTGGCCTACCTTGGTCTGCTTTAAAAGCCGGCGATTTAGCCCATGGTGCTAAACCAGCCCAAATCTAAACCTTCTAAACCTTATGAGGTTGGTTTAGCACACTGGGCTAAATCGCTGGCTTTTAAAGCAGACCAAGGCTGGCCAGTAGCACGGTTCAATTCCCGTTCCAGACTCCCCGAACAGGCGCCGTAATGTGGCGACTTAGGGCATTTCACCGTAACTTCAGTGAAGCCTACTCATGACAATATTCGATTTTCATTCATTTCATTAAAAAATGGAGAGTACATTTCAGTAGTGCAACGAAATATTCTACGTTTATCTGCCTCAAGACGGCCTAAACAAGAGTGACGAATTTCAACTCATGATTTTAAAATGCAATGCTGCCGAGTGGTATTCCAACTTGCACATCGAACGTTCACATCCTGGCTTACTGACAACAGAGCAGCCAAGATCTGGAAAAATATCCGACATACATCAGGCATAGTGGGCAATTCCTGACAACGAAGTATATTGCTGGTCCTCGAGTGGTGCTTCGTCGGAATTATGGCAGTTCCCCGCAGCAGCACTGTGCGACGATGAATGACACAGGCTGTATGGATTCAAAAGAGAGGTCAAGTCCACACTTTGGAAGACAGCTGGACTTCGGCGAAACAAGAATACCCAAAGTTGCGCTTTTTCGTCCTGCAGGTAGCGTTCCATATTTTGGTCATACTGTCGAATTAGCATGGATGAAGCATTTAACTGTCACTTCCCAATGACACAGAGAGCTCCTAAACCTTGGGTCACTTGTTGAGAGAGTGATTGTTGGGAGTAATTGATTCGGCGCCATCAGCAGGGTAGCACGGTGGTTAGCATAAATGCTTCACAGCTCCAGGGTCCCAGGTTCGATTCCCGGCTGGGTCACTGTCTGTGTGAAGTCTGCACGTCCTCCCTCTGTGTGCGTGGGTTTCCTCCGGGTGCTCCAGTTTCCTCCCACAGTCCAATGATGTGCGGGTTAGGTGGATTGGCCATGCTAAATGGCCCGTAGTGTCCTAATAAAAGTAAGGTTAAGGGGGGGGGGTGTTGTTGGGTTACAGGTAGGGTGGATACGTGGGTTTGAGTAGGGTGATCATTGCTCGGCACAACATCGAGGGCCGAAGGGCCTGTTCTGTGCTGTACTGTTCTGTGTTCTATGTTCTAATAGCGGCTTCTTTGCCCGGGATGATTTGGAGCTTCCTGACTGACTGTCACCTCACTGATTCAAGTATTTGAAAAGTGTTTTACCACTTGGGTTGGAATCCATTTGGGTGGAAATCAGGAATAGTAAGGCGAAAAAGTCACTGATAGGAGTAGTCTATCGGCCACCAAATAGTAACGAGATGGTGGGGCAGGCAATAAACAAAGAAATAACTGATGCATGTAGAAATGGTACAGCAGTTATCATGGGGGATTTTAATCTACATGTCGATTGGTTTAACCAGGTCGGTCAAGGCAACCGTGAGGAGGAGTTTATAGAATGTATCCGCGATAGTTTCCTAGAACAGTATGTAATGGAACCTACGAGGGAACAAGCGGTCCTAGGTCTTGTCCTGTGTAATGAGACAGGATTGATTCATGATCTCATAGTTAGGGATCCTCTCGGAAGGAGCGATCACAATATGGTGGAATTTCAAATACAGATGGAGGGTGAGAAAGTAAAATGAAATACTAGTGTTTTGTGTTTAAACAAAGGAGATTACAAGGGGATGAGAGAAGAACTAGCTAAGGTAGACTGGGAGCTAAGACTTTATGGTGGAACAGTTGAGGAACAGTGGAGAACCTTCCAAGCGATTTTTCACCGTGCTCAGCAAAGGTTTATACCAACAAAAAGGAAGGACGGAAGAAAGAGGGAAAATCGACCGTGGATATCTAAGGAAATAAGGGAGAGTATCAAATTGAAGGAAAAAGCTTATAAAGTGGCAAAGATTGCTGGGAGATTAGAGGACTGGGAAATCTTTAGGGGGCAACAGAAAGCTACTAAGAAAGCTATAAAGAAGAGTAAGATAGAGTATGAGAGTAAACTTGCTCAGAATATAAAAACAGACAGTAAAAGTTTTTACAAATATATAAGACAAAAAAGAGTGGCTAAGGTAAATATTGGTCCTTTAGAGGATGAGAAGGGAGTTTTAATAATGGGAAATGAGGAAATGGCTGAGGAACTGAACAGGTTTTTTGGGTCGGTCTTCACAGTGGAAGACACAAATAACATGCCAGCGACTGATAGAAATGAGGCTATGACAGGTGAGGACCTTGAGAGGATTGTTATCACTAAGGAGGGAGAGATGGGCAAGCTAATGGGGCTAAAGGTAGACAAGTCTCCTAGCCCTGATGGAATGCATCCCAGAGTGCTAAGAGAGATGGCTAGGGAAATTGCAGATGCACTAGTGATAATTTACCGAAATTCACTAGACTCTGGGGTGGTCCCGGTGGATTGGAAATTAGCAAACGTGACGCCACTGTTTAAAAAAGGAGGTAGGCAGAAAGCAGGAAATTATAGGCCAGTGAGTTTAACTTCGGTAATAGGGAAGATGCTGGAATCCATCATCAAGGAAGAAATTGCGAGGCATCTGGATAGAAATTGTCCCATTGGGCAGACGCAGCATGGGTTCGTTAAAGGCAGGTCATGCCTAACTAATTTAGTGGAATTTTTTGAGGACATTACCAGTGCAGTAGATAACGGGGAGCCGATGGATGTGGTATATCTGGATTTCCAGAAAGCCTTTGACAAGGTGCCACACAAAAGGTTGCTGCATAAGATAAAGATGCATGGCATTAAGGGTAAAGTAGTAGCATGGATAGAGGATTGGTTAATTAATAGAAAGCAAAGAGTTGGGATAAATGGGTGTTTCTCTGGTTGGCAATCAGTAGCTAGTGGTGTCCCTCAGTGATCCTTGTTGGGCCCACAATTGTTCCCAATTTACATTGATGATTTGGAGTTGGGGACCAAGGGCAATGTGTCCAAGTTTGCAGATGACACTAAGATGAGTGGTAAAGCGAAAAGTGCAGAGGATACTGGAAGTCTGCAGAGGGATTTGGATAGGTTAAGTGAATGGGCTCGGGTCTGGCAGATGGAATACAATGTTGACAAATGTGAGGTTAACCATTTTGGTCGGAATAACAGCAAACGGGATTATTATTTAAACGATAAAATATTAAAGCATGCCGCTGTTCAGAGAGACTTGGGTGTGCTAGTGCATGAGTCACAGAAGGTTGGTTTAAAAGTGCAACAGGCGATTAAGAAGGCAAATGGAATTTTGTCCTTCATTGCTAGAGGGATGGAGTTTAAGACTAGGGAGGTTATGTTGCAATTGTATAAGGTGTTAGTTCGGCCACACCTGGAGTATTGTGTTCAGTTTTGGTCTCCTTACTTGAGAAAGGACGTACTGGCGCTGGAGGGTGTGCAGAGGAGATTCACTAGGTTAATCCCAGAGCTGAAGGGGTTGGATTATGAGGAGAGGTTGAGTAGACTGTGACTGTACTCGTTGCAATTTAGAAGGATGAGGGGGGATCTTATTGAAACATTTAAAATTATGAAGGGAATAGATAGGATAGATGCGGGCAGGTTGTTTCCACTGGCGGGTGAAAGTAGAACTAGGGGACATAGCCTCAAAATAAGGGGAAGTAGATTTAGGACTGAGTTTAGGAGGAACTTCTTCACCCAAAGGGTTGTGAATCTATGGAATTCTTTGCCCAGTGAAGCAGTTGAGGCTCCTTAATTACATGTTTTTAAGGTAAAGATAGATAGTTTTTTGAAGAATAAAGGGATTAAGGGTTATGGTGTTCGGTCCGGAAAGTGGAGCTGAGTCCACAAAAGATCAGCCATGATCTCATTGAATGGCGGAGCAGGCTCGAGGGGCCAAATGGCCTACTCCTGCTCCTAGTTCTTATGTTGTTATGTTCTTATGACGCACTTGTGCCTTCTGGATACCTTTGGAGATTCAGGAAGTGAATCATTTATCACATAATTCCTATACCATGTCATGGTCTTGAAGAGCAGATATGTAAATATATAGCTGTGTTCATCTTGTGGTCAATCTTCAGTCATCGAATGTTTCTAGTAGGGATTCATAGAATGAACTGTCAATGCAAGTCAAAGGGAAGGCTGCGGATGCTCTCGTATTGGAGATCATCAATTTTGTATACTTCTTTGCCACGGACAGTACTTTCCAACTGTCAATGAAATTACTCCTGATCTGTTAGTCCCCGCACCAATCTGTTCCAGGTAAGATTGGCCAATGGTTTGTTCCGATACAAGTTGGAAAACAGAATCGGTAGAAATGTAAGAGTTCGAGTCAAAGGAAATGTACCAACAGCTCTGCAGTCTCTCACATTATATTCCGACTCACCGTCGGTTTTTGAGTAGTCATCCAGTTCTAATTTTGAAAGCAACAAACAAAAGGTGCATATATTAAATCTCATTCGCTACGATTCATAAAGAAGAATCATGCGTATATATATTTTCAACGGTCATTTCTTCAGAGTGGCAATTTGTCCAACAATGGGCAAAGCGATCCCTTGTAATCTTGTAAAGATCTGGGCGGAACAATATCCTGCACGCCGAGGGAACATTTACCATGTGGTCGAATCTGAATATGTGAGCATAGTTTCATAATTAATGATAGTCCACTTTGTAAGATTAGGGAAACAAATCTTCTCAGAAGATGGCAAAAGTTCAAATTATCCATTCTCGGAAGCACTTGAAGTTCAGGATGTCACCGCATCCGCTGCTGCGTCAATGTGACTGCAGCCAACAGTGCAATAAATTTAGAAGAAAAAGGTTTAGACTAGCGTAAATAAATAGGGAATCCTTTGTCATGTTTGAACGTAAGTAAATCTCTTACTAAGAGAACATCTACAGCAAAAAGTTATACTCCTTGTTTTTAAAATCCATGCTCCGATGCTTACACTGTGCGGGAAATTTTGTTTCATACAAAAAGGTTCACTAAACATGTTGCTTTTGCTTACCTTCTTGACAGACAAGCAGTTGTTCCTCTGCAAGATTGTGATTAAATATTTAGTTTCAATGCTCTTTGGAACAGCATAATACAACGAGAGACCACTCGAAATATTATACATCCCGAATGAAAAATAATGATTTAATTACTCGCATGGTCCTTCTTCTGCTTTACATTAACTTGCAAATGTACCAGCTTAAAAGAAATATTGAATTATATCATAGACACTCATATTTAGACTCCGTCACTCATTCTTTAGAAACACAAAAATATGTCCTTAAGAAATGGCCTATTAAAATTCAACACGTAAAATTACCACTAGTTTATTTGCACAAAATATGAAATATGGCGTCTATTCACGCAAGCCTTTGCTCCAAGGATACGCATCAATTTGGTTGACTCTTAAGTTTCATATAAAATGACCGAGGAAGCCACTTAGTTGTACATAACCGCGACTAAAACACAGAAAACGAATGGCACCAGAGGGACCACGCGGCATCGAAACAGGCATCGGAAATGACAAGGGGAACGCCAGCCATGTCGACTCTGAAATTTCATCCTTATTAACATCTGGCGGTTTGTGCTAAAGTTGGGAGAGCTGTTTCACAGACTAATTAATCAACAGCATACAATAAGCATATTCATATAATCATACATAACAGACAATGTCCCAGAAACTACTGGCTTCATTCCTATGTGTCTCCAGTCTAACCGGCATGTCAGGCTCAGCAGTGGTAGCGGCCGGCACAGTGGGATACATTCGGGAGGGAATTTCCAATGGTATCCTAGACATCGACTCTGTAACCTATGCAATCACATGGCTTCAGTTTTACCACAGGCATTAATCGATGAATCTGTATTGTTACATGTTGAAAGACACTTGAAGGAGACCTCAGGGTTTAAATGGTGCAGAATATGCACAGGATGGGGGACTTCAATGTCCATCACCCAGAAATGTTCGGTAGAATGGCCACAGACCAAACCTGCCAGGTCCAAAAGGGCATAGAGGACATAGTTCTAAAAGGTCATAGGTCCTAATGCGGCAGCACTGTAGCATACTGGTGAGCACAGTTGTTTCACAACCGCTGGGTCCCAAGTTCGATTCCCGGCTGTCTGTGCGGAGTCGTTCTCCCCGTGTCTGCGTGGGTTCCCTGCGGGTGTTCCGGTTTCCTCCGACAGTCCGAAGATGTGCTGGTTGGGTAGATTGGCCACGCTAATTTGGCTGTACTGTCCATAATGGTTAAGTGGGGGTTGCTGTGTTCGGGGATTGGATAGACGCGGGAGCTTTAGTAAGATGCTCTTCGTAAGGGTCGGTGCAGATTCGATGGTCCAAATGACGTCCTTCTGCACTGTAACTTCTCCGGAATTCTCTATCTGCCACTCTGGGACCGCAGCAGGTCGTAAGTGAACCAAGAGAGAAAGACATACATGACCACATCCTCACCTATATGCCTGCGGCAGATGTCTCTGTCCATGATGTTATCGGTGTGGAACTGCAGAGTACTTGTGCAAATTAAGTCCGGTCTTCACAGTGAGAAGATCCTGCATCGTGCTGTGTGGTACATCACCGTGCTAAATTGGATAGATTTCGAAACGTTCTACCAATTCAAGACTCGGCATCCATAAGGCGCCATGGGCTATCAACGAAAGCATACTTTTATTGAACAACAATCTGCAGCCTCATGGCCAGGCAGATCACCCACTCTACCCTTACCACCAAACCAGCGAATCAACCATGGTTCATTGAAGAGTGCGAGTGCATGCCAGGAGCAATACCAGGCACACCGAGAAATGAGGTGTCAGCCTGGTGAAGCTACAATACAGCACAACGTGTGTGCCAAATACCATAAGCAGAAAATCTAGATAAATCAAAGGAATTCCAGAAGGAACGCATCAGATTACATATCCTGCACTGCAGGCACATCGAGCCGTGAATGCTGGTGGACAATTAAGCAACTCATTGGAGGAGCAGCTTCCACAAATATCCTAATCGTGAATGATGGAGGAGCCAGGCAATCATTGCATATAATAACTGGGTAGATAACGCGGTGCCAATGGATGTGGTATATCTGGATTTCCAGAAAGCCTTTGACAAGGTGCCACACAAAAGGTTGTTGCATGAGATACACATGCATGGTATTAAGGGCAACGTAGTAGCATTGATAGAGGATTGGTTAATTAATAGAAAGCACAAAGTGGGGATTAATGGGTGTTTCTCATGTTGGCAATCAGTAGCTAGTGGTGTCCCTCAGGGATCAGATTTGGGCCCACAATTGTTCACAATTTACACGGACGATTTGGAGTTGGTGACAAAGGGCAATGTGTCCAAGTTTGCAGACGACCCTTAGATAAGTGGTAAAACGAAAAGTGGAGAGGATACTGGAAGTCTGCAGAGGGATTTGGTCAGGTTAAGTGATTGGACTAGGGTCTGGCAGATGGAATACAATGTTGACAAATGTCAGGTTATTCAATTTGGATATTCATTTCACAAAAGCAGCAAACAGGATTATTATTTAAATGATAAAATATTAAAACATGCTGCTGTGCAGAGAGACCTGGGTGTGCTAGTGAATGAGTGGCAAAAAGTTGATTTGCAGGTGCAAAATGTGATTAAGAAGGCTAAGCGACTTTTGTCCATCACTGCTGGAGGGATGGAATTTAAGACTAGCGAGTTTATGCTGCAATTGTATGAGCTGTTATTGAGGCCACATGTGGAGTATTGCGTTCAGTTTTGGTATCCTTCCGTGAGAAGGGACGTACTGGCACTGGAGGTTGTGCAGAAGAGAGTATCTCGGTTAATCACAGAGCTGAAGGGGTTGGATTACGAGGAGTGTTTGAGTAGATTGGGCCTGTACTCGTTGGAATTCAGATGGACGTTGAGGGATCTTAAAAAAACATATAAAAGAATGCAGGGAATAAATAGGATAGATGCGGACAGCTTGTTTCCACTGGCGGGAGAAAGCAGAACAAGGGCGTATAGCCTCAAAATAAGGGGAAGTAGATTTGGTACTGAGTTTCGGAGGAACTGCGGCACGCAAAGGGTTGTGACTCTATGGAATTCCCTGCTCAGTGAAGCAGTAGAGCCTCTTTCATTAAATGTTTTTGAGATAAAGATAGATTTTTTTTGAAGAATAAATGGATTAAGGGTTATGGTCCTTGGGCTGGAGAGTGGAGCTGAGTCCACAAAAGATCAGCCATGATCTCATTGAATGGCGGAGCAGGCACGAGGGGGTCAGATGGCCTACTCCTGCTCCTAGTTATTATGTTCCTATGTTCTGAAATCCAAGGCTCTGGCATTCCGACAATTGACGGCCAGAAGTGCCGAGTGGATGGTCCACCTCGGCCTCCTCCGGACGTCGCCGACAAAATATTTTTCAGTTTCAGCCAATGTGGTTTGCTTCACATGATAGCAATAAATTTGTGAAGGCCCTGTCGATTGCAAAGTATATGGGGCCTCACAATATTCTTGCAATATTACTGAGGACTTGTGCTCCAGAAATTTTCACAAATCTAGTCAAGCTATTCCAGTCCAGCTCTGGCACTGGCATCTATCCGGCAAAAGGGAAAATTTTCAAGGTGTGTTCTGCACACAAGAAACAGCAAATAACAAACTCTGTTAATGAGTGCCCGAACAGCCGACTCTCCTGCATCAGCAATGTGATGGAAAGAGTCATCAACAGTGCTATCAAGGAGCACTTACTCAGCAATCGTCTGCTTACGGACACTTTGTTTGGGTCCGCCGGTGTTACTTAATTTCCGACTTCATTGCAGCGTTGATTCAGTTTTTCAGTTATGGGCAATATGGATGAATGACTGAGTCAGGTGAGAGTGACCTCTCTTGACATCAAGGCAACATTATACCGAGTATTGCATCAAAGAGCCCTTGCCAAACTGCAGTCAATGCGAATTAGGTGCAAAACATTCCTGAGTCGAGCCAATCTGGTTGATCTGGTTGGAGTCATATGTAGCACAAAAGAAAATGGTTCAGGTGCGTGGTGGTAAATCATCTCACCTCCAGGACATGACTCCACGTGTTCCGCAGGGTTGTGTCCTTGGCCGAACTATCTTCAGCTGGTTCATAAATGACATACTTTCATCACCAGGTCAGAAGTGGTGATGTTTGCGGCTGATTGGAGAATGTTGAGCACCATTCGTGGACTCATAGCATTAAAGAATTACCTCTCTAAGTTCAGCAAGACCAGGACAAGGTATAGAACTGAGTTCAAGGAGGAAATTACATTCGCTCCACACGAGTGCAACGTGATGGTTATTTCCTGAAGTAGGAGCACTACCTGTCGCCTCTTTACCTCTAATGGCATTACTGAGCCTGTGTTGACCACTACCGATATTACCGGGTTATCGTTCATGGGAAACTGAACTGGACTATCCACATAAATATTGGGCCTACCAGGTCAGGTAAAATGATAGGAATTCTAAGTTGGGTAAGCCACCTCCTGAGCAGCCAACCCTGCCCACAAGACAAAGACAAAAATCAGGAGTGTTGTGGAATGCTCCTCATTGCACCTGATGAGTGCTGCTCCAAAAACAATCACGATGTTCGACACGATGCAGGATATTGCAGACCGCTTGATTACTCTCCATTTTACAAACATTCAGACTGTCTACCATGGACGAGCAGTGGTATTCGTGTGTCCCGTCTGAGAAAATCCACAGCTGTGTCTCATAATTTCTTCTTTGGTATGATCTTGAAAACCGATGACAACTACTTGGGACGATAGAAACAGATACCGATGAACCCCACATGTTGGGCGTTTCCCTCCAAGCCACTCATCATTCTGACTTGGAAATATATCGGCGTTCCTTTACTGTTGCGAGCGAAGAAAATCACGAACACCATGTCTAAAAGCGCAGTGGAAGTACATACAACTCAGGGACTACATCCGTTCAAGAAGGCGACTTACCTTCTGAATTGCAGCTAATAATGGGCGAAACATGCTGGGCTAATTAGTGATACCCATATCCCGTAAGTGACTTTTTAGAAAAGGTACATTTCTTCAAAGCTTTTATACCACCTTACCCATTTTAGCTTTATCCTTTGTTCGAATAATGTACCTTAAATTAACCTTTCTATACCTGTCAGTCCGAGACTCCCGATACCCTCCGCCCTATTATAACGCCAACTAAAGACAGTATCCTAACTTATTTTCTCAAACTCATCGGAAAACATCACCATTACAATATTTTGTAAATATGATGGAGCAGGCAGCAATGGTTGAAGCAAATATTCAGATCGAGCACTTCTAACTTCCACCTGAATTCAACTCTCAATGAGGTAAGCAAATACCAGTGTTGAAAGAAAAGACATCTGATATGACTTACTGCAAAATGGAGCAATTTATTGCGATTGACTGCATTACGTTTGGAGGGAGGGAGTGGGGATTGTCTTAATTCGCGGGACAATATTGGAATGAAAGTTTATGGCATCGGGATTAAAAAAGCCTTATTGCGATTGACTGCATTACGTTTGGAGGTAGGGAGTGGGGATTGTCTTAATTCGCGGGACAATATTGGAATGAAAGTTTATGGCATCGGGATTAAAAAAGCCTTATATGCCATATCCCTTTCGCCTGTTTCTGTATCAAAAATGTCTGTATCTCCTTCTTCAAACCATTTAATGATTCAGACTCCACCGCACTCTGAGGTAGCGATATGCATACATCCAACACACACTGAGAGAAGTAGTTCCCCTTATCTCATTTTAATTCCACCACTTCTTAAACGATATCCAGGTCCCCTCATTTCAGATTGTTCCATAAGGGGGGACATTTGGTCTACATATACATTATCAGTCCCTCTTAGTATTGTACAATCCTCGATCAGATATCCTCTCTTTTTTCTCAACTCCAGCGTGTAGAAACCCAAGCAGTTCAATCTCTCCTCATAGGTCAATTCTTTCATCCATGGAATCAGTCTGGTAAACTTACTCTGAACTGCCTTCAATGCGATCACAACCTCCCCCAAATCAGTAGGCCAAGACTGCATTTAGTACTCCAGATGTGGCCTCACCGACAATGTGTATAATTGCAGCAATACTATTCTATTTTCATATTTCAGTCATTTCGCTTTAAAAGTTAATTTTAATTGGCCTGTTTTAATCTTCAAATTTTAATTAAAGGCGACACGGTGACACAGCGGTCAGCATTGCTGGCTGACAGCGCCAGGGTCCCAAAAATTCAACTCTCAATGAGGTAAGCAAATACCAGTGTTGAAAGAAAAGACATCTGATATGACTTACTGCAAAATGGAGCAATTTATTGCGATTGACTGCATTACGGTCACAAAAGTAGCTAGCACTGTGGCTTCATAGCGCCAGGGTCCCAGTTTCGATTTCCCGCTGGGTCACTGTCTGTGCGGAGTCTGCACGTTCCCGCCGAGTCTGTGTGGGTGTCGTCTGGGTACTCCGGTTTCCTCTCCAGTGCAGCAATGTGTGCGTTAGGTGGATTGGCTGAGGTCAAATTGTTATTTTGTGTCCATAAAACATAGAACATAGACCACAACAGCGTAGTATTTGCCCTTCAGCTCTCGATGTTGCGCCGATCTGTGAAATCAATCCAAAGCCCATCTACACTATTCCATTATTTTCACATGTCCAATAGAGAACAAAACACATCCATGGATGTGCAGGTTATGTTACGAGGATAGAGTGAGGTGGACATTGGGAGTGTTCATTCGGAGGATCGATGCAGACTCTATGGGTCGAATGCCGGTCTTCTGCACTGTAGGGATTCTATGATTATTTTATGATTCTGTTCTATAATTAAATTTTGAACCTGCAGACCGACGTTAGGTCTATCATGCGCAGAATCAGCCAGCTCCCTCTGGCCAGACGAAGTTTCAATTTGTAATCCATTTAGGTAATTGGATCTAAAGTTTGTTATACGATTTGGAAGAAGTGACAACTGCAGTGAGAAGTGAACACTTCCTGGAGATAGTAAATATACCGCGCGTTCTGTCTCAGAGAAGTATTATTTCCCACCATTCAAGGGATGAGTGCTTAGTTTTGCGTGATAATATTTTGTGCCCTTCGCTAACTGTCTTTGAGGACGTGGTCCTGGTCAGCCTCGTTGAAGCGCAGCAGGCCGTATGATGTAACCACATAGTTTCGTTCGGGATGGTCCGCATTGTTTATGATTGGGTGATATTGAAGAAAGGACGATATCTTTCGAAATCAGCGTGATCGCTAATTCAAATAAGTTTGCGAGTGGCGATGTTACAATGTTCCAGCTTCTACTGTCCTTCTAGAAGTTAAACATCGTGCGTTAGGAAAGTGCTTCCTCAGGATTTTTGAATGGTTAATGCAGTTCAACTAGCAATGGCAGTTGTGGGTTGATGGATGGGAGAGTAATTGGTACTAGATGCTTTTTTCAATCAAGTGAACAGTCAGGCCTCTTTATTTTTCGATGCTTTTGAAGGCGCAATTATTTTGCCATGGGATACCATTCCATTGAACTATTGACATGCCTATTTGATTTTGTGGGCATGTGTTGTACAATCAAGCACTAAGTAGCGCCTGTATGCCTTTCCAGCCTCTGTCCTCCTCTTGCAGCCGCGATATTTGCATGGATATTCTGATGATTCTCTGTTTCACGGTAAACCTGAGAACTTTGTTAGCGAAAGGTTAGCAATGTGATTGTCATTGAATACCCAGGTCCGGCACGGTGGCGCAGGTAATACCATTGCTGGCTCACGGCGACGAGGTCCCGGGTTCGATCCCGGCTCTGGAACACTGTCAGTGTGGAGTTTGCAAATTCTCTACGTGTTGGCATGGGTTTCGCTCCACAGACCAAAAATGTGTGCAGGTTACGTGGATGGCCATGCCAAATTGCCCCTTAAATGGAAAAAAAATAATTTGTACACTAAATTTATTTGAAAAAGTAAGAACAATTGAATGCCAGGGGTCAATTTTAATATTGTATCTTGCTTCTGATTGTCATTGCCAGGCACTAGTGCAGCACACCTTCTGCATGCAACACATCAGGAAATACACGATGAGGGAGAGAAGTTGACTGGTACGGAACACTACAATGTGCTACTCCTGCTGCACATTCTTGGAAACATTTGATAGATCTCAAACAGCTTCTTCTGCGATATCGTTACTCAATCACCTTAAAGCACATCGCCACCACGCCTCATTTCCATTGCCTCCAGATATGGTTGGGTTAATTTATGACAGGAGTGTGTATAAAGGGATTTAACGCTCTGATGCCAATGTAGGAGAGAGGGTTCCAGATTACGTGACCTCCAAGATCTCTTGGTTGAGATCAGCCCTGCTCCGAGAATTGAGCACGTGAGTCGTGTTTTGTTCTCTTAATTATCGGTTGTTCTGCCTATTTCGAGCACATAACACGCGTTAATTTCTAATTAAGTTAACTATTTTTATGACTTTTTAGCTTGGGCAAAGTTATGCAACGGTTAATGTCATCAATTTGCATTTCCGAGCGGACACTTCCACATATGTCATCGGTAAACAAAATCGACGTAAAATAAAACTGGTGGCAAATTGTCACCCATACTTTGTTCCAGACAGAAATATTACCGTTGAGTCTCAGTGCCAGTAAACTTTAAGAATATTTAACGTTATTTTCTGTTCGACCACCACATTATTTCGTGCGATGATTTCTCTCACCCGCATCGTTAAATGACTCTTTCAATTTGCGAATTTCTGAAATCAAAGTGAATTATAAATCATATAGTGAAGAGCGGAAATTGAATACGTATTATGAGCAATCAGTGCAGTTGGCCACTATGTGACATGCAATACGTACCAATACACCAAGGTCCCTTACCCTTTGATTGCCATTAGGGAGACAAAATTACTGTCGGCTAATGCCAACAGTGGCAACTTCCTGTGAAAATATTACATTGCGCTCTAAGCCTATTCCAGTGAAACGCTCTGCGCCTGTTTCATTGAAATATTTCCACTGGACGATTTTGTGGCAACTTCGTGGAAACAAGGTAAACAGATGTATGAAATCATCTCCGATTCCTTGCCTCCATTATGGATTTCCTTCCATGTAAGTGTGCAATTAAAAACGGCGCTTCTATTATCAAATCAGAGAATCAATGCATGTGGGGACAACAGTAGATAATTGGTCAACTGCATTTATGTTAACTCTTAGTGCCCTTTCCCATCTCACACTTTGAAGCCAGTGTTCACAGATCACCTTGGTACAAAACAGTTTCAATTACATTTTCACAGTTTTCCTCCAATAAAACGCAAGATGCTTCCAGTATGTAAAAGCAGCAGTCAAATCCTACTTTTCTGTTCCACTCTGGATTTAACGACAATTAAATTAAACCATTGTTCCACCTTTGTTTGTCTTCAACCACTGGAAGGATTGAATACATCTTGAATTCAGCGAAACACTTGAGCAGTGTCGCAGAACTATCCAAACGCTTCTCTTATTTTTATGCTTTTGACACAGCAGCAAGCACAACCTGACCAGTTCCTCCCCAAACTCCAAAAATGTGTACTTGGTGAAATTCAAATGATTACCCTCTCAAACCTGGACAATACATTAACCAAATGTCGCTTATCACTTTTTTAAAAGCATTATTTACTGACATCTTCATGAGCTCTCTCACACGCTGCCTTACTTCAATTTCAAGTTGCATTGGCATGATATAAAATGGAAAATGATCCAATTTCCGAACCAAATTGAATTGGCATGACATAATATTCATGTGAAAGCTTTTTCGAAGATGAGGTCATAATCTTCCATGAAAGACAACATATTTAATCAACTCAACTTATGTTTTTATCTTAATAAATCGTTGATTGACATGTACTGAAAGACGTTGAAAATTCCATAGCGATGACTAACGTATACAAATCTTTGTATCCACAATTTACAGTCCCATGAACGTTAAATTGAAGTTTTGATACAATGATATAGTTCCAACTTTGTTCCCTTCCAGGGCAATTATCATTTCTTAATTGAGTGAAGTGCTCGCGCTCAGCAACCCCAGTGTATTCGAAGGAATTATGGCAATGTTAAATTTCACAAGTATATATACCATATATGCTGAGGTCCAAAATTACCCTTATCTTTATCCAATATCGCCTTTGCTGCAAGCACAAAAATCGTTTTTGATAATAAAAAAAAATCCATGGAGAGTTTGTTAACAAGCAGGATTGTCCTGAATTCACATTCAGACGGTGTCAGTGCAAACAAAATCGCAAATCAATATTATTACTGGGTTTTTATTTGCAGAGAATGCTGCTTTAATCTATTCCTAAGCATTCTAGGCGGGGAAACATTTACTTACGCACATAAACGCAGGCAAGGCATCATGACATTCGATTTATGGGCTGCAAAGAAGTCGAAGAAGAGTTAAAAGCTGACAAAGTAGGAGAAGAACTATAAGAAGGTGAAGATGAAGGCGAAGGAGGATAAGGAGCAAGCAAATGTGGACCAGGAGAAGCGGCACTGCCGTCTCGCAGTTCCAGGTACGTGACTTCGATTCCTGGATTAGGTCGCTGTCTGTCCCGAGTCTGCACACGGGTTTCTTCTCGGTCCTCCGATTTCCTCCCTCAAATACGGAAAGACGTACTTGCTAGGAAGCTTGGATTTCTCTGAATTTACCCCAGCAGGCGTTGTGGTGCAGCGACATCTGGATTTTAACATTAAAGTCATTGCAGTGTGAATGTAAGACTACTTGCGATACTAACAAACGTTATTATATTGCACAATATTTATCTCATGTCTATCCATTTCCAGTTATTTTCTGCGATTTGGATTTTTATCTGTGGTCAGTCAGTCAGCAACGTAGCCGTTGATCATCTCAACATACCCGACTGAAAGCATCAACTGATGATGACATTTACAGCCTCGTCATCGCACGTACCGCTGTACCTTGCTATACATTATTTGCATCGAGAACATTTCCAGTCATATTCAATGTCAATACAAATAATTGATTATTTGAACGTAACAGTATGGACATCACACTTCATAAAGAAGCAGAGAGAACCATGAGACTGGAGAACGGTGAGGCCTTGTGGTCCATTGATCCGTGAAAGGTGCCTCAGCTGCATGAAACAATCTTACGTTATGTTTTCAATGTATCCCTTGACAGCAATTGTCCCACAGGCTGATATAATTCAGTGCTTGGCACAGAAAATGAACACTGATTTTTCATAGCTAGCTGGGCTAGAGGATCAATAAGATTCAGCTACACCTGTCCAAATATATAAATCCCCAGGTGCCTGTAAAATGTATGGTCCCCATATTTAGAAGCTGAGATCGAAATAAAGCAATTAACACCTCAATTAGCGGGCGTTCCGAGACAATGAACAATGGAACACCTTCCATGAAACGACATTAGTCGTTTTCCTGCAATACCGTGCAAGTCATTGATGTTAATGTTCAACATGTTTGCTCACTGTTTACCCTGCGAAAACTGTTTGTTCTGCAGAACCGCAATGGGAAAGGGGTTGCACAAAAGTTTTCAGTTTCCTCCGCCAATATATATCATTTTTTATATATTTGTTGTGGAGAAAGCGCGCAGAGATTCGTTCAAAAACATTTCCTTACCCATTTCTTCGAAAAGCTTATTTGCGTCTAAAGAAAATACAGAAAACAAAACACAATGTCAAATGTTTCGTAATGAACGGTTACATAGCTGCCCAACTGGCATTTAGTGAATTCGTCTGTGAGTTTTATCTGATCTGCAATCATTTATCTCTTGGGAAAACAATAAACTGCATATTGCTGCATGTGCAAACCATGTGCAAATGAGAGAGGCAGTGCGCAGACACTACAGTATGATATCCCGCTCCTTAAATATGTTATTACAGTTGTTGTTCAGCAGCAGTGAAGAATACAAATGTCTCTAAACAAAGACACGTTCAGAAGATTTTTGTCTTTAGTTCAACAGGATGTTGGTTAAATTTACAAATGTGAAGCAATTTTTACCTCATTTGAAGATACCATTGAATGTTTTGCAAGTTGACTCTGTTCAGAAGATATGTTTCCGTGGATAATGATCATGTGAACTGATGACTGACAGTTAGTTGAAATCCCTTGTCAAATTCAAAACACGCACCTTTGCTCTGAAATGCTGTGGCTTTGTCCTGGGGAATCAACGTGTGAATGATATCCAATTATCTTTCAGAACCGAAACAACGGATTGTATGCATATTTTGCTTCGGTCTTCAAAGAACAACTGTCTGTGTATTAAGATATGCAAATTCCTGTAAATATTAATAATTACTGGGACCCAGACTGCTAACCATAAATTGAGTGTCAATATTGTTCTAATCACATAAAGGATTGTTTGTCATTTTTTTCAGAAGTGATATCAAATTTCAATTTCTGCAATGTGACTTCAATTATGTAAGCTACACTTGACTTGGATGGTCAGTGTATTGATCGTTGTGAACAGCAGAACGGTGCTGCTCTTTGATAATGCCCCTCAATATTTGTGATGCATGACCAACATAGGAACATAAGAACTAGGAACGGGAGTAGTCCATTTGGCTCTTCGAGACTGCTCCGCCATTCAGTGAGATCATGGCCGCGCTTTTGTGTGCCCAGCTCCATTTTCCCACCCGAACACCACAACTTTTATTCATTTAGTCTCAAAAATATTATCTGTCTTTATCTTTTTTTTTTAAATTTAGATTAGCCAATTATTTTTTCCAATTAAGGGGCAATTTAGCGTGGCCAATCCACCTACTCTTGCACATTTTTGGGTTGTGGGGGCGAAACACACGCAGACACGGGGAGAACGTGCAAACTCCACACGGACAGTGACCCAGAGCCGGGATCGAACCTGGGACCTCAGCGCCGTGAGGCGGTTGTGCTAACCACTAGGCCACCGTGCTGCCATCTATCTTTACCTTGAAAACATTTAATGAAGGAGCCTGAAATGATTCACGGGGCAGGAAATTCCATACATTGACAACCCTTTGGGTGAAAAAGTTCCTCCTCAGCTCAGTTCTAAATCAACTTCCACTTATTATGAGGCTATAGCTCCTATTTCTGCTATCACCCGCGAGTAGAAGCAAGCTGTCCGCATCTATCCTTTCTATTTACTTCTTAATTTTGTGTTTTATAAGCTGCGCACACATACTTCTAAATTCCAACTAGTGCAGTCCCAGTCTGCTCAACCTCTCCTCGTAATCCATCCCCGTCTACTGGGGGATTAATCTCTTGAATCTCCCCTGAACACGCTCCAGCGCCAGTACGTCACTTCTCACGTAAAAAAACCAAATCTGAACACAATAATCCATGTGTATCTGAACACAATAATCCAGGTGTGGCCTCACTAACATCTTATACAGTTGCAGCGCAATCTCCCTAGTCTTAAATTCCATCCATCTAGTAATCAATGACAAAACTCCATTATCCTTCGGAATCACCTGCTGCACCTGTCAACCAACTTTTTACGACTCATGCACTTGGACACCAAGATATCTTTGAACAGTAGCATATTTTGATATTTTTTAAATTTAAATAATGATCCGTTTTGCTGTTATTCCTACAAAAATGGATAACCTCACATTTGCCAACATTGTATTCCATCTGCCAGACCGCAGCGTATTCCCTTAAATTATCCAAATTCCTCTGCAGACTTCCAGTATCACTTTCACTTTGTGCGTTGCCACTCACATTAGTGTCGTCTGCAAACGTGGACACATTGCACTTGGTCCCAAACTCCAAATCATCTATGAAAATTATGAAGAATTGTGGGACAACACTGATCCCTGAGGGACACCACTAGTTACTGATTTCCAACCAGATATACACCCAGTAATCCCCACTATTTGTTTCTATTAATTAACCAATCATCTCTCCTTGCTACTAATTTACACTTAATGCCATGCATTATTATAGTATGCAGCAGCTTTTGTGTGGCACCTTGTCAAAATCTTTCTGGCAATCCAGATATAGCATTTCCATTGGCTCGCCGCTGTCTACCGCACTGGTAATGTCCTCAAAATATTCTACTACATTTGTTAGGCACAACCTGTCTTTTATGAACCCATGTTGCGGCTCTCCAATGGGACCATTTCCTTTCAGATGCCTCGCTATTTCTAACTTGATTATAGATTCCACCATCGTCCCTACTACCGAAGTCGAGCTAACTGTCGTATAATTATCCGTTGCCCACCTGCCTCCTTTTTTAAACAGTGGCGTCACAGTTGCTAATTTCCCATCATGCGGGTCCATCCAAATTCCATGGAAATTCGGTAAATTGTCACGAGTGCGTTTGGAATTTCCTTTGCCATCTCTTTAGTACTCTGTTTTACATTCCGTCAGGGCTAGGAAACTTGTCTGACTTTTGACCCGTGAGCTTTTCGGTAGCTTTCTGTTGCACCCTAAAGATTTTCCACGCCTCTAGTCTCCCTCTACTCGTTGCCACTTTCTATGCTTTTTCGTTCAATTTAATGGGGGATGAGGTCCTGAAGCAGGAGTTCATAGAGCTCGGTAGACAGTTAAAAGGCAGGACCTTAAGGGTTGTAATCTCAGGATTACTCGCTGTACCAAATGCCAGCGAGGCTAGAAATAGGAAGATAGCGCTGCTAAACACCCAACGAAACAGCTGGTATAGGAGGGAGTGTTTGATTTATCTGGAACGCTGGAATCTCTTCTGGAGCAGGTGTTACCTGTATAAGAAGAACGGGTTGCATCTGTACCGGAGAGGCATAAATATCCTGGCCGTGATGTTTGCTAGTGTCAAACGGAAGGGCATGAACTGATATTGTTGGAGGTGGGTACCGGTGCAATAGGGCAGAAGGTGAAAGTAATTGAGATATAACTCGGGAACAGGGCCAGTATCGCTCTGAGGAAGAACATGCAGGGAGATGTTGCTGAAAACAGCGGGACTGGTGGCATGAAGTGCACATGTTTTAATACAAGAAGCATAACAGGTAAGGCAGACGATCTTAGTGCTTGGATCAGTACTTGGAACTATGATATTATTGCCATTACATAGACCTGGTTGAGGGAAGGACATGGTTAACAGCTGAAAGTTCCGGGATTTAGATGTTCCAGGCGGGGTAGAGGGCGATGTAAAAGGGTTTGATGAGTTGTGCCCCCGGTTATGGGGAATATCACAGCTGTACATCGGGAGGACACATCAGAGGGCAGCGAGGATCTCTGGGCCGAGATCGGGAATCAGGAGGGTGCAGTCACAATGTTGGGGTTTACTCTCGACCACTCAACAGCCAGTGGGATGAGTGGCAGAGAGGCAGACAATTATGGAAAAGAGTAAAATTAACAGGTTTGTTTTGATGGGCGAGTTTATCTTCCCCAGTATACACTGGGACTCACTTAGTGCTAGTGAATTGTACGGGGCAGAGTTTATAAGAGGCATGCAAGAGGGCTTCTTTAAACAATACGTAGTTTGTCCAACTCGGAAAGGGACTGTACTGGACTTGATGTGGGGAATGCTCGTGGCTAGGTGATAGAAGATTCAGCGGGGGAGCATTTCGGTTATAGTAACCACAATCCAGTAAGTTTTAAAGTTCTGGTGGAGAAGGATAAAAGTGGTCCAAGGATAATGTGCTAAATTGGGGAAGGCTAATTATAACAATATTCGGCGGGAACGGAAGAACTTGGATTTGGCGACGGAATGTTGGATGGTGAATCAACATCTGACATGTTGGAGCCTTTCAAATATCAGTTGAAAGGAATCCAGTACTGCCATGTTCCTTTCGGAAGGATAAATACGGCAAATTTCGGGAACCTTTTATAACGAGAAATATTGTGGGCCTCGTCAAGAATAAAAAGGAGACATTTGTCAGGGTTAGAAGGCGGGGAACATACGGAGCCTGTGCGAAATATAACGAAGTAGGAAGCAACGTAAGCAAAGTGTCAGGGGGGATAAAAGGGGTCACGAAAAGTAATTGACAAATAGGGTGAAGGAAATTCCCAACGCTTTTAATATGTACATAAAAAGCAAGAGTGTAGCCAGCGAAAGGGTTGGCCCACAGTCGGGAGAGGGAATCGATGTGTGGAACCAGTGAAAATGAGCGAGGTACTAAATGTATACTTTGCAGCAGTATTCACCAAAGAGAAGGAATTGGTAGATGTTGAATCGGGAGAAGGGTGTGTCGATAGCTTGGGTCAATTAAGGTCCATAAAGAAGAGGTGTTGGGCGATTTGAAAAATATTAATGAAGATAAGTCGCCAGGGCCTGATGGGATCTAACCCACAATTCTGAAGTAGACAAGAGAAGGAATTGCTGACGCCTTAACAGAAATCTTTGGATCCTCAATGTCTTCAGGCAATATAACGGAGGGCTGGAGAGCAGCCATTGTTGTTATTTGTGTAAGAGCATAGCCAGGATTATCCTACAAAATACAGGCCGTTGAGATTTACCTCAGAGGTAGACAAATTAGTGGAGAGGATTATTGGACACTCAATCTACTGCCATTGGGAAGCAAATGGACGTATTCTTGAGTGGAAGAACGGTTTTGTGAATGGAAGGTCGTGTCACAGTAACTTGATAGAGGTTTTCGAGGAGGTCACAAAGATAAGTGATGCAGGAAGGGCAGTGATTGTTGTCGATATGGACTCCAGTAAGGCCTTGACAAGGTCCCTCATTAGGAAGTCATACAACACCAGGTTAAAGCCCAACAGGTTTGTTTCAAACATTAGCTTTCGGAGTACTGCTCCTTCCTCAGATTAATTAATCGGTATGTTCCAGAAACATACATATAGACCAATTTAGAGATGCCGGACAATGCTTAGAATGCGAGCATTTGAAGGGAATTAAATATTTACAGATCCAGAGATAAAGGTAACCCTAGGATAAAGAGGTGTGAATTGTCTCAAGACAGACCAGTTGGTCGGATTTAGCAATCACAGGCCAGATGCTGGGCGATGAATTTAATGCGACATGAATCCCAGGTCCTGGTTGAGGCCGCACTCATGTGTGCCGAACTTGGCTACAAGTTTCTGCTCAGAGATTCTGCATTGTCGCGCATTCTGAAGGCCGCCTTGGAGAATGCTTACATTCTCACTTGACTGCTGAAGTCCTTGACTGCTGAAGTGTTCCCTGACTGGAAGGGAACATTCCTACCTGGAGATTGTCGCACGATGTCCGTTCATTTGTTGTCACAGCGTTTGCATGGTCGCGCCAATGTACCATGCTTCAGGACATCCTTTCCTGCAGCATGTGAGGTAGGCTGCATTCGCCCAGTCGCACGAGTAGGTACCGTGTACCTGTTGGGTGGTGTTCTCACGTGTAATGGTGGGATCCATGTCGATGATGTGGCACGTCTTGCAGGGATTGCCGTGGCACGGTTGTGTGGTGACGTGGTCAAAGGTTCTGAAGGGTGGGTAGTTTGCTGCAAACAGTGGTTTGTTTGAGGTTGCACGGATGTTCGAAGGTAAGTAATGGGGGTGTGTGGATGACGTTGGCAAGATGTTCATCTTCATCAATGATGTGTTGAAGGCTGCGAAGAATATGCCACAGTTTCTCCGCTACGGCAAAGTACTGGCCGACGAAGGGTACGCTGTAGCTTGTGTCCTGCGTTTGTCTTCTGCGGATTCGCTACGGTTTTTTGCTGTGGTGCGTTTGAACTGTTGGCCAATGAGTCGAGCGCCATATCCCGTTCGTACAAGTACATCTTTCAGCGTCTGTAGATGTCTCTTATTATTCTCCTCGTCTGAGCAGATCCTGTGTGTATGGAGAACTTGTCCATAGGGGATGGCTTATTTAATGTGTTTCGGGTGGAAGCTGGAGAAGTGGAGCATCGTGAGGTTATTCGTGGCTTGATGGAGATGAGTGTGTGATTTTTGAGAGTAGTCCATGGTGAGTCTGATGGTGGAATGGAAACTTATCGATGTCATCGTGTATGGTCTAGGACAACTCATCGCGGCCGGCTCATCGCGGCCGACTCATCGCCGCCGACTCAGCGCCAGCCCAACTCATCGCCAGCCCAACTCATCGCCAGCCCAGAATAATAATAAAAACAAATACATAACAAGTAATTACCGACTAACTAGATCCACAAATTACTCAATTACCAACGCAACGCCTCTTCATACATAACAGTTAATTACCGACTAACTAGATCCACAAGTTACTCAATTACCAACACACCTATTTGTCAACAAATAAATCTGCTCCTCCACGTAACACGTAATAACCGAACTAGATCCACAAATTAACTTCAGGACAGGAACTTCAAATTTATTTCTTCCAATTTTAACCCTTTACTTCAATTTTAATTCTTCCAATTTCAAAACCCTTTACTTCAATTTTAATTCTTCCAATTTTAAACCCTTTACAATGGAGCAAATTTTAAGTCAGCGAGGCAAAGAAAAGTTTTCTCATAATGGATAATTGTTCATTTTTGATAAATTAAGTAAAACCGAAGGCGATTTGATGTTTTGGCGATGTGAACAGCTCAGCAGTTGCAAAGCAAGAATTCACACAAGATTTGGAAACGTAGTGAAATTCATAAATACTCACACCCAAGACTCTTCACCAATACGAATAGAAGTGGCAAGGACGACGACAAAAATTAAAACCCGAGCCGAGGAGAAAATGGAAAACCCAAGTGTATTGATTAATGAAGTTTTGGCGAATGTTTCCCAAGCGGAACAAGGATCACTACCGTGTGCGTCTGCTCTGAAGAAAGCAATGTGCATCTGCATATTTTGACTAAGGTCCGCCCAACTATCCAATCTATCTGCATTTTGCTGTATTCTCTTACTGTCCTCCTCGCTATCTGCAACTCCACCAATCTTAGTATCATCTGCAAACTTGCTAATCAGACCACCTATACCTTCGTCCAGATCATTTATTTATAATCACAAACAAAAGTGGTCCGAGCACGGATCCCTGTGTAACACAACTATTCACCTTTCTCCATTTTGAGACACTCCCTTCCACCACTACTCTCTGTCTCCTGTTGCCCAGGCAGTTCTTTATCCATCTAGCTAGTACACCCTGAACCCCATACGACTTAACTTTTTCCATCAACCTGGCATGGGAGACTTTATCAAATGCTTTACTGAAGTCCATGTATATGACATCTACAGCCCTTCCCTCATCAATTAACTTTGTCACTTCCTCAAAGAATTCTACTTGGTTTGTAAGAAATGACCACCCCTGCACAAAACCATGCTGCCTATTACTGATAAGTCTATTTTCTTCCAAATGTGAATATATCCTATCCCTCAGTATCTTCTCCAACAGTTTGTCTACCACTGACGTCAAGCTTACATGTGTATAATTCCCTGGATTGTCACTGCTACTCCTCTTAAACAAAATGACAACATTAGCAATTCCCCAGTCCTCCGGGACCCCGCCCGTGCTCAATAATGCCGCAAGGATGTTTGTTAAGGCCCCAGCAATTTCGACGCTCGCTTCCCTCAGTAACCTGGGATAGATCCCATCCGGTTTGGGAACTTGTCCACCTTACCGTCTTTTAGAATACGAAAGGCTTCGCCCTGCCTGATGACAACTTGACCCAGAGTATTTAAATATCCAGCCCGAGCCTCAACATCCGTCATGTCCCTCTCCTAGGTGAATACCGATGCAAAGTATTCATTAAGAACCTCACCCATTTCCTCTGACTCCACGCAAAAATTCCCTCTTTTGTCTTTAAGTGGGCCAATCCTTTCTCTAGTTACCCTCTTGCTCCTTGTATACGAATAAAAGGCTTTGCGATTTTCCTGAACCCTGTTAGCGAAAGATATTTCACGACCCCTTTCAGCCCTCTTTATTGCGCGTTTGAGATTTGTCTGACTTTCCCGATATTGCTCCAAAGCTTCTTCAGTTTTAAGTGTTCTCGATCTTATGAATGCTTCCTTTTTCATCTGAGGTAGTCTCTCAATTCCACCCGTTATCCATGGTTTCCTAATCTTGCCATTTCTATCCCTCATTTTCACAGGGACATGTCTGTCCTGCACTCTAATCAAACGTTCGTTAAAAGACTCCAACATTTCAAATGTGGGTTTACCCTTAAACAGCTGCTCCCAGTCCACATTTAGTAGCTCCTGCCGAATTTTATTATACTCGGCCTTTCCCCAATTTAGCACTCTTCCTTTTGGTCCAATCTCGTCTTAGTCCATGAGTATTCGAAAACTCACGGAATTGTGATCGCTATTCCCAAAGTAATCACGGACTAAAACCTCAACCATCTGGCAGGGATCATTCCCCAACACCAGGTCCAGTATGGCCCCTTCCCGAGTTGGACTATTTACATACTTCTCTAAAAAAAACTCTTCTGGATGCTCCTTACAATTTCTACTCCATCTAGGCCTCCAACACTACACGAGCCCCAAATCTCCCATCAAAACCACCCTATTGCTCCAACATTTTTCTATAATCTGTCTGCATATTTGTACCTCAACTTCATTCTCGCTTATGGGAGGCCTGTAGTAAAGTCCCAAGAATGTTACTGTACCCTTCCTATTTCTTTGCTCTACCCATATTGCCTCAGTGCTTGAATTCTACATAGTGCCATCCTTAATCACAGCTGTAATATCATCTATAACGAGAAATGCAACTCCTCCACCCCTTTTACCTCCCTCTCTATCCCCCTGAAGCATCTATACCCTGGGCAATTCAATTGCCAGCCCTGCCCTTCCCTGAACCAAGTCTCAGTAATACCGATAACATCATATTCGTAGGTACTAATCCAAGCCCTAAATTAATCTGCCTTACATGCTACACCTCTCGCATTAAACAAATGCACCTCAGACCACCTGTCCCTTTGCGTTCATCATCTGTTCCCTGTCTACTCTTCCCCTTAGTCACATTGCGTTTATTATCTTGCACGTTACTGGCTTAAGTTACTGCCTCTTTACTGACCTCTAACTTCCTAATCTGTTTTCCAACCCCTGCCACACTAGTTTAAAACCTCCACAACAGTGGTAGCAAAAGCACCTCCTAGAACATTGGTTCCAATGCTGCCCAGGTGTAGACCATCCGGTTTGTAATGGTCCCACCGCCCCCAGAACCGGTTGCAATGTCGCAAAAATCTGCACCACTCCCTCCTGCACCATCTCTCAAGCCTCATATTAATTCTGACTATTCTTGAGTTTCTACTCTGACTGTCTCGTGTCACTGATACCAACCATGAGATTACTATCTTTGAGGTCCTACTTTTTAACTTATCTCCTAACAACCTAAATTATGATTGTAGGACCTCATCACGTTTTTTACCTATATGGTTGATGTCTGTATGCACCATGACAACTGGCTGTTCGCCCTCCCCCTTCAGTATGTCCTGCAGCCGATCTGAGACATCCCTGACCCGTGCACCCCGGAGGATCTATACCATTCTGGAGTCTCGTTTTCGACCACAGAAACGCCTGTCTAGTCTCCTTACGACTGAATCCCCGATGAGTATAGCCCTGCCAGACTTTTCTCCGCCCTTCTGAGCAGCAGAGCCAGCCACGGTGCCATGAGCCTGGCTACTACTGCCTTCCCCTGCTGAGTCATCTCCCCCAACAGTGTCCAAAACGGTATACCTGTTTTGGAGGGAGATGACCGCAGGGGTACCTGCACTGCCTTCCTGCTCTTTCACTGCCGTTTGGTCAACCATTCCCCGTCTCCCTCACCAATCCTAATCTGCGGTGTAACCGACACACTGAACGAGCTATCCACAACCTCCTCAGCATTCCGGATGCTGCAAAGTGAGTCCATCCGCAGCTCCAAAGCCGTCATGCGGTCTAACAGGAGCTGCAACTGGACAAACTTCCCGCACATGACGGAGTCAAAGGCATCGGCCGCGTCCCTGAACTCCCACATTGAGCACGAGGATCATAACACGGGTCTGGGATCTCCTGCCATTTTTACCCTTTACCTTAACTTACTACAAATATAATACCAAATAATTAATAAGTGCAACGAATAAAGATTTTACTTACCAAGCACAATACTTACCAACAAAGGATGAGTTAAATTTCTCCCAGCGACTTGGAGCACTTTCCTTACCAGCCAATCAGGTCACTGCTTTGCTGTGATGTCACTCTTCAAGGTAAGTTATACAAGTTTAAAGAGGTAAACTTACCTTTCCAGCAGACCCCGGGTTACTGCACCCGCCAAATTCTTAAGGCCGCTGATCCTTATCACCACAGCTTTTTTGGTTAAAGGAGGAGCGAGGTGGGAGACACTGCACGTGTATTGTTTCGGGTTTAGCCGCTGCCCAACTATATCTGTTCACTCACCTTCCAAGAGCGCAATTCGACCGCTCCCGCTCAGCTCCTCCCACGCACCTCTCCTGCAAGGTAAGTTTTTAAAATCGGAAAACTTACATTTCCAGCAGCCCCCTGGTTACTGTTCTCGGAGAAAAAAAACACTCCACGCTCCTGATTCGACGGACTTCCTACAAAACTCAGCACCCCTGGTCCAGTTGAACCAAGAACATTCCTCGTCACAATGGGTGTCTCGGAACTATACACCAGCATCCCCCATGATGACAGCATTGCTGCACCAGCCTCAGTGCTCAACACCAGCAACTGCCAATCTCCAGTTGTAATTCGGCAACTCAGCCGCTTCTTTCTCGATCACAACGCCTTCCCCTTCGACAAAAACTCTTCATCCAGACACACGGAACTGCCATTGGGACGAAATTCGCACCTCAACATGCCAACATCTTCATTCACAAGTTTGAACAAGACGTCCTCCCCTCAGAGAACCTTGAACCACGTTATATACCGGATACATCGACAATCTCACAATGCTCCACTTCTCCAGCTCCCACCCTAAACACCTTAAAGAAGCCACCCGCTATGGACAAACCCTCCACATACACAGGACCTGCTCAGACGAGGAGCATAACAGACATCTACAGCCGCTGAAAGATGTACTTATACGAACAGGATATGGCGCTGGACTCAGCAATCAACAGTTGCAACGCGCCACAGCAAAAAACCACACCGACTTCCACAGAAAACGAACGCGGGACACAACCGACAGAGTACCTTTCATCGTCCAGTACGTTCCCATAGCTGAAAAACTACGACATCTTCTTCGCAGCCTTCAACACATCATCGATGAAGATGAACATCTTTCCAAGGTCAGCCCTACACCCCAACTACTTGCCTTCAAACAACCGTGCAACCATGGCAATCTCTGCAAGACGTGCCACAACATCGACATGGATACCACTATTACACGTGAGAACACCACCCACCAGGTATGCGGTACATACTCGTGCAACTCGGCCGAAGTTCTCACCCTCATACGCTGCAGGAAATTAGCACATTGTGAGACCTTGCTGACGCTGCGACAACAAATGAACGGATATCACACAACAATCACCAGGCAGGAATGTTCCGATCCAGTCGGGGAAGACTTCAGCTGTCAAGGGCATTCAGCCTCTGATCTCCGGGTAAGCGTTCTTCAAGCCGGCCTTCAGGACGCGCGGCAAAGCAGAATCGCCGATCAGAAACTTTCTCGCAAAGTTCCGCACTGATGAGTGTGGCATCAACCGGGACCTGGGTCTCATGTCGCATTACATTCATCTCCCACCATCTGGCCTGGGCTTCGAAATCCGACCAACAGTCCTGGCTTGAGACAATTCAAACTCTTTAAACTGGGGTTACCCCTATCTCTGCATCTGTCATTATTTCATTACCTTCAAATGCTCGCATTCTAAGCATTGTCTGGCGTCTTTGAATTTGTCGATATATAAGTTCCTGGATGATACCTCTTCATTCTCCTGAGGAAGGAGCAGTGCTCCGAAAGCTAGTGTTTGAAACAAACCTGTTGGACTTTAACCTGGTGTTGTATGACTTCTTCCTGTGCTCATCCCAGTCCAACGCCGGCATCTCCACATCAAGATCCCTCATGGCAGACTGGTACAAAAGGTGAATTCACACTGGATTATAGGTGAGCTGGAAAGACGGATAGAGAACTGGCGACGGCAGTGAGGCAGACTGTAGCAATGGAAATGTGCTTTTCTGATTGGAGGGCAGTGGTGTTACGCAGGGTTCAGTGCTTTGACCTATGCTGTTCGTAGTATATAAAAATGATTCGAAGCAAAATGTAACTGGTCAAATTAGGACATTTGCGGACAACACAACGATTGTTGGAATTGTGAATAGCGATGAGGACTGCCAATAGATACAGCACGAGTTAATTCCTTTGGAGACTTGGGTGGAGAGATGGCAGATGGAGTTTAATCCGTACAAATGTCAGGTTTTGCATTTTGGAAAGTCTTGAGCAGGTAGGGAATATACAGTGAATGGTATAACCCTCTAGAGTAGTGGCCGTTAGAGAGACCTAGGTGCACAGGTCCACAGGTCACGGAAAAAGCAACACAGGTGGAGACGGTAGTCAAAAAGGCATACGTCATGCTTCATGCTTGCGTTTATTGGCGGGGGCATTGAGCATAACAATTGGCAAGTCATGTCGCAGATGTATAGAAAGTCAGTTATGACACACATGGAGAATAGCGTTCAATTATGTTCGCCACACCACCACACGTATGTGGAGGCTTTTGGGAGGGTGCAGAAGAGATTTACCAGGCTGACTGGAGTACATTAGCTATGGGAATAGGTTGAATTAAATCGTTTTTTTCGCACAGGAACGACGGAGGCTGAGGGGCGACCTGATCGAGGTCTACAAAATTATGACGGGCAGTGACAGGGTCAATAGTCAGAGACGTTTTCCCATGGTTGAGTTGTCAATTACGAGGGGCCATAGAATTAAGCTGTGAGGGCCAATCCTTATAGGAGATTTACGAGGCAAGGTTTTTCCACAGAGCATATTGGGTGCCCAGAACTCCCTGCCAGAGAAGGTGGTGGAATCAAGGACGCTAGTGACATTTAAGGGACATCTTGATGAATACATGAATCGGATGTCAATAGAGAGTTACCGACCACGAAAGTGTAGAAGGTTTTCGTTTAGTCATGCAGCATGGTCGGCACAAGCTTGTTAGGCCGAATCGTAAAATACCCTTATGCTATGTTTTATATATCCGTTTTGAATTTAAGCACCTCAACCGGTAACGTTTCCTTCGTTATTTTTCATTTTACCGTTTCTCCAAATGTTCCTTATCTTTGCACGTATAACTTCATGTAATAACCTACTCCGTTGCTTTCCATTTGTGTTGTTACCCCCCGTTATATTACTTTCAATATTTCTGGGGCTATTCACTAAGCTCTCGTCTCTCACGTTGCGCTGTACTGTGGCTCATTTTGATTTTTTTCTGTGGCTTCCCTGCCTGACACTCACCAAAGTGCCGTTTTGTTGTGTTCCCGTTTAACTTCCCTCCGACGTCCTGCATCGGTACCGACCCCCTGCCACATTAGTTTAAAGCCTCCCCATCAGTACTGGTAAAGACCACCCCGAGGACATTATTTCCAGTCCCGCCTTGCTGCAGACCATCCGGTTTGGACTCGTCTCACCTCTCCCAGAAACGGTTCCAAAACCTACGAATTTGAATTCGTCCCTCTTGCACCTCTCTCGAGCCAGACATTAATCTTATCTATCCGGATAGACCTACTCTGACTCGCTCGTGGCACTTTCAGATATCCTGAGATTACTACCTTTGAGGTCGTACTTTGTGTTCAACTCCTAACTCATTGCATTTAGCCTGTACAACCTTATCCCGTTCTTTACCTATATCGTAGGTGCCTTAATGGACTACAACAGCTGGCTGTTCACCGCACCACACCCCCTCCTCACCAGTATATTATGCAGGCGCTCGGAGATAATTGTGACCATTGCACCAGTGAGTCAACATACCATCCTGGAGTCCTGATTGCGTGAGGTATCCCTTGCGATTGAGTCCCCTATCAGTATCGCCCTGCCACACTTATTTATGCCCTCCTGCGCAGCAGAGCCAGCCACGGTACCATGAACCTTGAAGCTGCTGCCTTTCCTTGCTAAGCCATCTCACTCAACAGTATCCAAAGCGGTGCATCTATTTTGCAAAGTGATGACCGCACTGAATTACTCCTCTTCCTCTTACATTTGATCACCCATTTTCTATCTTTCTCACTCCGTTTCACCAGCAGTGTGACCAACTCAGCGAACGTGCTATCCACAACATCCTCAGCATCGCGTATGCTCCAAACTGAGTCCAGCTCCAGAGTTGCCAAGAGGTCTACCAGGAGCTGCAGCAGGACACACGTCCTCCACGAGAACGACCCAGGGTCAGTGAACGTCTCCTTCAACTCCCACATCTAAAACGAGGAGCATGGCACGGGTCTGCGATCTCGTGCCATGTCTTAAACCTTAGGTTAACTTTACATCGCGGCTCATTTTGGAATAATAGTTCCCTATACAGGATCAACAGACAGCGACTGGTCGCTTTCAATTCCGGAAAATGGTGGCTGTCGGTACATTGCTCACTTTCATCTTATGAAGAATAAATTGCTGTTGTCTTAACATTTCATATTCTTGCGAATGATGGCGGGACAGTGACAGAGTGGTTACCACTGCTGCCTTCCAGTCCTCGGGATCCGGGGTACAGTTTTCTCCCGGTTTCTGGTTTTGTCTCCTTTTATTTGCGTGGGCTTACTTCTATCGACCAAAGTTCTTCAGAATAAATTGCTTGGCCATGCTAAATCTGCCCTCCACAGGGATGAGGGTAGTTCGATGAGCCATGGTAAAATTACCCCTTTGCCTCAAGAGATTTGCAGTTATAGCACAGTCATTATAGGACTGTTGCTTCACAGCGCTTAGGTCTAAAGTTCGATTCCCGGCCTGGACCATGCAGAGCCTGCATGAAAAGTATGGACGTTATGGTTCCTTGTGTGAACGACATAAAACCTTCCACTCTGATACTCATTCAGCAATACTCCCAGGGAATTGTTGTTGATGTATTATTATATTATACAATGCTAAATGCGGCCACAGTTCAACAGTCTACAGGCAAACAAACAGAAGGTCTCTTGTTATTGCGCTTAGAAAAACATCCACGTGAGATTACTCCCATATTCCCATTCTTCCCATACCACTGATGATCTCCAAAACCCGTGAAATAAATTGTTTTACACATTTAGAGTACCCTATTCTTTTTTTCCAATTAGGGGGCAATTTAACGTGTTCAATCAACCCACATTGCACATCTTTGGTCTCTGGGGGCGAAACCCGGGGAGAATGTGCAAATTCCACAAGGAGAGTGACCCAGAGCAGGAGTCGAACCTCGGATTTTGGCGCCGTGAGTCTGCAGTGCTACCAATGCGCCACCATGCTGCCCTAACAGCCAATGATTAAAACAATACAATGTAATTTCCAGTATTCGCTCAGCTAGTACATCGTGGATTACAGCAACTCGGTCGTTCAAAAATACTTCTTGAAACGATGCCTCTTGTTTTTCAGTGACCTTCACGGCTTTACCGAAATACGTCATGAAGTTTAAAACTATGTTCACGTGGAAGTGTGCGCAGCTGCATCGATGGGAATGCATTTCCAACCACACATTTTTGTTGACTGAATCTTTCAAACACATTACCCATTACCACTAACATCTAGAATGACAAGAACAGCAGATACCAGAGGACCCACGGCAGGGCATAAGCAGGGCAGCACGGTAGCATCGTGGATAGCACAATCGCTTTACAGCTCCAGGGTCCCAGGTTCGATTCCGGCTTGGGTCACTGTCTGTGCGGAGTCTGCACATCCCCGTGTGCGTGAGTTTCCTCCGGGTGCTCCGGTTCCCTCCCGCAGTCCAAAGATGTGCACGTTAGATGGATTGGGCATAATAAATTGTCCTTAGTGTCCAAAATTCCCCTTTGTATTGGGTGGGGTTATGGGGGTAGTGTGCGCTTTCCAGGAGCCTGTGCAGACTCGATGGGCTGAATGGCCTCCTTCTGCAGTGTACATTCTATGTTAATTCTATGACTCAACCAGCTGAAGGTTCCCCTCCAAGTCAACCTTGCAATATATCACATTTCCTTCATTGTCGCTTGGGCATAATCCTGGAACTCCCTCCCTAACTGCACAGTGGATGTGTCTATCCCACGTGGACGGCGGCGGTTCAATAAGGTAACTCCTACCACCTTCTGAAGGCAAACTTCGAATGGGAAGAAAATGCTGCATAGCCATCAGTAAATTAAATTACAATAGACAAGTCATTAATTTACAAAAGACATCCACCGCAGTCTTGGGCCAGTGCTCTTCATGAGATGTGGCGTGCAACCAAATGGACTTTACTGATGGAATTGTAGGTTTGTAACTCAGCGACAGTGAATGTACATACACACAGTTCCAAGTAAGGGCGCCGTTTCTCTTGCAGGGGAGCATATAGGCGTTTTTATTCTCAAGCATCTCCTGAGCGTGTTCTGGGTGGTGGAAGGCATGGCTTTAAAATGTGTAGCCGAAGTTCCGTTGTCGAGAAGCCGCACTCCACATCGCAATCGGTACACACTGTTGCCGTCGTCTTATTGTTTGTTGAGGGGGAGAATGTTTAAAGTGGCATTGGAACTTTTATTTCTGATGATTCGAGTTTGTTTGATATTTTGGGAGCACCACATAAACAGGTGATGTGTATTGCACCAAGCCCTGAAAGATGTATCGCGATTCTGTTGGGGATGTGGAGACTTCGAAGTTGAAGTAATTTAGGGAAAATTCCCAAATTCGATGTACTCCTCGACCCATGTCATTTCAGTCAGCACGGCGTTCAGCTTCGAGCGAATTGTAAATTAATAAAGGGACTTAAGAAACTGGTCCAGGGGGCTTCATCGATAGTAATGTTACTGAATGTCAAGTGGAACTCTTGTTCGCGATAACATGTTATACTGCTTTCGTAAAGTTGATTCTTTGTTTGCTGCCGAATATAATCAGTCTGGAATGGTGTGTGTCGATCATGTCGGAGAGGGACATGGACGGTGGATGTATGTGAAGTGTGTTAAATTTGTATAACATTGAGGAATGATCATTGAACATGCGCAATTCTGAAAATTATTTATGGAAGGGCAAGTATTCAGCAGCTGAATCGTTGGGCTTTGGAAGCGCCACTCCGCAGTCCATGGCGTAATGCCCCTGGCCAATTGATTAACCCATCTGTTAGGATTCCAAACAGGTCTGAAGAATGTCTGTTGATTTATATGGCTTCAGTTTTAACCGTGCTGCTTACCACCACGGTATATTAAATCATTCGTTGATAGAAATAGCGGACACTTTTATCTCCCAGCATTAGCCCAGCTGGATTTGCCTCATTTATGCACGTGTTGTATTGAGATAAAGAGTTCAGAGTCCCACGCAGAACCGAGACTGAGGATTACTAAACAATTTTGCACCCTCATTACGCTCAGTCGTAACTGCCCTCCATCAAGTTTCCTATGTTCGAGATTCGGAATATATGTGTTCTATTATTTTATAGTTTGGAGAGAGTTATATAAAGGGATGACAGTGGACAGACAATGGCAAACATTCAAGGAAAGCATGGAGGAACTGCAGAAACTGTTCATTCCTGTGTGGCCCAAACGCAAAGGGGGTAAGACGGCCAATCCATGGCTTACTAAGGAAATTAGAAATAGTATCCGAAACAACGCAGAAGCACACGGATTAGCCAAGATAAAAAAAGGACAGAAGATTGGGAACAGTATAGAACTCAGCCAAGGAAGACGAAGGGATGGATTAAGACGTGTTAATTGCAGTTCGAAACTGAGCTTTCAGGGAACATAAATAATGACGCGAAGTTTCTACAGATATTTTAATAGACGGAGATAGGTAAAGAGAAATGTAGGCCCAGTACAGACAGAACAAGGGAATACGTAATAAGGGACAAAGAAATGGCTGAGCAATTGAATACATACTTTGGTTCTGTCTTCACAGATGAGGAAACATCAGATCCCAGAAATGTTGGAGAATGAAAGTTTTAGTGAGAGGGAAAAACTGACAGAGACCAACATTAGTAGATAAATGGTGCTGTGAAAACTGATGGGATTGAAGGTGGATAAGTCACCAGGGCCCGAGAATCTGCATCCCAGAGTACTTAAGGATGTGGCTCTAGAAATAATGGATTCAGTGGTGGTCATGTTCCGGGATTCTATCGACTCTGCAACTGACATTTCCCTGCAGATCGAAGGGTAGCTCATGTCACTCCAATTTTCAAAAAGGTAGTTAGAGAGGGAATTATTGACGTGAAAGCCTAACATCGCCAATGAGGAAAAAGGTTGATCCATTGTCAAAGACTTTATAGCGGAACATTTAGAACGCAGTGGGAGGGTCAGTCAGTATGAGCACGGATTTATGTGGTATACTTTCAGAAGGCATTTGACAAAGTCCCACATCTGAGATTACTGTGCTAAATTAAAGCGCATAGGATTGTTGGAAATGAATTGAGGTAGATATCAAACTGATTGGCGGAGGTGAAACAAAGTGTAAGAATTAATGGGTCCATTTAAAATTGGCAGTCAGTAACCACTGGGGTACCACAGTGATCGGTGCTGGGACCACAGCTTTTCAAAATATATATTAATGATTTCGATGACGGATAAAACATAACATCTCAAAGTTTTCAGATGATACCAAATTAGGTGGTTGGGTGAATTGAGACGAGGATGCCAGGATCCTGCAGCATGATCTGGACAGTTTGGGCGAGTGGCAAAACCAATGGAATGGCAGGTGCTTCATTATTTGGATAAGTGTGAGGTTATTCATGTTGGAAGAAAAAACAGGAAGGCTGATTTACTACCTAAATGGTTGTAAATTGGCAGAGGGGTATGTGCAGTGGCACTTGGGTACCAATCTGCACCGCTCGCTGAAGGTAAGCATGCAGTTGCAGCAGGCAGTCCTGACGCCTATTATTATGTTGGCCTTCATTGCAAGAGATACCAAGTGTCGAAGGATCGATGTGTTTCTACAATTGTATAGGGCCTTGGTGAGGCCATATTTGGAGTATTGTGTGCAGGTTCACTATCCTTCTCTGAGGAAGAATGTTCTTGCTCTTGAGGGAGTGCAGCGATTGATTACCAGACTGATTCCAGGGATGGCGGACTGACATATGAGGAGAGATTAACTAGGTTGGATTCTTCTCGTTGGAGTGCAGAAGAATAAGGGTGCATCTCACGAGACTTATAAAATTCCACCACGCCAAGACAAGGTAGATGCAGGGAAGATGTGACCATGATGGGCGTGTTCCAGAACCAGGGGTCACAGCCTGAGGATTCAGGGTAAACCATTTTGGACAGACAGAAGGAGACATTTTTACAAACAAAGAGAGGTGAGCTTGTGGAATTCATTACCACAGAAACTAGTTTTTACTAAAACTCTGAATATATTCAAGAGGAGTCTGGATATAGCTCTTGGGAAGGCTATGGCGATGCTATGAAGAGAAAGCAGGATTAGTTTATTGAGTTGGATGATTAGCCGTGATTGTGATGAATAGTGGAGCAGGCTCGAAAGGCCAAAATGCCCCCTCCAGCTCCAATCTTCTATGTATATATGGTTGCATCGTCACTGGGCACCTTAATATATTGATGGGACAATTCCAGTGTTAGTTGTGCTGGAACAACATACAGAGTTGTGCTGATGATTCAGAACCACAGACCTTTCGGACAGGTGCCGGAATGCTGCCACAAACGGTCTGCGGCCCTCAGAAGGAGATCGGGATGGATAATGAAGCTGGCAATGTTGATAAGAAATGTTCGAAACCGTTTTTGTGATTTTTGGTTTTACTTTACCACTTACGGGCTGAGATACAGTTCATTGAGGATGTAGATATCTATAACGTATACACATCCCGCGAGTTGCAAAATCTCTATAAAGATTTACCAGCGGAAATGGTAGTACGGCAGATTCATTGTGTGACGTTTCTAGTTTGTCCCACCGATTACATCGCAATGTCGTGTGCGATAATACAAAAAAACCCTGTTACGTACACACGTGCTCGCAGTTCACACTATCGATGGCAACGTCATCATTCCGAGTCTCAAATATTTGGGGAATATGGCTGAAGTCAATATCTGACAATTACCATTTTTTATTCCATGGACAAATGTTGATGCGGCCAATGAACCTGAGCACATTGCAGTTGAAAGATTTACTTGGTTAATGGTGCACAAATGGTTTACGGATCTGCGGTCTCTGGAATGTTGGACTACGGGTGTCAAGGTGATGAAAACGAATATTGTATCATAGATGTGGGCAATTCTTCTCAACGACCATTGCATCGGTCTGCTCTGGATATCATCAGCGTTTTTTCGAAAGTCATGTGATTGAAACTAACGTTCAGAAATGAAGTTTGAAATATCTCGAACAAAAATCCATCCGAATGCATCCGAAGGTCATGAAACAGTTGGGATGATTATTGCTGAATGTTTAGAATGCACTGGTGCATCTGGAACCCTGCCCGATGGCCATGCACTGTAAGAGGCTTACCAACTCCATGAAAATGTCTTCTGTGCAAAGCTGCTGAATAATAAATGAATCTACAAGTCACCAGGTCTGCCCCGAAGTAGGAAAAGAAATTGGTTACATTTAAACCAAGAAATGCAGCTTTGTATTTGTCTTTGCACGTGTGGTACCGTTGGAGCGCCACTTGAGGTTGACCGTGCAGTGAAAAATCGAGTGTTCTTCCTTATTATGAATTCACAATTAAAAGAAAACGCTGCTGGAGTTTATCAATGTGAGGAAGCAAATGCCTAAGTTGTGAAAATAAAACAACCTTTCAGAAAATATCAACTCCTGATTGGAGCGATGGTCACACATTCTCCACGCAGTACAGCTTAGTGCCTGCAGGGAATCTCAGATCACAATAAGAAGTCAACCGTGTTGATGTACATTTGATATTATAGGTTTACTCGAAACTTTAAACACGGGATATTTCTTTCCTTATAGAGCATTACTACCAGATGGCAAAATGAGAAAAGATGCCTCTTGGACATTCTTAATATTAAAATATTGTTAAAATACAATTAGAATATATACTGATTTGTTGTTCCTTTTAAGGGACAATTTCGCGTGGCCAATCCACCTACCCTGTATATGTTTTAGCGTTGTGGAGGTGAAGCCCAGGCAGACACGTGGAAAATGTTAACAACCCCCCACTGAAAGTGACCCGGGGACGGGATCGGATACAGGTCATCGACGCCGTGAGACACCATTACTAACCACAGAGCCACCGTGCTATCCTTGTATGAACATTTTAATTGCTGAACCATTATGTTGATTTATATTCCCCGAAACCTGTGCGGAATATGCTGCCCGTCTAACCTGCGTCGTTTCACGCTTGAAGGGTCTGTATCCCACTAATAATATGCTGTTCATATATTTTCAAGACGCCCCTTGAAAGTCACGATCTTACCTATTTGCACCACCTCCACGGACATCGAGTTCCAGGCATCCACTGCCCTCTCTCTGTATGAAAACAACTCCTCGCACATCTCCTCTAAATTATCGCCCCTCATATGTTATATCTATGTCCCCGAGCAAGTGATTATTCCTCCCTTGAAAAAAGCTCCTGACTATCCACACTATCCATGCCTTCTTAATTCTATAGGCGTCTATCAGGTCGCCATCGACCCCCGTCGTTCCATTGAGAAAAACATTGATTATCCAACCTATACTCATATATTTTGCCCTCCATACCACGTTACATCCTGGTAAACATCTTCTGCATCGTCTCCATAGATTTGAAATCTTCCACGTAGTCTGGTGGACAGAATTGAATACTATATCCCCAGGGTGGCCTGGGTAAGATTCAATATAGCTGTAGCGGGACTTGTTGATTTGTATACCCAATGCCGAGGCCGATGAAGGCAAGCAGGCAAAGAAGTTACTGTGACAAGCCCCAAGGCGCCACATTCCGGCGCCTGTCCGGGGAGGCTGGTACGGGAATCGAACCGTGCTGCTGGCCTGCTTGGTCTGCTTTAAAAGCCAGCGATTTAGCCTGGTGAGCTAAAATTGTTAATTATTACAGTATGTTCCATGGATTGATGTATGGACCGACCTGCCAGAGCTTTAAGTAGAACATTACTTTTCACTGTACCTCGGTATACGTCAAAATAAACAAATGAATAAGTAAATAAATAAATAGGTAAACAGACAGATAGACAGATACTAATAAATAAGTACATAAATAAATAGAGAACAACAACATACGATTATGCAGATTTTTTGGACTAAATGGCATATATGTTCCCACTCTATCTTGCCCACGTTTCTTCAATCCACGTGCTGTTTTTTCCGTTTCAGACACGACTGGGATATTTCCTCAATATACTGTGTTTTGAAAGTTTACAACTAATATATTATCGTTCCTGGAAAATTATGTTAACGCCAGGTCGTGGAGCCCCTCATTTTCAGTCTGTTGCAATTTCTGTCACTCATATTCGTTCACCTCCAAAATTGTCTCTTGTTCAAAGATTGCATTCATTATCCCCTTCATTTAAATCCAACATTTGGACAAGAACTAAATAATTTGCATCAATATATTTATATCCGGCAATCATTTGCTGAAAAATGATATTGTCCAACAAATAAACTCTACTGTGAAAGTCATGGTTCAAAGGGTTATTTCATGTCTGATAAGCCCTTTTCTGTAGCGGCATCACCATCACCACAGCTGGCATGTATTCCCTGGAGGAGAGAACGTTCCTCGGGCTCGACATCATTGGAAATCTTTCATCGTGCTCATTTGCCTGACATGCGATATTCGGTGGGCATCCTTGAAGTCTTGTGTACCTTAAATCAAGAGGTTTAATCATGTTGATGTCTTGTGGGCAAGTGTGTCGCCATGCGTTAACGTCAATGTTGCATTTAATGACATCAGCCGAAACGGTTTCCTTTGAGCCCATGATTTGTCTTTCTATTGCTGCGAATGATACATAAATTATCAGTATTTAGCTGTGGTTACACGATTTTCGTTGATGCGCTGAACATTTGGACCATGCATTCTGCATGTTCCCATGACTGTATGTAAATTGACTGTATCGAGCCAGACTATTATTACAAGTTATGCTTGAAGCGATAATTCTCAGATGCCCGTACTTGATCATTTTCCTCCATCGTCATGAGCTGCATCCACGGGGTGATATTTCGTCTCTTAAGCGATGTTTCCAACCACTATCTCCTTAATATTAATTAGAACCTTGATTATGCGACAGGAACAACTTGTAATTTCCAAATATCATTTAGCGTTAAATTAGCATAGAAATTAAAGCGTATAACTGATCATTATAATTTCCCCTTCATCCTTCTGTTCAACTGAAAATTTCACCCACAGTACTTCGATATTTGACAATGCAGGAAAAGGATTCATATTTTATAAGAACCCTGACTGGAATGATTTTCGTACCTTCTGCTCGTGATGTTAATTATTAAACTGAACTTAGCAGTTTGAAACCAAATATTACTCGTTCTGTAATTGTCGTTCACGTGAGAGAGTAGCCACGCTTGTATCCATCCTTCCATGAAGGACATTCCGTGTAATTGGATACACACACCATCTGGCAATATTTTGTTCACACTAGACTATCGGTACTTACATGCCCATCTGGGTCATATTGCTTCTGCCATTGCAACGTTAATTAAATATTATCAGTCAGTAGACGACACAGAAACAAATGATGCAGCAATAAGGTTTTGGAACAACTGTCGGAAACAGCAACTTAATAAAATAGGGAGCAGGGATGGAAAAGAAACATTTGAAATGAGGGACTTCCGCTCCATGGACATACTATGATAATTGTTCCTATTTTAACTAAAGCAGTGAGGTGTAAAGGTGATTTGACAAATGTGTTAACGATAATGAATTGCTTTGATAGACGACAAACGGGATGAGAAATACGGAGAAATTGGAACATTAATGTTTTATTTACTATCCTGCAATGGAATGCATATTATAAAAATATGCCTCCATCAGATTCGATATTAATATGTCCAGAACTATTGTAATCTGCGGTGAGACTGATGTTTGAAAAATAACAACGATGGACGAAATGTATACAATTATGGATAAAGGTCGACTCACAAAAGGCAGCTCAAAGCGGAGTCCTGTAATTTTGTTATGCGTGGATTTTATAGTTGTATGATTGCAAGAGCCAATATTTGTTCAGCAGAAAGTTACCAAAACGAATGACCAAGCTCTTCATTACCTGTATCTGTGCTTCCCATCTTTCCATCTGAAAAAATAAAAATAAAATTGTTCTCGATTGCTTTTGCAGCCTGAAATCAAGCGTGGGATTTAAGCAGTAAAACGCCGAAACGTAGAACGTCCATGATCGTATAGAAACACATATTAGCAATGGACTGTGCAGCAAGATCATAATCGTCGTGATGCAAGGAACACGCAGCGGCATGAGAAATTAGATACAACAAGATGGTTGGACGTGTAGCTGGGGAGGAGCCTGTCTGTGCTGATGCCTTGTGGGTCCCGATAGATTTATCTAAATATAAGGACCCAATCAAGTAAAAGCACAGATGCAATTGCCGTGTGATTGTTACTGTACATGTACAAGATGCAGGAATTCGATAAAAGGCGTATAGCCATCTTGGAGAATTGCAGTGCGATAGTATACAAAACAAAGACTCCCAATTGTGCGCACCTTGTGCACAAGTATTCACCGTTGGGAACACCAACGCTGAGTGGCACAACTGTGTCACATCTATAGGATGCACTGTATAAACTCACCAAGGCCCCTGAGACAGCATGATCAAAATTGCGACCCAAGGATAATGCTGAAGGCACAAGGGGACACAACGAGCTACAGCTTTCCCACCAAGGCGCTGAGCATCTGCAATGCGAATATATCGTTTGGTCTTCACTGTCTCTGAACAGAAATACCAGAAATACCTGAATTGTCAGTTTGTGTTAAACGACGTGGACTTGCTTGGTTGAGAAATGAAGCACAAAGCCACCTCTCAAAGTATCATTACATGTATTCCTGGCCAGCGACATCCGTTATCCTGTTATGTAGCATTACAATTGTTTGGATTGTCCGGTCTCGCAGCTGCGTGCTTGAGGGCGGCGCTCTGTTCGCCAGCGCGTGACTCTCTCTTCTGACGATTTACAATGTGAATTTGTGCCATCACATTTGTGAAGAGTGATAGAAATGTGTCACATTTTTGGTAATGCGGGGCGCGGGGCATAGAATTAATAAGCTGACATTCAGAACCAAACCATTATGTGGATTTTGTTAACTTAATTTGAGATTGTATTAACCCTAAAGTGACCAACAACGAGGAAGCAATGCAATTGCACTAGAGGTAAAAAAAATTCTATGTTTTAATAAATTATGGATCATGTCGCAGCCGACATTTGGACGATTCTCCATAGTTCAACTATCTTCCAAAGTAGATGAGGATATAATAATTTATTGCATTGATGCACGAAACATGAAGGTATTCAGCCAGAAAATGTGCATACGTCGAGCGTCTAAGACGAGATGTTGTGACGTGACTGAGTGAAAGGCTTCGGGCAAGATTATCCGTTCCCCTTTCCGCATTTTTCTCGTCGGTGCGCTAATTGCTAGAGGCGGGTTTCATCAATAACCAAGCTTCCAATTGGATTCCCTATTCACCTTCTCCCATGTGGAGGAGAAATCTGCGGGCGGGGGTGCGCTGCCAGAAGGAAAAAAATCCCAAAGGCGGAGATTTCGAGCCTGAGAAACATGACGACTTGTTTCCATTTAAGTTGGCCAAGCCAGAAATATAAGTTCAGACCCACTCCTGACCTGACGTGTTACACCTTGTAAATGTTCGCTTGTTTTATATGTAATTATATGGATCACAGGGAAATATAAAAATATGCTTCGATTATCAGGCAAAATGACCCAAATGGTTGCGGTGAAGCTCATTCATTGACGGCTAACCTGGCCTCTTTTAGTTTGCAAATTGTGTCGTGAAGATGCCACATTGCACCATACATATCCTTCGTCGCTGAACACCGTCGATATTTCATTCTGGTCTTTTTCCTGCCAAATCATCATTTATTTCCCTTACATTCCTCGACGTTATCCGCTCAATCTTCCAGAATTGTAATTGCTTATATTATGTTCTTCACAAACTACTACAGTTTGCTTCCTGGGTGTTATTGCATTCTTGCACTTTACAGTGTCTACTTCGCACAGCCAAACCTAGTTTTAGCTGTTAATATTCGAACTATGTTTTCTCAATAGATATGTGTTTTTAAGTTTGAAAAGTACAATTCGATTCCGGACAAAATCTGATGATGTCCTTCATATGTTTATCAGCTTGTATGCCCTTTGAAATATGCACAGAATGTTGGCACTTATCTTGTCAATTAAGCTTGTGGCGTAAGGGAAAACAACAGTGAAATCAAATCATCTTCAGGATATGACTTGGTTCATATTGATGCCTCAATGCGGTACTCGTTGATACTTAAAAACTCAAATGAAAATAAGAGATGGTGGAAAGAGTTTTAACAGTTTTCAGGGCATTAAAACGTTATTATTGTTTCAGCTCTCAGAGGAAATAAAAATTGCCTCCATTTCCAAAGCTGTACCGGGAATAATGTTGAAGCGAGCTGGCAGCAAGAATAAAGGGAGTGCAAAAATAGCCACACCGCAATGTTGCCACCAATTCAGAGCGTGTACAATACAGCAATTGGTCAGTTAAATAACCACCACTGCTTATGGTTTTCCAGTGTGCTATTCCTGAAATTGAAATATTCCTCATTTATCTTTCTTGCCCCGTATCGTCCTCTTAAAGTAATTGTTCAATTCATTTATTTTTCATAAAATCGGTTGCATGTCCTTCACAATTCAAACACTGCATTTGTAGCTCATTTCCGCTGGACTTTACTTCATAAATTGGGCTTGAACAGCACAGTGGTTAGCAGAGTTGCTTCACCGTTGCAGGTCCCAGTGTCAAATCGTGGTGTGGGTCGTAGTCTGAGTGGAATCTGTATATTCTCCCCGTGTCTGCATGGATTTCCTCCGGGTGCTCTAGTTTCCTTCCACAGTCCAAAGATGTGGAGGTTAGGTGTATTGGCTACAAAAAATGCCCTTAGCGTCCAGAACGGTTGGGTGGGGTTACTGAGTTATGGGTCTACGGGGATAGGGTGGAGGCGTGGGCTGAAGCGGGGCGTTCTTTCCAACGGCCTGTTCAGGCACCATGGGCCGAATGGCCTCCCTCTACACTTTAATTTATATGATTATATAATTCTAAGATATTTAATTAATAAAATTAAATGTGTAATCCTTTATTACAGACCCGTATGCAGGTGAATATAATTTCTACTTCCAATGCATTTGAAGGGCGTTAGGACTGTCTTAAAACTGAATAGCTAGGATGGCACTGCAGCAGTTAGTTTACTTAGGATTAAGATTAATAACATACAAATATACCCAGTAATCATGATTAACCATTAAACTTTCATTTTCGGACACACATAGCAGAATACTTATGATGAGATTCTCACCAACGAACTTGCCCATATTTTCGAGGCACACGAGATGTGTGGCCATCAGAATACATGGTGAACGTCGTAAAAAACTTTAATCAGTGGCCCCAATATCCTCTGAAATTCTCCATGGAGTAAAGGGGATGACATTTCTGATATCCTTCCCCTCTGAAACAATCCATGGAGTGAAGAGGATTCCAGGATTCCAGATACACAATGGGTGGACAGGATTTGAATGCGATAGCAGAATGGCAATGTCCGGGAAAAAACAATGTCAGAATGGACAGAAACGTTTGGTAAACAAATGTGACAGGATAATATCATGGGTTAGTCACAAATTTACTGGATAGTTTGAAAATACTAGCTTCAATAATTAGATCAATTCCAACTGGGGTGGGCTATTGATTTTTGGAAATTGTCTAATTGATGTGTTTTTATCAGTGTTTAGTAGATCGATCTCGACATTATCCGGGTCCGTTTCTCGCGTACACGAAATCAAGCTTGAGTTAATTAAGCCGCCTTAACGAGGTTGTGTGTCGGTTCTGTTTATGAAGCCAAGCTACAACAATGAGGGAGGATCCCCAAGTTACGTCTGGTTCAGTACTCAAGCCTTGGAAACGCTTCGACAATTTTCTGTACAACAAGCAGTGTCGTCCACAGGATTCTTGGTGAATGGTGCGCCTCCTATTCAACTCAGTACATCTTAATTTCCCACTCAGTAGTTAGAAAAGTTGCGTATCAAACGGCCGGATGTATAAGTTGTGCCACCAGAACAATATGTGAAAGTTGCGAGTATGTAGCAGCAGACACATGCAACAATGAGAACGCTCTAATGTCAGGTGGGCAAAGACAGACTCTTCTATCAGGCCGATGTGCAGTTCAGGATAATCCACCACACGTTAAAACGACTGTACAGGGCAGGTTCCTGTCGCGACTGAATGGAGGCCAAATCAGGGAACCTCCAGAGTGGTGCAAATGAAATGCCAAGTCAGACGCTGCTGGTGCCATATTTCTGAGTCTTTCCGTACAACAAGATTTCAAGCCCCATTGCATGGAGCACCTATGGAGAAAATTGAACATATTCGATTGATTGGCAAAGTAATAGATTTAGAATTGGTTTAGTGGAAAACATGACAAAGGAGAACACATTGGAGCTAGAACGTTAAATATCTGAGCATGCTATTTATTGTTTTTTTAATTGCCGCGAAACATACGTGTAAATTAATTGAAAAAGGATTCATTTTTAAACTTATGAAAATTCAAACACCAGTTTAAAGTAGAAATGTTAAGCGTGTTCTGTAGGAGTTTAGAACAAATCTGAGAATTATATATCAGAGCATCCCCTTGGGGGAACAAAGGTTTGGTAGCTTATAATGTGTTTTATTGAAATGCCTTTGAGATTAAAATTTATTAAAGAACATGTGCTGTCCAAGAAATCAGGGGTTGAGGATTGGTTTAAATGAAATTAAAACATAAATGAATCAAATAACTAATTTAAGACTTAGAATGAAAAATTGTAGTGACCATTGATTAGTATTTGACCCAAAAGAGTGTCAGCTTGCCATACTGCACGAGAAGGCTGATGATAATCTGTGAACTTTATGAGCAAAAGTATCGTGTTTCGTTTGTATTGGGGTGATTCGTAGTCATATTAATCACGAATGTTTATCTTTCTGGGGAATTAACCTTTTGTTACCTTGCAGAAACCAGAATTGGAGAGAAGAAAACGCAAATACATTTTTATGATTTGTGTTGGTTATTTTTGTTTCAAAACACATGCTGTCTGAAGTTGCGATCGTGGCACTTTATCATTTTAGTGATTTAAGTGGAAACAGATGTCAAAAATCAGCAATCATGTTTTCTGGCCAGAGGCAGGATTCCAGGAGATTTCTGGACAACATGTGGGAATTTTAATCCAAATACACATTCACACGTGTATGAAAGAGGCCATTTTAATTCAATAGGACAAATTGAATTTCGGGTATCGAAAATGATGCTGGATGGTCCTGTGTTGGATTGATTTTGTGCTTAAACGTGGTGTCAGGTTGAAACAAATATTCTTGACGCAACTAATACAACTCGGAAGAAAGGGAAAAGATTTCGAGGGGTGCGGGGAATGGGTGTAATGTTGCGATTATTGACGGCCCTCATCGTGTTTTTGATTAAGTCAAACAAAGGAATGTTGAGACGTAATGACGTCCAGTTAAAAATACATTCCCCGCCTCTTTTTATACAGCGAAGAATTAACACCTGTTAACAGCTGAAGATTGGTTTAAGTGAAATTAGGGTTAGGGTTTTTTTTTCAAGAACTGCGAATATTAACTTTGAATTGTCAGTTATATCCAGCCTAATTAAAACTTGTTGTCAACTGGTGAATATGTTTTTTCGAGAGGAATTAAGAATTTTAACTTTGAATTATCAGCCATATCCAGCCTAATTAACCCATTTTGCCCTAACCAGAGTGGATCATTTGTGTATAACTTTTTCGGTAAATGCAAGTGGAACATGATTTACAATAGCTTCGAGAGTTTCTGAATTTAGAAGTGTCTTTTAATAGTTCAGCAACTTAGCATTGCTGCCTCATGTCGCCCTGGTCCCAGGTTCGATCCCGGCTCTGGGTCACTGTCCTTGTGGAGATTGCACATTCTCCCCGTGTTTGCGTGGGTTTTGTCCCCACAACACAAAGATGTGCAGGTGGGTGGATTGGCCCGGGTAAATTGCCCCCCGATTGGAAAAAATTATTGGGGTTCTAAATTCATGACAAAACATATAAAAATAGTGCAGCAACAGTCGGAATGATTTAATATCTAATCGAAGGGGAAGAAACCCTTGGAAACCCCAACAAAGTTAGCAAAGGGGAAGGGCTACTAAACGCAAATTAGAGCGGGGAGAGGGAGATTCCGCCTTTGTCCAATGTAAAACATGCAATGGTGGAAGCGGCCGTTCTGGGATTGCCGTACCTCAGTAAGCTATTCTAGATCCTCTGCCAGGAGGATATTGGAATGCAGGCCGCTGTAGTAGCCCAGAGGCATGGAGATAAATTAAGACCAGTGGGACATTACTCCGCCCAAATGGATGCGCTAGGCACAGACGCACATCAATGAGTGGGGACCTTGGTGTTCGCTTCATGATCAATAAATGCATCAGAACCCATCACACTGATGGGTTAGATAAACCTGCATAGTGCGCATACTATTGTTATGCTCCAAGAGGCTAGTAGGCTAAAGGGTGTCTCGGATAGTAGACGCTGAAAGTGGGAAACTTAAATGTTGCGTGGTGACCGACATGTGGAAATCTGTAAAGATATAAGGGAAAATCACGCGACAAAGAGAACGCTAAAAGTAATGGAGCCTGAATGCGTTGTGTGAGTTGCGGGAGACACTAGCTAAAGTTTGGCAGAAGATCGGCTAGTGGCAGTGGGAGTGAGCAACTTAGATGAGGATGGAGCATGGAATCATATAGGAGGAGAACCCCATATGTCATGGGCTGTAGTGGATAGTGAAGGTGAGTTGATTGCAGTATCCCCGGTAACCACTCAGCATCAATAGCTGAATTAACACATTTTACGAAGGCACTGAAATGTGGCAAGTGAACGCGAATCAATGCGTGCACTGACAGTAGGTACGTGTTTGGCGTAGCTCATGACTATATGGCAGCTTGGAGTAGGAGAGGATTTTGACCTTGAGTGGAGGATTTATATAGCTTGAGAATTTAATCAAGGGCTTGATCCTGTCCGCCACACTGCCCTTTGGAGCACCCGTGATTAATGCCCAAGCCCTTCGGAAAATTGAGAATGATGCACAGAAAGGTAACAGTTGTGCGATCAGGCAGCGGCAGATAATTACAGAAGGAACGGGTCGGGATGCAGAATCCAGGAATAGCACAAGTGCTATCCACAACAATGCTGATATCGATGTAAGGGAGGTGCAAGAAGAAGCGGCAGTGGAGGAAAAGGAGGGGTACAGAAATAAAGGGGGGTGGGGGTGGAGAGGCCATAGTGGAATATGGAGGAGAGAGGGAAAGATAATAGACCCCGAGGCCATGCACCAATCTCTGTTAGACATATACCACGGTCAAGCGCACAAAATGACAGAAATCTGATCATCTATTAAATGAATCTTGGTGATGGAAGAGAATGGGTAGGGATGTGACCAAATCCTGCCAGTGGTGCATACAATTCCAGCTACTGGAACTAGGCCTTCCCAGCAAGATAAAAATGGGAAGTTATCCCGGCCCAAGGGACTATGGGAAAATTTGCAAATTGATTTTACCGGGCATTTACCTCGCGAACCGGTTGAAATATATTGCTTGGGGTTGTGGATCAATACAACGGTGGGTAAGGGCAGCACGGTGGCCTAGTGGTTAGGACAACCACCTCACGGCGCTGAGGTCCCAGGTTCGATCCCGGCTCTGGGTCACTGTCCGTGTGGAGTTTGCACATTCTCCCAGTGTCTTTTTGGGTTTCACCCCTACAACCCTAAAAAAAATGTGCAGAGTAGGTGGATTGGCCATGCTAAATTGCCCCTTAATTGGAAAAAATAATTGGCTAATCTAAATTTATTTAAAAAAATAAAAAAATACAACGGTGGGTGGAAACATTCTCGTGAAAGGACCTCGCAGTTAATTCAGTGGCTTTGAGATTCGCTATTTAAATAATAGCAAGGTGCTATGCACCAACGTCTGGATTGCGACGAAGGGACCTATTTCACGAGGAAAGTCATGAATGAGGCTTTTAAGGTTTTGGGAATCCAGCAAAGATTCCACATGACGGAATGAAATGAAATGAAAATCTCTGATTGTCACAAGTAGGCTTCAAATGAAGTTACTGTGAAAGGCGCCGAGTCGACACATTCCGGCACCTGTTCGTGTAGGCTGGTACGGGAATACGGACATACCATCCCCAAACTTCGAGAATGGTACACAGGATGAACCAGATCTTAAACAAACATTCTTGTCGAAGCTATTTTACAGGAATGGAATAATTGGCTCCGGACACTGCCTGCAATATTGTTGCGAAAACACCCACCCTGCCCAAATACCAGTTTAGCGCCTTTTGAGTTAATGAAGGAAGAGCAATGTGCCTCCCGCAGGAGGTTATATATGGAGGCGCAGAACTTGAGGTAAGCAAAGTAACCGTGCTCCAATACATGGAAGATCTGGTAAACCAACTGCATGCCCTTAAGAGTCATGTAATTACGCAGCAACATCATAGAGATAGGACCAAACTACCTGGAAAGGAGAACTTCCCAAACTACCAATACCTGGGAATAGGATAATGTTCAAATTAATGACAGGTAAAAGGGGACTAGGTGTTCGAAGAGAGGGACATGTGCAGTAATCATTGCTGGACAAACATGTGCTTAATAGACGGGAAACCCAGCCCGCTGTAGCGGCAATGGACACAATTGAACCCATACCCGCATGAGTAGTCCCACAGTCATAATAATTGAAAGAACCCTCCGGTGGATCAGTGACCACAAGGAGCAGGGGGAAGCTGCTACATATGCATTATGAATTATCTGGGTTTGTATATGGGTCAGCAGAGTGGCTTAATATATGTGGCAAAGGCACAGATAGGGTGTATTGCGGTAGGTGTGTAGATTATGCAAATGATATAATACGAATTAAGCGTCGGAAAGTATTTGTTTACACCCACATGTTTCTCTTGGTAGCAAACTATGCCCCCCCCCCTTCCTCTCTGGTTGCAGCCATCGACATCGATCGCCTCGTCGGACATTGCTGAACTGAATAAAACAATGATCGCATGTCTGCTAATGTTACGCTGGTGCGTCGGGATTATGCAAATATTATGAGAGATGCTACGGTGAGGAGGTGGTATTGGTTTATATTATGACGGAAGTAAAGATGTATGCTCAAAGGGATCTCCATCCGTCCCTGCGGGACAAAATATGCCAATTGCGTGCAATTCCGAAACACTTAGGCCCTATTTCAGTTTGTTTTTAATTGCTTGCACGTTTTCCAGGAGCATGCTGGGGAGAGGAGTCTTGAAACAGCCTTGCTTCAGTTTCCCTTTCAGACCGCCATGTTGTCCGCGCTTCCTCGGTCGTCGGCTGCGGCTGGATTGTCGCGGGATCCGATGGGAGAAGTCCAGCCTTGTGGAAGGTTGGTGTTTGCGTCTGGCGGCGGTCGGTGTGGTAACGGCGACCAGTGTGCTGGTTATGTTCCCGGGGCCATGTCTGGCAGAGCCCCGAGCGCTGGTTGAGTACGTGGGGTTGCCGGGGAGCAGGGTTGTGATCTGGACGGGTCCTGGCGTTCTGTGAATCTGCCATTAACTTGTGACGAATCTGGGTCCTCGCGCGGGTTCCCCGCCATTTCGTGGGTTCTGGGACGCGGCGAGGTGCTTTCAGAGGCAGTTTGGGCTATGTCCTGTGTTCTGTTTCCTCCTTGGGCGGGTCAGGTCAGGTCTGGTCAGGTCTCTGGGCTAGTCTCTTCGGGTCGATTTGGGCCTGGTATCGTGGTCGGGGGGTTGTCTCAGGAGCACGGGGAACTGGCCCAGGCGGTCCGGAGCCTGGCGTTGGTTGTTCGGTTTGGCGTTTCGTGATCCGGGTCTGGTCCAAATCGAGGTCGGGGCTACACTTATAGTTTGTGCCCGATCCGCTTATATTTCATGGAGATCAGGTCGGGTCGCTGTCAAAAAGATTCCACATACCTCGGATGATATTCAACCTGTGCAAAAAAGATAAAATAGAGAGGATAGAAATGATGTTCGTGTTAGAATCTTGGCATTTCAGAATAAGTGAAGCGATTGGGTTTCTGAAAGTGCAGTGAAGGATATGTGCCAGGATTCCGGAAAGGCTATATACCTCAGCCAGCGAGTCAATAGACTTGTGTGGACGTAACTTAAACAGTGGCAGCCATATCAGGCAACAATTCAATAGTTACTTCTTGTAACAACTATGGCAAGCCACGAATTACGTGCGAATTGCCTGTGCATAATGTTGTTCCAAACAATGTATTACCATTGGCTATCATGAACCAAATATTTCCAGGGATGTGTCCATCATGGAAGCAGTTGACTTCTAGTTAACTAACGATGACCAACGGATTTACTTAAAGAACAACAGATAATTCCATGCTTCCCGCACGTGCAGGCCGATTGCGAAGGACTTAAGAAGGAGCAAATCACATTGAACATTTCTGGAAACAATGAGCTGGAGCTCATTCAGAGTCCCGCCGAGTAGGCTGAGGAACAGTTTAAATCACAGAACTTTTTCTCTAAAATATGGAATTGAGGACTTGAATACCAAGATCCATCCAAAGATACGCATCATATCGTACATTGTTGTAATTCTGCAGCTGTTCATATTGGTCATCTTCTTTATTACCCTCTGCTGCCTCAGACGCCGGAGAATTGCAGCGGCCCCCGAGATAATGAAAAGATCTGTTTCAGAACATACCTATTGGCGATTCCACACATAACCATGACTCCAACAATTGCTGTATGTTTATTTAATGGCTTATTCGTGGGCTAGCCAAGGGCCATAAGGGGGGATTAAAAGGGGTATCCAACGATCAAACATCTTAAAACTGACTATCCAGAATACTATGAGTGTAATTTCACATACGTTGGGCAGCACGGTACCATAAGTGGCTGGTACTGTTGCTTCACAGCGACAGTGTCCCAGGTTCGATTCCCCACTGGTCACTGTCTGTGCGGCGTCTAAATATTATCCACGTGTCTGAGTGGTTACCTCCGGGTGCTCCAATCTCCTTACACAGTCCAACGAAATGCAGTTTAGGTGGATTGTCCATGATAAATTGCCCAAAGTGACCATAAAGGTTAGGAGGGATTATTGGATTACGGGATAGGGTGGAAATGAGGGCTTAAGTGGGCCGGTGCAGACTCGATTAGCTGAATGGCCTCCTCCTGCCCTATATGTTCTCCGTTTGTTTCCTAAGGATTGAAATTAATCACAGAAATTATACCCAGTCATCATTATTTACCAATGAACCTGCATTTTAGGACATATCAGTGAAAATAATTTATGCTCTGCCGACAAATAGTGGCCAAAATGTATGGTGAGAATTAGGTTATCTCACTTGCCCATGTGTTTCGGTTTCATGGGATGTGTGGTCAGCAGATTACATAGTGGACGGTGTAAACAAGTTTTATCAGTGGCCCCCTATATCCTCTGAAACAATCAATGGAATAAAGAGGAAGCTGTTTCTGATATCCTGCCCCCATGAAACAATCCATGCAGTAAAGAGGATGCCAGTTCTGTCACCCTGTCCCTCGGTGGACAATGGCCGGACAGGATCTGACTGTGACACCTGCATGGGAATGTCTGGCAAAATTAATGTTCGAATGGACAGAGAATCATGGGAAAAAATAGGTGACAGGTTGCAGTTAATTCATGAATTGGTCACATTTTTACTGGATTGTTTGAACATGACAACGCCACGGATTGCATCAAGTACAACTTGGTTATTATATTGATTCTTGGAAATCGTATGATTGATCTATTTTTATTCATGTTGGCATTATCCAGGTTTATATCTCGTGTGCACAAAATCAAAGTTGGGTTAATAAAGCCGTCTTCACCAGGTTGTGTGTCTGCTCTGTTTATAATCCCAAGCCGTAACAATGAGAGAGCAAAGCACGTAAAGGCTGGCACAATACCCAGGCCTGGGAAACGCTGCTACAGTATATAACGATTCTGAAATAATTATGAACATCACAATCAAATTGACATCAAACATCAATGGTCTGTGCACAGCACCGGCATGTGGTGTCTCTCACAATGACTAAAATTATTCACTACTTGTACTACTTTCCACCAACTCTGACGTTCTGACGATGTCTCTGAACTGGTTCGGTAGTAGTCTTAATGAATCCCCACTGCATGCAATGTACTTTAAGGGTACAGAAACATATGTTTTCTATAAAATCTCTTCGAACTCATTAGCTCTGATGCACAGGACTAGAAAACTGTGTTTGAATCAAACTGAATTGCCTTATTCAATTGTATTCACGTAATAATATTGCACCATGATTATTTGGATGCAAGCACTAATTATTCCAATTGTTTACAATCACTTTATCAGACTGAATCCTGGGATGGTGGGACATACGTATGATGTTAGAATGAATTAGTTAGGATTATATTCACTGGATTTTAGAACAATGGGGAAGGATCTCACCGAAACCTGTAAAATTGTAACAAGACAAGAAAGGTTCGAGTCAAGAAGGATGATCCAAATTGTGGGTATGTCAAGATCCAGGAGTCACGGTCTAAGAATACTCCGTAGTAGATTATTTAGGACAGAAATGAGCAAGACGTCTTCATCTATATTTCGGTCGGCCTCGGAAATAGGTTACCATGGAAAGTAGTTGTGACAAAAACTGTGTGCTGGATTCACAGCTCGCGGGATATTCTATTGCACGCCCGCGCAGTCAAGACCAAGTATTTCCAGTGGGCATGGGGCTGCTCACAATGGGAATGCACTGCCTCGATTCTCCTGTTACCGATGCAAAAATTGCGAATCTCGATTGGCGGAGAGTAGCTTCCGACGCCAAATTGAGACAGGCTCCGGTTAGATGGCAAATCGGAATTCTCCGGTGTGCCGAACATTGCGCAAGTACAAAGCACGCCGCGCGGGCTGAAAGTACAATTGGCAGATTATGAGCGGGCCTAACACACAATGCTCTGGGGTTTTCATGATTCAACGCCTCCTATGGACCTTTTTCCAGACGGTGGCGTTCACTTTGAACACAGAGCATAGAGAAATACAGCACAGAACAGGCCTTTCGGCCCATAATGTGTGGCGAAATGTTGTCCTAGTTTAATCATAGTGTCCAAAATTCTATGATTATCTAAGGGCAATTGACCATGGCTAATGCACCCAACTTGCACATCATTGGACTGTGGGAGGAAACCGGAGCACCCGGTGGAAACCCACGCACACATGGGTAGGATGTGCAGACTCCACAGAGACAGTGACCCAAGGCAGAATCGAACCTGAGACTCTGGAGTTGTGAAGCAATTGTGTTATCCACGATGCTACCGTGCAGCCCTCAAGAACAAATTAATCTACACTGCATTATTGTACCATAATCCATGAAACAATACAATAGACGCTTCAAGGTCCCCAATGTTTCGGACTCAACTTGTTCCACAGACAGTGCATTCCATGCACCCATTACTCTCTGGATAAAGAAACTACATCTGACATACTCCCTATATCTTCCACCATTCACCTTAAATTTTTGTCCCCTTTTAATGGTCTGTTCCACCCGGGGAAAAGGACTCTGACTGTCTAGTCTACCTATTCACCTGATCATCTTATAATCCTCTATCAAGTCGTCCCTCATCCTTATCCGTTCTGTTGAGAAAATACCGAGCACCCGCAACCTTTCCTCGTAAAACCTACTCTCTGTTCCAGGCAACATACTGGTAAATCTCTTTGGCATCGTTTCCAAAGCTTCCACATCCTTTCTAAAACGAGTCGACCAGAACTGCACACATTACTCCAAATGTTGCCTTACCAAGTCTTTGCACAGCTGTATCATCACCTCACGGCTCCTAAACACAATCCCTCTGTTAATGAATGCTAGTACACCATAGACTTTCTTCACAACTCTATCCACTTCAGTGACAACTTTCAAAGATATTTGAACATAGACCCCAAGATCTCTCTGGTCCTCTACATTGCCAAGAACCCTACAGTTAACTCTGTATTCCGCCTTCATATGTGTCTTTCCAAAATGGACAACCTCACACTTGTCAGGGTTAAACTCCATCTGCCACTTCTCAGCCCAGCTCTGCATCTTATTCTATGTCTCTTTGCAGCCGAGAACAGCCCTCCTCACTGTCCACAACTGCACCAATCTTCGTATCATCTGAAAATTTACTGACCCACCTTTCAACTCACTCATCCAAGTCATTAATGAAAATCACAAACAGCAGGGGATCCAGAACCGATCCTTACGGTGCACCATTGGTAACTGGGTTCCGGGCTAAATATTTGCCATCCACCTCCACACTGACTTCTTTTGGTCAGGCAGTTCGTTAGCAAACTGGCCAAATGTCCCACTATCCCATGTCTCCTTACTTTCTGCATAATCCTACATGGGGAACCTTATCACATACCTTACTAAAATCCATGTACACTATATCCACTTTTAACCTACATCCACATGCTTGATCACCTCCTCAAAGAAGTCAATAAGACATGTAATGCAAGACCTACACCTCACAAATCCGTGCTGACTATCCCTAAACAAGCAGTGTCTTTCCAGATGATCAGAAATCCTATCATTCACTCCCTTTCAATTAATTTGCCTACCACCGAAATAAGGCTAACTGGTCTGTAGTTCCCAGGGTTCTCGCAATTCCCTTTTTTGAACAGGGGCAAGACATCCGCCACTCTCCAATCCCCTGATACCACCCCTGTTGAGTTCTGCTTATGAAAATGGTTAAACTGGCGTTCTGGCTGCTGAGCGAGAGGGCCTCGTCAGAAAATTGCATGGAGTGACTGAGGGTTTCTCACCCGGACTTCGGTTGCGTTGGCTGCTGCGGGAAGACGCCCTGCAAGGCAGCGGGAGGGGAGGGGGAGGGAGGGACATGTCGAGCATCCGGAGTGCCGCCACGAAATTATTAGGCAATATCCAAGCCCCGACCGCCATGTAAGCGGCCATGTTGATGACCACCTGACACGGTCCCTCGTTCTAAACAGTGACACCGGCCCTATGGGTGCGCCCAATTCCGCATGCCACGGACGAGAGAATGCACCGACCCTCCATCCCCGAACACCATAGCCAACCGGCCCACACCCAGCGGGCGACCACCCATAGCAACACCCACTGCAGACCCCAGTGAGAGCAGTGACAGCCAACGGTCCCAGGGCCGGCGCCAGGAACGGGCATACCGATCGGGCCGTGGTGCAGAGGTGGTGTAGTATCCGTAGCTGGGCCGGTCGTGACTACGTGAGCCACCATATAGCCCATGGTACGTGGATAGGCATAGGAGTATGAGACAGGCTAAAATGTTGGGCACCGGTTGGGGTTCCGTGTGTACCACAAACGCATGTAATTTGAGGACCTTACTGACAGGGCATGCAGACGGAGACTGTGGATGGGCAGAGGGACAGTGAGGCACATATAGAACATCGGACAGTACTGCACAGTGCAGGCCTTTTCGCCCACGATATTGTGACGATCTTTTATCAATAATCTAAGATCAACGGAACCTACACTTCTTCAATTTACTGTTGTCCATGTGCCTGCCCAAGAGTCGCTTAAAAGTTCCTTATGCTTCTGACTCGAGCACCTCCGCTGGCATTGTTTTCTACGCATCCACCACTCTCTGTGTAAAGAACATACCTCTGACATCTCCCCTATACCTTCAACCAATCACCTTAACATTATGTCCCCTCGTGACAGCCATTTCAAACTGTTGAAATGTCTCTCGGAATCCTCTCTACCAATGCCCCTCATCACCTTGTACACGTCCTTCATGTCACCTCTTCTTTCTTCGCTCCAGCGAGAATAGACTCATTCAACCGTTCTCGATAAGATATGCCCTCCTGTCCAGGCAGTATCCTAGTAAAGCTCCTCTGTACGCATCCAAAGCATCCACATCGTTGCTCTTATGATTTGACCAAAATTGTACACAATATTCCAAGTGTGGTCAAGCAGGGTTATATAAAGCAGCAGCAAAAGATCGCGGCTCTTGAACACAGTGCCGCTGTTAATGAAAGCCAACACACCATACGCTTTCGCAACAACTCTTTCAAACTAGGTGAAAACTGTGAGGCGTCTACGTACGGGAACGCAAGAGCCCTCTGTTCCTCCAGACTTCCAAGAATCCTGCATTTAAAGCTGCATTCAGCATTCAAATTTGACTTTCCAAAATGAATCACTTCACATTCATCTGGTTTCAACTCCATCTGCCACTTCTCAGGCAAGGGCTGCATCCTGTCAATTTATTGTTGTAACCTGCAACGACCCTCGACACTATCTACAACTCCACCAACGTGCATGCCATCGGCAAACTTACGACCCCACCCTTCCACTTCGCACACGAATCATTTCCATAAAACACCAACAGCAGAGCTTCCAGAACAAATCCTTGCGTCACGTAAAACCACAACCACCAGGCGGAATACTTTCCATAGACGACCAGTCGATGTCTTCTTTCGTCCAGCCAATTCTATAATTTAGCTGTATCCCATCCACCCTGAATTTCGGAATGAGTCCACCATGGGGAGCCTAATGAAATACCTTACTGAAATCCATAACACCACAACAACTGCCCGACCTTCAGCAGTGTGTCTTGTCGGTTTGTCAAATAATTCAATGAGCATCATGAGGCACGATGTGCCGTTAACAAAGCCACAGTGACTATATTTATGCAAATTATGATTTTACAAATAATCATCAATCGTATTTCTCAGAACCTTTTCCAGTATTTTGCTCGCCACAGACGTAAGACTGACCGGTCTTTAAATCACAAGGATATCCCTATTCCCTTTCTTGAAAAGTGGAACAACGTTCGTCTCCCTATAATCATCCGATGCTACTCCAGTGGATAGTGAGTGCGCAAATATCATCGCCAAAGGCGCAGAAATCTCCTCCCTCGCTTCCCGTAGCAACATTGGCTATATCCCAACTGGCCCTGGGGACATCATTGTCCTGCTGCTTTTCAAAGTACCCGGCATATCCTCCGTCTTAATATCAACCTGTTCGAGTCTATTAATCAACTTTAAGCTGTTTCCCTGAGTAACAAGGACCCTCTCACTGGTGAATACTGAAGCAAAAAAATCATTTAGAGCCTTCCTATTCCCTCAGAATCTAAATTCCCTCCACTGTCTCTGAGCGGCCTCACCCTCACTCTGACCATCCTCTTATTTCTCCCATAACTGTAGAACGCGTTGGAATTATCCCTATTCCTTCCTGTCAGGGCATTTTCATGCACACTTCCAGTTCTTTTAAGATAACGTGTGAGTTCCTTCCTGGCGATCATGTATCATAGAAGTCATAGAAGTCATAGAACAGTACAGCACAGAACAGGCCCTTCGGCCCTCAATGTTGTGCCGAGCCATGATCACCCTACTCAAACCCACGTATCCACCCTATACCCGTAACCCAACAACCCCCCTTAACCTTACTTTTATTAGGACACTACGGGCAATTTATCACGGCCAATCCACCTAACCCGCACATCTTTGGACTGTGGGAGGAAACAGGAGCACCCGGAGGAAACCCACGCACACAGGGGGAGGACGTGCAGACTCCACACAGACAGTGACCCAGCCGGGAATGGAACTTGTAACCCTGGAGCTGTGAAGCATTTATGCTAACCACCATGCTACCCTACTGCCCTCACGGTTATATCCCTCTACAACCGTGCCGGATCCTTCCTTTCTCAACCTTACGTAAGTTGCCTTCATCCACTTGACGAGAAGTTCCACTTCCCTTGTCATCCAAGGCTCCTTCATCTTACTATTCCTTCCTTGTCTCAGTGGGACAAAATTATTGAGCACTGGCAGCAAGTGTTTCTGAAACAACGCCCACATTAATGTTGCACATTTCTCATGAGAACAATTGTTTCCAATTTATTCTCCTCAGTTCCTATCTAATAGCAATGTAGGGTTCCCTCCTCCAATTAAATACCTTGCCAGACTGTCTCTTCCTATCCTTTTCAAGGACTATTACGACGGTCAAAAAGTTGTGATCACTGCCATCGAAATCCTCTCCCACCGAGATATCCATCACCTCGCCTGGTTCGTTGCCAAGCACCAAATCTAATTTGGCCTTCCCCAGTCCGCCTATCTCTACATTGAGACATGAATCCTTCCTGGACACACCTGACAAAATCTGCTTAATCAAAACCATTTGCAGGAAGGAGGTTCCAGTCAATAATAGGGAAGTTGAAGTCCCTCATGACAACAACTCTGTTACAATCTGTTCCTCAAACTCTTTCCTGCTATTTAGCGGTCTGCAGAAAACTCCCATTGAAGTGAAGTCCTTTCTTGTTTTTCATTTCCACCCATACTGATTCATTGGACAACCTCGACTTTCGACTTTTTCTGCAGCTGCTCCCTGATTAACACTGACACTCACTCTCCTCTTTTAACTGCCGCTCTATTCTTCTTAAAGCATCTAAACCCCGGAATATCTAATCACCATTCCAGCCACTGTGAAATCCATGTCTCCGTAATGGCCACAACATCGTAGTTTCCGTTAATGATCAATGCTCTAACTTCATTTCCCTTATTCCTGACACTTTGCATTGAAACATACACACTTTAAATCATCCCACTGAGTAAAACTGTGCTCTATCAACGGTCAATCCTTCCTCACACATTCGCAGTGCATTATTTCTGCCTGTTCGTCAGCCATCCTTTCCTCTGATCGATAGTTCTGGTTCCGACACCCGCCAAACTAGTTTGAACCCATCGGAGTAGTTGCAGCAACATCTTGTCCAGGACATTGGTGCCCCCCCCCCCCCGGTTTACTTGCACCCGTCCTCATGTAGAGCTCCCAATCTCCCCAGTATATATCCTAATAATATGCATATCTGAACCCTTCCCTCCTGCACCCGTCCTGTCGCCACGTAATCAGCTGTATTCACACGCTGTCCTTTGCCTCACTTGCACGTGGCATCGTTCGGGATCCTCAGTTTACTACTCTGCTCGTCCTGCACTGTAGCTTCCAACTAACACCCTGAAATCACTCTTTAGGTCCTCATCCCTTTTCTTAGCTCTGTCATTGCTGCCGATGTGTACCAGGACTTCCTGTTGTTCCCCCTCCGCATTGACAATCTTGTCGACTCTATCCGAGACATCCATGACTCTGGTACCCGGGAGGCAAAATAACTTCCGGGAGTCTCGTTTGCGACCACAGAAACCTCTATCCGTTCTCCTAACCATTGAGTCTCCTATCAGTATCACTTCTCTCTTCTCCCCATTCACTTCTGGGCCAGAGAACGAGGCTCAATATCAGAGTCAAGACAGCTATAGCCTTCCCATGCTAGATTGCCCCCCCCCAAACAGAATCCAAAACGGTATAGGGAAACGGCCACGGGGGACGGGGCTGTGTGGAGGGCGATGGGCTGCAATGTCTGCCCTTCCCTTTCTCCCACCTGACGTAAACCAGCTACTTGTGTCCTTAAACTTTGGTGTGGTTTCCTCCCTGTAATTCCTCCCAGTCACTGCCTCTCCTACCCGGATGATCCGAAGTTCATCCAGCTCCAGCTCCAGTTGCTTAATGTGGTCTCCAATGAGCTGGAGTCGGTGCACTTCCGCAGGTGTCGTCAGTGGGGACACGAATGGTGCTCCTCGCCACCCATACCCTTCAGCAGGAGCATGTAAATGCCCTAGCTTCCTTCTTCTCTGACCTGAATTCCCAATGAGATTTAAAAGGAAAGAGAAATAAAGATGAAACACTCGTTAGGACCTTAAAAATATCGACATATGTATTGCTGCTCCTCTCTAAAGTTAACTTACTAAAAACGGTGGTTTTGCTGAATGATTCAAATATAGATTGCTAACCGCCCCAACTCCCACCCTCTCACCTCAAACAAAAGATGATTCAAAAACAACTTTTACATTACACAATGTAGCAGCGATTCTGCCCTGTGAAGCAGCTGGAACTCCGTACTCAGACTCTGCTTACTGTCAGCTGTACTGTTTGTAAACTCGTATCTCTACTCACGTGCTTTGAGATCATGAACGAAATAAAGGAGAAACTTGGTCCCTCCTCAACTAACTCTCTCAGTCACCGAACTCCTACTTTAGCATTCTTATGCAGCCCAAAGTCACAGGCCCTCCACTTCTAACACTGGCCTCTGAAAACTGCTGTTATTCAATTAATTAAGTAACACGCTTCAGAGTCCCAGGAAAGAGATTTGTCACACTCAATTTTGCTAATTTGCACCAGGAAAGATTAAAAAGAAATATCGGCCAGGATTCGCCGATCGCTGACGCCACGTTCGCTTATTGCCACAAGTAGGCTTCAACGACGTTACTGTGAAAAGGCTCTCTTTGCCACATTCTATCGCCTGTTCGCGGAGGCCGATACAGGCTTCGACCATTACGCCGCCTCCGCGATGCTGCTCCGTCGACCTGCCCAATTGCCGATGGCGTGGAGCATGCCGAATTCCTCCAGCTCCATCACAGTCGGGAGACTGTCCTTCCGCGGGCAGGGGTGGACATCTTTGGCATCTGCGGCACTATGGTGGGTCGGCTCGGGGCGCGTGGGTTGGACGATGGGGGAACTGTGTCGCGGCCGTGACCACTGCGTTCTCCATGAAACATAGAGTGGCTGCTATTGGCCGGCGCCGGGCACATGGGCTGCCATGGGCCCGACAATTTTCTGGACCCAAGAGCTAGAGGATCTACGCTGCCATTCTGCTAGCCCCCAGCAAAACAGGGAATCGGAGGCAGATTTGCGCCAGTTTTCCTGGTGTAAAAATACCACTGTTTTCACGAAGGCGTGGGGACATAGTCCCAAAAACGGGAATCCAGCCCCCATATTTCCAAAAACTAGACTCATCAAATGGAATAAATATTTTTCCATCAAAGCATAAGTTCTCTGCTTGCAGTGGCCAGTATTTCGGAAACATATTCAAAATGTTGTACAACTGATACAACTCAACTGAAAACATCCGGAATGGAGAAATAAACGTGCACATCAAGATAACTTTCGGTTTCGTGGGGCGACAGGGGATGAAGGAGATTTCAAGTTCAGACCAGCCCACACCGGCCTCCCGGAACAGGCGCCGGAATATGGCAAAGAGAGGCTTTTCACAGTAAATTCATTGATGCCTACTTGTGACAATAAGCGATTATTATTATATTAGTTTGTTTAAGAACAATTTAAAATGGTATTTGCATAACATCCAGTCGTCCAATTTATTAAATCAGGTGAGGCCAATCCCTGATTTGTCAAGTTTGAACAGGTTTATTGAACACTTTTATTCATTGAGCTGTAAAAAGATGCTAAATAAAAATGTAACAGAAAAGAATAATGGTAATAAAATATATATTTGCATGAATACCACTCCTGGAAATATGGTGATCGTTTTAACACTATCAGCCAATATGATCGAAATATAAAGCTCTGCCTGAAGTTTGGCACGCCCACGAAATATTATCGCCTCTTTTTTGTGATAAATCGTTCTACAATGCAATAATATAACTGGCTTTATGCAGATGTTAAGCCAATGAGGGAGCGGGAACAAATATTAAAACTCTGTTTCAAATATATGTATTTGAAAATTGAAATTTCTCCAGGTTCAAATGTGGCCTTTGGTCTTTTCAACCTATTGATCGTCCTGGGATGCTTTGCCATGTTATTAATTGAATCATGGTGAGTCACCGTGTGTTAATCGTGTGAACGAAATTCCCGGCCATGGATCGTACCATGTGATAGAATATCGTTTAAGCGGCACGGCAGAAACAGAGGTTAGCACTGTTACTTCACAGCTTTCCCGGCTTTGTTCCTTGTCTGTGCGGAGTTGAACGCTGTCCCCTTGCCTGCATGCGTTTCCTCGTGGCGGGCCTGTTTCCTCCGACAAACCCTGAAAGAAGTGATTGTTAGATAAACTGAATATTCTAATTTATCACTCAGTGTGCACGGACAGGCGCTGTAGTGTGGCGACTATGCGATTTTCATAGTAACTTCATTGCAGTGTGAATGTAAGTCTACTTGTGACACTGATAAAAGTTTTTATTTTCCTTATTGGATGACATCCAGTGACGCATTATGACCTATCGTTATAGCTCGAGGTTAGTTTGGAAACAGCATGGGGTTGTTACAATTGTGAGGGACATCGGGACAGAAAATACTGAAGAACAAAGAATCATGTAAGTGATTTGAATTTACAAGTGCCCATGATGCTCAAAAATAATCTAATACTTTCCGGATTAGGGCACAACTGAAGTAAAATGCCACTGTGGTGAATAAAGTATGAGACAATAGTTAAATCATAAGCCATGGTTTCTGATGAAGCTCTCAGAATCTATGGAAAGTCGCTGGAAATAGGTTTAGCAGCTAAAGTTTATGTTGTCCCGAAAAAAAACATGACTGAAGGAAGCCTATATTATAGATTGCATGGAAACGGAAAATGTGGAGATTTTCCCTTGGAACACCGGGAAAATGAATGAAATTGACATAGGTTCGAGCTGTTGATGAGAATATTGCTATTGGCATGGCATGTATTCATTTAAATTGCAGCTAACATTTAGAAATGGCTCGACAGTTCAAAGGAACCTATTCTATAAGGTTATACAAATAATGAGCAAAGTTCATCGAATGAACCATATCTGTCACACATCTGGCTCATGTAAATGATTTGAGTGGGCAGTGAAATAATTCGATAGATGTCATGGAGCATAAAATTCATCATGGCCATTCTGACATATGCAAGTCTTGAGAGAGAAATCAGTTATAGCTTGTCATATGCATGACCTCTATACGATTTCTAAAGGATAAATGCAATTAGCAGAGCACATGCAACAGTTTCCCTCTATTCCATAAATACATGAAAACAACAATATTTTTTATGAACATTATTAGTGTGATGTTTCTCATTATACGTATCAATATTGTTGTTATTTGTATTTTTTTTGTTGCTTTAAGTGCTTGATAATTATTTATTTTATAAAAATCGGAACTGATCTCAAATAAACATATTGTTTTACTGAGATTTCCTATACAGTTTCTAGCCAATAATCGTAATGGTGCATCCGGTGCTCGGAGGACCACCTGTCATTTATCAAATCTAGTGCCCAGATATCAAGTAAAAAACATCGTTAAATATAATTGGGGACATTATAATTTTCAGCTATCTGATCTGTTTAAATCACATCATCACAGATTATATTATATCAGTTGATAACTTAAATTAGTCATCCATGGTAGGGGGTGTGGAACTTGATTTGTCAATCATGGCAGCACTCGCCACTGCAGAACACAAGCAGACCGGGGATCTGTGACTTGGGCTAATTCTGCATACCATGTAGCACATGTGACAGTTAACCGCAGAAATAAGTTGATAAAAGGTGATGAATTGCAAATTTCAATTCTGAAATTAATTAATATATTATTATTACAGCGCTTCCTATCATCTAAATATGTTAATAGATTTAGGGAATTGCGTGCATTTCTAATCTTCTAATTAGCGAATTTCACACTTTTTAAAAAGACAGGCAAATCCGTAATTTGAAATCTTCGATGCACGTGCGAGACGTTGTTAATATATTGTTTTCTAAATAGTGGCCCCATATAAGCTGAATTGCCGACTATCTGATGCATAAAAGGGGGTCCGAGAAAATGTATTTAAGAAATAATAATAATTGATTTTAGCACACCAGCATGAACGTGACATACATGACCCTGACGACTATGCATCTACTTAATTACCCGATCGGCGAGAAGGAATATATTTAATATAGATCCGAAGGTGAAGTGAATAATCGTTGAACGTTTTGTTTCATTCCAGCTGAATTAGCTGGTTTCGCAGGGGTTGCATAACATTTTTTGCTTTGTCAACGTCAATAATCGGGATGTATACATCCACAGGTAGATGTGAAATTTGTACCGATCTCCCCATAGCCCCATTGGCTCTCAAGTATTGCCTGTAATTCTTTCAATTGCGAACTTAGCTAATTCGGAGCATAAGCTATTCCCCGAGTCTGTTCAATTATTTGCATGATAGTAAGGGCGATAATAATAATTGATTAATTTATTTCAGAATTTAGATTTGAAGTTCACCATCTTTTATTAACGCCGTTCTGCGGTTAACTGTCACATCTGCTACACACTTTGTAGAATTCACACAGATCAAACAATTCCGGTCTGATTTTGTTCTGAAGTGGCGACATCCACCGTCATTTGCAAAAAACAAGTTACAAACTCCACCACCGTACACGTGAAATTTCTTTCCATTTTCACAATGGAAAGGTTTGGTCCGATGTGTTATTTCCGGAATTGTGACTTGTCCTATCCGAGGCATATAGCAGAAAATTTTTCAACTGCCAAAGTACGTGTTCAGATTTTGCAGGGCGCATGGATTTTTCTAATATTTCCAGTTATTGCAAGGAAGGTAAATTGCCATTGCAGAAAATACAGGAATTGGGAAACGAGGGTTTTATGTCAAAAATACAGAGACTGTAGAAATGTGACAGTTTACATGCAAAAAACGATGATGAAGAGCGATAAAACAGTCTCGTCTCCGACAATACTTTGCCTGGAGCCGGCAACTCGTCGACAGCACCGCTTCAACAAGTCAACTAACCTACATCTTTCCAAGGAAATATAGAATGATCACTTGTCCAAGCAATCAACGACCACATCCTATGGTTGGGATAAACAAATTACGGAGTGCGCAGTCACGAACGCGTCGAGTAGTTTTAAGTAGAAGAATTTATTTCCAGAGAAAGTTAACATTCTTTAAAGAATGTGTGGTAAATTGCAATAGGCAAATGTATGTAAGTAGCATGTTCATCTTTAAACTTTACAGCGTTGCCCATACATTTGCAAAGTAAAACACATATATGATGCTTTTCCAATGCGATGAATAGAGAATTGAATCGAATGGGAAGCTTTGAATTAAGTTTTGGTGCAGAACCGAAAATCCCAAATTATTTGCAAGTCAGTGTGCAAGTGTCGACGATAATGTAATACTCGCCATACGCAGGTATAACAGCGATGTACTTTGAAAATTATAATCGAACAGAAAGGTATTTATTACCTGGAAACAAGTCGTTCGTATGTAGACCTATATATATGACGAACATGTGGACGTTTTGCAACGTTATACCCAAAATTTAAATACAGATACAGTAATCTGTTTAAGAGATTATCACAGCCGTTAACAGTTAGAATGAGATGTTTGAAAACAACTATTATGACGGAAGGAGAGAAATATCTACGAATGGCCTGTCACTTCCTGAGAGTGGCGCGTTCTGGTGGACTGTACATCCATTGTCTCGCTCAACCGTCCGTTCTAAAGTCGACTGAGTCGACGGGAAACAAGCAGATGAGCGCGGTACCGGCTGCATCAAGGTGGAATAGCTTGGGTACAGAGAGAGCACGGCGTTATTACTGGATAAAGAGGTGTAAATTAGCGTAAACGGTAAATTTATGGGAATAAATTGGTTTCAGGGGTATTGCGACCCATTCAGGGACCAAACAATGAATTATATATGCTTCTGCGCCGACACCGTGGAGTACCAAGTTCCCTGGTGTTGGCGGGGGCGGCGGTAAGTCCACCCAGCTTCGGAAGAACCTCACAGGATATAAACTCAGACCTGGCAGAAGGTCGGGAAAGGCGAGGCTGTGCATTGAAGAGTGGTTTAATTGCAGTATTGTGAGTATCGTGAACAATTCTAGTTGTTCTGCAGCCTAACTGGAGTCGCATGAAATCCTTAAATTTGGTAATCCCACTAGCAATGAAGATATATTGGTGCTCTCGCAGCCTACGGAAATGTTGCCACTGACCAACACAATCTAGGCTTGGAGAGTCCTTGCCCCTAGTAGAAACACGGCGCTCCTTGGGAGGGTCGAACCGCTTGAAGCTGACACCGATTAATAGCCCCATTCGAGCGGGTACAATTTGTTTTTTTCCAAGAAACAGCATCGTGTGTGAGGAAAGGCACATCATCACACTGATGATCACCACAGGTCGTCTAATCTATGCGTTAATTAAAAGGCGTGCCTACCAAGACAGGTCGGATACGTTGCCACTCGCACTACTGGTCGACATGGTTGAAAGACACCTAAACCTGTGCGGCACGGTACCACAGTAGTTATCTGTTTTGTTTAACACCGTCACGGACCCTGGTTCAATTCCCAGCCTAGGTCACTGTATGTACGGAGTCTCCACATTCTTCCCGTATCTGCTTGCATTTCCTCCAGGGTGCAGAGTTTGCTTCCACAAGTCCCGCAAGAGTTGCGTGTTAGCTGAATTGGTCATTCTGAATTCTCCGTCCATGTTTCCGAACAGGTGGCAGAGTGTGGCGACTTGGGAAGTTTTACAGTAACTTCATTGGAGTGTAAATGTAAGCCGACATGTGACACTAACACATATTATTGTTATTCTAATCCCAAATCGGCCATAGATGCTCCGGAGGTACTATTTCGACACAGCTTCCCTGCCCGGCACCGAATCCAACGGATTTCTTTTGGTGTGGCTGCGGATGCACGCTACTGCCTGCAAATTTGGGGCTGGTCCAATTACCTGCGGGACCGTATTATTCTGTGGCCTACGGTAACGAGCAAAACCGCATCAGTTACTGCTGGAGACTCCCATGACCATCCAGATAACAGTAGACATTGCACAATCCAGAAAAACTGCTGAACGTTCTGCTACGAAATCCACTGGTGAGTGTTCTAACAATCTGCCGTTGGCAGGATCTACCACCGCCCAAAAATGGATGTTATCAGCCAGGACTTTTGCGAGGTGGAACCCAAAGCAGACCCCGCGCCCCTCTCCACGACTCAATCTTGAGTGACCGACTAGTTTCCCTCGACCCAATGTTCCATGATCGCAGGTACTGAAATCGAGGAGGACGTTTGATCCAGGAAAGAGAGTGTTGGAGAAGACTTTTGACGTTGTTTCCCAGCAACATCCCTGCTCCCACCTCCCGGGAGAGGCCGGACGTAATAGATTGACGATGCTGAAGCGGAGGAATTTCCCGTGTGGCTGCACTGTGTTGTGGATCCAAGGAATATTCCTATCTGGTTAATGCTGCTGATAATTAGCCAAACGGCCGTGATAAAACTGGACACTGGAGTGGCAGGTTCAGTGATCAACCAACAGAGGTTCGCCGCAATCTCGACAAGCCGCCAGAATTTAGATTCACGGGTTCCAGTTTGGTCATTAACAATTGGAAGCCCTTTGCCATAAAGGGCACTGCCCACATGCACGTGGTGTGCGAGAACCAATTAGTATGCTTGCCGTTGGCGATGGTCTTCAATGACAGACCCAGCGTATTGGGCCGCAATTAGCTATGCCATCCGCGGCTGGACTGGCAATGCGTACATTGAATGTATCTTTGCAGGAGGTAATCATGATCAGCGTGGACTCGACGGCATAATCCCAATACTTTTGCGCCCGGACATTACCTGACTCATTGCACCCTAAGTTCGATCACGAGCTGGAGAGGTTAGAAAATGTGTGCATTATCCGCACAATCAGTGTGGGTTTACATCAGCAAAGGTTTATACCAACAAAAAGGAAAGACGGTAGAAAGAGGGAAAATCGACAGTGGAAATCTTTTTTTTTTAAATTTAGAGGACCCAATTATTTTTTTCAATTAAGGCGCAATTTAGCGTGGCCAATTCACCTAACTTGCACATCTTTGGGTTGTGGGGGCGTAACCCAGGCAGGCACGGGGAGAACGTGCAAACTCCACACGGACAGTGACCCAGGGCCGGGATTCGAACCGGGTCCTCAGCGCCGTCGGCAGCAATGCTAACCAATGTGCCACCGTGCTGTCTAAGGAAATAAGGGAGAGTATCAATTTGAAGGAAAAAGCACACAAAGTGGCAAAGATTGGTGGGACACTGGAGGACTGGGAAAACTTTAAGGGGCAACAGAAAGCTATTAAAAGGCTAAAGAGAAGAGTAAGATAGAGTATGAGAGTAAACTTGCTCAGAATATAAAAACAGACAGTAAAAGTTTTTACAAACATGTAAGACAAGAAAGAGTGGCTAAGGTAAATATTGGTCCTTTAGAGGATTCGAAGGGAGTTTTAATAATGGGAAATGAGGAAATGGCTGAGGAACAGAACAGGTTTATTGGGTCGGTCTTCACAGTGGAAGACACAAATAGAATGCCAGCGACTGATAGAAATGAGGCTATGACAGGTGAGGACCTTGAGAGGATTGTTATCACAAAGGAGGTAGTGATGGACAAGCTAATGGGGCTAAAGGTAGACAAGTCTCCTGGCCCTGATGGAATGCATCCCGGAGTGCTAAAAAAGATGGCTAGGGAAATTGCAGATGGACTAGTGATAATTTACCAAAATTCACTGGACTCTGGGGTGGACCCGGTGGATTGGAAATTAGCAAACGTGACACTACTGTTTAAAAAAGGAGGTAGGCAGAAAGCAGGAAGTTGTAGGCCAGTCAGCTTAACTTCGGTAGTAGAGAAGATGCTGGAATCTATCATCAAGGAAGAAATAGCGAGGCATCTGGAAATAAATTGTCCCATTGGGCAGACGCAGCATGGGTTCATAAAGGGCAGGTCATGCCTAACTAATTTAGTGGATTTTTTGAGGACATTACAAGTGCAGTAGATAACGGGGAACCGATGGATGTGGTATATCTGGATTTCCAGAAGCCTTTGACAAGGTGCCACACAAAAGTTTTCTGCATCAGATGAAGGTGCATGGCATTAAGGGTAAAGTAGTAGATGGATAGAGGATTGGTTAATTAATAGAAAGCAAAGAGTGGGGATTAATGGGTCTTTCTCTGGTTGACAATCAGTAGCTAGTGGTGTCCCTCAGGGATCCGTGTTGGGCCCATAATTGTTCACAATTTACATAGATGATTTGGAGTTGGGGACCAAGGGCAATGTGTCCAAGTCTCCAGATGACACTAAGATGAGTGGTAAAGCGAAAAGTGCAGAGGATACTGGATGTCTGCCGAGGGATTTGGATAGGTTAAGTGAATGGGCTATGGTCTGGCAGATGGAATACAATGTTGACAAATGTGAGTTTATCCATTTTGGTAGGAATAACAGCAAACGGGATTATTATTTAAACGATAAAATATTAAAGCATGCCGCTGCGCAGATACTTGGTTGTGCTAGTGCATGAGTCACAGAAGGTTGTTTTACAGGTGCAACAGGTGATTAAGATGGCAAATGGAATTTTGTCCTTGATTGCTAGAGGGATGGAGTTTAAGACTAGTGAGGTTATGTTGCAATTGCATAAGGTGTTAGTGAGGCCGCACCTGGAGTATTGTGTTCAGTATTGGTCTCCTTACTTGAGAAAGGACGTACTGGCTCTGGTGGGTGTGCAGAGGAAATTCACTAGGTTAATCCCAGTGCTGAAGGGGTTGAATTATGAGGAGAGGTTGAGTAGACTGGGACTGCACTCGTTGGAATTGAGAGGGATGAGGGGGGACCTTAGAGAAACATTTAAACTTATGAAGAGAATAGATAGGATAGATGCGGGCAGGTTGTTTCCACTGGCGGGTGAAAGCAGAACTAGGGGACATAGCCTCAAAATAATGCGGTGGATTTAGGACTGAGTTTAGGAGGAACTTCTTCACCCAAAGGATTGTGAATCTATGGAATTCCTTGCCCAGTGAAGCAGTTGATGCTCCTTCATTACATGTTTTTAAGGTAAAGATAGATAGTTTTTTGAAGATTAAAGGGATTAAGGGTTATGGTGTTCGGGCCGGAAAGTGGAGCTGAGTCCACAAAAGATCAGCCATGATCTAATTGAATGGCGGAGCAGGCTCGAGGGGCCAGATGGCATACTCCTGCTCCTAGTTCTTATGTTCTTATATTCTTAATCCTCTTCACGGACTGGGCCACACCACTGGTCCCAGTATGAAACTGAACTGATTGGTAGAAATCTGCAGTGACTACAAAATGACTGTGATTCGGTTTTACCGCCTTGATCATTAGCTGGTCCCGCATATCGCAGATGTGCACGCTGAGCTCAGCACGGGCAAGTCATTCACGAATCTCGATATCAATCCCGCATAACTTCAGCTTGCGCTGGATCAGTCTATACGATATACCCGGTTGCCGCTCAAAGTTTCCTCAACCTGAAGTGATTTACAGTGCATCGGCGAAAGCATCTTATGGGGTGTGACAAAGGTTGCCAGCACCTCGATGTAGTACCTCCGAAAAGGGACATATGTGTAATCTCGCCGAAGTCCTTAAGAAGTCCAAACCCCGAAGGGTAAAAAACGATTTACTTGCCCCTGAATTCACTTACCTGGATTACTAGGTGGACAGCTTGAGCCTCCATTCGGTGGCAGACACTGTCCCCCCCCCCCCCCAACACTTCCATCCACGTTTACCGATGAACCCTTTCTAAGACTGGTAAATATACACGCAAAATAGCCACATTGCGCAACCCTCTACACCAGCTCTTAAATTAGGGCAGTGATGGAACTGTGCTCTGTCGCACCAGAAGTAATTCCAGGAGGTCAAGCGGCGTCCACCGTCAAGGAAACACCTTCATCATAGAGGATAGAAGCGGGAGGCGACCATGTGTCCATTCAAGCCTCTTCTCCCTTTCATTATAAACATAGATGATCCTCAAATTCAATACAATGATCCTCCGTTCCCCACATATCGCTTGATCCCTGTAACCCGGAGAGATACATCTAATTGATTGTTGAAATAACAAAACTGTTTTGACTTCAACGATTTCCTGCCTGAGTGAATTGCACATGTCACCACTCTCTGACTGAAGAAATGTCGCCTCACCTCTCTGATAAAAATTTTCCCCTTAGCCTCAATATATGATCCCTCATTCTGGTCTTCACTATCGTCGGACACATTCTTTCTGTATCAACCCTGTCGAATTCAGTTAGAATTATATAAGTTTTAGTTAGGTGCCTCTCGCTCTTATCAACTCCATTGAATATAATCCAAACCATCTTAGTTTCTCATCTCATGTCAGTCCCCCATCACAGGAATCAGCCTGGGAAACATTTGCTGCCCTGATACCTGAACAACAAAATCCTTCCTCACAGTCCTTCCTTCATGTAATGTTTCCTAGACAGTCACAGACACCTTCTGTCCGATACCATTATTGTTACCTTTATTGAAATTAGGTGCTGTGGTCTCTGAATCAACTACTCATTCTTCACCTTGAAAAAGAATATCATGATCACTGATCCCCAAGGATTCTCTGACAACGTGACTGCTAACGTCTCACTTGATTTGCATAGGTTTGCACTGGATTGCTGAGCTTTTGGCATTTGAGTGCTGCAGTGAGCGTTTGGTTACTGAGGGAGTATAAGTGTTCATTTTTATTTAAAGTCTAGTATTTCTTTTATTTAGTTAATTAACTTAAAAATTGCTGTTTGGTCTATAAGAGGGTGAACTATGAATCAGCTTTAAACAAGGTTATACTTGTACTTACTTGCAGCTGGAGCTTGTTAATTCGTTAATTGCATTAGTCCAGTTTTCAGAGGCTAGAGTCACAGCATAAATAGGAGCTATCGTTTGCACTGGAGTGCTGAGCTTGTGGCATTTGAGTGCTACAGTGAGAGTTTGGTGACTGAGGGAGTTAGGTGAGGAGGGAGTAAGGTGCTCCTTACATTTCATTTCCTATATTTATCAAAGAGCGTGAAGGGAGCGATGAGTTTAGAGTACAGCTGACTGGAAGCAGAGTCGGAGGGCGGAGGTCCAGTTGGTCCACGGGGCAGCTAATTCTGTAAAGTAAGAGGGAATGGAGGCTAGGGCAGTTGCATGCTCCTCCTGTAGGATGTGGTTGTTGAGGGAAACCACTGGTGTCCCCACTGACTATACCTGCGGGAAGTGCACCCAACTCGAGCTCCTCAGAGACCGTGTTAAGGTACTGGAGTTGGAGCTGGATGAACTTCGGATCATCCGGGAGGCAGAGGGGGTTATCGAGAAGAGTCACAGGGAGGTAGCCACACCAAAGGTACTGGAGACGAGTAGCTGGGTTACAGTCAGGGGAAAGAAAACTAACAGGCAGATAGTGCAGGGATCCCTCGTGGCCGTTACCCTTCAAAACAAGTATCCCGTTTTGGATGCTGTTGGGGGGGATGATAAACCGGGGGAAGGGGGAGCAGAGAAAAGCAATAGAAATAGGAGATTCAATGGTTAGGGGAATATATAGGAAATTCTGTGGTCGCGAGCGAGACTCCCGAAAAGTATGTTGCCTGCCGGGTGCCAGGGATAGGGATGCCTCGGATTGTGTCTTCAGGATCCTGAAGGACGAGGGTGAGCAGCCAGAAGTCGTGGGGCACATTGGTACCAACAACGTAGGTAGGAAAAAGGGTGTGGAGGTAATAAAAAAGTTTAGGGACTTAGGCTGGAAGTTAAAGGCCCGGACAGACAGAGTTGTCATCTCTGGTTTGTTGCCGGTGCCACGTGATAGCGAGGCTAGGAATAGGGAGAGAGTACAGTTGAACAAGTGCCTGCAGGAATGGTGTAGGAGGGAGGGCTTCAGGTATTTCGATAATTGGAGCGCATTCTGGGGAAGGTGGGACCTGTACAAACAGGACGGGATGCATCTGAACCAGAGGGGCACCAATATCCTGGGGGCGAGGTTTTCTAGTACACTTCGGGAGGGTTTAAACTAATTTGGAAGGGGAATGGGAACCGGATCTGTAGTCCAGCAGCTAACGAATCCGATATTCAGGACGCCAAATCACGTAGTGATGCAGTGGGGAAGGTAACACTGACAAAGGAGAGTACTTGCTGGCAAGGAAAATGCTTGAAGTGTGTATACTTTAATTCAAGAAGCATCAGGAATAAGGTGGGTGAACTTAAGGCATGGATCGGTACTTCGGACTACGATGTGGTGGCCATCACGGAAACTTGGATAGAAGAGGGGCAGAAATGGTTGTTGGAGGTCCCTGGTTATAGATGTTTCAACAAGATTGCGGAGGATGGTAAAAGAAGTAGGGGGTGGCATTGTTAATTAGAGATAGTATAACAGCTGCAGAAAGGCACTTTGAGGGGGATCTGCCTACTGAGGTAATATGGGTTGAAGTCAGAAATAGGAAAGGAGCAGTCACCTTGTTGGGGGTTTTCTATAGGCCCCCAATAGTAGCAGAGATGTGGAGGAACAGATTGGGAAACAGATTTTGGAAAGGTGCAGAAGTCACAGGGTAGTCGTCATGGGTGACTTCAACATCCCAAACATTGAGTGGAAACTCTTTAGATAAAATAGTTTGGATGGGGTAGTGTTTGTGCAGTGTGTCCAGTAAGCTTTTCTAACACAGTATGTAGATTGGCCGACCACAGGGGAGGCCATATTGGATTTGGTACTTGGTAATTAACCAGAGCAGGTGATGGATTTGTTAGTGGGGGAGCATTTTCGAGGTAGTGACAAGAATTCTGTGACTTTCACTTTAGTTATGGAGAGGGATAGGTGCGTGCAACAGGGCAAGGTTTATAATTGTGGGAAGGGCAAATACAATGCTGTCAGACAAGAAATGAAGTGCAGAAGTTGGGAACACAGGCTGTCAGGGAAGGACACAAGTGAAATGTGGAACTTGTTCAAGGAACAGGTACTGCGTGTCTTTGATATGTATGTCCCTGTCAGGCAGGGACGAGATGGTTGAGTGAGGGAACCATGATTGACAAGAGTGGTTGAATTTCTTGTTAAGAGGAAGAAGGAGACTTATATAAGGCTGAAGAAACAAGGTTCAGACAGGGCGCTGGAGGGTTACAAGACAGCCAGGAGAGAACTGAAGAAATGGATTAGGAGAGCTAAGAGAGGGCATGAAAAATCTTTGGCAGGTAGGATCAAGGAAAACCCCAATGCCCTTTACACATATGTGAGAAATATGAGAATGACTAGTGCGAGGGTACGTCCGATCAAGGACAGTAGCGGGAGTTTGTGTATTGAGTCTGAAGAGATAGGAGAGGTCTTGAACAAGTATTTTTCTTCCGTATTTACAAACGAGAGGGGGCACATTCTTGGAGAGGATAGCGATGAAACAGACTAATAAGCTCGAGGAGATACTTGTGAGGAAGGAAGATGTATTGTGCGTTTTGAAAAACGTGGGGATAGACAAGTCCCCCGGGCCTGACGGGATATATACAAGGATTATATGGGAAGCAAGAAATGAAATTGCAGTGCCGTTGGCAATGATCTTTTCGTCCTCGCTGTCAACAGGGGCGGTACCAGAGGATGGGAGAGTGGTGAATGTCGTGCCCCTATTCAAAAAAGGGAATAGGGATAACCCTGTGAATTACAGGCCAGTTAGTCTTACTTCGGTAGTAGGCAAAGTAATGGAAAGGGTACTGAGGGATAGGATTTCTGAGCATCTGGAAAGGCACTGCTTGATTAGGGATAGTCAGCACGGATTTATGAGGGTAGGTCTTGCCTTACAAGTCTTATTGACTTCTTTGAGGAGGTGGCCAAGCATGTGAATGAATGTAAAGCAGTGGATGTAGTGTACATGGATTTTAGTAAGGCATTTGATAAGGTTCCCCATTGTAGGCTTGTGCAGAAAGTAAGGAGGCATGGGATTGTGGGAAATTTAACAGGTTGGATAACAAACTGGCTAACCGATGGTAGACAGAGAGTGGCGGTGAATGGCAAATATTCAGCCTGGAGCCCAGTTATCAGTGGTGTACCGCAGAGATCGGTTCTGGGTCCTCTGCTGTTTGTGGTTTTCATTAACGACTTGGATGAGGGAGTTGAAGGGTCGGTCAGTAAATTTGCAGATGATACGAAGATTGGTGGAGTTGTGGATAGTGAGGAGGGCTGTTGTCGGCTTCAAAGAGACATAGATAGGATGCAGAGCTGGGCTGAGAAGTGGCAGATGGAGTTTAACCCTGACAAGTGTGAGGTTGTCCATTTTGGAAGCACAAATATGAATGCGGAATACAGGGTTAACGGTAGTGCTCTTGGCAATGTATAGGAGCAGAGAGATCTTGGGATCTATGTTCATAGATCTTTGAAAGATGCCACTCAAGTGGATAGAGCTGTGAAGAAGGCCTATGGTGTGCCAGCGTTCATTAGCAGAGGGATTGTATTTATGAGCCGTGAGGTGACGATGAAGCTGTACAAAACCTTGGTCAGGCCACATTTGGAGTACTGTGTGCAGTTCTGGTCGCCTCATTTTGGGAAGGATGTTGAATCTTTAGAAAAGGTGCAAAATAGATTTACAAGGATGTTGCCTGGAATGGAGAGTAGGTCTTACGAGGAAAGGTTGAGGGTGCTAGGTCTTTTCTCATTAGAACGGAGAAGGAGAGGGGAGAATTGATAGAGGTTTATAAGATGATTAGGGGAATGGATAGAGTAGACAGTCAGATACTTTTTCCCCGGGTGGAACACACCATTACAAGGGGACATACATTTAATATAAATGGTGGAAGATATAGAGGGGATGTCAGTGGTAGGTTCTTTACTCAGAGAGTAGTGGGGGCATGGAATGCACTGCCTGTGGAAGTAGTTGAGTCGGAAATGTTAGGGACCTTCAAGGGGCTATAGGATAGAACATGGAACATAGAACATGACAGCACAGAACAGGCCCTTCGGCCCTCGATGTTGTGCAGAGCAATGATCACCCTACTCAAATTCACCCTATACCTGTAAACCAAAAACGCCCCCCCCCTTAACCTTACTTTTTAGGACACTACGGGCAATTTAGCATGGCCAATCCACGTAACTCGCACATCTTTGGACTGTGGGTGGAAACCGGAGCACCCGGAGGAAACCCACGCACCCACGGGGAGGATGTGCAGACTCCACACAGACAGTGACCCAGCCGGGAACCGAACCTGGGAACCTGGAGCTGTGAAGTATTTATGCTAACCACCATGCTACCGTGCTGCCCGTAGGTACACGGATAGGTACATGGATTAGGGTAGAATAATGGAGTGTAGGTTAACTTCTTAAGGGCAGCACGGTAGCATTGTTGATAGGACAATTGCTTCACAGCTCCAGGGTCCCAAGTTCAATTTCGACTTGGGTCACTATCTGTGTGGAGTCTGCACATCCTCCGTGTGACTGCGTGGGTTTCCTCCGGGTCCTCCGGTTTGCTCCCACAGTCCAAAGATATGCAGGTCGGTTGCATTGGTCATGTAGAATTGTCCAAAATTATGTGATTAACCTAGGACAAAAGTGCGGCGCAACATCGTGGGCCGAAGGGCCTGTTCTGTGCTGTATTTCTCTATCTATCATTTCACATTCCACCACACCGAGTCCTAGACGGCCTGTTCCCTTGTGGGTTCATCAACATACAGATCAAGAAATCTCTCGTCCAATTAAATGCGACTCGTTTGAATCACCCAATCTCTGTTTGGATTAAAGTCACCGATAAGCACAATGTTCCCGTAACATTTGCACCTGTGATTACCTGCCTAATGCTATTTGCAGCATTACTACTGCAGTTTGATGGTCTGCAAATCAGCCTTACGAATGTTTTCCCTCTTGCCACTGACACGTTATTGCACTTCTTGGCCTGTGCTCTTGGCAGCTAGCCTTACATGCTCCAGACATGGTGCACCGGATGCCCGATGGCTGAGAATGGTAATTAGCCTTTACAATCTACACCCTTGCCGATGCCAAGCGAAATCACACGTAGGTTGTGAAGGAAAGTTTGAGCATCGTTCTTGCGGTATGGAAGTTCCATCCGTCAGGTTACGGGCACTACTTTTCAGACGACAAGAAAAGTATGGTATTATTTGAAGAGCAGACGGTAATCACGCCGATCGCATAGACACGTTTCAAATGCTGGACTTTGCTCCTAACGTCTGCGAATACAGCCTGGAGCAACCGAGGGCACTAATGTTCCACACGCCGACGCGTTGAGTTTTCTGCCTCTCTCCAAGAAACCACCAGTGCCTGCTTCAACCGCTGAGATACATTGCGTCATTCACTTAACAGACAACTTGGCGGTCGTTGTGAAACGTATAAAGGAGTGGACCTTCACGGACCAATAATTGTTTCTTTTTCGGCACATGGTTCAGTAACGGCCCAGTGCGCAGTGCAGTGCAGATACAGGGCGCAGTGGTTAGCACTGCTGCCTCATGACAGCGAGGACCAAATTTCGATCCATGTTCCGGGTCCCTGTAGGTATGGAGATTGCACATTCTTCCTGGGCCTGAATTGGTCTCAGCCCGCAACTGAAAGATGTGCAATGTAGGTCGGTAGGCTAGCTCAAAATTACCCCTTAATTGAGAAAAGAATTGTGGGCCCAACAGAAAACACTGCCGTATGATCTGAGGGCCTATTCCACGAAGGGAGATCAATTGAGCGTAGAAGACTGCGTTCTTTTATAGTTTTCTTCATTAGTGTTACAAGTAGGCTTGCATTAACACGACAATGAAGACACTGTGAATAGCCCCCTCTCACCACATTCCGGCGCCTGTTAGAGTACACGGAGACAACATTCAGAATGCCCAGACTGCCTGACACCACGTTTTTGTGACTTGTGGGAGAAAACCAGAACACCCAGAGGAAACCGACATTTGTTGCGGACGCGAGTGGTCGTCCCCGAGCAGAATCACACGTCCTTGTTGAACGCCATCTAGAATGGCGATTCAGGGGTGACCAAAATTAAGATTCTAGCTCGCAGGTATGCTTGGTGACCCGACGTCGAGTCAGAGATTGAGATAGTGGCGGAACACAGCGGCCCTTGCCAGGTCCACAACAAAGCCCTACCTACCCCCCCCCCCCCCCCCCCCGATGCATCCATGAGAAAGGCTGGGGAAACTATTGACTCGTGTCCATGTGGACTTCGCCAGCCCGTTCCCCGAGCCCATGTTTGCTATATTTGCAAATGCCTATTCAAAGGATCGAGATCCAACGGGTATAATCCGCGACTGCACGGACAACCTAAGAAAAGTACCAGCTCATTTGTCGCAGACGGGGAATTCCAAATTTACTGTTGACTGTGAATGGTCCAGTACTAAGAAATTAAGAAGATGCTTCAGTCATGGTCGCGAATGCAATCTGGTACCTCAGGACTGCCCCATACGATCCTGTCTTCAACGGATTGGCCGAGCGGGAAGTCCAATCATTTGTGGGATGTTGCGACAGAAGGCCAGCTATATTTAACTTTAGCTATTGTACAGCTCCCTATGGCACAGCTGGGATTGCCTCGGATGGAATTACTCAGCAGTCAGTAGCTCAGAACATAACTGCGCCTTGTATTGCATGAAGTTGGATCACGGATCCACGAATGGCAGGGTGACTCCAAGACAGACTCACATAGGGGCTTCCGACGACGCATTTTCGAGCTGGGCGAAGTGGTCGAGGTGCCAAGTTTTGGCGCTGCAGACGCATAGATCGCTTAACTGCTCCGCCCAGCGACGGACCTTGACCGCGTTCGACGTTGTATGAAAGAATCGCGAATGCTACGTCAGTGTGCCCCAATAAGTGACCGTTCAAATGCCGTTTTTCGGCCTCGGAAGACTTCGAGGCATCGCCGTAGCTATTGAACAGCGCTCCATCGCCGAAGTTTGTCAGACATCAGGATGCTGAGGAACCCCATGTACCCAAGGGGTCGTCCACCTATGATCTCAATTACGATTTCATCAACATGGATACTGGCCCTTCCAATGGAAGCGTACCGGCAACGTTACGCCGACATCTTAGCCGGCCGGGCCATTCCCACCTCGTCGCTTTCATAAAAAAACAAAGGTTGCCAGTGCACTACAAGTCTCGCACACCGACTATACTGACACTGGAGCACCGTTTGCTTCCCTGGCGGTGGAGGGAACCATTACGTGAATCATGGGCATTTCTCCAGGCTTGGGGGAGGAGGGGTGTTACAACCCCTTAGGGACCAAGCGCTATTTTGTATACGGTTTGCCTTCTACATCGTGGATCAGGATGTCCCCAGGCGATTGTGCGGAGAGGCTGCGGAACTCCCGCCTAATTTGGAGGAACCTCAGGATACCAACTCCGATCAAGAGCAGGTCGTGGAGGTTGACCTTGTTGGGTGAAGAGAAATGTACTTGCTGTATTGTCAGTAAAGTAGTGAGTAACATAAAACCAGTTTAACACTGTCCAATCACGCCATGGTTTGAAATGGTTACCATTCACTTTTACATGAATAAATTGGTTCTTTTGCAGGGCAGGAGGGGGGAAGCGAGTTGCAATGTGAGGGGAATGATTGTGCGGAATGTGCAGGAGTCACACCCGAAAGTGGGAGGTGATCAGTTCAGAGAGATGATGTCAGACAAGGAAGGGGAAGGGGTGTGTGTTGGAGTGCGTAAGGGGCGGTCGAGGATGCCGGCGTTGTTGCGGTTTGGGTGGAAACGCTACGGGATCAGATGGACGGTGACATTGGTGTGGGACATCCATCGGGTTTCATGTTCGTCGAGGTCTTCCGTGCAAGGCTGCGTATTGCGCTTCAGGACAATCTTGAAATAAGCAATTGCATGGAAAATCCCTTGAGTGATGCCGAAGAAATTATTTGAGGACCCGCTAAATGTCGCTGGGGAATCAGGAAATATTGGTCCATTTGCCTTAAACTCCCAGCTCGCACCTGATCGAATGGGGGGATATTCGAAAGTTAAACTCATGGCTTTCTCGCAATGAATTGATTACAGGAGAAGTGCAGAGCTGTAGCATCTTCTTTTGGGCAACAACCTTGCGTGGATACAATTCATACTGTACAGGCCAGGGCAGCGCCTGATATCCGGACTTACGTTCCAAATCTCCACTGTCCAGCATCACCGAAACGCAAGTAACAAATGCCTCCACACCGAGAACACATTGTCTAACCGTGCGCTCCAGCAAACCTAAACCTCACTCGCCGAAATATGACAAGCTCACTTCCGGTAGCTGGATCTCTGAAAATCCTTCGACGTTCTCCTTTCCTTTCCCGCGACCTCGGTACTTCTGTCTCTGAAATTCAACTGGATCTCCGGAACTAGCCCAGATTTCCTGTCCCATTCTCTCGATATCAAAATGCTCTTACCGCTGCAACCAAATCCAGACCTCCAAGCAGTCCACGTAGTTTCCTCTCCCAACCACTGAAATCATTCTCAAACAACTTGAGAATTCACATTTTCCCTGATCTCTCCTTGTCTCTGGGCCCTTGATGTTCATTTTGGTCATGCACGCCGCCCAACATGAATGAGGAAGGACCTCTGGAATCGGATTTCGCTGGGAGCGCCGTTCAGTCTGTCCAGACATCCCCACGCAGAGCCAATGATCAGAAGTTTCAGCGTAATTTTTCAGATTGGTATGGATAGTTTTTACTGCGTGAAAGGAGGCCATTCGGCCCAGATAGTCTGCACTGCCCCACGAAGCTAGCACGCCATTCTAGGCCACTGTTCCACCATATTCCCATAACCCACTAAGCTCCTTTATCATTTTGGATACTATTGAGCAGGTAAGCAGCAATCCAGCGAACGTGCAATTATTTGTTCTGTTGGAGACAAACGGATGACCCGGAGGAAACCCAAGCAATCCGTGTGAACTCGAATAAGACAATCACCCGAGGCCCAAATTGAACACGGGTCCCAAGAGCTCCGAGGCAGCCGAGCCAACCACTCTGTTGTCCATTGATTATGCGTTACGTTTTTCCAATACACATTATACCGGGGTTTTAACGATCCTGGTGTCTTGCAGATTTTAGCGCTTGAGTACCTTTCACAGATTTGTTCATGTTATCTGAATGTTTTCAAGTTGATGTCAGTTGGGTGGCAGGCAATCCAACTGTTGGTGCTCGAAATTCTATACCATTAGAGTGTGGAGCAATTTGCGAATCTAAGTCCGTGCAGGGAGTAAAAACAACATTGCTGGAGGCACGCGAGTGTAATGTATTCTAAATATAGCTTTTAGTCATTATTGACACAACATATGCTTGTAGATGTCACAGTAATTACTTTTCTGTGCAGCACATCGACGTGTCTGAACTATTGTGTTTAAGTATATTATTTGTGATAGCACTAATTCGGAACAATTCGCCAATTGCATGTTTACTAAATACAGTTGATACGGCAGGATTGTTGAAGATATGCATCCTCATTATTTTTCACATCACCTTTATTTATCGGGTCTCGCTTCAGTCTTTATTTGCTCTAAAGCGTAGACAAGCAGAAATACGTCATCTTTCCTTGCGAAAGCTCGGCCCTTCAAGGAATACGTCGCTGTATTCTATACTGTTGGAATTTGCTGACTGATGTTCTGCTAATTTGGATATTTACCTAAAATTTACAGCACAATAAGAAAGTAAAATCTTCTGATATAAAATAAACAACTTCAACATCATTTACAATATAAGTCACTTAGTAAAACAAAACATTTCTCAGACACTCACGCCTCTCCATGACAATTTTGTCACTCAATTAATTTAGGTATCGGTTACTGCGTCACTTCAAATCTGTTCACGACTTTTACCTTTTTCTCTATTTAATTTCAGTATTTGCTCGGTCTTCCAATTTTCCAGCTATCTACCAAACAATAAATTGGATGACTGCAAATGTACTCCAATCAGCGGACGTATTTGGTGTTTTTGTTTTGCGTTCAATTACCTCCAAGCAATACCACAGCTGCAGTCAACTTTCAATATGATCACTGTGAAGATTAGAACAAATATCAAAGTTGTCACCAGCACAGCTAAATTTCAAGCCATATCAAGGAGTAATTCATGACATGGCTGTCTCGGAACTTACGTCACTGATTATGCCAAAGTATTGTTTCGAGAAAAGATTCGAAAGGTGGCCAATCACTCCTGTGCATTAATACGGTCAAATTATTATTGGAATCAAGGCGCCTCTTAGTTTGTGAAAGACAGGTGAGTAAACACTCCATTCTAATAGAAAACGTTTTGCAGGACGTTATGGTGTGGAAGTAATTAATGCACTCTTTGTAAAAAAAATATAACCAATTGTGTGCGCATTTCGAATGTGATAAGCATTTAACATCAAATATTGAATAGTCAAAACCTTAAATGATATGTGGTCACTCGACTGGAAGAGCATCTTATTACATTACTCGTTGGTAATATGTCGGTACTCTTTGCTTTATACTTCCAAGAAAAATTAGGGTGCGAATCCAAAGAAACTACCAATCATCAACTTAAAGAGAATAGTTTTAATGAATAACAAATTGATTAATGTTGAGTTCGTTCACTCTTAGTGAACGATAACTAATAATTAAGTAATTCAGACTAAAGTTTCAACTATATTTAACTACACGGGCTAGACAATATATCACCTATTTCTCTAAAACACTGCTTTGTTGTTACGCCTGGTTCGAAAAGACACATGATCCTTTGAGTTCACATATTTATAGGTGAAACTAGTGTTGCCATCTAGTGGTTGTCTTTCACTATGATGCTGTCGTTAACCATTTATCTCTCTCACTCTCTCTCTCTATATATATATGCACCGCAACATCTCTCATTTTAACATTTATTCAGAGGTGTAGCAAAGTAAAATATATAACTATAATACAACAAAACTTGATACGTATATGTGTAGAAAGCAAAATGAGTAATGATCATACACGTGACTGAATATTTTACAAGTTCAGTTCATTTTTTTTATTTCATCGTCTCGTCGATCCTCTAGGAGTACCCAATAGGAGTACCCTATTATATTGTTATCAATCGAAAGACAATTTTAGCGTTTTCAATACACTATTCTTCAACATCTTTGTGTTGTGGGGCGAAACCACACTGACATGGGGAGAATGTGCAAACTCCACAGGGACAGAGACAGTGACCCAGAGCCCGGAGCGACTCTGGGACCTAGGCGCCGTGAGACCACAATGTTAATTACTATGCCACCGTGCTGTCCCTTCGATCTTCTGAGTTGAAGAGGAGGTGATGAAAAAAATGTAACTGTTTTGTCCATGTCATCATTACTGATGGTGTTTGTTAATGTGTCCTGAAATATTGTTTCATTTAGACATAAGTCCGGATAAATGTCTTTATTCAGTCGAATTATTTGTACTGCATGTCGCTTTCTTTATATAATTGTTCCTTCACACGTTCTTTACAATGTGTGAGCGTGGTGCTTTTTGCCTTATGTTTTTGGCAGGAGCAGACCGACTCCATCCGGCATTCTAATTCTAACGAGTCCTTCTGGAGTTATGTTCCCAGTTCAGTTGTTTGAATGTCATTATATGTCTGTTGACTAGGAAAATTCCAGTTGCATTTTCTTTAACACTGGCAAGTGACCTATATTCTGCAGGTCTGAGATCCAAATTTATCAACATTTGTACCACTGCCAGTTGCCAGTGCAGTAGCTCTGTATGCTAAAAGCGCAAGTTGGATGTCTGACGCAGAATACATAGCTTTATTAATTAGTTGATTTACGGTGTGTCCACGCTTCTCTACCGTCGCATTGGACTGTTCGTAGTGAGATTTTGATGTCACATGTGTGGAATTGTACTGTCTTGAGAACTCGGCCCATTTGTTGCTGACAAAATATGGCCAATTCTCTGCATGACATTGATGGGTAACCCACGTCTTGCAATAGTATCTTTGCATGCTTGTATTGCCAATTTGGATGTTAGATGGGTATCTACATGAACTCTGTGTAGTTGGAGTCGTAGTCGTTAATTACACACATAGAGTTATGTGAAAGTCCCTTTAAGAAAAGTGTGCTTCATCAAATAGATGCAATGATGTCATTGTTTGGGTGGAGCCGCAAGCTCATTTTGGCTCTCTGTTCAGTTGCGCTTTCAGATAGAGAGCTCATTTGAACAAAGCAGATGTATGTTTGATCTCTCCCTCTGCATGAAGAAGTATGTCTGCACATAACTTGTTGATTTCAAACTAATACCTGTTTCTGGAAGCAATGTAAACCTACTGTCTTCGTTACAAAAATATTTTTTTGACTCATGGATATTGTTAGGGAAATTATTAAGGGTTATCTATAGATTGTTGTGTCTGCGGGGATTATCAGTGTTGGTATTTGTTAAGATCATTGCTGTGGAATTGTAAAATGTTAACTGGATTCATAGAACTAACATTGTTTTTTGTTTAAACAAACTTTATATATCTGTTGCATCACACCTGCAAAGTGGACCCTTGTGCTCCCCATAACAAAATCTATTCACAGTTTAAGCCAGATGAACTCCTTGATGTACTTTAGTGTTCTTTCGACCCTGGTCCATAATAAATTAGAGGCACGTCCGGGATGAAAGTCTATCTTTGGTCATTCGGTTGTCGTTGTGAACTTAAAGTCAGTGAGGAGTGAGCGTATTTGTGTTTGTTTTTCAGGCGTGGTGTCCCAACTCAAGTAAGTTGTGAACAATGGCTCTTTCAGAAGCTCGGAAGCTTTTGGGGTGCAAAAAGTGATACGCAGTACCTGAGTAAGAAGTCTTACAACACCAGGTTGAAGTCCAGCATGTTTGTTTCAAACTCGAGCTTTCGGAGCATTGCTCCTTCCTCAGGTGAACACTCACCCTCCTTCGTCAAGTTCACCTAAGGAAGGAGCAGTGCTCCGAAAGCTAGTGTTTGAAACACACATTTTGGACTTTAACGTGGTATTGTAACACTTCTTACTGTGCTCACCCCAGTCAAATGCCGGCATGTCCACATCGCGGCTACGCAGTACCATAGGAACAGAGACTATAAAAGTCGTTTGGATTTGGCAAAAATATTGCAGCTAGCGTTACCTGATAGGTAACGAAAATAATAGGTACTTACGGCGATAGCTGAGTATTTAAAATTGCCTGAGAAATAGTCTGACGCATCAGAAATGGAATAAAAAACAGTTACAGATTAAACTACTGGAACATGAAAGGAAATTAAACAGCTTGAATACAAAATGACGGAAAACGAAACAAAAGCCAGAGTAGAACAAGAAAGGGGAAGGATGTTGATCAGAAAGTTATTAAGGGTTACCGAGAGTTTTGTATTCGTGGGGATTATCATCAGTGTTGGTAGTCGGTGAGATATTTACTGTGGATATATAAACTGTCAACTGGATTCATAGAATAAACATTTTTTGTGTTGCTGCACACCTGTAAAGTGGGCCAATGTGCTCCCCATAATCAAAATCTATTCAAAGTTGTGGGTCAGGTGAACTCCATGATATACTTTGGTGTTCTCTGAACCCTGGCCCCTAATAATAGTCATGACTATTATACTGAAAACGTTCAATGCCTACTTTGTCCCACGAGAGTCCCCTTGGATTGCGTAGGTTGAGGTTAATGACAAGTGTATTAGGTTAGAACCAGTTAAATTTTGTCTATATTTATTCCTGGCTAATAGACTGTCTGTCTCCCGTCATTTACTCATTTCAATCCCAATGTGACCCTCATGAATCTTGTCAAGTATCATCGATCAGAGGCACAGTGGAATGACTATTCGTACGAGTTGAAGATGTAGTCCATCCATGATCGCCTGAAAGTTTCTAAATTGAGGTCACTGTTCTTTCAGCTACCCATTCTTCAAATGTTGTGTGACGAGTTGCAGAACAGCATTAGTATTTCTTTCACTTCAGCTTAGATTTTACTGATGATTAAATTATAGGGAGGTTTTCTGCACAGAACTGTGCATGATCTTAAACATCATGTTTGAACTCGACGTGTTCAATTGCAGACGTTATTGAGCGTGACAGCGTATCAGCTATAATTAATTCATTTCCTGGTGCGTAGATGCGGTTACAGTCGGAATGACGTAACTTCATCATGATTCATTGGCGTCGTGGAATCATGTCATTGAGATCCTTGTTATTTTTGTGCACCAACGGTCTGTGATCCTTCTCGACAGTGGATTTTGGGAGTCCATCGGCATAGTCATGGAACTTCAATATGCCTGTTCATGGTCGCAGACATTCTTTCTCGATTTGAACATAACGACAGAATGGTGGCGTCATCGCTCTGAATGCACATGCAACAGGAACACAATATGAGCTGCAGTCCCTTTGCAACAGTACTAATCCAATTCCATCTTGACTTTCATCAGTGGATATTTGGGTCTCCCTGACTGGATCAAAAAAGAACAAAGAACAAAGAAGATCAAAGAAAACAGCACAGGAACAGGCCCTTCGGCCCTCCCAGCCTGGGCCGATCCAGATCCTTTATCAAAACGTGTCTGCTAATTTCCAAGGATCTATTTCCCTATGTTCTCCGCCCGTTCATATATCTGTCTAGATGCATCTTAAATGATGCTATCGTGACCGCCTCTACCACCTCCGCTGGCAATGCGTTCCAGGTACCCACCACCCTCCGCATAAAAATCTTCTCACGCACATCTCCCTTCAAGTTTCCGCCCTCTCATCTTGAAATCGTGACCCCTTGTAATTGACACACCCACTCTTGGAAAAAGCTTGTTGCTATCCACCCTGTCTATAGATCTAATAATTTTGTAGGCCTCAATCAGGTCCCCCCTCAAACTCCGTATTTCCACCGAAAACAATCCTAATCTACCCAACCATTCATCATATCTGGGACCCTCCATACCAGGCAACATCCTGGTGAACCTCCTCTGCACCCTCTCTTAAGCATCCTCATCCGTCTTGTAATGTAGCGACCAAAACTGCATGCAGTATTCCAAATGCCGCCTAACCAACGTCATATACATGTAAAATGACCTGCCGACTCTTGTAATCAATACCCCGTCCAATGAAGGCAAGCATGCTGTATACCTTCCTGACCACTCTATGGACATACGTTGCCACCTTCAGGGTACAAGTGATTTGAACTCCCAGATCTCTCTGTACATCAATTATCCCCAGGACTCTTCCATTCACTGTATAGTCCTTCCTTGAATTAGATCATCCGAAATGCATCACCTCGCATTTGCCCGGATTGAACTCCATTTGCCATTTATCTGCCCAACTCTCGAAGCTATCTGTAGTTCGATGTATTCTCTGACAGTCCTCCTCACTATCTGCAACTCCACCAATCTTATTATCGTCTGCACACTTGCTAATCAGACCACTTATACCTTCCTCCAGATCATTTATTTATAGCACAAACAACTGTGGCCCGAGCACGAGTACCTCTGGAACACCACTAGTCACATTTCCCCATTTCGAGAGACCCCCTTCCAACACCGTTCTCTGTCTCATGTTGCCCAGACATTTCTTTATCCATCTAGCTAGCACACCGTGAACCGCATACAACTTCACTTTTTTCATCAACCTGCCATGGGAAACTTTATCAAACGGCTTACTTAAGTCCATGTATATGACATCTGCAGCCCTTCCCTCATCAATTAACTTTGCCACCTCCGCAAAGAATTCTATTAGGTTTGTAAGACATGACCTTCCCTGCACAAAACCATGCTACCTATGACGGATAAGTCTATTTTCTTCCAAATGTGAATAGATCCTATCCCTCAGTATCTTCTCCAATAGTTTGCCTACCACTGACGTCAAGCTCAAAGGTCTATACTTCCCTGGAATATCCATGCCACCCTTCTTAGGGACAACAGCAATCCTCCAGTCCTCCGCGATCTCACTCGTGCTCAAGAATGCTGCAAATATATTTGTTAAGGCCCCAGCTATTTCGTCCCTCGCTTCCCTCAGTAACGTGGGATAGATCCCATCCGGACATGGGTACTTGTCCACATTACAGCTTTTCGACATACACAACACTTCCTACTTCATTATGCCGACTTGACCTAGAGTATATAAACATCCATCCCCAGCCTCAACATCCGTCATGTCCCTCTCCTTGGTGATTACCGATGGAAAGTACTCATCAAGAATCTCACCCATTTAGAACATAGAACAGTACAGCACAGAACAGGCCCTTCGGCCCTCGATGTTGTGCCGAGCAATGATCACCCTACACAATCCCACGTATCCACCCTATACCCGTAACCCAACAACCCCCTCCTAACCTTACTTTTAGGACACTACGGGTAATTTAGCATGGCCAATCCACCTAACCCGCACATCTTTGGACTGTGGGAGGAAACCGGAGCACCCGGAAGAAACCCACGCACACACGGGGAGGACGTGCAGACTCCGCACAGACAGTGACCCAGCCAGGAACCGAACCTGGGACCCTGGAGCTGTGAAACATGTATGCTGACCGCCATGCTACCGACTCCACACATAAATTCCCTCTTTTGTCTTTGAGAGGGCCTATCCTTTCTGTAGTGACCCTCTTGCTCCTTATATACGAATAAAAGGCTTCTGGATTTTCCTTAACTTTGATAGCCAAAGATATTTCATGACCCCTTTTAGCCCTCTTCATTGTGCGTTTGAGATTTGTCCTACTTTCCCGATATTCCTCCAATGCTTCAACAGTTCTAAGTCGCCTGGATCATATGTGTGCTTCCTTTTTCATCTTACCTAGTCTCACAAATCCACCAGTCATCCATGGTCCCCTAATCTTGCCATTTATATCCCTCATTTTCACAGGGACATGTCTGTCCTGCACTGTAATCAACCTTTCCTCAAAAGACTCCCACATTTCAAATGTGGATTTACCCTTAAACAGCTTCTTCCACTCCACGTCCCCTAGCTCTTGTCGAATTTTGTTGTACTTGGCTTTTCCCCAATTCAGCACTCTTCTTTTCGGACGACTCACGTCTTTGCCCATGAGTGTTATTTAACTTACAAAATTGTGATCGCTATTCCCAAAGTAATCACCGACTGAAACTTCAACCACCTGGCCGGGATCATTTCCCAATACCAGGTCCAGTATGGCCCCTTCCCGAGTTGGACTATTAACGTACTGCTCTAAAAAATATCTCCTCGATACTCCTTACAAATTCTGCTCCATCTATGCCTCCAACACTACAAGAGTCCCCATAAAACCTCCCATCGCGACCACCCTATTACTCCTACATTTTTCTATAATCTGTCTACATATTTGTTCTCTACTTCACGTTAGCATTTGAGAGACCTGTAGTAAAGTCCCAACAATGGTACTGCATCCTTCCTATTTCTTTGCCTTACCCATATTGCCACTTTTCTCGAATACTCTATCGTGCCCTCCTTAATCACAGCTGTAATATAACCTCTACCCAGTAATGGAACTCCTCCACCCCCTATAACCTCCCTATCTATCCCTCCTGAAGCCTCTATACCCAGGGATATTTAGTTGCCAGTCTTGCCCTTCCCTCAACCAATTCTCAGTAATACCAATAACATAAGATTCCCAGGTACTAATCCAAGCCCTAAATTCATCTGCCTTAACTGCTACACTTCTTGCATTAAAACAAATGCACCTCAGACCATCTGTCCATTTGTGTTCATCATCTCTTCCCTGTCTACTCTTCCGCATAGTCACATTGACTTTGTTATCTAGTACCTTACTGGCTTTAATTGCTGCCTCTTTACTCTCCTCTAACTTCCTAATCTGGTTCCTTCCCCCTGCCAAATTTGTTTAAAACCTCCCCAAGAGTATTAGCAAAAGCACCCTCGAGGACATTGGCTCCAGTCCTGCCCAGCTGTAGACCATGCGATTTGTAATGGTGCCACCGCTCCCAGTTCAGGGTCCAATGTCCCAGAAATCTCTAAGCCTCCCTTCTACACCATCTCTCAAGTCACGTATTCATTCTGTTTATTCTTGAATTTCTACTCTGACTGTCTCGTGGCACTGGTAGCAATCCTGAGATTACTGACTTTGAGCTCCTACTTTTTAACTTATCTAGGAACTCCCTAAATTCTGATTGTTGGACCTCAAACCGTTTTTGTACCTATATAGTTGGTGCCTTTGTGCACCACGACAACTCGTTGTTCACCCTCCCCCTTCAAACTGCCCTTCTGCCGATCTGAGACATCCCTGACCCGTGCACTCGTGAGTCAACATATCATTAGGGTGTCCCATTTACGATCACATAAACGCCTGTCTAATCCCCTTACGATTGAATCCCCTATGACTATAGCCGTGCCAGACTTATCCCCTCCCTTCTGCGCAGCAGAGCCAGCCACCGTGAAATGAGCCTGGCGACTACTGCATAACAGGCTAATATCGATGCAGTTGTGTGTGGAACTTTTCATTTTGCCACACTTTTTGATGGTCATCTGTCACCTCTAAAGGGGTAGTTTCCTTGATCAAGTGTCTGATAGATGTTGTTCTCGCTGATAAATTAGCTATGAATTTGTCTAAGAAGTTGACAACGCCGAGAAATCGCAGTAAGTGCATTGTTATCTTCAGGTATTCTCATGCGTTGAATGACAGAAATATTCTCATAGTCGGGTTGCAGACCATTTGAGACATCGTGTCAACTCAGTACATGAGCGTAAAAGCTGCAAATGTGCATCTGGATTGGTTTAATTTGAGACCATGGTTTTCCATGCGCTGAAACACTTGTCTTAGTCGTTCAATGTGATCTTCTTTCGTTAATTGCCGTACGTTTTCTACGTATGCCCGAACATCTTCTCGTCGTTCTGTGATCTGTTGCATGATGCTGTGGAATATTTCAGATCCAGTGATTATTCTGAAAGGCATACGATTAAAACCAAACCTTTCAAAAAGTGTATTAACGGTGCAGAGTTGTCTGCTTCAGTCATCGAGTTGCAAACGTACGATGCATCAAATTCTGTGAAGATGCCCAATTTGCCATCTGACTGATGATCACCTATCGTTTTGGAATGGTATGGTGTAACCTCATGATGTTTTTGTTGAGATCCTTGGAACTAACACAGATGCATAGACCACCAGACCGTTTCTGCACGCAAACCATCGAACTGACACAGTCAATCAGTTTAGAGACGCTTTCCGTTGTCCCTTGGATCTGAAGTCGCTCTAATTCTTGGTTCAATCTTTGCCTCAGTGGAGCACGAATTCTGCGAGGAGGATGTTCCACAGGTATGGCATCTGTCCTGAAAATTATCTGACACTTGAATGGCAGTTAACCTGCCTTGAAAAACGTCCAGATATTGATTTAAAATGCTTTGTATATCATTATTCGGTATGGGTTAAGACGAAATTTCAGTATAAATGCGCTGTATTAGGTGTAAATCAGTGGAGACCTATGCACCTAAGAGTGAATATTGATCTGACTTAACAATCTGAATCATAGTGACGTTACAATATTCTTCCTGGTGACCTTTAAGTAGCAGGACACAATCGGTAAAATTGAATTTCCGTTGTAGTCCTTCTGTCTACAAGCTTGTTGAGATCCAGCTTCGACAACAACTTAGCTGATGCGGAAGTATCCAATTTAAATTGAATTGGACAGTTATTATCTTTTAGAACTGAGTTCCATTCAGAGCCAGAATTTTTAGAATTAACTAATTGTGGATTTTTTGTTACTTCTGTGGATTCCTCACCTTTCTGTATTATGCCAACAAAGAACGTGTTTTCCAGTGAGTATGTATCTGTTTCAGCTGAAAAAAAATATTTTCCTTCTTCTGTGGATTCCACGCTACGAATATTAATCTGACCGGAAGCCTGTTTAGCAGATTTAAATGCGAGTGATGCTCTGCACTGAGCAGCAAAATGGTTTAATTTGCCATATTGAGAGCATTGTTTTCCTTTGGCAGGACATTTCTTTTGGAAGTTGGAGGTTCCACACACTTAACACTTCATGCGTTGACGATATTCAGCACGGCACTTCTTCACGCATGTGCAAATTGGCTCACGAAATGCGCACCTGCAATGGCTAAGTGTGCACGCAAGATGGTGGCCATCCAAAAGGTTGTTTCTTCTTCAATTGCGAAACGGCTTTTACGGCCTCAACTTCGTGGTGGATGTTTGTGCCCTTCCCACGGAGATCATACTCTTGGTACTGATTCTAACTTTGTTGATGCACATGTATTTTTCGATTTTTCGATCGCGATTTCTAAAGTTAACTCCTTTTGTCTCAGTTATCTTCCTTTGAGATGCTCATCGTTAATACGAAATACTATTTGGTCCCAAATTAAAGAATCATGCAGTGCTGGAAAGTTATAGGATTTTGCTAACAGTGTTAGATATGTTTTAAATGTGTCAATCGCTTCCCCCTTGTTTTGTAATCTTTTATGAAAAATGGAGCGTTGAAATGTCTCATTAGTCTGTATCTAACAGTGGTCATCGAATTTGATAAGAATAACATCAAACTTCGTTTTGTCTTGACCCACAGTGTGTTGAAAATAATTGTGGATTTCCATTACATCTTGTCAAGCCATAGTTAACAGCAGTGTAATTTTGCAAAATTCGGTTGCATTAATTAAATCAGATGCTTCAAGATCAATTTGAAATTGCTGTTTCAACAGCCGCCAATTTGTATTCAACTTATCGATTATACTTAGGTATTGTTCAGCTCAAGCTTTGTGCACCGAGTCGTTTGTCATCGAAGGTCTATTTTTTGCTGAAGATGCTTCTCGAATCGAATAACTGCGAAGGTTTCCTCTTTTTCTGATCCGACTATCTTACTCTCACTAGTTTACTGAGGCCAAACCCTGGTACTATGTTAGATTACTCGTTGTTAAGATGTCGTTACTTTTTGCTTTATACTTCCAGAATGGTCTAATTGCATGGTTTTAAAGAGCTACCAATCTTTAACTTAAAGGAACATACATTAAATGAGTTACAAATTGATAAATGTTGAGTTGTTCACTCTCACGGAACTGTAACTGGTGATTAAGTCATTCAGAATCAAGTATTAACTATATTTAACTGCACATGCTAACTATGCTATTGTCTATCTGTCTAACACACTGCTGCCTCGTTACTCCTGGCTCGAAGAAACCAAATATCCTTTGAGTTTAGCTCACAAGGCTAAATCGCTAGCTTTTAATGCAGACCAAGCAGGCCAGCAGCACGGTTCGATTCCTGTACCAGCCTCCCCGGACAGGCGCCGGAATGTGGCGACTAGGGGCTTTTCACAGTAACTTCATTGAAGCCTACTCGTGACAATAAGCAGTTTTAATTTCATTATTTAGATGTTTCAGGCGGGAACGAGGGTGATGTATAAGGGGTGGCAGAATTGCGCGAATGGTTAGGGAGAATATCACAGCTGTGCTGAGGGAGGACACCTCCGAGTGCAGCGAGGCTATAGGGTAGAGAGCAGGAATAAGAAGGGTGCAATGGCAATGTTGGAGTTTCACTACAGCCAACAGCCAGCAGGACATAAATGAGCTGGTCTGAAGACGCGTAAAATAGCAGGGTTGCTGTGACGGAGACTTCTACTTCCCGAATATTGACAGGGAATCACTTTGTGCTAGGGGCTCATGCGGGGCAGAGTTTGTGAGGAGCATCCAGGAGGGACTTCCTAACACAATATGTAGACAGTCGAACGAGGGAAGGGGCTGTACTGGACCTGGTATTGAGGAATGAATCCGGCCAGTTTGCAGAAGATTCAGTAGGCGAGCATTTTCAGTAAATTTTAAAGTGCTGGTGGGCAAGGATAAATGTGGTCCCAGGGTTAATGTGCTTAATTGGTCGAAGGCTAATTATAACACTATTAAGCGGAAACTGAAGAACCTAGATTGCTGGCGGGTGTTTGAGGGTAAATAAACATCTGACATGTGGGCGGCTTTCAAATGTGTATTGAAAGGAATTCAGGACCGGCATGTTCCTGTGCGACGAAGGATAAATACGGCAAATTCGGGAGCCTGAGATATTGTTGGCATCGCCAAGAAGAAAAGGGGTGCATGTGTCCGGGTTAGAAGGCTGGGAACAGAAGGAAACTGTCGAATATAAGGAAAGTAGGAAGGAACTTAACCAAGGAGTCCGGAGGGCTAGCAGAGCTCACGAAAAGTCACTCGCAAATAGGGTTAAGAAAAATCACAAGGCTTTTTACACGGACATAAAAAGCAAGAGGATAGCCAGAGAAAGGGTTGGCCCACTGAAGGATAGGCAAGGGAATATATATGTGGAGCCAGAGGAAATGGGTGAGGTACTGAGTGCATACTTTGCGCCAGTATTCACCAAAGAGAAGGAAATAGTGGATGTTGAGTCTGGAGAAGGGTGAGTAGATAGCCTGGGTCACATTGAATCCAAACAGACAAGACGTTGGGCGTCTTGAAAAATATTAAGATGTATAAGTCCTCAGAACCAGATGGGGTCTATCCCAGAATACTGCAGCAAGCAGGAGAGGAAATTGCTGTGGCCTTAACAGAAATCGTTGGATCCTCACTGTCTTCTGGTGGTGTCCAGCAGGACTGGAGAATAGCCATTTGTTGTTCCTTTGTTTAAGGAGTGTAGCAAGGATAATCCAGGAAACGACAGGCTAGTGAGCCTTCCGTCAGTTGTCGGGAAATTACTGGAGAGAATTCTTCGAGACAGGATATACTCCAATTTGGAGGCAAATTGACGGATTAGTGAGCGGCAGCATGGTTTTCTGAAGGGTAGGCCGTGCCTCACTAACATGAAAAGGTATTTCGAAGAGGTCAGAAATATGTTTGATGCAGATAGGGCAGTGAATGTTGTCTATACGAACTTCAGTAAGGCCGTTGACAAGGTCCCTCATGGTCGACTGGTACAAAATGGGAAGTCACACGGGATCAGGGGTGAGCTGCCAATGTGGATGCAGAACTGCCTAGGACCTAGGTCATAGAAGGCAGAGGGAAGCAATGGAAGGTGCTTTTCTAATTGGAGGACTGTGACTCGTAGTGTTCGGCAGGGATCAGTGCTTGGATATTTGCTGTTTGTAGTATAAATAAATGATTTGGAAGAAAATGTAGCTGGTCTGACCAGTAAGTTTGCAGACGATACAAGGTTGGTGGAATTGCGGATAGCTGTAGAAGGGAGTTTAGTTGGAGGCTCAGTTTCTTAATATCCTGTATTCATTGTAACCGGCTGACTGACTATATTTCATTTAAATAGGCACTTGGCAAAGCATGATGGATATCTAGCCTTATTTTTAGTCAAGAAGTTCTGTATGGAACAGTCAGACGGTCATACAATGTAAACAAGCGTACAGCTGCACATTGTTTTGCTGACAGCACCCAAATATTATTTTTATTAGGCGAGGAACTCAAGGCCTGTTATTAAAATCTTTCTCAGGCCTGCTCACTTTTTTGCTAAACTAAAGAATGTCTTTTGTCCTAGATATTGCTTACTCTATCATATAAATTGTTTACCTTACTTCTGTAAAGCGGGGACATTTGGAATGACTGTGGTCTCTCTAAACCACTCCCCCCCCCCACCCACCCACCACCACCTACGAACTTCGTGTTATATAAAGGACCTTTGGCGAAAATTCGAAGTGCTGATTTATAATTCCTTCAACAAATTAGCATAGTCGTTCCATTTTCCCTAGTTTAACGGTAAGTGAACCCCGAAACGAATCTCTAAACAGGAATCTCTCAGCTGAAAGGAAGAGAGCCATAGCGCGAACCCAGCTGAAAGGGGGCTATGCGGCTCGGCAGCCTTACTTACTGGCCAGTGACTCATGCTGGGAGAGTTATCTTAATTAATAAATTACTGATAGCTGCATGAGAAGAACAAAGGTGCTTTGGAGACTTAAAAAATGGAACAATATGCAGGGTTGCGATTCGCAAAAGGACTAACACTGGTTTGCGCTCCTTGTAATATTTGTTCATAATTTCCTGCGGTCCTTGTCATTAAATGTAAATGCTCTGAAGTATTTTTCAGAAGGCATGATGAGCAATAAACTTGACGCCCCTTCACAGGGCGTCCCGAAGCCTCGGTAAATACATCCGGAGCGAGAAATAAGTTGAAGTTCTTAAAGAAGAAAGATAAGGAGAGAAAATTAATAAGAAATTGAAAAGAAACATTCCCGAATAGGAAGCTACTGAAGCTGACACCCCCTCTCGGTAACATGAAACAGTGGAGCAAACGTGAATGGAAGATTCAGGCTAAAGTGTAACAGATGGGTTCCTGTCGAAAGGGGAATTCCGATTTTCTGTAGCCGTGAGATAAAGCGAACGCTTAACTGTAGTATTTGTGAGCTGTGAGAATCTGTGTGTTTTGTTTAACCAATTATTTTTTGTCAAAGCATGAAGTGCTCAGTGGGTTTTATTTTTTTATCGTCGGTCATTGTGAGTCCGAGAATATAACTTCAGTGATTTATGTTGAGATTTATCTAATGCATTGAAAGATTGGAACTTAAAATCAGTTAAAAAGAAAGAAAGTGTTTGAATATGAATAAGTGTTTAGATCACTTGAAAAGACGCAAGTGGCATCATTCCAAATTCTCCGCCCCTTTGGTTCCGCAGGAAATATTAACCACTTCAGCAGACAGTTGGCCTTTTCTGAATTGGCAAAGGAAAATATACGTCACGAAGAATAGTTAACGCCTATAAATCAATCATTGGAGATTGACTTAAATGTGTGGTATTAATAGCCCCCTCCCAGGGGATGTTCAGCTGCTTATAAAATGCTCTTATGGTGCATCTTCACCAACTTTGAAGGATGGGATAGCAGTGCCAGCCGGAATAAACGGAGACTGGGCTCACAATTATGACCATTTAAATGAAGGAAATGAGTTCCTTGGAATCTCACATGGTAAACACAGCCATGGACGGCAGTGGTTATCTCCGTGGTAAACATGGACCGAGAAGGACTGTTCAAAGCCCCGAATTAACAAAAACCTAGAATCACAGGGCAATTCTATCAAGGAAAGAGAGGGCAGAGTCGGGGACAGCAGGCCAGCAGAGGGCAGAGAGGTCGGGGTAGAATCAGCGGACAGTGCCAAAGGAGGATAGATCCCAGGATCAATGTAGAAGATGTGGGGCAAAGGGACATTGTGCTTGTGAATGTAAATTTAAGCACAGGGAAGGTTGCCGCCTCCCCAGCCTCCCTTTAACTCCTCTGTCCCGAACACTAATGCAAACCAATAGGGGTACAACGGAAAAAAGGTGGTATGGTCATGGTCATGTTCAGTCAGAGACGCACATATGACAACGCTTAAAATAGGAGATCATGATGTGGAGTTTCTGGAGACTGGCACTGCTATGTCGTCTGTGCCCCCCTCCGTAGAACTAACCCATGGCGAGTCCTCTATTGTCGCTGTGGGAGTAGACCGGATTCCCATGACGGAGACTGCATCACGTCCGACTAACGTGGAAATTATTGATATCCTCCTGGTCGATACTATGATTATTTCCAAAACTACGGCCCTCCTTCTGCTTTGCAGACAGAAACTCTGCAAATTGGGGGCAATAATGCATTGCACTAACAGTGGCATATTCATGGAACTGCCTCAGATACAAGCTCATCAGTTCTTGAATGTAATAGCTTTTGACCAAGAGCCAGGTCGCTCTGTGTCTGTGTTATATTGCTGGCAGCTGGGCATTAAGCCTTCCGGTACCACAGTTAAAAATGAATAAACAAATAAAAAAACTACAGGAAGTCTTATAAAAGGTTAATAATCCTTGGGCACAACTATATAAAACACCTGATAGAGTCCAGATGAAAGAACATTGTGACACACTGCACGGCACGGTATGCTCGTGAGGATGAACCCGTATGCAGTTTTCAAGCGCAATGTCAACTAGGAAAGCAGACAACTTTGCATGTGACCCCATTTTTACTTTTCAGTGTTGTGGTTCTAGGAATGTGAGTACAGTTGATCGATAGCGAGATGCACCTCTTTCAGATGGGTCAAACTTCAGAACCACATTTAACATTGGCCGTAAGACATCCCGCAAAGACAAAGCAAATTGGAGAACTTATGAAAGAGGCCAGAAAAAAATAAGAAGGTGATACATCAGATTGATGTTGAAGTAGATGGACTAAATTGCCTGATGGAGTTTTATGGCAAACAGGAGGGAAGAGTGACCTGGAAATCTGAACAATGGCCCGTTACATTTGAAAGACAACAACCGCCCCGAAACACCCATCTATTACTCCCTTCAGTCCTGGCCCAGATACCGGCAGTTCTCTGGGCCCAGCATAAAAATAAAGTTGGAAAGCTGCATTCTACCCGAGCGCATATGGTGCAGTTACAGAAGAACGTTGTCCTGCACTCCTTGAAACAATACCGATTGGCACCAGAAGCAGAGAAAGGGATCGAGGGAGTGGTCAATGCACTATGAAAGTAAGGGGTGCTGAAGGGGATTCAAATCCCTGTAGCACCCCGATATTCCCGATTCCAAAAGTAGGAAGACCCAACGAGTGGCGATTGGTGCAAGATCTCAGGGCCGTCAATAAAATTGTTAGCCCTATTGCTCCAATGATGCCGGATACCGATGTCATTTTGTCCGCTATACCACGAACAGCAGACAGCTTCTATTGTCATATCTGGCAGAATGAGGGCATGGAGCCTCAATGGACAAGCTGCAATTCTGTCAGGAGACAGTTCAGTATATGGGATTTCAGCTTCAGCAAGGACCAAGCGGAGACTTGGGTCTGAAAGAATACAGGCTGTGGCAAGAGTTCCAACTTTGCGTACGAAAAAGGAAACCCTCACCTTCCTCGGAATGATGGGCTATTGCAGGCAGTGGATACTGGCAGATAGAGAGATGGACGCAGTACTGCAAAAGGCTACGCTACAGGAAGCCACATCAGTTGTTACCTGTACCCCAGAGAGGGAGTAAGCATTCCGTAACTTGAAACAGGCCATGATTAGTGGCCCTGCCGTGGGACTTCCAAATTTCACCAAATCTTTTACTCTTTTTGTAAATGAAGCAGGGGTATTTGCAGAAGGGGTCCTGGTGCAGGAGCACGGAGGAGGGAAACTACCCCTTGCCGATTACTCGATCGCCCTCCGTGCAGTGGTAAAGGATCTGCCATGTTTCTTTATAGCAGTAGCAGCCACTGTGGCAATAGGAGAAAAATCAGTACCCCTTGTACTCGACCACCCGTGTGCAGTATTCGTTCCTCACTTTGTTTTGCTGCTGCTCAATTCATCCGAAAAGCAGCATTTTACTGCGGCTCGCGCACTGGGTACTCTCTAAGACTAACTTCACCGACAAGCGAGCACCAGCTATCAACCCTGCTAAAATTTTACCCGTACCCTCGGGATAAGAACATCGGTTCCGTCATGACTGTGTACAAATGGTTGAAGCCAACACAACCCGTCTTCCTGATTTATTGAGCCACCCATTCGAAAATCCAGACATCATCTTTTTCACTGATTGGTCAGCGAACCGAACAAATTACATGATCCCTTGGCCGGCTGCGCAAAAGTAACTGAATTCGAGACAGTAGGAACTTTTGCTCTGCCTTCCCAAGCGGCAGAATCATTCGCGATAACTAGGGCATTTTTTCTAGCTAAAAGGAAGATAGTCAATATTTATACTGAAGTTCGATATGCTTTTGGGGTAGTACACGATTTTGGCCAATTATGGAAAAAAGGGGGTTCATAACTTCCTCCGGCCAGCATATTAAACATGCTAAATCGGTTTAAAATTTACTATATGCTGTTGAGCTGCCCAGCAAGATAGCCGTTTCAAAGTGTGAAGCACATACTACTGCTGACGATGAAGTCTCCAGTTCTAATAGATTTGCTGAAAGAATAGCAAAAGAAGTGGCTCGCAAACAGCCGCCAGAACTTCAGTAGATGTTCCGTCCACCAGAGCAGAACCAATGTTAAAGCAGGCAGAGGAGGAATCCTCCCCACAGAAGCACCGCTCTTGGCTCAAATTCGGCTGCTACCAAGACAGCCATCAAATCTGTGCCCAAACCGATACCCACACAGTATGCCCCAGAAATCTGTTTTTGCCATTCTGCCGCCTTGCCCATGGACAGGCTCATCTGGGCAAATGAGGGATGACACACGCAATATGTCAACAATAGTACGCTCCAGGTATTACAGTAACAATTGAAAACGTAGCTCACACATGTATGATTTGTCAGAGGAATAATCGGGCCAACACTCATGCAGTCTTTGATCACCTCCCACAGCCCGAAATGCCTTTTGAAAATGTGAAGGTAGATGTTGTGCACATGCAGATAGCTAAGAGATTCAAATACATGCTGGTCACAGTGGACATGTTTTCACCGTGGTTAGAGGTTTTTCCCACCAAAAGAGATATTTCTAGAACAGTGGTAAATATTCTATTGAAGGAAATAATAGATCAGTTTGGAATATCGGTGGGTATTAACAGTGACAGGGGGATTCATTTCATTGGCAAATTGATCAAAGCCTGAACAGAAGCCATTCGATTCGTCTGGAAATTGTACATTCATTAAGAGATGCGATCCTCAGGAATGATGCAACTGGTGAATGGAATAATTAAAGCTGCAGTTACACAAGTCTGTCAACATAATGGGCTGCTGTGGCCAGAAGCCATACCCATACTAATGTTTCCTCGGATAAATCAGAAGAATCGCAATGCAGTCTGAACCCCGTATGAGCTATTAATGGGACATAAGAACATAAAAACTAGAAGCAGGAGTAGGCCATGTGGCCCCTCGAGCCTGCTCCGCCATTCATTAAGATCATGGCTGATCTTTTGTGGACTCAGCTCCACTTTCCGGCCTGAACACCATAAACATTAATCCCTTTATTCTTCAGACATCTATCTATCTTTACCTTAAAAACATGTAATGAAGGAGGTTCAACTGCTTCATTGGGCAAGGAATTTAATAGATTCACAACCCTTTGGGTGAAGACGTTCCTCCTAAACTCAGTCCTAAATCTACTTCCCCTTATTTTGAGGCTATGTTCCCTAGTTCCGCTTTCTCCCGCCAGTGGAAACAACCTGCCCGCATCTATCCTATCTATTCCCTTCATCATTTTTAAATGTTTCTATAAGATCCCCCCTCACCCTTCTAAATTCCAACGAGTACAGTCCCAGTCTACTCAACCTCTCCTCATAATCCAACCCCTTCAGCTCTGGGATTAACCTAGTGAATATCCTCTGCACACCATCTAGTGCCAGTACGTCCTTTCTCAAGTAAGGAGACCAAAACTGAACATAATACTCCAGGTGCGGACTCACTAACACCATATACGATTGCAGCATAACCTCCCTAGTCATAAACTCCATCCCTCTAGCAATGAAGGACAAAATTGAATTTGCCTTCTTAATCACCTGTTGCACCTGTAAACCAACCTTCTGAGACTCATGCACTAGCACACCCAAGTCTATCTGCACAGCGGCATGCTTTAATATTTTATAGTTTAAATAATAATCCCGTTTGCTGTTATTCCTACCAAAATGGATAAACACACATTTGTCAACATTGTATTCCATCTACCAGACACTAGCCCATTCACTTAACATATCCAAATCCCTCTGCAGACTTCCAGTATCCTCTGCACTTTTCGCTTTACCACTCATCTTAGTGTCATCTGCAAACTTGGACAAATTGCCCTTGGTCCCCAACTGCTAATCATCTATGTAAATTATGAACAATTGTGGGCCCAACACGGATCCCTGAGGGAGACCACTAGCTAATGATTGCCAACCAGAGAAACACCCTTTAATCCCCACACTTTGCTTTGTATTAATTAACCAATCCTCTATCCATGCTTTAACTTTACCCTTAATGCCATGCATATTTATCTTATGCAGCAACCTTTTGTGTGGCACCTTGTCAAAGGCTTTCTGGAAATCCAGATATACCACATCCATTGGTTCCCCGTTTTCTACTGCACTGGTAATGTCCTCAAAAATTTCCACTAAATTAGTTAGGCATGACCTGCCCTTTATGAACCCATGCTGCGTCTGCCCAATGGGACAATTTATATCCAGATGCCTCGCTATTTCTTCCTTGATGATAGATTCCAGCATCTTCCCTGCTACCGAAGTTAAGCTCACTGGCCTATAACTTCCTGCTTTCTGGCTACCTCCTTTTTTAAACAGTAGTGTCACGTTTGCTAATTTCCAATCCACCTGGACCACCCCAGAGTCCATTGAATTTCGGTAAATTATCACTAGTGCATCTGCAATTTCCCTCGCCATCTCTTTTAGCACTCTGGGATGCATTCCATCAGGGCCAGGAGATTTGTCTACCTTTAGCTCCATTAGCTTGCCCATCACTACCTCATTAGTGATAACAATCGTCTCAAGGTCCTTACCTGTCATAGGCTAATTTCTATCAGTCGCTGGCATGTTATTTGTGTCTTCCACTGTGAAGACCGAACAAAAAACCTGTTCAGTTCCTCAGCCATTTCCTCATTTCCCATTATTAAAACTCCCTTCACATCCTTTAAAGGACCAATATTTACCTTAGCCACTCGTTTTTGTCTTATATATTTGTAAAAACTTTTACTGTTTGTTTTTATGTTCTGAGCAAGTTTACTCTCATACTCTATCTTACTGTTGTTTATAGTTTTTTTTTGTAGCTTTCTGTTGCCCCCTAAAGATTTCCCGGTCCTCTAATCTCCCAGCAATCTTTGCTTTATATGCTTTTTCCTTCAATTTGATACTCTCCCCTATTCCCTTAGATGTCCACGGTCGATTTTCCCTCTTGCCACCGTCCTTACCTTTTGTTGGTATAAACCTTTGCTGATCACTGAGAAACATCGCTTGGAAGGTTCTCCACTGTTCCTCAACTGTTCCACCATAAAGTATTTGCTCCCAGTCTACATTAGCTAATTCTTCTATCATCCCCTTGTAATCTCCTTTGTTTAAACACAAAACACTAGTATTTGATTTTACTTTCTCACCCTCCATCTTTATTTTAAATTCCACCCTATTGTGATCGCTCCTTCCGGGAGGATCCCTAACTATGAGATCATGAATCAATCCTGTCTCATTACACAGGACAAGATCTATGACTGCTTGTTCCCTCGTAGCTCCATTACATACTTTTCTAGGAAACTATCGCGGATACATTCTCTAAACTGCTCCTCAAGGTTGCCTTGACCGACCTGGTTAAACCAATCGACATGTAGATTAAAATCCCCCATGATAACTGCTGTGCAATTTCTACATGCATCAGTTATTTCTTTGTTTATTGCCTGCCCCACCATAACGTTACTATTTGGTGGCCGGTAGACTACTCCTATCAGTGTCTTTTTCGCCTTACTATTCCTGATTTCCACCCAAATGGATTCAACCTTATCCTCCATAGCACCGATGTCATCCCTTACTATTGCCCGGATGTCATCCTTAAATAACAGAGCAACACCATCTCCCTTACCATCCACTCTGTCCTTCCGAATAGTTTGATACCCTCGGATATTTAACTCCCAGTCGTGACCATCCTTTAACCATGTTTCAGTAATGGCCACTAAATCATAGTCATTTGCGATTATTTGTGCCGTCAACTCATTAACTTTATTCCGAATACTCCGAGCATTCAGGTAAAGTACACTTATGTTGTTTTTTTTTTACCTCTGTTTTGAATTTTAACATATCCAGTTTTATTCCTTTTGTTATTACTGGGTCTATTCACTGAACTCCCCTCAGTCACTGTACCTTGTACTGTCGCCCATTTATATTTTTGACTATGTCTTCTCTGCCTTGCACTTTTCCCCTTACTTCCTTTTGCTTCTGTCACTGTTTTACTACCTTCCAACGTCCTGCATCGGTTCCCACCCCCTGGCACATTAGTTTATACCCTCCCCAACGCCCCATGCAAACTGGAACGAAACACCCAATGACCCCAGCGGCAGTTGTCTTAATATGAGCAGATGATTCGTCACTCAACAATGCTAAAGCTATGTGCGAGACCGCTGGAAAAATACATGAAAAGGTGCGACAGGCTAAGATGCATCCTACAGAGGGAAATATACACCCTTTAAACCTGGAGCTCAAGTATATGTGAAAGCACTAAAGAAATATTATTTTGCTCCAAGGTGGAAATGACACTACAAAGTGCTGCAAACATCCCGAATAGCCATTAAAGTAAAATAAAAGCCTGATTGGATCCTCACAACTCGGTGTGAACTACATTATAGAGAACTTTGAGTGTACTGGCGAAACGCTGCCTGAAGAGAATGACGGCATTGATATTTTTATATCTGATCATATTAATCCAACATCATGTAGAGGGCAAACTGAACACTAACAGCGTTATATACATGTCCCACTCATACGCAGAGAGGATAAATAAATCCAGTTGTCGCGTTTGTACACAGATTCCCAGATGCTCGGGGGAGGGCATCCCACTGCGACCCACCCCATTCAGCAGTAAAGAGACAGCTGAATGGGTCCTGCGACGGAATAATACAGGGCATGGTGTAGATGCACAGGATACGTGAGGTTGGAAATCAGCTGGTTACGATATGAACAGGTTTAAAGGATGGTGGTGGCCTAGATTTAATGTAACATGCCAGCCACACTGTTTGATTTTCCCAATTATACTGGACTCCTAAAGGTTGGCATATGCTTTCGGAAAGATAAAATATTTGAGACCTACCCAGACGGCACGAGACAGTGCGAGCAGACCTTGAACTGTCAACCCCCCTATGCTCCGCCTTACAGTTAAATGGTTATTCATCTTTGTCTGGTCAGCGGTTGTAAATCGTACGAGTGGAGGCCCCAGGAGAGGGCATCCGATCAGCGTAATAATGACTAATAGTAAAAAAAATCTGAACGCATGTAACGGCACATATTTTATCAGAGGGCGTAAGGCGTACCCGTGGTTATCAGTGAATTGGGAGGGCTCCTGCTGTTTAGAATATGTAGTCCCTCATTTGCATCACGTCCAGCCACTGCAGGACCATCCCCATCACAGGATGACACGAGGTTTTACGACATAGGCACAAATGATGCAAATCATTATACCACCATTAGGAATAGCTACTGATGCATATGATCTACGCAAATTGAACGACATCCCTGAGCTAATGACACTGCGGAAGGTTTTAACCAGATAGAAACTGAGATGGTTGCTACACGCGTGGATGTCCTTCAGAATGGGATGGCGCTTGATTTCTTGTTAGCTGAAAAGGGAGGTACTTGTGCCCTGATTAGCAGTGAGTGCTGCACATATATTCCTGATAATTCACAGAAAAATTAACCTGGTGGATCAAATTCGTAGAGAGGTAGCACGATTGCATGCGGATAGGGAATGGGACTTTTGCTTTGGGTGGTTGGGAACATTAGGACAGAGTATTGTGATTTGGATTATGATCATCGTTGTAATCCTGATTGTTGTATGGTTACTGTTTAATTGCTGTTCGGGAAGTTGGCAAGGCATGGGGCGGGCATGTCAGCTTTGCATCCGTGGTCCCTGCCACTTAACAACCAGGTGCCCATCGTACGTCCATTCCCATCACATTTTAGCCCACCCTTTGCTGCTGAGGATTTTGTAATATACTAACAATGTGTTGATCATAAGATCAACAAGGAGGGAATTGAAGAAGGGACTTTAGTTAGCGGATTAGTTCCCTTATTAATCGATATTTATTTTAATCGGCTGCTTGACTATATTTCATGAAAATAGGCACTTGGCAAAGCATGATGGATATCTAGCCTTACTTTTAGTCAAGAAGTTCTGTTTGATACAGTCCGGAGGCATACAATGTAAGCAAGAATACAGCTGCACATTGTTTTGCTGACAGCAGACAATTATTATATTTGTTCGGCGCGGAACTCAAGGCCTGTTATTAAAAAAAATAACTACGGCCTGCTCGCTTTTCTGCTAAACTAAAGAATGCCTTTTCGCCAAGATATTGACTACAAGATCATATCAATTCCTTGCCTTCCTTCTGTAAAGTGGGACATTTGGAATGATTGTGATCTCTTCTAATCCCCCCCACGAACTCCCTTTTAAATAATGGACCTTTGGCTCAACTCGAAGTGCTGACTTTTAATTTCTTCATATGCAGAGATGAAAAGGATACAGCAGGATTAGATCGTTTGGAGACGTGCGCGGGGAGGTGGCAGATGGAGTTTAATCCGGACAAATGTGAAGCAATGCGTTTTGGAAGTTCTAATGTAGGTTGGTAGGGGATATACAGTGAATGGTAGAACCCTCCAGAGTATTGAAAGTCAGAGAGATCTAGTTGTACAGGTCCAAAGGTCACTGAAAGGGGCAACACCTGTGGACAAGGTAGTCAAGAAGGCATACTGCATGCTTGCCGTCATTGGTGGAGGCGTTGAGTATAATAATTGGCAAGTCATGTTGCAGTTCTTTAAACCTTAGTTAGTCCACACTTGGAGTACAGTGTTCAATTCTGGTCGCCACACTAGTAGAAGGATGTGGAGGCTTTAGAGAGGGTGCAGAAGAGATTTACCAGGATGTTGCCTGGTATGGAGGCCATTATCTATGAGAAGCGGCTGAATAAATTTGGTTTGTTCTCACTGGAACGACGGAGGCTGAGGGGCGACCTGATAGAGGTCTACAAAATTATGAGGAGCATACAAAGAGTGGATAGTCAGAGGCTTATCCCCAGGGCAGAGGGGTCAGTTACAAGCGGGCATATGTTTAAGGTGCGAATGGCAAGGTTTACAGGTACGAGTCATATTTTTAAGAAAAAGGGTAGTGGGGGCCTGGAACTGGCTGCCAGAGGATGTGGTGGAAGCAGCGAACATAGTCACCTTGAAGGGGCATCTTGACAAATACATGAATAGGATGGGAATTGAGGGGTACGGACCCAGGAATTGAAGGATATTTTCGTTTAGCCGGCAGCATGGTCGGCACTGGCTTGGAGGGCCCAAGGGCCTGTTCCTGGGCTTTGCTTTTCTTTGATCTTTGTACTTTGCATTTGATAACAATTTGTATCGTTCGTGGATCCAACAATGAATTCGTTAACTGAATTTCTGAGAATAACTCTACCATTCAAATTCATGAAATGGACCTTCCACCAGTTGCAACTGTGCTACTTGGGCTTTGAGTATCCGGCCATTGGGATTCTCTGATTCTGCAGCCAGCTCATCCGGCCCACGGGTTATACTGACGTCGGGTAGATGCAATTGGCTGCATACAATCGGCTTGATTTTGCTCCTGCACAGTTGCATGTTTCTCGACAGCACCACATTACTGATGTGAATACGGAACCCTGCCATGAGTGAATGGACGGGCCGCTGATAAAGACGTGGGTAGTAAACATGAGTATTCTATCCTTGATCCGGTATCCCAAGACCAAACATAGGGTGTTCTGGATCAATTGAACAGAGAGGCTATCAATACAAAACCATCCTCACTATACGAATGAGGGCCACAGAATAAATGATCGATTTTGGCACTGCCTTTCTCGACGTGTTCAAGTGGGAGAGGAATTTGGAGATTAAATGCAATACTGGACAGCATATTTGCGAGGTTGAAAATTTTTTCTCCAGTAATGTAAAGAGCCAGACGCCAATATTGTCTGCGTGGTTTATGTGTCCAGGAGATCATGTCTGGACTGGCGAGGAACTTGAGGTGAGTATAGGTTGGCCCAGGCTTCCTCGTGGTCAGGATCCCGACAACACACTTAGAACGGTGAACGACATTCTGTGTGGCAAGTCTGCAAATTTAGAATAATACTTTTAAGCGTAAGGAAAATTAATTATTACCTTGGCCAAATGGAAATTGCTATACGGCAAGTAACTTCATGGAAATAATCTGTGGCTCAAAGATTTGTATGTGAGATGGGTGCTCTCGTTCCTGGGACATTCTGACCACAGCGGAGAAATTGTAACTTGAAACTTCGGCACAGTAGCGACGTTGATGAGGGTGGGGCTGGTGATCCAGAGAACCACATTCGTTGCGAATGAGAAGGTCCTTTGAACAAAGCAGAGACGTCATGTCATCGAATTTACGAAAAAGAGCTACACGGAACTCCCATTCCAAGACAAGATAAAAATGTATTAATATGGCTAATTATAGATAAATCGAGGCAATAAGAATCTACGGGTAAGCAAAAGTCAAATTTGAAATTTATAAAAACAACAAAATATTCACAGCGAAGGACATTTTATAAGAATTTATCTGCAAGTGGACACAAAACAGATGAACTCATGCCAGAAGTCATAGTCAGAGAACTCATAGTCAGAAATCCATAAGGGCGACAGTACAAGGTACAGTGACTGAGGGGAGCACAGTGAATAGGCCCAGTAATAACAAAAGGAATAAAACTGGAGATGTTAAGATTCAAAACAGAGGTAAAAAAAACAACATAAGTGTACTTTACCTGAATGCTCGTAGTATTCGGAATAAAGTAAATGAGTTGGTGGCACAAATCATCGGAAATGACTATGATTTAGTGGCCATTACTGAAACATGGTTAAAGGATGGTCACGACTGGGAGTTAAATATCCGAGGGTATCAAACTATTCGGAAGGACAGAGTGGATGGTAAGGGAGGTGGTGTTGCTCTGTAATTTAAGGATGACATGCGGGCAATAGTAAGGGATGACATCGGTGCTATGGAGGATAAGGTTGAATCCATTTGGGTGGAAAACAGGAATAGTAATGCGAAAAAGTCACTGATAGGAGTAGTCTATCGGCCACCAAATAGTAACGAGATGGTGGGGCAGGCAATAAACAAAGAAATAACTGATGCATGTAGAAATGGTACAGCAGTTATCATGGGGGATTTTAATCTACATGTCGATTGGTTTAACCAGGTCGGTCAAGGCAACCGTGAGGAGGAGTTTATAGAATGTATCCGCGATAGTTTCCTAGAACAGTATGTAATGGAACCTACGAGAGAACAAGCGGTCCTAGATCTTTTCCTGTGTAATGAGACAGGATTGATTCATGATCTCATAGTTAGGGATCCTCTCGGAAGGAGCGATCACAATATGGTGGAATTTAAAATACAGATGGAGGGTGAGAACGTAAAATCAAATACTAGTGTTTTGTGTTTAAACAAAGGAGATTACAAGGGGATGAGAGAAGAACTAGCTAAGGTAGACTGCGAGCTAAGACTTTATGGTGGAACAGTTGAGGAACAGTGGAGAACCTTCCAAGCGATTTTTCACAGTGCTCAGCAAAGGTTTATACCAACAAAAAGGAAGGACGGAAGAAAGAGGGAAAATCGACCGTGGATATCTAAGGAAATAAGGGAGAGTATCAAATTGAAGGAAAAATCATATAAAGTGGCAAAGATTGCTGGGAGATTAGAGGACTGGGAAATCTTTAGGGGGCATCAGAAAGCTACTAAAAAGCTATAAAGAAGAGTAAGATAGAGTATGAGAGTAAACTTGCTCAGAATATAAAAACAGACAGTAAAAGTTTTTACAAATATATAAGACAAAAAAGAGTGGCTAAGGTAAATATTGGTCCTTTAGAGGATGAGAAGGGAGTTTTAATAATGGGAAATGAGGAAATGGCTGAGGAACTGAACAGGTTTTTTGGGTCGGTCTTCACAGTGGAAGACACAAATAACATGCCAGCGACTGATAGAAATGAGGCTATGACAGGGGAGGACCATGAGAGGGTTGTTATCACTAAGGAGGGAGTGATGGGCAAGCTCATGGGACAAAAGGTAGACAAGTCTTCTGGCCCTGATGGAATGCATCCCAGAGTGCTAAAAGAGATGGCTAGGGAAATTGCAGATGCACTAGTGATAATTTACCGAAATTCAATGGACTCTGGGGTGGTCCAGGTGGATTGGAAATTAGCAAACGTGATGCCACTGTTTAAAAAAGGAGGTAGGCAGAAAGCAGGAAATTAAAGGCCAGTGAGTTTAACTTCGGTAATAGGGAAGATGCTGGAATCTATAATCAATGAAGAAATTGCGAGGCATCTGGATAGAAATTGTCCCATTGGGCAGACGCAGCATGGGTTCGTAAAAGGCAGGTCATGCCTAACTAATTTAGTGGATTTTTTTGAGGACATTACCAGTGCAGTAGATAACGGGGAACCAATAGATGTGGTATATCTGGATTTCCAGAAAGCCTTTGACAAGGCGCCACACAAAAGGTTGCTGCATAAGATAAAGATGCATGGCATTAAGGGTAAAGTAGTAGCATGGATAGAGGATTGGTTAATTAACAGAAAGCAAAGAGATGGGATAAATGGGTGTTTCTCTGGTTGGCATTCAGTAGCTAGTGGTGTCCCTCAGGGATCCGTGTTGGGCCCACAATTGTTCACAATTTACATTGATGATTTGGAGTTGGGGACCAAGGGCAATGTGTCCAAGTTTGCAAATGACACTAAGATGAGTGGCAAAGCGAAAAGTGCAGAGGATACTGGAAGTCTGCAGAGGGATTTGGATCGGTTAAGTGAATGGGCTCGGGTCTGGCAGATGGAATACAATGTTGGCAAATGTGAGGTTATCAATTTTGGTAGGAATAACAGCAAACGGGATTATTATTTAAACGATAAAATTTTAAAGCATGCCGCTGTTCAGAGAGACTTGGGTGTGCTAGTGCATGAGTCACAGAAGGTTGGTTTACAAGTGCAACAGGTGATTAAGTAGGCAAATGGAATTTTGTCCTTCATTGCTAGAGGGATGGAGTTTAAGACTGGGGAGGTTATGTTGCAATTGTATAAGGTGTTAGTGCGGCCACACCTGGAGTATTGTGTTCAGCTTTGGTCTCCTTACTTGAGAAAGGACGTACTGGCGCTGGAGGGTGTGCAGAGGAGATTCACTCGGTTAATCCCAGAGCTGAAGGGGTTGTATTATGAGCAGAGGTTGAGTAGACTGGGACTGTACTCGTTGGAATTTAGAAGGATGAGGGGGGATCTTATAGAAACATTAAAAATTATGAAGGGAATAGATAGGATAGATGCGGGCAGGTTGTTTCCACTGGCGGGTGACAGCAGAACTAGGGGGCATAGCCTCAACATAAGGGGAAGTAGATTTAGGAATGAGTTTAGGAGGAACTTCTTCACCCAAAGGGTTGTGAATCTATGGAATTCCTTGCCCAGTGAAGCAGTTGAGGCTCCTTCATTACATGTTTTAAGGTAAAGATAGATAGTTTTTTGAAGAATAAAGGGATTAAGGGTTATGGTGTGCGGGCTGGAAAGTGGAGCTGAGTCCACAAAAGATCAGCCATGATCTAATTGAATGGCGGAGCAGGCTCGAGGGGCCAGATGGCCTACTCCTGCTCCTAGTTCTTATATTCTTATGCCACGAATAAAATCACGAACAACAGTTCTTATGTGGTTTGTGAAAACATAGCTGTTGAGGGACATAGATTCGGGTGAGGATATGTAAACGTATGTTACATATGAGACGGACAGGAAGCCAGACATCGAGGTCATGCCTTTCTGTATTCTTTCCTGCCATATCTATATTTGGTGGTGATGACCTATGTTCAGGAAGCCAGAATGTAGATGCAGTGTGCAGTGCAACACAGCTTCAGAGATCATTGAAATATGTGCGGATCGTTACTTAGGCCATCATGTTCTGGAACCTACCAGAAATCAGGATATACAAGAACTTATATTCATTTTTGAGATATAGTGGTAATGTCATAATGAAAACGCCTCATCGGTAGCGAGGATCGATGTCTGAGTGAGGTTTACGTTCATTTTGAGGGATTAAAATAAATATATATTGAAACGTAAATTAGGACATCTCTGAAAGCTGCACTGCTGAGAAAATAGGTCAGTGATTGCGCCCTTAAGCAAGATAATAATTGTGCAATTTTAATTGGATGTCGGAAATTCAAGGACAGCAATTTAGGTCAGAAGATTCAAAATGGACGAACATCAGATGGAAATAGATTACATCTAGTACGTGTTGTGATGGAGATGTAATAAGAAAAAGTTAACAAATAGCGTTGTTCCTCGAGAAAGTGAATGCGGGGTGGAAATTTAGAATGGAAACAATGAGAGGTGCGTTTCCACATGTCTACACAATGGAGCGTACAAGTAACAAATCAGAAATGGCTGTAAATTAGCAATTAGTATTACAATCTCCAGTTAAGTGGCACGTCGTAATTGTATTGTTGCCGTTGTCTGCCACGTCCCAGGTTCTTAATAGAATTCATCATTGTTTTACCTCTACGAAATTCGCACTATTGAGGGAAGGTCCAATTCAATTGTCTAATCCAATGTTCCAAAAACGGCCCTGAAAGGAAGCAGAAGTCTGCAGATTATTGAGCTTAATTTGTATCGTCGTGCAAACTTTGGAATCGTGAAATAAACTGCTGCGAGGTTGGGAACGTTTACTCGTGACACATAATTGGACAAGCTGTATTGTATCCACTGGACTCATAAATGTAAAGGCAGACTTCATTACACCTTGTAAAATGCGGGGGTTTATTGACACCATGTATGTGAAGGTAATTACCTCTCTTGCGGCATAGTGTACAAAAATGGAAGTAACGCCAAAGTAAATAGGCAAATAAATAATTGATTTTATCCAGGCACGTTTCAGGATATTTCAGGATGTGACGGTTGCATAATAACAGCAGGTTTGAGGCATACAGAGATGATCAAAACACAATAATTGTCGGGTATCTTAATCGGATAAATTTCATAACAATGACATGGAAGTTTGCGGAATTCAAAATGTGTTTAATGAGTCTTATGTCTCTTCGGTGATTGTGTACAGTTATTCTTTTTGCAAGAAACTGGCTGTAACTCCTCTCCCATTCTTATGAACTTAATACCATCTTATTGTTTCAGAAGCTATTTATTTGAATTACGTAAAATATTTCCATGCCAATTGCTCCCATTCCTTTTTCTCGTGAAATATTGAAAATCTCATCAAAATCCTTGGATTCTGTTGCTGGAACGTCAGCGATATTCACGCGAATTTTTGGAGCACAGATTTGTTAGCATTCACATGTGGATAGCCCTTCCCTAATGTTTCTTTATCGAAACATCGCATAGCTCTAAAATACGACATAAGGCCACTCTCATCACTTTCAATAATACATGGAATATAAGTTCCTAAAACATGACATGAAGCATGAAGCGTGGTACAATGTTTAGCACTGCAAACTCCAGTTCTGAGCACATGGATTCCCGGCCCCAGGTTACTGTCAGTGCGGAGTTTGCTTATTCTCTCCCTGTCTGCCTGCCCCCCCCCCCCACTCCCCACCCGCCACAACCCAAAGTTATGCAGGTCCGGTGGATTGGGAACACTGAATCTCCCCTGAACTGGAAATGAATAATTCGGCACTCTAAATTTTAAATTAAAACAATATAAGTACGTCGTAAAACCACCCTTAGTTCGATCAAATAATAAATTAAATCTGAATTCCCGCATTCCCGGATAGGCCTGGAATTCAAAGAACGAAATGACTGGAGCATGATGCGCCATTTCAGTTATCACAAGTGCGACAAGGTGGACATGTTATATTTTTATGGTTGTGTGGGTAACATGCATGATCCCTTCTAATTTTCTTTTCGGTGGAGCAGATACACTTCCTTCTTGAAATGCTGCATTCAATGTTTTCAAGGAACACGTTTATTACTGTTGTGAAGGTAATTTTAAGGTCTTTCGGTAGGAAAAGTGAGGGAACGGCGACAAAGTTCCACTTGATGATGCTAAATAATTTGGAAAAAACGTGCTCTCCCAGCTACCACTCGATCCATTGTTTTGAAAATATCGCTGGTTTGTCAGCTTTCTGTCAAAACGGACTCAGTGAGTTGATGCAGAACACTTTGTAGAAGATGCACACTGCTGACAATGTCGTTTCTCCAGCGAGTGTAAATCCATGTTGATGGATATAATGACAATCAAGCCGAATATTTAGTCCTCTATGTTGATTATCTACTTGAGTGTTGTTGCCGTGGCACTTGTCCAGCCTATCGTCGACGATCCCATGACACTCCTTTTACTTTTTATGAAACATTTGTGGAAAGAGGACGTGAGTCACTCTGCGGAGAACTTCTCATATCTGATATGCAGGAACAATGTTCTACAGTTCCAATAAAATGTTATTATCAAAGTCAGCATTCAATGGGTTGTTGATTGTTATTTCGATGAATGCCAGTGCAGCACATTAGATCAATGATTATCAAAATGCGTTTACCTGTGATCCAAGTTTGACAACTGAATATCCGTCGGGACCCAACTGTTTAACTTTGGCGATGTGCGCAGGCCGCCCATAGTACCACAGAAGTTAGCCTGTCCATTGTGCCACGCAGGTGAGTCTTTCCGTTCGTCGGGATCTCATTTCACAGAATTCTCAAATTTCTACAGTGCAGAAGGTGGCCATTCGTACCATCGATGCTGCACCATCCCTCTGATAGGCCACTCTGCCTCGGCCCAACCCGACCTATCCCCGTAACACCACCTCGGGAAATTTCACCTGCACATCTTTGGACTGTGGGAGGAAACCGTAGCACCCAGAGGAAATTCACACAGACAGGGCAATAGTATGCAAACTCCACTTGGGTATTTAATGTTACGTTTCTGATTATGACTTCAACTGATCAGTGAGATCTCACTGAATCCTTTGAGTGAGGTGTGTCCTCGTTCTGGCCAAATTTTGTCCATATATATTTTTGAAGATTTGAGGGTTTTCAATTTTAATTTGTCAGCGCTTCATTACAACGAATACACATGCACGTTAAATTGTGATTTGCAGTGGCGCACTTAATAAACCCACACGTCAAGTAATCATCTTAATGCTGCTTTGTTCCTGTTTCCAGCTTTTACTTCATGGATTATTCACCAGAGGTCTTGGAGTTTACACCAGTAGTGCTGGCAACTGCAAAATTGAGGAATCTGCCTCGCGCCCAGAACACTGTTTAGCAGACATTTATTAATCGCATTGAAAATAAAGGAGCACTTTTCATTTGAGTACAAGTCAATTGTTTTTCACCCAGTATTGTTCCTCACCTGTATTGTTTAGAATATTGCAAATAAACACAACAAAATTACCAAACTGAAAACGGCCAGTGTTAAGTTACAACGTCAGCTTGACCTGAAAAAATAAGACGTGTATCGAAATTTCTGATCGTGAACAGTATTGATATTTTTCTTGTATTTGTCTCGCCTCTTGCAGTCGATTTTATCACAATCAATGCCACGGAATTTGATCCATTATTTTCTGAAGTATCATTTTTTCCGTTTTGCGAGTATATGGGAAGATGCCAGAAGAATGAGGCTTGTTGCTATTTAGAAATTGTTTACCACGGATGAACATTCTTTGAAATCCACACGCCTAAGTTTCCGGCATTCATGGTCACTGGTTTTGAGCTGCGACTCTAGATAATAGATTGTTAGAATATTACATAAAAATATGTTTAAAAATGTATCAGCATTCATCTTTCTTATAGTAGCCTCTCTTTTCTATTCGACGGGCCTTCAACATCTGTTCTATAAGCTTTCTTCAAAAATAAAGACAGAAAGTGTGACAGATTGCTTGAGCTCAGGAATCGTTTTTTTCTGGATGTAACAAAAATGAAGTCAATTAGAATGAACATGTCTCGCATGTTTCGATAACAGTTAGTGATCACGGAGAACGGCAAACAGTATGCAGTAAAAGAACCACATTAAAGATGTTCTCTGTGGCTACATTTTAAAATTGCTGCAGTGAATATACGCATAGAAATCTCCCAACGTCAGTCAGGCTGACTGATTCTGTTGTCAGTGACGGCGAATCATTTGTCTCCATTTCGTAACCTCTTCATTCTTGACAGGGCTGTCAAGTGATCTTACCCGACGACCTGAGGTATAGATTGTGCAACTTGCTAAATTATTAAGTAATAAAGAAACACAACATCCATCTGGGTAGAACACACTCGGTGCCGCAATCAGAGGAACTGCTTGCATTTGTGATAAACCTGTTGTAAATTTATGGACAATGGACTTGCTCGTTTCAAAGCGCGAAGGTCAGTAACTGAAATGCGGAGACACTATCCACAGCTAAAACGGTTTAAGCGGACATGGCAGAGGTAGTTTTCTCCTCAATGGATGTCTCTTACAAAAAACTACTGCTGTATCCGACAGAGATGTTTGAAGAAAGGATGGAATAAACATTATTATTCCTTGGAATTTCGTTCTATTCGGCCGTTTGAACATACTCAGACTTTTTTTTTGATTTTTCCTATCAGCTCCTTACTCCGCAATTCATTCTGATCATGGCTGAGGTTCCAGTCACTCTTCAAAACTCTAATAAATATAGTCCCCGTGGATTTAGTCTCCCCCCATATGACAGACACGCCAACCCATAATTAGTCTGACAAACCGTCGCTGCGATTGACCATGCTTCTCTGATGTGGACAACATAACTGCCCAGAATACTCCAAGTGTGGACTCACCTATGCCCCATACAATTGGAACAGATGTGTATTCTTATACACAAGTCATCTATGTAGGCCAAAGTACCATTTGCATTCGTTGCTGACTACAGCTGCCGGCTTACTTTCAGTCAGTGATGCACGAGGCCACAAACGTCACGATAAATGTCGACATCTTGCAAAACACATCCAAGTAAATAATAATCTGCCTCCTATTTTTCTTGCTTGCCCAAGTGGCTAACTTTACTGTGTTTCCACATTGTACTGCGCCTGCCATTCATAAGTGCAGTCACTCACATTGTCCAAATCCCGCTGAAGCATCTCTACATTTTTCGCACAATACACCATCCCATGCAACTTTGCATCATCAACAAATTTGGGAATGCTACATTTAGCTCCCTTGTACAAATCATTGATAGATAACATGAACAGTTGGGTCATAGCACAAATCCTTACAGGACCCACTGGTCACTGCATGCCAAATGGAAAAATACCTATTTAGTCCAACGTTTTGTTTTCGAACTGCGAAACAGTTTTCTCCTCGTATCTCTGGCAGTATCTCTGGCAGCAGGGCACCCCTTCCCGATGAAGTTAATGCATTCGATGTTCGGTTCGAGCAGGTAACCGACAATCCGCTGTCGAGTGCACCAGCAGCCCATAATTCACCCACACCCACCATCACAGCTTCCGTAGTCAGATCGGCTATCTTGAAAGTGAACCCGCGGAAGGCGATGGGTCCGGACGGGATTACTGGTCGTACACTCAAAGCCTGCGCAAACCAGCTGGCTGAGATGTTCACCGACATATTTAACCTCTCCCTACTCCACTCCGAGGTCCCCACCTGCTTCAAAAAGACCACCATCATACCGGTACCAAAGAAGAACCAGGCAACGTGCCTCAATGACTACCGCGCGGTGACCCTGACGTCAGGTGTAATGAAGTGCTTCGAGAGGCTGATCATGAAGTGCATCACCTCAATAGTCCCGGGACGCATTGACCCACTTGAATTCGCATACGGTCACAACAGGTCCACATCAGACGCCATTTCCCTGGTCCTACATTCATCCCCTGAGCATCTGGAAAACCATGACTCCTACATCAGACTCCTATTTGTTGCCTACAGCTCCGCCTTCAACACCATAATCGCAGCGAAGCTCATATCAAAGGACCAAAACCTAGGACTTGGCTCTCCACTCTGAAACTAGATCGTCGATGTTCAGACCAACATACCACAATCAGTAAGAATGAACACCAACCGCTCCTCCACAATAGTCCTCAATACCGGTGACCCCTACTCTACTCCCTGTACACACACGACTGCGTGGCAAAACTTGGTTCCAACTCCATCTACAGGTTTGCTGAAGGTACGACCATAGTGGGTCGGATATCGAATAACGACGAGACAGAATACAGGAGGGAGATAGAGATCATAGTGGAGTGATGTAACAACAACAATCTCTCCCTCAATGCCGGAAAAACTAAAGAGCTGGTCATTGACTTCAGGAAGCAAAGTACTGTACACAGCCGTGTCGGAATCAGTGCGGCCGAGGTGGATGTTAGCAGTTTCAAATTCCAAGGGGTGCACATCACCGAAAATCTGTCCTGGTCACTCACGCCAACACTATCACCAAGACATCACAACAGCGCCTATACTTTCACAGGAAACTAAGGAAATTCGGCATGTCCACATTAACCCTTACCAACTTTAAGAAGTCTTACAACACTAGGTTAAAGTCCAACAGGTGTGTTTCAAACACGAGCTTTCGGAGCGCAGCTCCTTCCTCAGGTGATTCACCCGAGGAAGGAGCTGTGCTCCGAAAGCTCGTGTTTGAAACAAACGTGTTGGACTTTAACCTGGTGTTGTAAGACTTCTTACTGTGCTCACCCCCTTCCAACGCCGCCATCTCCACATCGTGGCTTACCAACTTTTACAGATGCACCATTAAAAGCATTCTTTCGAGCTGCATCACAGCCTGGTATGGCAACTGCTCGGCCCAGGACCGTAAGGAACTTCAGACAGTCGTGAATACCGCCCATACCATCACACAAACTTGTCTCTCTTCCATGGACTCCATCTACACCTCCCGCTGCCTGCGGAAAGCGGCAGCATAATCAAGAATCCCTCCCACCCGGCTTACTCACTTTTCCAACTTCTTCCGTCGGGCAGAAAATACAGAAGTCTGAGAACACGCACGAATAATATTCAAAAACAGCTTCTTCCCCACTGTAACCAGCTTCCTAAATGACCCTCTTATTGACTGATCTCATTAACACTACACCGTGTTTGCTTCATCCGATGCCAATGCTTATGTAGTTATATTGTATATCTTGTGTTGCCCTAAAATGTGTTTTCTTGTATATTCTTGAATTTTGTTTAATTCCCTTTTCTTTCCATGTACTGAATGATATGTTGTGCTGCTTGCACAAAAATACTTTTCACTGCACCTCGGTACACGTGACAATCAGCAAATCCTTTCCAATCCAATCCAATCCAACATGACGACAGAAAACACCCTCCTATGCGCTTTAACATTACATAGATATCTAAAATGTAAGACCTTGTCAAAATCTCCTGAACTTCGAAGTAAAGCATTACAACTGGTACTCCCTCATCAACTCTGCTCGTTACGTATTCAACAATTCTAGTAGTTTTGTTAAGCATGCTTTTCATTTCATCCATCCATGCAGCATTTGTCTGATTATAGCACTGCTTTCCAAATGCTGTGGAATGAAATCTTTGAGAATAGATTCGAACACATTCCATGCTACCGACGTTATGTGGTCTGGTCTACCGTTCCCTATTTTCTGTCAGCCACGTTTGGCCGCAGTTCATTTTCTACTCTTTCGTGAAACAGAAAGTAAGAACTTTTGTGGATCAGCTATTGGTTGCTTGAATATCAGCAATTGCTTGTCCACCGTACTTCCTTTCACTAATATTCGCAGTTCAGTGAGATTCAAGTTCCTGATGTTAGATCCGACTGCCTCACCGTCCACAGTGATAAAGAATTCTATCACATTGTGTAATGAAATGAAATGAAAATCTCTTATTGTCATGAGTAGGCTGCAATGAAGTTCCTGTGAAAAGCCCTTAGTCGCCACATACCGGTTCATTTTCGGGGAGGTTGGTACGGGAATTGAACCGTGCTGCTGGCTTGCCTTGCTCTGCTTTAAAATCCAGCGATTTAGCATAGTGTGCTAAACCTGTCTCGCATGCCCATCTCGCACAACTCGATTGCCAACTAACTGTTTCTCATAGCATAATACCCAGTCCATGTTCTCTTGTTTGTCCCTTGACGAATTGGCCCAGACACCCATCCCGTGCAACCACCAGAAATGTGTACACTACTGTACGCTATGCAGAAGTTGCACTGCGACTAACTTGACTCAACGACTCGACTTCCGGTCGGCGAGCGAAGCGGTCGCAGGGAGATGGGCTCCCGCAAGCGGCAGAGAGCAGGGAAGCAACCCCCCGGCAGGCCGGTCGGCGGAGGAGCATCGGCAGCGGCGACGGCAGCGGGGCTCGGCGGCGGCGACAGCGGGGCTCGGCGGCTGCGGCGGCGGCAGCGGCGGCGACAGCGGGGCTCGGCGGCAGCGGGTCTCGGCGGCAGCGGCGGCGACAGCGGCGGCGACAGCGGGGTTTGGCGACAGCGGGGCTTGGCGGCAGCGGCGGCGACAGCGGGGCTTGGCGGCAGCGGCGGCAGAGAGGCTCGGCAGCGGCAGGTCCAACCCGGTCCAAACCCCCCCCCCCCCCCCCCCAACGCAGGCCAGGAGTGGTGCGGCAGCGGGAGGCCCTCTTCCCCCCCCCCCCCCCCCCCCCAAACGCAGGCCAGGAGCGGTGCGGGACCGAAGGGGGGGGCCAAGCCGGAGGCAGCGACCAGGAGGCCGCGGGGTGCGAAGTGCGGCAGTGGGGACCCCCCCCCCCCCAACCCCAACCGGCAGCGGGGACCCCCCCCGAACCGGCAGCGACCACCATGTGGCAAGAACAAAGGGACTGGGCAAAAGCCTCTCTCTCTCCTGGGTGAGTGAGGAGAAAGGAAGGGGGAGATAAAACAAAAAAAAAAGACTTATATTTCTGTTTTTAAAAAAAAAACCCTAAAGAAAACTGGTAAAGAGAAAGGGGGGAATATATACTATTTTCTCTCTTTATACACTCGCTCCCAGCAACAGTAAGCCCATCGGAGAGGAGTTGCATAAAAGCGGGGAGGAGGAGAGAAAATAATTAAGAAATAAATAAATAAAATAAAGGGGTAAAGGAAAGAAGGGAGGGGGGAAATAAATAAAAAAAAAATAAAAAAATTATAATAAATAAAATAAAAATAGGGTGCGGAAAAGGGGGGGGGAAAGAAAAACAAGGGGAGAAGAAAAGATGAAAGGGAAGGGGGAGAAAAAAATGACAGAAGGGGGCCAAGAGAAAGGGGGCACCAGAAGTGGACGGGGCAAAGGGCAAGTTAGCTCGGGTGAACGAATCAGCACACGAAGCTGCGGGAAGGATGTATCGCCGCATCAAAAAGAGCTGGACAGACAGGTACCCTCTCCCCTGGGGTTAGAGGGGGGCATGAACTGGAAGGCAGCCTTGGCCGAGGTGGTGAGGGAGCAGCTGCAGGCAATCAAGGCAGAGTTGAAAGCGGACGGAGAAGCCGCAGTACAGACAGCAGTGGCCAGGGCCATGTCAGGGGTGCAGCAGGCTCTGACCAGATTGGAGGAGAAAGTGGATGTCCAAGGGGAGAAACTGGCAGCCCATGAGGCAACCATTAAAGAGCTGGAGAAAGCAGCGACCGACATGAGCGACCGGGTCACGGCCCTGGAGAGGGAAGTGACGAGACTGGGTGCAGCACAGGGGAGCCTGAAGGGCAGGGTAGACGACCAGGAAAACAGCTCGCAAAGGCAAAATGTTAAGATAGTGGGCCTGCCAGAGGGGGTCGAGGGCAGAAACCCCACAACATTCGTGACTGCGTTGCTGGGCTCCTTAGTGGGGGGGGGGACACCTTTCCCACCCCACCGGAAATGGACAGAGCTCATTGGTCACTGCGCCCAAAGCCCAAGGAAGGGGAACAACCGAGAGCAGTCATAGCCAAACTGCACCGGTACCGGGATAGGGAGACAATCCTGCGCTGGGCCAAGGAAAATAGAGCCTGCAAATGGAAAGGGCACGCCATCCGAGTCTACGAGGATCTTGGAGCGGACATAACTAAGAGACGGGCTGAGTTCAACAGAGCGAAAGCAGCCCTCTACAAGAGCAAAGTGCGTTTTGGTATGCTGTACCCAGCAAAACTTTGGGTCACATACCAAAACAAGGAATATTTCTTTACAGCCCCCGCTGAGGCGAATAGGTTCGTCGAGGAGCACGGGCTGGAAAAACGCCATGGGAGGTAGGGACGAGGGGCTCATGGCAAGGAGAAACGACATGCTGACGGGGGGGGGGGTGGGGAGGGGCGAGGCAAAGCCAGCCCCCTCCCCCCCGGCAGGAACACCCAGAACAAAAAACAACCCACTGCCCAAGGGACCGCTCCAGGTGGGAGGCCAGGCCCCAGCACGAGTGAACGGGAGTATTGGAGAAGGGAGAGGAGAAGCGGAACAGCAACCTCCGAGAGGGGAGCCACTGTGCTAGCAGGAAAGCTAGCGACGGGGGCACGCAACAAAGCAGGGCCGCAGCGCACCCCCAACAGGGGGGAAGGCGCCAGGCAGGGGAGGGGGGGATCACCCATCAAAGTCGGGAGAGCAAATGGGGACAGGAATAGGCGATGGAGGGGCAAAGGAGGGGTATACAGGGGAGGGGGGAAAAGGGAGAGAGCGGGGGGGGGGGGCACTCGGGGTGCGAGAGACCAGGGAGGGGAAACGCAGGGACAAAGGGACAAAAGAGGCCAGAAAAGGACCAGGGCCACAAAGTGCCACAAACAAGGGCTCGAAACAGGGAACCGCTGCAAGCACCCACCCAGTACGGTCTGTGAGCAAAGGGGCCCCCCGGAGTGCAGGGGACTACCCGCGTGGCGGACACACAGTGGACGGCCATGGCGGGTGCCCCCGGGACAAGTGGAAACCCCGGAGCGCAGAGACCCGACTGCATGGGGAGAGCAGTGATAGTGGCCATCCTGGACGGCCCCCTAACAAAGGGAAACCCCGGAGGGCAGGGGCTCGTCCACCAGACAAATATGGTTAATCCCGCAGGAACGAAGGGGCAGAAGCCCCCCACCAGGATAGTCACCTGGAACGTAAGGGGACTTAACGGCCCAGTGAAGAGATCTAGAGTCCTCACCCACCTCAGAAATATGAGGGCCGACATAGTCTTCCTCCAAGAGACGCACCTGAGGGAGCAGGACCAACTGCGGGTAAGAAAGGGCTGGGTGGGACAAACCTATCATTCCTGTTACGGGACAAGGGCCAGGGGGGTGGCGATCCTGATTGGCAAGAGGACAATGTTTAGGGCGACAAAGACGGTTACAGACCCAGGGGGGCGCTATGTCATGGTCAGCGGGGCCCTGGATGGGGCGCCGGTAGTTCTAGTCAACGTGTACGCGCCCAACTGGGACGACACGAGCTTCATCCAAAAGACCATGGCAGAAATCCCGGACATAGCGACGCACCGACTAATCATGGGGGGGGGGCTTCAACTGTGTACAGGATCCAAAGACGGACAGATCAAACCCCAGAACGGGGAAAACCTCAAACATGGCAAGGGAACTCAGTCACTATATGGAGCAGTTGGGAGCAGTGGACCCCTGGAGATTCGCCCACCCGGGGGAGAAAGAATTCTCTTTCTTCTCCCCAGTACACAATGTGTACACCAGAATTGACTTCTTTGTGGTGGGGAAAACGGTGCTTCCAGGGATAGACAAGGTAGAATACTCCGCAATTGTGATATCAGACCACGCCCCACACTACATGGACGTGCGGCTGGAGACGGGAAGGGCCCAGCGCCCCACATGGAGGCTGGACGGTGCCTTACTAGCTGACAAGGCCTTCAGCGAAAGGATAGCGCGGGCCATAGCGCAATACACGGAGAACAACCAAAACGGGGAGGTCTCATCCTCCACGTTCAGGGAAGCGTTTAAGGCCGTACTAAGAGGGGAAATCATTGCCTACAAAGCGCAAAGAGATAGGGAGGAAAGGGTGGCTAGGCAGAAGCTGGTCGACTCCATACTGGAGGTAGACCGTAAATACTCCGAGGCCCCGACCGTAGAGCTCCTGGCGGAGAGAAAAGAATTACAAAGGAACTTTGACCTGCTCTCCACCAGGAAAGCAGTACACCAACTCCGCCAGGCACGCGGGGCCCTGTACGAACACGGAGACAAAGCCAGCCGCCTGTTGGCACACCAGCTGAGAAAGCAGGCAGCCAGCAGGAAAATTGCGCAAACCAGAGGTACCAGAGGCACGTGGGAAACAGAACCAGAGAGGATTAACGAAACCTTCAAGGCCTTCTACCAAAAGCTGTACACCTCGGAGCCCCCAACGGGGAAGGCTGGGATGAACCAGTTTCTTGATGGACTGGACATACCAGTCGTGGGAGAGGGCAGAAAACGGGATCTGGAAGCACCACTAGCACTGGGAGAGATCATGGAGAGCATTAGCTCCATGCAGACGGGGAAGGCGCCGGGACCGGATGGATTCCCGGCGGACTTCTACAAAAAATTCGCGACAGCGCTGGCCCCGCACCTGCGGGAGATGTTCACAGACTCGCTAGCTAGGGGCACACTGCCACCCACGTTAGCACAGGCCTCAATCTCGCTGATACCTAAGAAAGACAAAGACCCAACGGAATGTGGGTCATACAGACCCATATCTCTGCTGAACGCAGACGCCAAAATACTGGCCAAAATCCTAATCAAAAGGCTAGAAGACTGTGTACCTGAGGTGGTCACAGAGGACCAGACGGGCTTCGTCAAAGGTAGACAGCTTACCGCGAACATCAGGCGCCTGCTGAACGTGATAATGACCCCCTCCGGGGAGAGAACACAAGAGGTGATCGTCTCCCTGGACGCAGAAAAGGCCTTTGACAGAGTCGAATGGAAATACCTCATAGAGGTACTGGAGTGGTTCGGGCTGGAACAGAGTTCACCGCTTGGGTAAAGCTCCTATACAACGCTCCCATGGCGAGTGGACGGAACAACAATACCAACTCCCAATACTTCCAGCTGCACAGGGGCACTAGACAAGGATGCCCACTGTCCCCGCTGCTGTTCGCCCTAGCAATCGAACCGCTAGCAATCGCGCTCAGGGCAGCAAAAATTGGAGGGGGATCCGAAGGGGAGGTAGAGAGCACAGAGTCTCACTCTATGCGGATGATCTGCTCCTCTTTATCTCGGACCCACAAAGCAGCATGGAAGGAATCATAGCGCTCCTGAAAGAGTTTGGAGCCTTCTCGGGCTACAAACTCAACATGAGCAAAAGTGAGATCTTCCCAGTACACCCGCAAGGGGGGGGGGGGGGGGGAGCTCTAAAGGGGCTGCCGTTCAAACAAGCCCGAAATAAATTCCGCTACCTGGGGATCCAAATAGCCCATGACTGGAAAGGGATCCACAAATGGAACCTCACCAGCCTGACGGAGGTAGTTAAAAAGGACCTGCAAAGATGGAACACACTCCCGCTCTCCCTCGCGGGGAGAGTCCAGACGATCAAAATGAACGTACTGCCCAGGTTCCGTTTCCTGTTTAGATCCATTCCGATGTACATCCCCAAGACCTTTTTCAAAGCGCTGGACAAACATATCATGGTGTTCGTATGGGGGGGGGGGTAAAAATGCTAGGATCCCAAAGAAGGTCATACAAAAAACAAAATCCAGGGGGGGGGCTAGCCCTCCCGAATCTACAATTCTACCACTGGGCGGCAACAGCCGAGCGAGTAAGGGGATGGATCCAGGAGCCAGAAGCCGAGTGGGTGCGTGCGGAGGAGGCCTCCTGCATGGGAACCTCCCTCCGGGCCCTCGCCACGGCAGCACTCCCATCCCCACCCAAAAAACACTCCACCAGCCCAGTGGTGACAGCCACCCTCCAATCCTGGAACCAACTGCGGCAGCAATTTGGCCTGTACAAAATGTCGGACAAGGCTCCCATCTGCAACAACCATAGGTTCAAACCAGCACTGACTGACGCCACCTTCAAAAGGTGGAGGCAGGACGGGGGGGACACTGACAGTCAGGGACCTATACACGGACGACAGAATCACAACACTGGACGAACTGACAGAGAAATTTCAGCTAGCTGGGGGGAACGAGCTACGGTACCTGCAGCACAAAAACTTCCTACGAAAGGAGACAAGGACGTACCCACAACCGCCACGACAGACACTACTGGAAGACCTACTGGACGCAAGTATCCTAGAGAAAGGGAACTGTAGTGACATGTATGACCGACTGGTAGATAGGGACGACACCGTACTGGACGCAACAATAAGGAAATGGGAGGACGACCTGGGGATGGAGATAGGGTGGGGACTCTGGAGCGAAGCACTGCATAGGGTCAACTCCACCTCCACGTGCGCAAGGCTCAGCCTGACGCAACTAAAAATGGTACATAGAGCCCACTTAACGAGAAACCGTATGGGTAGGTTCTTCCCGGAGGTGGAGGACAAATGTGAGCGGTGCCAAAGAGGCCCGGCCAACCACGCCCACATGTTCTGGTCTTGCCCCAGACTTGTGGAGTACTGGACAGCCTTCTTCGAGGCTATGTCCAAAGTGGTGGGGGTGAGGGTGGAGCCATGCCCGATAGTGGCGGTCTTCGGGGTTTCAGACCAGCCAGATCTATTCCTGGGGTGGAGGGCGGACACCCTTGCCTTTGCCTCCCTGATTGCCCGCCGTAGAATCCTGTTTGGCTGGCGGTCAGCAGCACCACCCAGAGCTGCAGACTGGCTGTCCGACCTCTCGGAATCTCTCCAAATGGGGAAAATCAAATTCGCCATCCGAGGGTCGGACGACGGCTTCCACAGAACGTGGGAGCCATTCATGCAACTGTTCCGGGACCTGTTTGTGGCCAATGTACATGAGGAAGAATAGTCGGGTGGCCAAGAAACAGGGGAAAATGGACGGGAATCGGGGGAAGGTAGCCGGGGGGAGGTGAGGGGGGGTGTGTGCTATGGGCTCGGTATGGGGGTTTGATGGCAAGCCAAGGCCCAAAACCAAACTATAAATAAATGCCTATAAACATGTGCCTCGGCCATATTGGGGAATGTAAAATATGTATGCTGGCTAAAGGGGGCGGCCACAATTATTGTTATGAAGATGCTTACCTGTAAATATTCATGTTAAATTTTTGTGTTTTCCTTTTTTTTTCTCTCTCTCTAATAACTTGTAATTTGTCATATATAAAATATGAAAACTCAATAAAAAAACATTTATAAAAAAAAACTTGACTCAACCAATCTCTATGCATATATGCAGACCGAAGTCACACAAAATCGCATTTTTTTCTTTAACAGACGTATCTGTGATTTTCACTCTATTGCTATTCCCAACATAACCACTGCAATCTGCTGTCCTGTGTACCACCCCTCCGAAATGTTGTTGTCCCGCCGTGTTTCTTCATTCAACCCAGCAAATTCCACATAGTGTCCGTACCGATCGGCCCATCGAGTTTCACCAACCCTCTGAAAGAGCATGCTGCCGAAGTCCAATCCTCCAGATAATTCCCATAAGCCCACTGTGACGGAAATAGACATGAAAAATCCACCTAACCTGCGTCTCTTTGGACTGGTGAAACAAGAGCATACGGAGGAACCCACTCAAACATGGGGAGAAAGTGCCTTCTCCACACAGTCACCCGAGGTCAGAATCGAACCCGCTTCACTGGCACTGTGAGACAGCAGTGCCAGCCAATATGTCACCACGACGCTCCATAGTTTCTAATGATATATTTCTTCCCGCGTGTTTCAGTATTTTGATGAATCAACAATGTAACTCCAGCATCTTTTCCATGGTGTCCGTCCTGCCAAAAACAAAATAGCCCTCATTCGTAGTTCCCATCCTTTTCCACTTGGAGCCATGTCTCCATCATCACAACGTTATCATTCTCTCTGCACAACAGACCCATCTATTTAATATCCAATACTCCATGAATCAGGTGCAAAGCTTTAAGGATATATGTTGTAACATTCCTTGATTACCGCCAACAATATTCATAGTGCCCTTATCAAATCATACACACACAGAAATGCATAGCAAGATGAAGGTCATTTACTCCATTAGGAATGCGCCGGAAAACTTGAGGTCTATTAAAACTGTCAAACACTTGCTCTGGAATCATGACAAATATGCCACGACAGTTAAATCAAAATGTGCAGTTTAAAAATCAAGAGGTGGTCCATCTCTGCCACCATTTGCGGTATTTATATTATTTCTTTCAAAATTATGATTATGGAACAATCCTATTTTTTGATCATTTCGACCCTTGTCATGGTCGAAGCATAACGGGAATTCCTGTCCATTGGAACATATCATGTGATCAAACACAGTTGGTTCACTCGGAAACCTTCTGTGCCAAGGCAAATTGATCAACGCAATAGCTGACAATAGCTAGTAATCTACACTTCACGCAACAAGGGAGAGAATTGGCCTGCCGTTGCGCTTCACTTTCCCCCCAGAAGCTCACACTCACCCATTTGTTTCCCGGCCATGGTTAAAAGGAGATATTCCACTGTCAGTAGGCGGAAAGATAGAATCCTACTGACAGCGACCTGAAAGCGCGACCGATAAAAAGCTTGACTGGTCGCTGAGGGGAAGAGAGAAAAAATTCTGACCGGATAATCCGTCGGGCAGCCGTCAGACCCCCATGTAATTCGACAATTTTTTTCAAATACAGGGTTGACTGATTTGATAGTCATTGCAGCACAAATCAATTGATGGCAGAATACGTATTTTAGGAACCCCTGTCATAACACTGTTTTGCTTTGTTCAATGCATCTTTGTTTGAAGGAATGTAGTGCGGTCTTTTCTGATCCATCACCCACCAGTTTCTCGGCCACATATTTGTTGGCCACGCGCAGTCCGGCGGCGGCGGATGATCGTAACTGTGAAACTATTCTACGTCGCGACGAAAGCTTCTGACAGCGTAGACTGCCAATAGGCAAATTAGAAGTTAATGTTCAATCAATATGAATCACTAAGACACATTTAAAAAAGATATGTCCTGCATGTATTGGACACAGATGAATCATTTATTTCAATGCTTGGAAGGGCTTGATATGTTCTGCATTAGACGGCAGAGGAAATCAGGCAAGTGGTATATTTTGAAGCAAATGTACATAGACAATTCTACATGAAGGGAATCAAAGGTTTATGAGAGAGGTGATGATTCTTCATATGAGTATCCCATTAAAAACGTTTAGTCTCATAGCATGTGATTTGTACCACATTGGCCTGTGTCTGTCAGTGGAACGTTTTGCTTTTTAGGTTTCAGTTTCAGTCTGTCTGCTTTGGAGAGAAGAAGGTGAAGGAAGTGTTGTCCCTGTTTATCTCGGTTTTCATTTAAAAAGTTGTTCCAGTAAATAGCCCATTAGCTGTGGCGAACAGCTTTCGCAAGTTTAAATATATAGTTGTTTTCCGGAAAGGGTTTGAACGCGTTGGTCGTAACTGGATCGGAATTTCAGGAAAAGGATCAGTCCCATTCAAATAAGAATACAGTGTGATGGGCCTGGGCTTTGGAATGGGGCTGTGGTTTTATTGGTGGAATTGGTACATATAAGGCGGAATTCGTTAATTGTTCTACACAGATTACTGTAGCTGTGTGCATCCTCTGTGTTTGCAATTGATAAAAATCCATGCTGCTATAATACACACACACACACACGCATATATATTAACTACATTCTTAGAATATACCTTGTTTTGATTAACGTGTTTGGTCAGCCTGATGAATTATGCCTGCAGTGAAGGCCTTTGTGCTCATCCTAGCTAAGTTCAACATTAAGGTTATAGGTTAGGTGAACTTCATAATACAGTTTGGATTTCTAAGCCCGGGCAAGCAAAAAGTTTTCTGGATAAAAGTCTGTCTTTCGTGAGTGTGTTGGCTTAGTAACTTATAGACAGTGACGGGTGATCTTTTTTGTGTTTGCTTTTCAGGTGTTGTCTTCAAGGTTATATCGGAAGTGTGTTATGGCAATGGCTCTTTTGGAGCATCAGCAGCGGAGATTAAAACAAGGTTTATCGAATTGGCCAAAAATATTGGTTAAATTGCCCGTCAGTGCATGGTAAGGAGACGTAATGACGGTGATAGCTGAGCATTAAAAATTGCATGAGATACAGTCAGATCAATTGGAAATTACAAAAATTCGATTACAGATCAAGCAGTTTGAATATGAAAAAAAGGATTTAAGTAGATTGAGCATGGAAAAGAATGAAAGCAGCTTAAATTCGAAATGACGGTAAAAGGTAGAAAAGCACGCGCACAACCAAAAGCGAGAGAAAGGGAGTTACAGACCAGGGAAAGAGAAAAGGAGAGAGAGAAAAAAGGAAAAGAAAAAGAGAAAGACTTTGAGCTTAAGATACTTGCCAAGAAATATGAACGTCAGTTAAAATTGGCAACGGTCAACAGAAGAGTACATTCTTAGGATAGCGGTGATCATACTGAGAACGAGTAAGAGCTTCGTCATCGAAAGCTTGGTAGGGATCTATTTAAATATATCCAAGAATTATAAAGGTGTAATGAGAAGGAGAAAGAAGCCTTTTTCATTTCATTTCAGAAGGCGGTAAAACAAATAAAATGGCCACGGGACATGTGATTATTTCTGATTCAAAAAAGTTTGGCAGGTTGAGCTAGTGAACGGTTTGCATCAATATCGCACGAGGTATTTGGGACATATGAGAAGATGAAAAAAACAATTTATTGTGCGGAGGATCTCGTGCCAGAATCCTAATGATAAACTTTTTGAAATTTAAGGAACAAACGTGGCCAAACATGCATAGAGTTGAAAGGATCAGAGTAATTTTCAAAGTTGGATAAGAATTTCGAAAATAGACCAAATTTATCAAGCTCTTCGAGAAATGGTAATGTTCGAGAAGTTGACAAATTCAGTTCCTGACGTACTGAGAACACATGTGGAAGAGCAGTGGGTTGAAACTGCTAGTTGAGACGCAACAATGGAAGCCGATTAAGAATTCGGTCATTAATCAGTGCTTGGTTTCCGACGTCAGCTTCAGCCTCGAGCGATAGAAACTGGGAAGGGAAAAGCGAAATACACAGGTAGTAATGGTTACGAAGATCTGATGGTATGAAATAATTACAGTGTACCTCAGATTAAACAATAAACTTTGGAGTGTGGAATAGAAATAAAACGTTTCAGATGTTTTCCTGTCATAAACTAGGCATTGTAAAGTCACAATGTTGGCTATTTAAATAAAAGCAGTGGGACGTCTAATGTGGTGAAACAGGAGAAGCCGGTGTGGATTGCTAAGTGGTGAAGGGAAGCCCTACTTGCAAAATAGTGTGCAACCTGATCAAGAAGTGACTGACAGGAAGGTGCCAGACATCTTTAAAGAATGTACTTATGTGGGTAAAGATTATGCATTTGTACCCGGAGAAGTAGGCAAATATGTCATCTTCTTAAGAGATACGTAAGTTTGTCAATCTTTGACGGAAAAATATGCCAAATTATTGAGTTTGGGAGGAATATTGCCAGAAATTATGGTAATGTCTGGAATACAGTCCGAGAAGATTTGTGTTCCGTTGTATAAGTTGAGGTTGGAGAGTAGAATGACGAGTGGTGACGTGGTAGTAGGAGTTAAAGTTTAACTTGGGTAATGATATACCTAGATCGAAGGTGGGAGTGATCCCTGTGGTCGTTGATGAGCTCGTGGAAAATAGAACAACTGAGCTGTTAAAGGAAGTATGTGCTGGCATTTTTCCAGATTGTGCAGCAACATGGTCGCAAAGTCAGATTTTTTAAAAAGAGGAGAAAGCAAAGAGTGAAGATAAAGTTGAAGTTCAATTATCAGGAATTATTTCTCATCACAAGGTTGGAAAAGAAAAAGCAGAGATGGAACATGAAATAGATATATTTAGTCCACTAAAGTTGACAGAGAGTTTACCGAAATATACAGAGATTAAACGGATCTGTCAGAAAACATACACAGAAGAGGAATATCAGTGTATACCAGAATGGTACTACCTTAAAATTATATCTTGATGAGAAGATCGAGACCTTTACATATGCAGGTTGATGAAAAGTGGGAAGAATTTCACCAAGTGAAATCAGCTGCAGGGTACAGAAAGAAAGCGTTAGGGGCAGCACGGTGGCCTAGTGGTTAGCACAACCGCCTCACGGCGCCGAGGTCCCAGGTTCGATCCCGGCTCTGGGTCACTGTCCGTGTGGAGTTTGCACATTCTCCCCGTGTCTGCGTGGGTTTCGCCCCCACAACCCAAAAATGTGCAGAGTAGGTGGATTGGACACACTAAGTTGCCCCTTAATTGGAAAAAATAATTGGGTAATCTAAATTTTTTAAAAAAGGAAAAAAAAAAGAAAGAAAGCGTTGAGATTAGCACATGAAGGGGTCATTTGGAATTATGGGAAATTCAAGCTAAAAGAAAATAAGCTATTCATCTTAACCAGAACTACATAAATATGTCGTTAACATTCGTCGGTCATATCACACAGGCCACTTGGCAGGGAATCGTCAAGCAGTAATAACACCATGGCCCGTAATAACCATTGCAGCTTTTGAAGAAGCTTTTACACCGGGTCTTAATTGATCGAGTAGGGCCGCTTCCAAAAACGAAAAGTGGGAATCAATATGATTTGACAATAATAGGTGGGTGTACTGGGTTTCTAGTGACCATGCTATTGCGTACTATTACGGATAAAATTTGCAGCCATCTAAGATGGACACCAGTAACACAAAATGGAAGACTGCAAAGAGTGCAGGGAAAAACGGACATGGTCAAAAGCAAACAGCTTGCAGAAGCTTTCAGCATTGAGACACTTGCAAAAACCGGTTTCCCGACAGCTGCAGAGTTCAGGCAGCGCTGTTAATGGGAAAGCCATCTACATACTAATGAGGTGATACCGGGACAGTCTCGGGCACAATAGATACACTCAAGTATCTATTGATACTTTCAAAAGAGAAGCAGACATAATGGAGCCAGCGAAACCAGGACAATGAGTCATAAGAACCGCCCCAGCCATCAAGGAACGACCTTAGGATAGGGTGGTTCAAATCATATCGATTGGGGAAAGGCCCAATCGATCCCTAGCAGGTGAGGAAGCCCGCCCCCAGGGGCACGGACCTCCTGGGACCTATAAAAGAAGGTCCCGCACATGGTTCGGTCTCCTGCCTCCGGCCTCCGACTCCAGCCTCCAGAATCCTGTCTTCTACACCAGCCGTCGAGCAGCAGCCATCGATAAGTAAGTGCCAAAACGACGATCGCTACCTTCACCCAGGCATTACTTATACCCGTGCCGACTAGTAGTAACAAGGAGTTGCAGACCAGAACGAAACGAAGGCCTTGCTCCCTGACCTTGCCTGTTAATTCTTAGATAAGTTTTAGTCGTTTACTGGTAGTGAAGTAAGTTAGTCTTTAGCGTATGCATGAGTATTTATTATAATTGTTATAATAAACTCTAACTGTTTGGACTTACTAATTGGCGTATAGTTTTATTGCTTTGAACTTGATCTTGATCCTTGTGACGGTGTCTCTTACGACACCTGGCGACTCCAGAGCATTGAAACGAGAAACAGAGCCAAGCGAGTGTTAGGCACACTTCCTCTGTTGGAGGAGTGTTAAACACAAACTCAGAACGAGCAACATTTGGTGGCGACTCCGCCGGGACTCGATTTGAAGTGGCACCCCCACTCCGAGAGAACCCAGAAATTTGAATTGGTAATCTAATTGGGAAAAAGGAAATATCACAAGTGTTCAAGGAGTTCAAATCAATAACGATAATTCGGAAGTGTGTTTTGCGCATGCGTAACTAACAGGGTTGTAAGGTTAACCTGAGAGATTTTTGTTGCTACAAACTGTCGGATGTTTTTAAGCGGAACATAGTGAAAGCCTTACCCGTCTTTTAAAACATTACCTGAACATCCCCTGTTCCAAATTAAGACAGAAAGAGGAAATAGCCATGCAGGCAATGGAACGCCTCATGAATTCAGAGCAGTTCTTGGTCGCAGCGACCAGCAGTAGCAGAGTAGGCCAGTGTCCCGTGTGGGAGCTGGAACTCCGCAAGTATCTAAAAGGGAAAGGATGACCCCATTGGAATGAGTTTAGTATGAATGAGGAGACAGGTCCCGGGAATATAGGACATACTTGGTGGGAGAACCTCTCTCAAATTCATAAGAAAAATCTTAGTAAAGCACGCAAGCCGATAGCAATCGTGTCCTGTTTGGCACAATTGAGAGGCACTGAGGAGGTTCTATGCAGAGTTAGAGGAACGAAACAGAATGAGTAAAGTGGATGTCAGGGACATCGAAAAGGAAACCCTCGAGCTAAGAGGGAAGCTGGCAAAGAAGGGTAGAGAGGTGGATGATGCCAACAGGGCACATCAGTCGTGTCCTGAGCTGGTTTAGCTCACTCAGCTAAATCGCTGGCTTTTAAAGCAGACCAAGCAGGCCAGCAGCACGGTTCGATTCCCGTGCCAGTTTTGACTTACTAATTCGTGTATAGTTTTATTGCTTTGAACTTGATCTTGATCCTTGTGACGGTGTCTCTTACGACACCTGGCGACTCCAGAGCATTGAAACGAGAAACAGAGCCAAGCGAGTGTTAGGCACACTTCCTCTGTTGGAGGAGTGTTAAACACAAACTCAGAACGAGCAACATTTGGTGGCGACTCCGCCGGGACTCGATTTGAAGTGGCACCCCCACTCCGAGAGAACCCAGAAATTTGAATTGGTAATCTAATTGGGAAAAAGGAAATATCACAAGTGTTCAAGGAGTTCAAATCAATAACGATAATTCGGAAGTGTGTTTTGCGCATGCGTAACTAACAGGGTTGTAAGGTTAACCTGAGAGATTTTTGTTGCTACAAACTGTCGGATGTTTTTAAGCGGAACATAGTGAAAGCCTTACCCGTCTTTTAAAACATTACCTGAACATCCCCTGTTCCAAATTAAGACAGAAAGAGGAAATAGCCATGCAGGCAATGGAACGCCTCATGAATTCAGAGCAGTTCTTGGTCGCAGCGACCAGCAGTAGCAGAGTAGGCCAGTGTCCCGTGTGGGAGCTGGAACTCCGCAAGTATCTAAAAGGGAAAGGATGACCCCATTGGAATGAGTTTAGTATGAATGAGGAGACAGGTCCCGGGAATATAGGACATACTTGGTGGGAGAACCTCTCTCAAATTCATAAGAAAAATCTTAGTAAAGCACGCAAGCCGATAGCAATCGTGTCCTGTTTGGCACAATTGAGAGGCACTGAGGAGGTTCTATGCAGAGTTAGAGGAACGAAACAGAATGAGTAAAGTGGATGTCAGGGACATCGAAAAGGAAAACCTCGAGCTAAGAGGGAAGCTGGCAAAGAAGGGTAGAGAGGTGGATGATGCCAACAGGGCACATCAGTCGTGTCCTGAGCTGGTTTAGCTCACTCAGCTAAATCGCTGGCTTTTAAAGCAGACCAAGCAGGCCAGCAGCACGGTTCGATTCCCGTACCAGCCTCCCCGGACAGGCGCCGGAATGTGGCGACTAGGGGCTTTTCACAGTAACTTCATTGAAGCCTACTCGTGACAATAAGCGATTTTCATTCATTTTCATTCATCTGAGCTGTTCCTTGACCCAATATGAAAAAGCCTATCAGGATGTGCAACGTGCAGTCCTGATACGAGATGAATCAGAAAAGCAGGTAGAGGCATTGCAGAGGCAATGCTCTGACCGAAAGGCAGCTTTAAGAGCACTCCACGCTGCCACCGCTGAGCAAAGACAGAGCACAGTGGACCACGCAAAGTGTAGGAAGCAGATTGTGGAGCTGCAATCGCTGCTTTCAGTGCGAATGGGTTCCAAAGCACCTTTGGAACACAGTTAGATGAGGAGAATGCCCCAGATTGGCAGGAATTAAGCGAGACAGCGCAGTGCTATGTTCAGGGAACATGTGCATCAGCAGCGCAACAGAAATGGAAAGCACCCCAACCCCCCATAGATCAGACAGCACCCGCACCGATGAACCCAGTCACCACCCAAGAAAGGCAACCACAGACGGCGCACCCGACATCACCGACACAACCCCCTTAACTGTAACGCAACTCAGGGACGCGTGTGAGGAAATTACTCAATTTCTCCCGACCACAGACTCCCACCAATTTTTCGCAAAGGTAAAACAGCAGGCTACCATGTACGGCCTGGGCGAAAGAGAGCAGGTTAAGCTCACTGCTTTGAGCTCAGACGTATCGGTAGTGCAGCCCTCCACGACCCACAGAACATTGGAGGAGGCACACTAGCAGAGATGCATACATCCATTTTGGATGCGACAGTATATAATAGAGGTGACACAGTCGAAGGCCTGAACAAATGTAGGCACAAGAGGACAGATCATCCCATAGCATTCGCAGGAAGGCTGTGGATCCATTTCACTGCAGTTTCTGGCGAACTAGTGCGAGCGCATTTATACCGAGACAACATGGTTAAATGGACCCGCACCAGAATCTCCCATTCCACAGATGCAGGGAAGAATGCTTGCCAGAGTTATGACCCCTCAGAAGAGGCCCAAAATGAGAAATGGATTCTGAAAAGATTGTCCCGCGCTTGGGAACAGTCTGTTCAGTGCAAAGTTAAGGTAAACACCCCAGAGGAAGCTCAGGCTGCAGCGGATATTCAGGCAGTGAGAGCTCACCAGAACCCCGTATGGGAAAACGAAGGGAAGAACAGCCCTCCACAGAAGTCGCAGGAATGCTACAACTGTGGTCAATTAGGCCATTTTGCAAAATAATGCAATGACCCACAGAGATCACAGAGAGGCCAGCAGACAGGCACTCTGAAGAGAAACAAACCTAAGCCCATCCATAGTATAGGGCTACAGTCAGGACAGACCAACGTGGACGGAACAGACTGACGGTGTTCCGGCTCCCCCACTTGGGTCTGTGACACGCTCTGGGACGAATCCGGAAGGCTGTTAGTCACAGCAAAGGTTAGAGGGAAGCCCATAGATTTACTTTGGGACACAGGAGGGACCCGCACCACAATTAATTCCACCACCACAGCACAGGCAGACACGTGGCCGACCACATCCACAATTACACTCAGCGGATTTACAGGTCACTCGCAGCAGGGACACATTACAGCCCCCGTAGCAATTCAGCTAGGGAACATCTCCACCAGACACCCCGTTGTTTTAGTTAATCTACCCCGCACAGCAGAACACATAATGGGTATTTATTTTATGAATGCCCATAGCCTGTCGTTCGATCCAGTAAACCAGTGTGTCTGGAGAATGGCAAATTCAGACAGAGCACCCGCTACTCTCACAGTAGGAGAGTATGCGAATCGGATTAGCGCAGTAGGCGACTATTGTTTCGACCTGACCACGCTTAGTACAGACAGACAAGTTAGGACAGTTCTAAACCGACATACGACAGCATTTGCCAGTCACCGGCACGACTGCGGCAGAATGACTGGACAAGTTCAAGTTACCGGACCTGACCCCAGACCACAGAAACAGTACCGATTTCCCCGAGAAGCAGAGGGAGAAATTGGAAAGGTAATAGACAGCTTATTGGAGCAAGGGGTACTTAGGACAGTAGCCTCGACCAATAATGCACCTATTTGGCCAGTGAGAAAGCCCGAAGGATCATGGCGCCTGACCATCGATAATCGGGACCTCAACAAAGTAAACCCAGCAGCAGCCCGCACGGTAGCAACAAGTCCCGAGACCATGCTCAAACAGGGAATCCACTCAAAATTCTTCACGGTTTTGGACATTAGCAATGGCTCCTGGTCAATCCCATTGGCAAAGGCGTGCCAGTACAAATTTGCCTTCACATTTAAAGGACAGCAGTATACGTGGACATGCCTCCCACAAGGATTCCACAATTCACCCTCCATTTTCCACCGACAGCTGGCAAATGGTTTAGCAAACTTTTCCCGCCCCAGATGTCTGGTGCAGTATGTGGACGACCTATTACTGCAGACAGACACCAAGGCAGAGCACATAACGCTTCTGGCCGAGCTCCTGGACCTTCTGAACTCAATTGGATGTAAAGTTAACCCCAGGAAGGCCCAAATATTAGAGAACAAAGTGATGTTTTTGGGTACAGTCATCACGCACGGCAAACGCGAGATCGAATTCAAAAGAATTGAATCAATTGTCAAATTGCCCCTTCCCCAGAGTGTTTCAGCCCTACGGTCGTTATTAGGACTGGTTGGGTACTGTCGGAACCATATAGATGGTTTTGCGACAAAGGCAGCACCACTCTCAGACCTCCTTAAGAAAGGAGCCCCATGGGAATGGCTGCCGCAGCATTCTGAGGCCGTGGAAGAGATTAAAGTGGCCCTTAGCGCAGCGCCCGCGCTACAAGTCCCAGACCAACTCTCCCCCTATACAATAGAGGTAGCGAGCACAGATCTGACCCTCTTGGCCGTGCTCCTCCAGGAATGGCACGAGCAGCTACGACCCGTGGCTTATGCCTCCAGACTTTTAGACCCCGTAGAGCAAGGATTTTCAGCCTGCGAGAGGCACCTCCTTGCAGTTTTTTGGGCAGTTCAGTACTTCTCGTACATTACCGGACTCAATCCCATCACCATTTTGACCGAGCACACCCCCACACAATTACTTTTAGACGGTCGACTGAAGCATGGTTCAGTGAGCAAGATAAGAGCAGCTGGATGGACGTTACTGTTACAAAGACGGGACATAACAGTTAAACGGACCAGGACACACACATTTTTAGCAGACAACCTCCAGTATCCAGGACAGCCCCATGAATGTGAGATTTTAGCACCCCTAAACAACACAGGACCCTTCATAGCAAAGACACCCCCAGAAAGATAGGGAATTCAAGCCAGAGCCCCCAGCACACCGACACGTGTGCCCCACTGAAAATATATGTGGACCGTTCATCCACAGTTTTAGATGGACAACGCATCACTGGATGCAGGATCTATGTGGACGATGCACAGGGTCGCGCACTGGAAGAAATCACATTAACATTACCAGGTCACTTAGGCGTGCAGGCAGCAGAGCTCGCGGCCATCGCATATATAGTGGACCACCCCGATTCGTTTCCCAGCCCGGCAGACATATATTCGGACAGTTTATATGTTTGCAACAGCTTGACCGATTTTCTACCCTTGTGGAGGACAGGTTTTGTCTCCGCAGACGGGAAACCCCTTCCATCAGCCCCATTACTCCGCCATATCCTAAAGAAAGCAAAGGATAGGACTTTTGGCAAAATTAAAGTTAGGAGTCACCATAGGTCATCCCCCCCCCCCCCCACCCCCCGTAAATATAAAAGTCGACGCACTGGCAAAAGGAGGTTCCAGGCGAGGTCACCTTTGGACACCCCCCACTAGCGCACCAGCTAGCGCCCTTGTCAGTGCAGTTCAGGTCTCACAGAGAGATATTAAAGATTTAGTTGAGGCACAGAAACAGGACGGAAATCTCAGGGATATTTTTAAAGGAAACTTTGTGGCCCAATATGATAGGTTCAGACACGCTTTGACCACACATGAGGGTGTGCTCATCAAAGACAAACTGTATGTGGTTCCTGAACTGGATAGGAATCAAATGATTGCCTTATTCCATGACAGTCATGGACACCCCAAGGGATCGATCCGACCACAAGACACCTCAGACACCTCTGTTGGTGGCCAAACTTACGAAACGATGTGACACACTACATCGAGAATTGTCTAATTTGTGCACAAAATAACCCGGAGAGGTACACAAAGAAAGCACAACTTAGCCATACTCGCCCCGTTAATGGCCCCTGGACAAACCTCCAGATCGATTTTATAGGAGCATTGCCCCCTTGCAGGAATGACTATGAATATGTTCTGGTAGTTATAGATACCTTTACCAAATGGGTAGATGCATTCCCTTCACCAACGAACACAGCTAAGACAGCTGCAAAGATCCTGACCCACCACATCTTTACGAGATGGGGTCTCCCCAGAAGTATAGAGTCAGATCAGGGATCTCACTTCACAGGACGGGTCATGAAGAACGTCCTGACCATTTTCGGCATCAAACAAAATTTCCACATTGCGTATCACCCCCAGTCAAGCAGGATAGTAGAACGCATGAATCGGACCCTAAAATTGACCCTTAGGAAGATGGTACAGGAGAACAATTCGACTTGGGATTCAGTACTCCCATTCGCACTAATGTTCATCCACAACACGGTTTCATCATCCACAGGATTCACCCCACACACACTCATGGCCGGACGCCCTATGAAAGGGACATAATTCCTTTTAGGACTGGACATGACTAGCCCCGAAGTGACGGCCCTCACACATGAGAAGGTAGTCAAAGAATTAGTGGAAACTGTGAGGTCTGCACAGTTAGCAGCCGCAGTAACCCTAGGCAAGCGACGAAAACAGAGCATGGCTTGTTTTAATAAGAATGTACACCCCACGGAATTTCAGGTTGGGCTATAGTTTTTATGTTATCTGTCTATAACCCCAGCACGTTTTTGGCTCCTAAATTTTCCGGTCCGTAATCAATTTCGGACAAAATCAGCCCCTCCGGTTACAGAATAAAATACCCCAACGGTAAGACTGCGTGGTTTCATATCAACCAGTTAAAGGCTTATGGAACGCAGTCCAACCACACACACCATGTCTTACTGGACGCTGCAGAACATCTCGCTCCGCACACAAGAGACACATTTCCACCCTCCCCCTCACAGACCAGTTCCTCATCGGACTCGACCTCGACTCCGCCCACTGACTCCAGACCACGCCCCAGAACGCCCACAAGCTGCCACAGCAGAGACAGCGACATTGACTGTGACAATGAGGACAGCCACAGCACCCCACCCTACAGCCACCACTATAGCAACTACGACCCCGACTACAGTGACTCCATGGGGGTCACCTACATTAAATATCCAAACCCACACCCAGACCCACCACCCTACCCCGACGATACCGACTATGCCCCTTCAAATTTAGACACCACATTTTGGCACAGGCACAATTCATGTCGACTTGTCCGCAACGGCGAGAGTGACCCCCGGTCACATAATGCACAGATTGCATGCCTGATCCATACGAGAGTATGGGATCCGGGAGAAGAGGAAGACGTGATGTCTGACTCCCGACACGGCAACCCCTTTGTGACCCTATTCTCAGAGAAAGAGGAGAAGTGAGGTGTCCAGATGATGTAACAGAAGAACAGCTTGAGGGAAGCGATATCCTTTCTGATGGAACCTGCACGTGTGTTTGTTTTGTTTATATGTTAAGGGTTTGATTGGAGATCAGATCACTGTCTTTTCAGCTGAAAAGCTTGTGACCGCCTCACATACACGTTAGTTTATCTGCAGATATCTCTGAGAACTTCAGATAGATATCCTCTGGTGAACCGACAACGTTCACGACTTGTCTTATTTTTTCAGATGTTGGAGCATCTTGGCTCCTCCCTTGTTCTTTTTCGGAGCCCCTCTGTTCTGTGAATAGAGGCTGCAATTCCACGACGAATACATTCTTGCCCGTTCATTTCAGGTTGCTCAGGCAGTGGAGAAACGGCATTGAGGACCTGCCCTGTCTAAGAACCCCTTTTGGTCAGCCAAGCTCGGGTGCGGCACAGCACGCCTTATCCGGGATCCCATAAAAATCTTTCACATAGCGGCCCATACACAACTCATTCGACCTTTTCGTTCAAAATTTGGTTTCATTTTTCTTTAGGTAGCCCTACGGCAGCCATACCACATGCTATTTACATCCAGGAACATTCGGATGGTAAATCGCAAAGACTGCGAGACGGCTCGCAGTGGAAAAGTTGTCAGGTGTATGCTTGGTCCTAAATTCGCATTTGAAAAAAAAATGAGGGGAGTCACAGGGAGTGACTTGGCCATTCATTTAAGGGACAATTGGAATGAGAGGACAGATAAACCTGCATAACATATAATAAACTATGTATTTCCAGATACTGTGCTTGTTCCCATAGCTTTCGAACAGTGGAAGGAGGGTTCACGGCAAGGTCAGCCATACAAAAGGATGAGAAGAAAGAAGACCACGATGGAAGCCTACATATTTTTACTGATTATTGTTGTATTTTTGCGCGCGAATGCAAACCATGTTTCCCCATGACCCCCGCCGTTAATGTTTCCCACACACCGACTTCTCCATGCTCAGCGATGATCAGCGAGGTTCAGACCTGGTGCACCAAATTCATGACCTGGTACTCGATGTCATACATAATTGAATCACTTTTGGTGATTGCAATTCTCTGCATCATAGTGCAGACCCTTAGGTTGAGGAAATGGAAAAGGAGAGGCTTCCGCTCCTGCCCCTCAACCATTTACGGAGTTCAATCCCCTATTTTCGGTTTTCATCAATCCCCCGAACCCCTTGATGCATAAAAAATTTATTTATAGCGATCTGTAAATAAAAATGACACGGATGTATTATATGGTTCTGTACTCGACTGCCGAGTCAGAAAGCAAGATGTACTGTGGTAAGAATGAGTAAGATTTTATGATATGATAGAATGATTTTAAAATAAGACGAGAGTAGTAATTGTGATAGGTATAGGTTCCCGTGTATTGATAGTGCATATCCCCTTTGACATAGCGCCAATTAGAGAAATTTTATCTAAAAATCTTTGCCATAGTTAAGGACAGAGTAGACGCCCTGGAACTCGCAAAGGTCAGGGAACCCAAAGGAACACACAAGAACACAGCGGAACCGTACATAGGTGATCCTTCACAATTTCGAGTGAGGATCACAAGGAGGGAGTGTAGCCATCTAAGATAGACACCAGTAACACAAAATGGAAGACTGCAAAGAGTGCAGGGAAAAATGGACATGGTCAAAAGCAAACAGCTCGCAGAAGCATTCAGCATTGGGACACTTGCTAAAACTGGATTCCCGACAGCTGCAGAGTTCAGGCAGCGCTGTTAATGGGAAAGCCATCTACATACTAATCAGGTGATAGCGGCACAGTCCCGGGCACAATAGATACACTCAAGTATCTATTGATACTTTCAAAAGAGAAGAAGACACGATGGAGCCAGCGAAACCAGGACAATGAGTCATAAGAACCGCCCCAGCCATCAAGGAACGACCTTAGGATAGGGTGGTTCAAATCATATCGATTGGGGAAAGGCCCAATCGATCCCTAGCAGGTGAGGAAGCCCGCCCCAAGGGGCAAGGACCTCATGAGACGTATAAAAGAAGGTACCGAACATGGTTCGGACTCCTCTCTCCGGCCTCCGACTCCAGCCTTCAGAATCCTGTCTTTTACACGAGCTGTCAAGCAGCAGCCATCGATAAGTAAGTGCCAAAACGGCGATCGCTACCTTGACCCAGGCATTACTTATACCCATGCCGACCAGTAGTAACAAGTAGTTGCAGACCAGAACGGAACGAAGGCCTTGTTCCCTGACCTTGCCTGTTCCTTCTTAGATAAGTATTAATCGTTTAATGATAGAGAAGAAAGTTCGTCTTTAGCGTGTGCATGAGTATTTATTATAATTGTTATAATAAACTCTAACTGTTTGGACTTACTAATTGGTGTATAGCTTTGTTGCTTTGAACTTGACCTTGAACCTTGTAACGGTGTCTCTTACGGCACCTGGCGACTCCAGAGCATAGAAACGAGAAACAGAGCCAAGCGAGTGTTAAGCACACGTCCTCTGTTGGAGGATTGTTAAACACACTAACTCAGAACGAGCAACAAATTATTGTGGAGGTGCTATGTATTTATTTAACGAGATATGGAGTACCCACAGAAAAACATTTGGATCAAGTATCAAATATTACCTCGAAGTTATTGAAGGAAGTTATGGATATCTTCGGAGTAATTCAATTTAATTCAACCGTGCACCATCCACAATCGTAGGGAGCGGTAGAGTGGTCTTATCAACATTAATGGCAATGTTAAGAGTTTATTGTTAAGATTATCCAGAGGATTGCAATTAGGAAATTCCATTCTTACTGGTTGCAATTTGGTTGGACCTAACAGGCCCTTTAGTTCGAATTTTTGGACATGATGTGGGAGGACCACAAAAATTGACCACGAGAAATTGGTGAGTGAGCAGTATTGAATTACGTCATTGGATTACGTGTGAAATTTTAGGGAACTGTAAAATATAGCAGGTGAATTGGCATAACAACATTTTTAAAGATGCAAAGTGTGCTATGAAACAGGAAGCGGACAAGGAAGCAAAACTTCTCGAATTGCCCTTTTAATTAATGCATTAGTACTGTTACGACTGGTAGGTGAACCTTTCAAAGCACAGGTTTGTGGACCTTATCGGATAAAATGAAATTCAGCGTGGGGAATTCGTTGGTGAGAAAGCCAGATGAAGAAAAACACACCGAGCAAGTCATGCGAGTATTCATGAAAATTATTTTGACAGGGAAGGAGTGCATAATGAGGAGGATTTACTGATTCTAAGTGAAGAACCGAATCCAGATTACTCATCAAATGAACTCGGATGTTGACGATGATTTTAAACTTAGGGATTAACTATTCAGTTACCTTCCAGAGGAAAACCTAACCGGCCTGAAAAAGTGATTAATATCACATGGGCAAGTCTCTGGAACTAAGTTGGGATGTACCAAAATATTTGCACATGATGTCGATGTTGGAACGGATCTTCAAATTAAATAACGTCAAGATAGACTTAACCCTTTAAAATTGGCACAGGGTCAAAAGTAAATTGAAAGTATGCTTCAAATTGGCAAATTGAAGTAGGTTGGAGCTCACCCATAGCGATAGTGCCGGAAATTGGGGGTACGCAACGATTGTGTATTGAATATGGAAAGGTTAATGCAGTTTTTAAAAGACAGACTCTCATCCTAAATCACGGTCGAAGGATGCCAGTGAGAAGGGGCAGCAGGGTAGCATGGTGGTTAGCATAAATGCTTCACAGCTCCAGGGTCCCAGGTTCGATTCCCGGCTGGGTCACTGTCTGTGTGGAGTCTGCACGTCCTCCCCCTGTGTGCGTGGGTTTCCTCCGGGTGCTCCGGTTTCCTCCCACAGTCCAAAGATGTGCGGGTTAGGTGGATTGGCCATGCTAAATTGCACGTAGTGTCCTAATAAAAGTAAGGTTAAGGGGGGGTTGTTGGGTTACGGGTATAGGGTGGATACGTGGGTTTGAGTAGGGTGATCATGGCTCGGCACAACATTGTGGGCCGAAGGGCCTGTTCTGTGCTGTACTGTTCTATGTTCTAAGGTGAGACGATCTGCTTTTATCTCCAAACCGGGTTTACGGAAAGGATAATGCCAGGTACCCGTATTCGAAAATCGAAGGAGATTTCAGTTTTTGTGACTCATTGTGCTGTATACCAATTCAAAATTATGGCATTTGACATGAAAAACGACCAGAGACATTTCAACGGTTAACTAACAAACTCATTTCAGGAGCACATAGGCAATCGGTGATTTTTACTTCGATATGCAAATAACATTTAAAGTATCCGATGGAGTTATCCAATCGAATTCAGGAGGAATCTCAAAGGTGAGACTGGACAAACCTATGTCACGTGCCTTGGCTGTACAATTGGACATGTACAGATGGTCCAACGGGATGTGAAGAAAAATGTTTTTCGGAAGTTTCAATTAGCCTGCACACGAAGGGAAATTATTTCGTAGTATGAGTTGTTTTTATCGTAAATTTCAGCAACACGGTTGCTCCACTAACGGACTTACTGAATAAGCGTCGCAATTTTCGGTGGAGCGACAACAGGCATTTGACAGCCTGACGGCTGCGTTAGCCACTGTTCCTATGTTGGCCACACCAAATTACACAAAACCATTCAAGGTGGGTATCGATGCGAGAGATGTGGGTGTAGATACCGTTCTCTTGCAAAAGACGATGAAGGAATAGAGCGGACTATTGAGTATTTTTCAAAAACAATTAATGATCACCAGAGAAAGTGTTGAACAACTGGAAAGTAGACTTTGACTTGGTGATGGCTTTGCAACATTTTAACATTTATGTTGCCATCAATTCATTCGAAACTATTAGAAACACCGATCAAAACCGATCGCCGTTTTTTGAGAAAATCAAGCATAAAAATGCCAGACTGTCCGATCGAGTTTATTATTAAAGCCATTTACCTTAAAAAGGGTGCATATGGGAGGACGAGAAAACGTTACAGTCGATGCGTTGTCACGAATGGGATGAAGAAAAGAATGTTCCATGATGGAAGACAAATAACAAAAATGGACTGTGTCAATGTAAATGTTTCTCTGTTTGGAAGTTCCAAAATGTATGTATAAGTGTTAGGAATGGGCAAGTGAAAATGTTAAAAATGAAATCATCTTTAAAATTGATGGTTTATTTTTTTTCTTTGGAGAAGATGTAAAGTGATTGGCCATTTAAGAACGACTTAGTCTCTTATAATGCGATTTGTAGCACATTGGGCTCTGGCTTTCAGTTGAGAGGGATTCATTTTTTTCAGTTTCAATTTTACTGCTTTGTTCTGCAGAAGGAGAGGGAAATGTTTTTCTCTGTTTTCATTTTAAAAGCAGTTCCAGTAAAACGCCCATTGGTTGCAGCACACTGCCTTTGTAAGTTTAGAGATACAGTTGCTTTCTGGAAGGGTTAGAATCAGTTGGTGGGATCTGGATCAGAATTTCAGCTAAAGCTCATGTCCCACTCAAATGAGAATACAGTGCGCTGGACCACTACCTTGGAAAGGGATTTTGGCTTAATTGAATCTTGTTATTGAATTGGAACAGATAATGCGGAACTTCAGTCAGTCGTATCAATAGATTACTGTCGCTCTGTGGGGTATATATGTTCATAATTGATACACATTATTTATGTGTTTCTATATGTAAAAATATCTATATAATATATATATACATGTGTATACATATATATATAAATTATATATATTCACTACATTCTTAGAATAAACCTTGTTTTGATTAAAGTGCCCAGGTAGTCTGATAGACCACACTTGCAGTGAAAGCTTTTCTGCTCACCCAACCAAAATCAGCATGATGCTGGAAGGTGTAGGCAGCTAGGGTGACCACTACCCAACACAAAATGGAAGATTGCAAGGAATGCAGGGAAAATGGCCATGTTGCAAAAGCAAGCAGCTTGCAAAGCGCTTGTGTATTCTGACTATTGCAGAAACCAGTTTTGACTGCTGCAGAAACCAGTCAGCACTGTGAAAAGAAACAAGTTAGCATACTAATGAGATGATACCGGGCGATCCCCAGCGACAATGTAAAAAAGTTAAACACAAATCGATACATTGAATGGAAGGCCAAACTTTTCGGCGCCAAAGAAGTCCGAAACATTAAGTCCCAAGAACCGCCCCAGTGATCAAGGAACTTCCCCGTTATTGGATAATTCAAATCAATCGATTGGGAAGTGACCCAATCGATTGCGAGTGTATAGAGGGTCCGCTCAGGTGGGCGCGAGACCCTTAGAGGGGTATAAGACAGAGACCGCGACCCCAGCTGTCTCTCTCAGCCAGCCTCTCCTTGACCAGCCAGTCCTCCAAGCACGACACAGTTGCATCAGAAGAACCTTGAGGAGGAGAGGTATGGACAGCAGCCGCCAACAAGTAAGTGTCACAACGTACGCTACGAGACTAGACACTCCTGACCCCCTTCAGTCCATAACTACTGGACGCCTGCGGACCCAGGACAAAGCTAGAGGCGGTTGTTCCCTTATCCTGCAGTCCCCTTATCCAGATAAGTCTTTGGCCTATTAGTGGTAGGATTAGCCTAGTCTTATAGTTTTATATGCACACTTAGTAGATTACTGTAATATAATAAACGTGACTTGTTGAACTTACTAACTGGTGTATGGATTTATTGCTTTGAACTTGAACTTGAAACTTGTGGCGGTATCTTAACGATACCTGGCGACTCTAGAGCTAAGGAACGAAACAGAGCCAAATTGACTGTTAAGCAAACTCACCCAGAACGAGCAACAAAGGTCAGGTTAACAATACAAAACACTATGGTGTTTCTAATCCCTGGCCCATATCAAAATTGACCCAGAAATAAAATGCAGTGAAAGGAATGTCTTATTGGAAGCGTAGTTGAGAGGGTGCCAACGTGTCAATTCATTCCTCTTTTCATTGTTTACATGTATAGTGGATGGGGCAATAATTGACACCACTGCTATAAACGGTTCGATTTCAATCAGTCCGTTTCCGCCAGAAGCACAATATATTCAGCCAAGAGCAGCAATGTTACAAAGATGTAGGAAGTAGCAAAGTGTAAAAGTTGAAATCAAAGTCAGTTACTTGGATAAAAAGTCAAATGGTCCAAATGTGTTATAATGAAATCCAACCAAAAATGAGTCATTGGGAATTAGTGGTAAAATCAGCCTATGTACAGCACATCGAAAACCGTAATGTTTATTGAATGTTTGTCCACTCAGTCGCATTTCATCGCTGAAGGTGTTCGTCTAGCAGACGTCCATGATCTAGCCATATTATTTAGCTTCATACTTGCATTTCATCCATCATCAGAGAAGAACTGTGGACCGAGTGGTTGTGGACTGAGCGACATTATTCACTTGTCATATAATAGTGGAGGAATCTGCAACCATGCAGAAATAAATGGAATTAATTCACACATGTTTCCATTGTTCGGGAGTGACATTCGCAGTACAGAAGGAACATGAATGTCACCGAAAAGAGGTAATCTGCGCAGGTGTGACCGACATTCGAATGGATGACCATTGTTGGATACGCCATCATCAAAATCTGGGGCAGTACGATTGACCAAGAATGAAAATGGCTTGACATGCAATTCTCGGGACTCCAGCAGCACGTAAGAAGTTTAGATCACGACTTATACTATTTTACCCCAAAGTATAACCATTAAATATAATGAGAGGTGTGATGGAAGATAGTCTATTTGTCTGGATCCCATTTCGGGGATATTGCATAATCACAATATTCACTGTCTTCCGCACAGAGAATTAGTGACAGAAATGTTTATAATCGAGGTGTTTTGTTGGAACAGCATAGCAAGCTGAACATCTTCCACATGGGAGGACGGGGAAGAGCTGCTTTGGTACAGCACCAGCATCAGATACCACTGCAAGAGACGCACATGTATGATTTTGATCGATGTCAAAGCTCGCACCATTTTTTAATAAAATGATGGAAGCACTCTCCTCCACTGTCTGACAGAGAGATATGAGGAACCTGCGTCCACAAATGCAGTCCCCGATAAAGTTAGCAATTAGGGGTTAAACAGATGGATGGACAATTCTGCTGGAAGCAACATCAGAGGGATACGACGACAGCCTAAGTTATCTTGCCCGAGTCAGACTTAACCTCGTTCGTGATATCATTCAAACAAACGTTATTACAAATAAGGAAAATAAAACAATATATAAACCTTTACATCAGGTCATTACGTGTAATTGACATTACAGAATGCTCATGTTCAGCTATGATAACACAATCAAGATCCATTGTCCGTGGGAAAACCTTGTATAACAAGCCATCATTCCAACAAAGAGTCTGATGACCTGTGTCTCTGCTATTGACCGTCTGTTCCGTTGCATTGAATGGCAGAGCTCTCTTCTTTGGACTGTGAAATTAGATAGCCAAGATGACTGTAATGGAATCAGGTTCTGCCACCTCACAGGAGAACCGTTGATTGATGGGCTGGAAGGAGATTATAGAGTGAGAAAGATAAATATTGCCGCTCTGAACAATTAAACGGAGAGACTGTGGAAATCGAAAATCGAACATCGAAGTCACGAGTAGTTCCACTGAGGGTGCACATGGATCATGCTTTGTAAATGCAAGCATAGCCTTGACCTGTCTATGTAAGCGGCTTGGGAGAGGCATGCTTATTATGAGTGATGTTCAAAGGGAATTAATGTGTTCAGGATAAGACACCACACGTAATGACCTGATGCAAAAGCTTATATATTTTTTAATTTGCTTGCTTTGTAATAACGTTTGTTTAAATGATAACCATTTCTACTTCTTATCGAATAATTCGTGCGCCGAACCGATCCTTCCGCACTGCATTAAAACTAAAAGAAAGGTTAAATCCCATGTCCAGTCACTTTTGCACCGTTGAGAGCTGACCAGGCGTTGATAACATCGGCTGCTTGGCACAGTGATTACGACAGCTGTCTCACAGACCCAGGGACCTGGGTTCAATTACGCCTTGAGTATCTGTCTTTGTGGAATTTCTGCATTCTCCGCGTGTCTGCCTGGTTTTCTCCCATAATCCAAAGTAACATAGCACCGGAATCCTGAACTAACCATTCTAAGTTTCCCGTGAGAGAAGAAAGGTTTTGCCGAACTATGAGATTGTTGGGATAGGGCGGGGGAGTGGGTTCAGGCAGCGTATTGTTCTGCAGGGGTCTCATTAGAACATAGAACATAGAACATAGAACGATACAGCGCAGTACAGGCCCTTCGGCCCTCGATGTTGCACCGACATGGAAAAATAAACTAAAGGCCATCTAACCTACACTATGCCCTTATCATCCATATGCTTATCCAATAAATTTTTAAATGCCCTCAATGTTGGCGAGTTCACTACTGTTGCAGGTAGGGCATTCCACGGCCTCACCACTCTTTGCGTAAAAAACCCACCTCTGACCTCTGTCCTATATCTATTACCCCTCAATTTAAGGCTATGTCCCCTCGTGCTAGCCACCTCCATCCGCGGGAGAAGGCTCTCGCTGTCCACCCTATCTAACCCTCTGATCATTTTGTATGCCTCTATTAAGTCACCTCTTAACCTTCTTCTCTCTAACGAAAACAACCTCAAGTCCATCAGCCTTTCCTCATAAGATTTTCCCTCCATACCAGGCAACATCCTGGTAAATCTCCTCTGCACCCTTTCCAAAGCTTCCACGTCCTTCCTATAATGAGGCGACCAGAACTGTACGCAATACTCCAAATGCGGCCGTACTAGAGTTTTGTACAACTGCAACATGACCTCATGGCTCCGGAACTCAATCCCTCTACCAATAAAGGCCAACACACCATAGGCCTTCTTCACAACCCTATCAACCTGGGTGGCAACTTTCAGGGATCTATGTACATGGACACCGAGATCCCTCTGTTCATCCACACTACCAAGAATTTTACCATTAGCCAAATATTCCGCATTCCTGTTATTCTTTCCAAAGTGAATCACCTCACACTTCTCCACATTAAACTCCATTTGCCACCTCTCAGCCCAGCTCTGCAGCTTATCTATGTCCCTCTGTAACCTGCAACATCCTTCCGCACTGTCTACAACTCCACCGACTTTAGTGTCGTCTGCAAATTTACTCACCCATCCTTCTGCGCCCTCCTCTAGGTCATTTATAAAAATGACAAACAGCAATGGCCCCAGAACAGATCCTTGTGGTACGCCACTCGTAACTGAACTCCATTCTGAACATTTCCCATCAACTACCACTCTCTGTCTTCTTTCAACTAGCCAATTTCTGATCCACATCTCTAAATCACCCTCAATCCCCAGCCTCCGTATTTTCTGCAATAGCCGACCGTGGGGAACCTTATCAAACGCTTTACTGAAATCCATATACACCACATCAACTGCTCTACCCTCGTCTACCTGTTCAGTCACCTTCTCAAAGAACTCGATAAGGTTTGTGAGGCATGACCTACCCTTCACAAAACCATGCTGACTATCCCTAATCATATTATTCCTATCTAGATGATTATAAATCGTATCTTTTATAATCCTCTCCAAGACTTTACCCACCACAGACGTTAGGCTCACCGGCCTATAGTTACCGGGGTTATCTCTACTCCCCTTCTTGAACAAAGGGACCACATTTGCTATCCTCCAGTCCTCTGGCACTATTCCTGTAGCCAATGATGACCTAAAAATCAAAGCCAAAGGCTCAGCAATCTCTTCCCTGGCTTCCCAGAGAATCCTAGGATAAATCCCATCCGGCCCCGGGGACTTATCTATTTTCACCTTGTCCAGAATTGCCAACACTTCTTCCCTACGCACCTCAATGCCATCTATTCTAATAGCCTGGGTCTCAGCATTCTCCTCCACAATATTATCTTTTTCTTGAGTGAATACTGACGAAAAGTATTCATTTAGTATCTCGCTTATCTCCTCAGCCTCCACACACAACTTCCCACCACTGTCCTTGACTGGCCCTACTCTTACCCTAGTCATTCTTTTATTCCTGACATACCTATAGAAAGCTTTTGGGTTTTCCTTGATCCTACCTGCCAAAGACTTCTCATGTCCCCTCCTTGCTCGTCTCAGCTCTCTCTTTAGATCCTTCCTCGCTTCCTTGTAACTATCAAGCGCCCCAACTGAAACTTCATGCCTCATCTTCACATAGGCCTCCTTCTTCCTCTTAACAAGAGATTCCACTTCTTTGGTAAACCACGGTTCCCTCGCTCGACCCCTTCCTCCCTGCCTGACTGGTACGTACTTATCAAGCACAAGCAATAGCTGTTCCTTGAACAAGCTCCACATATCCAGTGTGCCCAACCCTTGCAGCCTACTTCTCCAACCAACACATCCTAAGTCATGTCTAATGGCATCATAATTGCCCTTCCCCCAGCTATAACTCTTGCCCTGCGGGGTATACTTATCCCTTTCCATCACTAACGTAAAGGTCACAGAATTGTGGTCACTGTTTCCAAAGTGCTCACCTACCTCCAGATCTAACACCTGGCCTGGTTCATTACCCAAAACCAAATCCAATGTGGCCTCGCCTCTTGTTGGCCTGTCAACCTATTGTGTCAGGAAACCCTCCTGCACACATTGTACAAAGAACGACCCATCTAATGTACTCGAACTATATCTTTTCCAGTCAATATTTGGAAAGTTAAAGTCTCCCATAACAACTACCCTGTTACTTTCGCTCTTTTCCAGAATCATCTTCGCCATCCTTTCCTCTACATCCCTAGAACTATTAGGTGGCCTATAGAAAACTCCCAACAGGGTGACCTCTCCTTTCCTGTTTCTAACCTCAGCCCATACTACCTCAGAAGAAGAGTCCCCATCTAGCATCCTTTCCGCCACCGTAATACTGTCCTTGACTAGCAGCGCCACACCTCCCCCTCTTTTGCCCCCTTCTCTGAGCTTACTAAAACACCTAAACCTAAATTATACGTCCATATACGGAAAATCTGTCCAGAAATGGGTTGCGATAATTTATAAAACAACCAAGCTCAATTTCTTATGTAATTAGTCTTGGAACGAATCAATCATTACACACCACATTAAAACTTAAAAGCAGTTATGACATCTTGCTTCTGCTCCTTGCCATTGTTGGGAGTTGAGCGGACGTATATTTTTTTGTAGATTTGGGATTATAGGCGTGAAATAATGCGAATGTGTTCGAATCGATTGCATTAATTGCATATTTCAAAGATTGAACAGGGAGTGACTGCGACTTATGCTTACTTTTGCAAAAGATGTATTGGATGTGGATGCAATGTCTCGTGCGTATTTACAAGAGGAATCGGAAGTAAAACTGTTAAGTTTGAGAGGGAAACTGCAGGCAGCACAGCAAACACGGACAAATAAAGCAGAGATAGTACACACAATGTTTCATAATTTACACGTAACAGGAACATCTTTTTATCCATTATAATGAGCTCGATTCCAATTAAAAAGGGAGAACAATGGAAATGCAGAAGGAACTGAGAGAACTGGAGATGGCAGATGAAGCAACTGAAAACGAAGACAATTTGAACTTCGGAAACTGGCAGTAAAAGAAGAACAAAGAACAAAGAAAAATGACAGCACATGAACAGGCGCTTCGGCCCTCCACGCCTGCGCCGATCCACATCCTCTATCTAAAACTGTCGCCAGTTTTCTAAGGATCTGTATCACTCTGTTCCCTGCCCATTCACGTGTCTATCTAGATACATGTTAAATGCTGCTAACGCACCGGCCTCTACCTCCCCCACCGGAAATGCGTTCCTGGCACCGACCACCCTCTGCATTAAGACCTTTCTACGCATATCACCCTTAAACTTTTCCACTCTCACCTTGAACTCGTGGCCCCTAGTAATTGAGTTCCCCAATCTGGGAAAACGCTTCTTGCTATCTACCTGACTCTCCCTCTCAAGATTTTGTAGACCTCAATGAGGTCCCCGCGCATTCTCCGTCTTTCTAATGAAATTAATCATAACCTAATCAACCTCTCTTCATAGTTACCGTCCTCCATCCGAGGCAAGACCCTTGTGAACCTCCTCTGCACCTTCTCCAAAGCATCCACATCCTTTTGGCAATGCGGCGACCAGTACTGTAAACAGTGTTCAAAATATGGCCGAACCAAAGTCTTATACAACAGTAACACGACCTGCCAACTCGTGTACTCATTACACCTCCCGATGAAGGAATGCATGCCGTATGCTTTCTTGACCACTATATTGACCTGCACAGCCACATTCAGGGTACAATGGACCTGAACACCCAGATATCTCTACCTCAATGTTCCCCACTGCTTTTTCATTTAGCGTATAGTTCACTCTTGAATTGTATCTTCCAAAATGCATCACTTCGCATTTGCCATGATTGATCCCCATCTGCCATTTCTCGACCAACTCTCCAACATATCTATATTCTGCTGTATTCTCTGACAGTTCCCTTCACTATCTGCTACTCAACCAATCTTAGTGTCATCTGAAAACTTGCTGATCAGACCACCTATACCTTCCTCCAGATCATTGATGAATATCACAAACATAAGTGGTCCAGCACTGTGGAACACCACTGGTTGCAGTTCTCCATTTTTAGAAACTCCCATCGACTACTTCTCCCTATCTCCTGTTGCCCAGCCTGTTCTTTATCCATCTAGCTAGTACACCCTGGCGTCCATGGGTTTTCACTTCTCCATCAGCCTATCATGGGGAACCTTGTCAAATGCCTTACCGAAGTTCATGCATATGACATCTACAGCCCTTCCCTCATCATTCAACTTTGACACTTCCTCAAATAATTCTATTTTGTTGGTAAGACATGACCTTCCCTGCACAAAACCATATTGCCTACCACTGAAAATCCTATTTTCTTCCAAATGGGAATAGATCCTCTCCTCGGTATCTTCTCCAGCAGTTTCCCACCCGCTGACGTCAGGCTCAGCGGTCATTAATGACCTGGATTATCCCTGCTGCCCTTCTTAGAGAAGAGGACAACATTAGCAATCCTGCAGTCCTCCGGTACCTCACCTGTGCTCAATGATGCTGCAAAGATAACTGTTAAGGCCGCAACTATTTCCTCTCTCCCTTCCCTCAGTAACCCGAAATAGATCGCATCCGGACCTGGAGACATGTTTATCTTAATGCCTTTTAGAATACCCAACACATCCTCCTTCCTTATGCCGACTTGACCTATAGTAATCAAACATCTATCCCGAACCTCAGCACAGATGGAAAGATGTAAAAGGTAGGAACAATTTAAAGTGTTGGCGGCAAAAACAGTATATGAGAAATTTTAGGACAATAATGCATGTCCGGTAGCCTAAGTTTTAGCAGGGTTATGTGTACAATTATAAAAACATTTCCAACATTCTATCAAAGTAACATAGGAACAGAGAAAATTGAAGAGGAGCAGCAACCTTGGTCCTTCCAGCCTGGTCTGACATTCATTATGATCACGTCTGATCGTGCAACACAACAGCCTAATCTCCCTTTTTCAATATCATTTGATCTCCTGCGCCCCAAACGTAGTGTCTTACTGCTTCTTGAAAACATGCCATGTTTCGTCTACTCCTGCCTCTTGTGGTAAGTGTTTCTGCAGGCTGACCGGGAGACGGTAATTATCCTCATCTCCGTACTGCATTGTCTTACATCTTCAGACTGTGGTCCTGTTTCTGGACACAACCACTCGACGGAGAATCCTTCCTGCATCTACCCTCTCTGGTCCAGTTAGAATGATATGGATTTCTCTCAGACCCCCTCATTCTTCTGAAATCCAGTGAATAAAATAATAACATTTTCAATCTGTCGTCATGCGTTCGTTCCATCATCCCAGGAATCAGTTTGGAAAGCTTCGATGCCAACTCTGTCGATTAAAATCATCCTTCCTCCGAATGAATCCCGAAAGCTGGGCCACATTATCCCCTGTATAGCCTCACCAAGTCCCTGTATAATTTGTCAAAACAACCCAGTACCTGTACTTGAATCCCGTCGCTATTAATTTCAACATGCCATTTGCCTTATTTGCAGTCCGCCGTCCGTGCACGCTGACGTTCAGTGACTGCTGCTTCGTTGCACTGTCCCCTCTTGGAATTCATGGCGGTTCCGATGTTAATCATGCCTTATTCTTTTTGCTACTAAAGTGGATGTGAAAATGAAACGAAGAAATGTATATGAAAACAACGAAAATCGCTTATTGTCTCTTGAAGGCTTCGAATGAAGTTACAGTATAAAACCCCTAGTCGTCACATTCCGGCGCCTGATCGGGGAGGCTGATATGGGAATTGAACCCGCGCTGCTTGCCTGCCATGGTCAGCTTTAAAAGGCAGCTATTTAACCCTTGCTCTACCTGCCCCTATCCTCGCATATCTTCAAATTATAATGCATCTGCCAATCCATTGCTAACTCACGCAGCTTTCCAAATCATACTAAAGGATCCCGGATCGCTAAATCCTCCTCATAGTTCACTCGCTACCCAACTTGATGTCATCTGAAAATAGGGCGAAAAATCATTGTTTTCCGTTGTCGAAATGATTACTATCAATTGTGAATCGCTGGGCTTTTCGCACCGATGCCCACGATACGAACAAGTCACTGCCTATCACTTTGAAAACGAACCATTCATTTCAGCCTTCGTTTCCTGTATGCGAGCGAATTTTCTACCTTTTTCTAGACAGTGCACAGAATCCGAAAATCTTTAATTCAGCACACTAATCACTCATGCGGGACTTTGTCAAACGCTCATGAAGTGTGCCAGCGAGCCGGTTGTATTACACCGTTCCCATTCGAGGATGGCCTTCTTTGTAGTTGGCTCCTCAACGTATTGGACAAACAAATGACCCCGTGTATACTCCAGGAATACCGATACAGTTTTGTGTCTTATTTAATTTGCCCAATCTATATTTAGATAGACATCACCCTCACATACAGACTGCATACGATCCTGAGACCTGAAGTTTTCCTTGGCAATTTCATGTGCTTCTTCAATGAATCGAATGCTATTTCCAATTTTCCTTGTGAGCCAAAATGCTGTCATCCCCCTGTCCTTTCAGTTTAAACCATCCACAACTTCTCCAATAATTATTCCCTCCAGAAAATCTGTCACGGCTCTGCCCATGTGCAACCTGTCGATTTATAATCGTATCACGTCCCCAATAACCTGTGACACTGCCCCGGAACCTTAAATCCTCGCAATCACAAACAGCTATTTAGCCATGCATTCATCCGAGGTGTCCTTCTATTTCTACCCCTACTGGCACATAGTACTGGTACTAATCATGAGATAATTGCCTTTGAGATTTGATTTCTCATCTTTTTCCCAAATGCCCTATATTCGTATTTCGTGATCTCATCCTTTTTATATACCAATTTCGTCGTTATCGATGTTTACCACAGCCATTGGCTGTTCATCCTACCCATCCAGAATGTCATAAAACCTCTGCGAGGCATCTTGGACTGTCATGGGAATGTCACTTTAAGAAATGTTTGTCTTCACAAGTGGCTTCAGTGCTGTCACTGTGTGGGGGGTCTAGGCTCTGACTCTGCTTTTTACTTTCGATTTGAGCAGGAAGCTGTTTTGGCGCTGAGTATTAGTTTTCTTTTAATTTGTAAAACTGCATTCAAAACAAGGAGGACTATGTTGGCCTCTATCTCTTCCGGTTAAAGAATGTTTCAAGATATTTGATTATTTCAAAATAATATCTATGTCTGTAAGAAATGCAAACCTACTGTCGTTGTTAAAAAGGTTATTTGACTTCGTAATGTTGTGAGGAAAGCTACTATAGGATTATGTATGGAGTACTGTACCTTTGAGGGGCTGGTGTCAGTGTTGGTAGTTGACAAGATGTTTATTGTGTGTTTATAAAATGTTAACTGCAATTATAGAATACACATAGTATTTGTTTAAAATACTTTAGATCTCTGTTGCATCACACCTGTAAAGTGGGCCCTGTGCTCCCCATAACCAAAATCTATTAAAAGTTGTGGGTCAAGTGAGTTCCATCATATACTTTGGTGTTCTCTAAACCCTCGCCCATAATAGGACCCCAGCACTAGGGAAGCACAGACCGTCGTAGAGTATCGATTGCGGCCACAGGAACGCCTACCTATCCCACTGACAATTGAATACCAAATGTATATTGCACTCCTACATATTTTACTGATCGCCTCTGCAGCTGCCCCAACCGTGGTGCAAATACCTTTTCCTGTTGCTGCTTTCCCGCGAGAATTATTTCTCCTCAACAGTTTCCAAAGTGGTATGTCTGTTTTGCAAGCGAAAGACCAACATAGATGCCTGCACTGCCTGACCAGATTTCGTTCTCTGCTGGTGGTCATCTATTTGTCTCCTGCCTGCGGAGTCTGAACCTGCGAGTGACCACCGATTTGTATGTGCTTTGAAAAACAACCCGCACCAAGTTGATGCTCCGCAGTGTTCTCAGAGGCCGCTCTTCCTCCGTAACTTTCACGTCCACAGGCGTAGCAGGAATCACCTCCAGCACCCTTGCTATCCCCCAGCAGTGGGAATGTTCCCGGAATCCCACAAGGAGCAGCAGGAGAAGACTATGGCGCGGAGCTGTCCTGCATTGACTTACCACTTCAAGTAAATCTTTGAAAGACGATTGATATTTAATAAATGAAATTCTCTTTTGCCATTACTTCCATGCTCTTGTTAGTGCCAACAAAGCTCTTATAGCTTTCAGTCAGAAACATTTTTTCAACAAAAGATGAAGACATTTCTATATACTGACAGGCATCAGCCACGACTTATCAATCACCTCTCTACCTTGTGTACTAATCTGCTGCTGCCAAGGTCCCTCTCAGAAGATTTACAAATTATAAAGCAAGGACAAAAAGCAAAGATCAAGATCACTTCTTCCCGCTCTGCACGGAATTCTTCTTCTGTTGCAAACTTCCAAGTTTAAATACACTATGTCTGTATCTCGCTCCGAATGTTCCTACTCCTTTTGCTCGTGCTCAAAACTCACTGTGGGTGTGCCTTAAAATCGCCTACTTAATGAGAGTTCAGATGGTCCATGATGGCTGAGGTGATTCTCACACCAGTTATGCTTCAAATACAAGTATTCAACCCTCCCTGCTCCTAAACAGGAAGCTGGAAATAGACGGGTACCATCCCCTCAACGATCTCGGTGGTGCAGCTGCGAATTTATCTTGTAACTGGACTACTAAACTTACCTAAATGTAAAGAGGGAAGTATTTCCAATTCAATTCCTACTGTTTCTCAGGCACAATAACATTTTAAACCCACGCTGTCTGTTCTTCTGCAACATGATTCCAAGTATGCCGGCTGATAATGTGCTGGCTTATCTCTGCTTCCTTCTGGAAACACGGAAACAACTTTGGATATTATGCAGTTCTCTGGAACGTCGCCTGGGGTCAATCCGGACGTGGAGACATCTGTAAAGGCCGAAACGATTTCCCCCCGTGCCGACCGCAGTACCTTGCTGGAGTCCATTGGGCTGGGTTACTAGTCTATCATAATGAAAATTAAGATAGTCAAAATGTCCCACTTAGATATATTGACGTTGTCAAGAGTGTTTATACACCTTTCCCTGGCCTCAACATCCATCATATTCTTATCCCTGGTGAACACTGATGCAAATAACTCATAAAGACTTCACCCACTTCCTGGGGTTCCACAATTAATTGCTCGCCATTGTCCTTGAGTGGACATGGACTTTATCTTGCGACCCTCTTGCTCCGAACATATGCCTAAAAGCCTTTGGGTTATCCTTCATCATGTTTACTAAATAAATCCCTTGGCACCCTTTTAGCCCTTCTATTTACACGTTCAAGCTTCTTCACACCTCCACTGCACTCTTCTCGGGCTTAATCAGATTGTTGATGCTTACACCGATCGCATGCTTCCTTTTTTCCGTTTGACTAAGCATAAAATTGTCCTTGTCCTCCATGGTTCCCGAAATCTGCCATTTTTATCCTTCGTATTGGCGGGGTCACGCCTGTCCTGGACTTCAATACACTGGCCTTTAAAAACATTCCAATTGTCAGCCTTGGATAGTTAAGATGTTTTGTGGTTTGCGCAAAGGGTACCAGTACGGTTTCATAGAGGGGTGAGGAAGGTGAAGGAAAGACATATATGAATTTTTATTGGCAAGAACAGAAAAAGAATATTGGTGTCTTTTGGCTCACATGTCAAAAATGTTAAGTATTAGCGAAAGCTGCAATGGTAAGCAAACCAGCTTCTTCAGTACCCATGAACGCGAGGAAACACTAAATTAAATATTTTGTGAGCTGCATCAAACAGAAAGGGAATTAAGTGAGGAAAACCATTTGGTAAGAATGCCAGACAAAAGGAGGGCGCACGAGCGTGAATCAGGAAAAAATGATATTGATATAAAACGAAAAAAGGAGGAAGGATTATTTGTTGTAACTCAGTGACAATCATTAAAAGATACCATTGTGAATTTGAAAATTCTCAAATTATATTGGACAATGAGGGAACATTGAGAAATTGGGATAGATTACTCATGTTCCTTCCGAACAAAAATCAGAATTATCTGATCTGAAAGTGTAATCAGAATCTGTTCGAGCTGAGCGTGGAGATAACCTGGTACACACAATATTCAATAAACAAGTAAAAGCGATTGGAAATAATGTACCTTGTATACAACACCGAAACTCGAGAGCAAAGGTGCCATCGGAGATGGCTTATGTATATAACGAAACAAGATAACCGCTTGAAAGAATAAATGGAGAACTGAAGTCTAAGTCGTAGCTGGCAATTGAATTTTAACAGCAGGAGGCATGCGTTCTGGTTCAAAAATGAGAAAACGTGTCTCGAAAGGCAGATTCGTCAGAAAACGAGATCTAATATCAGATTTACAGGAATTCCAACCTATCAGCAATCGTCTGCGTGATATCGAAGAGGAGCACCTCAACAAGGGAGAGATCTACTCGGAAGGCAGCAGGTTGTACTGAGAGGATCTACTGGAAATGTAGAGCACCAAAAGCAGCGAAAGTCATATCATGGTTGTAATAGAAGAAGTTATGCCGTTCGGATCTGGTTGAGAGAGACACAGACCTGGCCATCCTAGATTAGACACTGTGCAATCAATACTGAATCACTAAAAATGTAGATGGGCGGGGCCATTGGTGATGAGCGACCATAAAATAATAAAACGTTTAATCAAGATGGGTAGTGAAACAGTTGATTCTGCGGCAAACTTCCTGAATCCTAACAAAGAAATCTGCGGTGTTATGAAGTGCAAGTCGGCTATGAAACATTCGGAAAGGTATCTAAAATCGATGACACGGGAAAGGAATATCAAAACATTCAAGGAGCGCATGCCGAAACTAGATTTATTGTTTTTTCCGATCTGGCACAGAAGTAAAACAGGACAGATGGCCAATCTATGGCTAACGAGCGAAATTAACGATAAGATACGATCCAAGAAGAACCATACACACTCTCTAGAAAAAGTTGTGAAATTTGGGATCAGTTTCAAATTCAGCAAAGAAGGACCAAGGGATTTATGCAGAGGAGGAAAATAGGTTACGAGAACAAGCTTGCAGGGAACATAAAGACTAATGTGAACGTTTCTCTGGATGCATGAAGAGAAAGATATTGGTGAACACAAATAAAGGTTACCTTAAGGTCAGGAACAGGGGAATATATAACAGAGGACAAAGAAATAGCTGAGTAACTGCACACATTATTTACTTCTGTCTTCACAAAATAGGACGCAAAACAGGTACCAGGACTGGTTCAGAACGTAGGAACTGAATGATGTCAATATTATTCGAGAAAGGGTGTTGTGAAAATTGATGGGATTGAAGGTGGGTTACTCCCGAGGGCTTTATATTTTACATCTTGGAGTAGTTACGGTAGTTCCTCTAAAAATAATGGATACAGCGATGTCCATCTTCAAGGACGACATAGAATTTGAATCAATTACTGCAGATTGGTTGTTGCTAATGTAACTCCACTATTTAAAAAGGGAGATAAAGAAAAACAGGAAACGATATATTTGGAAGGTGGATCTCCTTACTGCGGAGAATTCCAGAATTAATGAACAAAGATTTTACAGCGTAGAACTTAGAGATGGCGGCATCGAAAAGAGTAACTATGTATTTATGAAGGCTAAATTATGCTTGAAAAATCTACTTACATTGCTTGAATTTGCAACAAGTAGATTTGATAACGTGGATCCAGCTCTTGGCGTATATTTGGAATATAAGAAGGCCTTCTTTCACAATACCACATAAGAGATTAGGGTGAAAAAATAAAGTGCATAGGATTAGCGGTATTGTTTTGAGATGGGTAGAATATTTGGCTGTCAGACAGGAAACAACGAGTCGGAATTAACTTTTTTCAAATTGGGGCAGGGATTGGTGCTAGTACCCCAGCAAGCCACAATGAATATAATTTGCATAGATAAGGCGAGAACATGTAATATCGGGAAATTTGTAGCAAACCTCGCCTTCTGTCGGAGAGTGAGCTGTGGGGAGTATGGCGAATTCCTACAGCGTGATTTGAGTGGTGGGAAAATGAATGGCAAATGCCGTATAATTTGAGGAAATGCGTGGTTCTCGACTGCGTGAGAAAAAAATCCAAGATGGAAAACTATTCTCTGTATCACGGTATTTGTTTTTCATTTTATTTATTTTTAATTTAGATTTCCCAACTCTTTATTTCCAATAAACGAGAAATGTAGCTTTGCTATCTACCTCCCCTACACATCTTTGTGTTGTAGCGAAACCCAAGCAAACTCGGGGAGAATTGGCAAACTCTACACGGACAGTGACCCAGAGTCGGGATCGAAGATGGTCTGCCGGCGCCGTGAGGCAGCAATGCTAATCACTGCGCCACCGTGCAGCCCTTACCATAAATTTGGAGAGGGAAGTATGCAACCTGACTTGAATGACCTCGTGCTTCAGTCAGCGTATTTATGCGTGCAGTAACGAAGGGAAATAGCTTTTCGAACTTCATTGCGTGAGAGTTAGAGTACAGGAGCAGGGATCTCTTGCTGCAATTATGCAGAGCCGTCACGGTGCCAGACTTGTAAGATTATATGCAGTTTTGGTCCGTTTATCAGAAGAATGATATTCATACTCCAGAGTAGGTTCAGCGAATGTTTACCAGACTGATTGCTGCGATGGTAGTAGGACTGACGTCTGAGAAGCAATTGAAGCACTTCGGATTGTATTTACTGCAGTGCAGAGAAAATGTCTCATGAAGCCTGTAAAATTGTAATATGTGAGGACAGTTTAGATGCTGTAAGGAATTTCCCGACAGCGACGATGCCCCAAAATAGCGATCACATTCTCAGGATAAGGGGTCGTCCTATAAGAACAGTAATGAGGATAATTTGTACCACCAAAAGAGTGTGAGCCGCTGGAAATTCTTATCATCGCAATTAGTTGAGGCCAAAACAGTATAAGTTTGGAAGAAGTGGTTATATGTAGAACTTGGGACAAAGGTATTCAAATGGTTTAGCTAGGGGCTGGTTTAGCTAGGGGCTGGTTTAGCTCACAAGGCTAAATCGCTGGCTTATAAAGCAGACCAAGCAGGCCAGCAGCACGGTTCCCGTACCAGCCTCCCCGGACAGGCGCCGGAATGTGGCGACTAGGGGCTTTTCACAGTAACTTCATTGAAGCCTACTCGTGACAATAAGCGATTTTCATTTCATTTCATTTCATGGTATGGGTGAAAGTGGGATGATGCTATTGATGTGGATGATTAGCCACCATCACAATGAATGGCCGTGCAGGCTCGAAAGGTTGATGGGGCAGCCTTCTGCTGCCATTTTCTGTATTTATCGATTTCTATGAACGACACAATCTTTCTCTCCTTTTCTCAGAGATCATCGTTCGTATTGGAATACGGAATCTGGAGGCTGAATTGCTGGTTTACATTTTCCCAAAATGGACAGAAAATTTCAACATAAATTGACTGATGCTTGACATTGTCCACGCGAACCCGCTGTTATGAATTACTTTGGACTATCCTGGACAGATAGCAAAACAAATACGATACAAAACAATTGGTCCATGCGGCGAACTAATGATTAATGCTTCAACAACGATCAACAATCTGTCGGGTGATTATTTTGAAAACTCTGCTGGAAAAGCGATACAGCTGTATGTAAATGAATTATTGATGAGATTATGTTAGGTAAAATTATGAAGACTGTCAGCGAGACCACTTTTAGGTATGATAATTCCAGAAATACCTGGATAGAACTGATGCAAAGCTAGTCAAAAGAAAGGGATAGAGCTGATGCTCAGTGAGCCGTGAGATGCGGAAATACGACAAAGGATAATATTTGTGTGAGTTTTCTGCATCGAAGATTTTAATGCGATATGTACCATATAGAATGTAAACGTTACATTTAATCTTAAGAATGTTTTAATTTGGAAACGGGTTGATATAATGACGCCACCTGTGTATCAGATCGCCACAAGTATTATTATTGGTGAAGTGCATGGTCTGGCCATTTTCATTTTTTGTAAAAGTGACATTACATCGATCATCAGTGAAGGACTGCGGTCAAATTGGTTGTACAATAAGGAACACCTTTCTCTACTCCTCTTTGAGTGAAGGAAACTGTATCCCATGCGGAAAAGGGTGTAATGCCTTCACGCATGGCCTGTTTCTTAGGAAGTGTCATTCGCATGGCAGAGCAGCAAGGCAATCACCCTCACGGATAAAATGAACGATAGGCAGCTTCGATTGACATTCTAATGGATTGACATTGTTTTCTCCTCCAGCATTCACATTCGGGGTCAGTACAATTTACAAAGAAATGAAATGAACCTACTATGCACTTAACATCACTACAGGAGAGCATCGGAAGATAGGACCACTGAAATTCGTCTCTCACCCCATGACACCCAAAGGCTGTTCATGAAGTCAAAATGAGGTGTGAAGGAAGGTATTCTATTTGCCTGGCTGTCGTTTCAAGGATAATGCACGCCGAAGATGGGAGCCCTGCACACGACATTCACTCTATTCTCCACAGTCATTTAGTGGTTGAATGTGGTGTTTTGCTGGAGCAACGGAGCAAGGCTAAACATCGTACGCATAAAAGGTGAGTAGCAGGTGCTTGGGGACAACACCACCAGTAACATACCAGCCTGAATTGGAACAATGTCAAAGTTTCTTCTGAATTTGTGAGTACGAATAATGGAAGTTCTCTCTCTTGCACTGTCATGACGCGAGAAATTTGGAAATTGGTTGCCGATAGGTTCCAAATTTTCGCACGTAATTTACAGGTCAAACAGACTGAGGCAAAATACTGCCATCAGCATAGTGAGAACCATATGTCCACATTCAGTTTTTCAGTGTCCCATTCAGACTTGACCCCATTCGTGTGAATACATAGATAGACCATATTCAATTATGATGATCCACCCAAGTTAAATTGGAATTATCAGAAAGCTTTATTCACCAGCCATTAGCTTATCACAGAGTCTGATGACCTATTTTTCCATCAATGGAAGGCTTGTTGCATATGAATGGAAGATCTCTCGTTAATTGTAGAAACGGGAGTGCGAAATCAGACAGGCAAGGTGCGATCTTGCATTCTGGTCTGTTCGCGTCAGGGTCGAACATTTGATTGATGGGGTGGGCGGATCTAGAAAAGATAGAGGGTCTGCTGTTTTGTACCGTTTCAGGAAGCAGTTTGTGGAAATCATAGCTTCATAGAATTCCTACAGTGCAGAAGAAAGCCATTCACTCTATAATGTCTCCACCGACCCTTCGAAAGATCACACCACCCACGCCCAGTATATTGCCAGCTTCGTGCAACTCCAACACGGGGACTATTTAGCGTGGCAAATGCACATCACCTCCATCATATTGTGTCTGTGTGAAGAAACCGTACAACTGGAGGATCCCACGCACACTCAAATAGAATGTGCAATCTCACCAGTCACCCTCTATTTGAAATCCAACGTAGGTCCCTGACTCTGTGAGGCAGCTTTGTTAACCACCGTTCCACTATCTCGCCATTCAACCAGGGATCTCATGAAAGTTATCAACAAGAAGAATTTGGAAACGGGTTCTGAAAAAATATCAATTATAGAAGAAAATATGCTTTGTAAATGTAAAAAGCACTTCCTTGCCCTGCCCGTGAGCCACATTAGAGCGGCGTAGTTATTATAAGGATGTTTAGTTGGAACTAGTCTATTACCGTCAAGAAGCCGAATGTAAACTGACATTAAGAGCTGAAGTAAAAGTTGAAATATTGTTTTACTTCCTTTTGTTTTGACAAAATTTCTTCCTAAAATAATTAAGGCATATTTCTTATATAATCAGTCGATCCTTCCACACTGAATTACATCTTAAATAAGAGCGGCATAGTGTTCCAATGGTTCGCTTTGTTGCCTCAGGACGCCGAAAACACGGGTTGAATCCCGGCCACTGATCACTGCACATAGAACATAGAACAGTACAGCACAGAACAGGCCCTTCGGCCCTATATGTTGTGCCGAGCAATGGTCACCCTACTTAAACCCACGTAACCCGTATACCCGTAACCCAACAATCCCCCCATTAACCTTACACTACGGGCAATTTAGCATGGCCAATCCACCTAACCCGAACATCTTTGGACTGTGGGAGGAAACCGGAGCACCCGGAGGAAACCCACGCACACACGGGGAGGACGTGCAGACTCAACACAGACAGTGACCCAGCCGGGAATCGAACCTGGGACCCTGGAGCTGTGAAGCATTGATGCTAACCACCATGCTACCGTGAGGCCCTAACCGTGTAGAGTTTGCACACTCTCCCGTGTCTGCGTGGGTCTCACTCCCACAACCCAATGATGTGCAGGATTGATGATCTGGCCACGCTATATTCCCCTGAATTGGAAATGTTAACACGAAACATTAAACAAAACGATCTGGCATCTCGTCCAATCTCTCAGCAATTGGGAGAGCTGACCAGGCGCCCGGAACACATGCGTCAGTGTAGACGAATTGCCTTCTTCTGCACTGTCTTGATTTAATTAAAGAGATTGCACCGATGATACATCACATAGAACATAGAACGATACAGCGCAATACAGACCCTTCGGCCCAGGATGTTGCACCGACATGGGAAGTCAAAAACTAAAGGCCATCTAACCTACACTATGCCATTATCATCCATATGCTTATCCAATAAACTTTTAAATGCCCTCAATGTTGGCGAGTTCAATACTGTTGAAGGTAGGGCATTCCATTTGCAACCTCTCAACCCAGCTCTGCAGCTTATCTATGTCCCTCTGTAACCTGCATAATCCTTCCACACTGTCTACAACTCCACCGACTTTAGTGTCGTCGGCAGATTTACTCATCCAACCTTCTGTGCACTCCTCCAGATCATTTATAAAAATGACAAACAGCAACGGCCCCAGAACAGATCCTTGTGGTACGCCACTCGTAACTGAACTCCATTCTGAACATTTGCCATCAGCCACCACCCTCTGTCTTCTTTCAACTAGCCAATTTCTGATCCACATCTCTAAGTCACCCTCAATCCCCAGCCTCCGTATTGTCTGCAATTGCCGACCGCGGGGAACCTTATCAAACGCTTTACAGAACTCCATATACACCACATCAACTGCTCTACTCTAGTCTACCTGTTCAATCACCTTCTCAAAGAACTCGATAGGTTTGTGAGGCATGACCTACCCTTCACAAAACCAAGCTGACTATCCGTAATCATATTATTCCTATCTAGACGATTATCAATCGTATCTCTCATAATCCTCTCCAAGACTTTACCCACAACAGACGTGCGGCTCACCAGCCTATAGTTACCGGGGTTATCTCTACTCCCCTTCTTGAACAAAGGGACCACATTTGCTACCCTCCAGTCCTCTGGCACTATTCCTGTAGCCAACGATAACATAAAAATCAAAGCCAAATGCTCAGCAGCCTCTTCCTTGGCTTCCTAGAGAATACTAGGATAAATCCCATCAGGCCCCGGGAACTTATCTATGTTCACCTTGTCCAGAATTGGCAACAATTCTTCCCTACGCACCTCAATGCCATCTATTCTAATAGCCTGTGTCTCAGCATTCATCTTCACAACATTATCTTTTTCCTGAGTGAATACTGACGAAAAGTATTCATTTAGTATCTCGCTTATCTCCTCAGCCTCCACAAACAACTTCCCACCACTGTCCTTGACTGGCCATACTCTTAACCTAGTCCATCTTTTATTCCTGACATCCCTATAGAAAGGGTTTTCATTGATCCTACCTGTCAAAGACTTCTCATGTCCCCTCCTTGCTCGTCTTAGCTCTCTCTTTAGATCCTTCCTCGCTTCCTTATAACTATCAAGCGCCCCAACTGAAACTTCACCCCTCATCTTTACATAGGCCTCCTTCTTCCTCTTAACAAGAGATTCCACTTCATTGGTAAACCACGATTCCCTTGCTCTACCCCTTCCTCCCTGCCTGACTGGTATGTACTTATCAAGAACACGCAAAAGCTGTTCCTTGAAAAAGCTCCACATATCCAGTATGCCCAACCCTTGCAGCCTACTTCTCCAACCTACACATCCTAAGTCATCTCTAATGGCATCATAATTGCCCTTCTCCCAGCTATAACCCTTGCCCTGCGGGGTATACTTATCCCTTTCCATCACTAACGTAAAGGTCACCGAATTGTGGTCACTGTTTCCAAAGTGCACACCTACCTCCAGATCCAACACCTGGCCTGGTTCATTACCCAAAACCAAATCCAATTTGGCCTCCCCTCTTGTTGGCCTGTCAACATATTGTGTCAGGAAACCCTCCTGCACACATTGTACAAAGAACGACCCATCTAATGTACTCGAACTATATTTTTTCCAGTCATAAGTCTCCCATAAAAACTACTCTGTTACTTTCGCTCTTTTCAAGAATCATCTTCGCCATCCTTTCCTCTATATCCCTAGAACTATTAGGTGGCCTATAGAAAACTCCCAACAGGGTGACCTCTCCTTTCCTGTTTCTAACCTCAGCCCATACTACCTCGGAAGAAGAGTCCCCATCTAGCATCCTTTCCACCACCGCAATACTGTCCTTGACAGCGCCACACCTCCCCCTCTTTTGCCCCCTATCTGAGCTTACTAGAACACCTAAACCCCGGAACCAGCAACAAACATTCCTGACCCTGCTCTATCCATTTCTCTGAAATGGCCACAACATCGAAGTCCCAGGTACCAACCCATGCTGCCATTTCCCCTACCTTATTTTGTATACTCCTGGCATTTAAGTAGACACACTTCAAACCACCTACCTGAACACTGGCAACCTCCTGCGAAGTCAAATCTGACCTCTATACTCTCAATCTCCCGTACCCCAAAACTACAATCCAGGTTCCCATGCCTCTGCTGAATTAGTTTAACCCCCCCCCCCCCCCCAAAGAGCACTAACACACCTCCCCCTCGTATATTGGTGCCTCTCTGGTTCAGATGTAGACCATCCTGTCTATAGAGGTCCCACCTTCCCCAGAAAGAGCCCCAGTGATCCAGAAATCTGGATTTGCTGCATCCGTTCAGTAAGGCAGATCAACACCAGTTTCACTTGAACACTTAATAATGGGCAGAACATTGAAGCCTAAGGAGCAACGAGAAGACGTATTTAACAGCTAATATTTATAGAAATGAACGGTGCACATGTTCTGATCGCCAGTACATTCTCAACAGAGCGGCGCAATGAAGGACGAGAATGCAATGTGTATGAAGATTCATTTTTACATATGTTTGGATAATATAAACATGACGTAATATCATCTATGCACTAGGGTTTCAGCACATATATCCTATATGATGCATTCATCTGTGCGCCTTTTATGAACCGTCCGTCCTTTTTCAATAGCACTTTAATTGTATGTAATTTTGTTTTGGTTTACAGATTTTTTTTTAGCATATAATAGTTTTGACTGGACATTCAGCATAATATGCGCGTCTACATGGGCTGCTGAAAGCAGTCCCAGCTGTGTGACCACAGTGTTCTTTTCTTTCAAACAATTATTTTTTTTGTGGTTCTAACTGCAAAATCGTCTGTCTTCAAAGTTTGAAAATGTCATTTTACTCCATACAAATTACTTTCTTGAGTGTCAATAAAACTCTCAAACAAGTACAAACAGACGGCATTTTTGAAACGCTATTCTTCCTGTTCCTTTATCTATTGTAAGAAGTCTTACAACACCAGGTTAAAGTCCAACAGGTTTGTTTCAAACACGAGGATTCACCTGAAGAAGGAGCCGTGCTCCGAAAGCTCGTGTTTGAAACAAACCTGTTGGACTTTAACCTGGTGTTGTAAGACTTCTTACTGTGCTCACCCCAGTCCAACGCCGGCATCTCCACATCACCTTTATCTATTGATCTCGAAGCAATACATTCACTTCTTTTTATATCTCAGCGTTATGAGATCATATGCATGGGTAAGATGTACTTGTCCAGTCACAACGGTAACACGAATATCGCAATATCTTCTTCCCAACAATAGCTACAAGTCCGCTCAACGTTGGTTTCCCGTCTGGAACCCCTTTCTTCCTCATACTGGTCTGTTGCATTGGCAGCAATTCGCTAAATTTACATTTGATGTTCTCTTTGTTTAGCTTTTTCTCGTCTGACATTGCTAATTTCTGCCTATTCTGCTATCTGCCTGTATCAAATTCCGTGAGCCGCCAAATAAATATGTTCACAGATAATATTTTCATAGAATGGACAGTGGTACATATGTTCCATGTGTATGGAAGCCAATCATCAACAGAGAGAAACGATTTTCCAATTCTCAGATTACTGGCATCAAGCTAGATTCAGGTGTGAGTCGCCTATTCGGACAAACAGATTACCTGGGCGATTGGGAGATGAATTAACGATTAGCACATTAATTTTGAGGCTCACGGAATTTGATATAGGGAGATAGCAAAATTAGCAGCAATTAGCAAAGAGAAACGAGATAAGGACAAATTAAGAGAGGATAAAATCAAAATGAGGCGAATTGCAGCCTCTACAGCAACTAGTATGAGGAAGAAAAGGGTTCTGAATGGGACGCCAGTGCTGATATATGCCGATATGGACAGGCATCCCAACATGTGACACTGCGATGTGGTACTTTTTTTTCATAAATTTAGATTACCAATTTTTTTTTTCCAATGAAGGTGCAATTTAACGTCGCCAATCCACCCACTCTGCACTTTTTTGGGTTGTCGGGGCAAAATACACGCAGGCAGAGGGAGAATGTGCAAAATCCATACTGATAGTGACCCAGAGCCGGGATCGAACCTGGGACCACAGCGCCCTGAGGGCGTTGTGCTAATCAGGAGGCAACAGTGCTGCCTGCTTGTTTGTACTTTTGAGGAAAAAGCGAAACTGGTGAAATGGCGACAAGGCATTGGGGTCAATTCAAACAAACTAAACATATAGATCGGGTTAGTAAAGTATATGCGTCCTCGTGAGAAGAAAGAACTGGGGACTGTCCGATTGTGAAGACAAACAGGCGAGATTCCTGTCAGCTCGTCTGGGAGGCGTACGAAGAAAAATATCGAGCTCTGGGAATACAGTCTGGACAAACCTTCATTGAATCCGAAAGAGTTTAACAAAGACATTTGCGCATGTGTGTGCACGCAATGAAAACAGAACAAATATTTTACGTCCTTTGAGAGATAATGCTGCTGATGTAATTTAAAGATTCGCTGTCGACTCTGATCAGAAACTCTGGCTAACTAACAGAAATTTAGATCCCCCAGACAAGCCATCGACATTTGAACCTATTATTAGCCGGTTCATAGCTTTGTTCCAACTAACGTTGAAATCTTGAAATTGGCTATGTGTAAGATAGAACAGTAAAGGAGGAGAGGGAGTGGCGGAAAATATAAGTGGGCTTCAACTCAAAATAGAACACTGTCAGTCGAGCTTTGAGAGCGATGAATAATGCTAAATGTATTCATTGCAATGGACAGTGTAACAATAATCAGTGCGGTAGCAAGTTGACAGATTGCAAAATCTCAAACTAAAAATGCGATATCAGACCCTGGAGTGCACGAGAAGCTGGTAACGTTTGTACGCAGTCCACACGAGCAAATAATGGGGGAAAAATGTGGCCAAAGGTTGTACATTGGCAAATGACGAGAAGGTGGCTGATTAATTGAACGACTTTTTGAACAGTGAAACGAATGACCATGTGGACATGATTAAACAGTAAAGCATTTTCTCCGAGATACAGATGCTCGTCAATACGTAATACTGTGCAATGCATATATGTTAGGCTGTTCAGAACAGATATTGAAGGAAATGTTGCTGGTTACCAGTGTTTTCGATGAACGGAAATGAACTAATTTAGTAAAAGTAATGTTCCAGTGCAGCTTGAAGTTAGGAGGAAGTTCTGCAAGGCGTGGCAGATAACTTGCCCATAGAAGGCATTCTATTCACTACAGGGAGTGATCTAGCAGGATCCCATATGGTCGTGGTTCCTACTGTATTCCAATAAGCTATGGAGTATTCATGGCAAAGAAATAAAAATAAGCCACCCTGGAGGACATCCAGATCGCCTGTTGGCACGATCAAGGGCTGATAAGGTAAGGGAAAAGATAGAGATGAAGATCTGCTACCATTTGGGGCAGCACGGTAGCATTGTGTATAGCACAATCTTTTCACAGCTCCAGGGTCCCGGGTTCGATTCCGGCTTGAGTCACTGTCTGCGCGGAGTCTGCACATCCTCCCCGTGTTTGCGTGGGTTTCCTCCGGGTACTCCAGTTTCCTTGAACGCCAGGAGCATCCGGAATAAGGTGGGTGAAATTGCTGCATGTGTTGGTACCTGCTACTTCGATATTTTGGCCATTTCGGAGACATGGATAGAGCAGGGACATGAATGGCTGTTGCAGGTTCCGGGGATTTGATATTTCAGTAAGCTCAGGGCAGGTGATAAAACAGGAATAGAGGTGGCATTGTGAGTCAAGGACAGTATTGCGGTGGCAGAAAGGACGATTGTTGAGGACTCGTCTACTGAGGTAGTATGGCTGAAGTTAGAAACAGAAAAAGAGAGGTCACACTTTGTGGAGTTTTCTACTGGACTCCGAAAAGTTCCAGAGTGTAGAGGAAAGGATTGCAAAGATGATTCTGGATAGGAGTGAAAGTAACAGGGTAGTTGTTCTGGGGGCCTTTAATTTTCCATATATTGACTGGAAACGCTGTAGTTCGAGTACTTTAGATGGGTCCGTTGTTGACCAACGTGTGCAGTAGGGTTTCCTGACACAGTATGTAGATGGGCCAACAAGAGGCGAGGCCACATTGGATTTGGGGATGGGTAATGAACCAGGACAGGTGTTAGATTTGGAGGCCGGTGAGCACTTTGGTAATAGTGACCACAATTCGATTAAATTTACTTGAGCGATGGAACGGGATATATATATATATATAGCGCAGGGCAAGTATTATAGCTGGGGGAAAGGCAATTATGATGCTATGAGGCAAGACATCAAATGCATGGGAAGGGGAAGAAAACTGCAGGGGTTTGGCACAATTGAAATGCGGAGATCGTTAAAGGAACAGCTACTGCATGTCTTTGATAAGTATGTACCTGTCAGGCAGGGAGGAATTGGTCGAGCGAGGGAACCGTGTTTGACTAAAGTAGTTGAACACTTGTCAAGATGAAGAAGGAGGCTTATGTAAAGATGAGCCATGAAGGTCCAGTAAGGGCGCTCGAGAGTTACAGGTTAGCAGGGAAGGACCGAAAGAGAGAGCCACGAAGAGCCAGGAGGGACATGAGGACTTTTTGGCAGGTAGGAACAAGGATAACCCTAAAGCTTTCTATAGGTATGTCAGGATAAAATAATGACTAGGTTAAGAATAAGGGCTAGTGAAGGACAGTATTGCGAAGTTGTGCTTGGAGTCCGAGGAGATAGGAGAGGTGCTAAATTAATATTGTCCGTGAATATTCACAGAGGAAAAAGAATGGTGTCGAGGAGAATACTGGGATTCAGGCTACTAGACTGGTAGGGCTCGAGGTTCACAAGAGGAGATTTTGGACATTCTGGAAAGTGTGAGAATAGATAAGACCCCTAGGCCCGATGGGATTTATCAAAGTATTCTCTGGGAAGCCAGGGAGTAGATTGCCGAAGCTTTGGCTTTGATCTCTATGTCATCATTGTCTACAGAAATTGTGTCAGAAGACTGGAGGATGCCAAATGTTGGTGTCTTGTTCAAGAAGGGGGGTAGAGACAATCTCGGTATCTATATAACAGTGAGCCTTACTTCTGTTCTGGGCAAAGTCTTGCAAAGGTTTATAAGAGATAGGATTTATAAACATCTGGAAAGGCATAATTTCATTAGGGATAGTCAACACGGTTTCGTGAAGGGAAGATCGTGCCAAACCTTATTGAGTTATTTGAGAAGGTGACTAAACAGGTGGACGAGGGTAAAATAGTTGGTGTATTGTATGTGGATTTCAGTAAAGCCTTTGATAAATTTCCCCACGTTAGGCTATTGCAGAAAATATGGAGGCTTCGGTGATTTAGCAGTTTCGATCAGAAATTGGCCAGCTGTAAGAAATGTCCACGGATCCACTACCCTCATCTGGTCCATAAACCCCCTTAGAACCTTAGCCGCTGCCGGTCTCTTACCTGACTTCGATCTAGACCGATCCAGTGTTGGGTCCAGAACCGTATTGAAGTCCCCCCCCCCCATTATCAAACTACCTGCCTTCACATCTGGGATTCGACTCAACATCCGCTTCATAAACCCTGCATCGTCCCAGTTTGGGTCATACACATTCATCAGCACCACCCGGGCCCCCTGCAGCCTATCACTCACCATAACATATCGACCACCTTTATCCGCCACAATACCCACCGCCTCCAATGCCACCCGCTTACCAGGATTGCGACCCCCCTGTTTTTCGCATCCAGCCCTGAGTGAAAAACCTGTCCCACCCATCCCTTCCTCAGCCTAGTTTGGTCCGCGATCTTCAGGTGTGTTTCCTGTAGCATGGCTACGTCTGCCTTCAGCCCCTGTAAGTGTGAAAACACCCGGGCCCTCTTGACCGGCCCATTCAAGCCTTTCACGTTCCACGTGATCAGCCGGATTGCCCACCACCCCCACCCCCGCTGACTAGCCATCTTTTTTAGGCCAGCCACGTGCCCGCGTCTCCCACACTCTCCAGCCCCCCAGGCGGAGGCTCCCCGCCCCGACTCTCCCTCTTACCGTCAACTCCCACTCAATCAGCACAGCAGCAACGCAGTTCCCCCCTCCTAACCCCCCCCCCCCACCCCCTTCCCCGGCCAAGCAACTGCTTAACCGCCCTAGCCCTCCCATTGCTCTCCCTTAAGTCAGCTGACACATGCTGACCCCGGCTGCTCCCGCCTCTACCTCCAATCCCCTTTTGGATTTCCCATCCAGATCACCAGCCCCCCCTTCCCCCCCGGCCAAGCAACTGCTTAACCGCCCTAGCCCTCCCATTGCTCTCCCATAAGTCAGCTGACACATGCTGACACATGGGGCAGCACGGCAGCATGGTGGTTAGCATAAATGCTTCACAGCTCCAGGGTCTCAGGTTCGGTTCCCGGCTGGGTCACTGTCTGTGCGGAGTCTGCACGTCCTCCCCGTGTGTGCGTGGGTTTCCTCCGAGTGCTCCGGTTTCCTCCCACAGTCCGAAGATGTGCGGGTTAGGTGGATTGGCCGTGTTAAATTGCCCGTAGTGTCCTAAAAAGTAAGGTTAAGGGGGGGGGGGCGTTGTTGGGTTACGGGTATAGTGTAGATACGTGGGTTTGAGTAGGGTGATCATTGCTCGGTACAACATTGAGGGCCGAAGGGCCTGTTCTGTGCTGTACTGTTCTATGTTCTATGTTCTAATACAGAGGGTGGCGTTTGATGGGAAATGTTCAGCATGGAGTTCAGTTACTAGTGATGCACCACAAGGATCTGTTTTGGGGCGCTGCTTTTTGTCATTTTTATTAATGAGCTGGAGGAGGGCGCAGAACGATGGATGAGTAAATTTGCAGCTGACACTAAAGTCGGTGGAGTTGTGCACAGTGCGGAAGGATGTTGAAGATTGCAGAGGCACATAGATAAGTTGCGGAAATGGGCTGAAAAGTGGCAAATGGTGTTTAATGCAAAAACGTGTGAGGTGATTAATTTTGGAAGGAGTAACATGAGTACAGAGTACTGGGCTAATGGGAAGATTCTTGGTAGTGTGGATGAGCACAGAAATCTCGGTGTCCATGTTACTAGATCCCTGAAAGTTGCCATCCAGGTTGTCATAGAATTTACAGTGCAGAAGGAGGCCATTTGGCCCATTGAGTCTGCATCGGCCCTACACAATGTCAACACCTCCACCCTACCCCCATAACCCAGTTATCGCACCCAACACTATGGAAATTATGGACACCAAGGGCAATTTATCATGGCCAATCCACCTAACCTGCATATTTTTGGACTGTGGGAGGAAACTGGAGCACCCGGGCATGTTGCAGCTGTGCAGAACTCTGTTGCTGCGGCATTTGGAGTATTGCATGCAGTTCTGGTCGCCGCATTATAGGAAGAATGTGGATGCATTGGGCAGGGTGCAGAGGAGATTTACCAGGATGTTGCCTGGTATGAATGGAAGAACCTATGAGGAAAGGCTGACGGACATAACGTTGTTTTCGGTAGAGCGAAGGTTAAGAGGTGACTTAATTGAGTCGTACAAGATGATCAGATGATTAGATACGGTGGGCAGTGAGAGCCTTTTCCCTGGGGTGGTGATGGCTAACACGAGGGGACGTAACTGTAAATTGAGGGGAGATAGCTATAGCACAGAGGCAGTTTTTTTTTGCTGAGAGAGTAGTCAGGGCGTGGAATGCGCTGCCTACAATAGTAGTGGCAACATTCAGGGCATTCAAATGTTCATTGGATAAGCATATGGATGATAAGCGAATAGTGTAGATGGGCTTCAGATTGGTTTCACTTTAACATCGAGGGCCGAAGGGCCTGTACTGCGCTGTGATGTTCTATGTTCTATGTGAGAATGAAAGATGTGTCATAGCCATAGAAAGCCAGGGAAACCGGGTGCACATTGCCGCAGACACCAAGGGGAAAACGTTATAATGACAGTCCCAAGAAAAGCCAAACAGAAGACAAGCTAACATCAGAGGATGAATTGTACAACACCACTTCGAACCCTGGGCCCTCCCCCAATCCCAATCCCTCGTACCCCATTTTTCCCAGTATCAACATCACTGCCTTTGGCAAGCCCTGCACCAATCCCAATCCCTCATTTCTCCCAGCACCAGCCCGTGCTGCGTATTCACCATACCCTCCGACTTTCCCCTCTCTGAGGCTGAGCGTGCCGTTCTCAGCGAAGGACTCACCCTTGTACTCGTACTTGCACACCTGAATGAATTCCCAGCTCGACATGGTGTTGAACTCTTCTTTCGTCATCTTGGCCTCCGTGCCCACTTCTCTGTGCAAGAGTCTTCACCCCGTTCCACTGACCCTTTCACGTGCCTCCACCATTCTGCCGACAAGTGGAAACCCGCCACGCCCAACCGGAAAATGTCCTGCCTTTGATCATTTCATTGAGAACTGTCGACGGGACATTGGCGGTCTTAAATTTTGTGCCGCCCCTCACCAAGTCCAACGTCTCTCCTTTCGAACGTTCTGCTTTTCACTCCATCAGGTCTAACCTCGACTTTGCCATCAAACCTGCCGACAAAGGATGTGCTGTTGCTCTCTGGCGCACTGACCTCTACCTCGCAGAGGCTGAACGCCAACTCTTCGATACGTCCTGTTACCTCCTCGTGGACCATGACCAGGCCAATGAACATCAAGCCATTATCTCCAACACCGTTAGCGACCTCGTTTCCTCCGGATGCCTTCCCCCTGCGGCTTGCAAACTCAAAGTTTCCCAACGCCGGACAGCCCGCTTTTACCTACTTCCCAAAATCCACAAAAAGGACTGTCCCGGCAGGACCAGTGCGTCAGCATACCCCTGCAACACCGAACCTATTCCCTCTTAGCTTGAATCCATCCTCACTGCTGTGGTCCATTCCCTCCCTAATTTCATCCGGGATTCCTCCGATGCCGTGCGTTATATTGGCAGCTTTCATTATTTGGTTCCGAGCTGCATTCTATTCACCATTGATGTGCAATCTCTCTATACCTCCATCCCACACCAGGATGGCCTGAGAGCTCTTCCCTTCCTCTCGAAAAGAAGACCGGACAATTCCCATCCGCCACCACTCTCCGTCGCCTGGCTGAAAACATTATATCTCTCAACAACGTCTCCTTTAACTTATTCCACTTTCTCCAAATCAAAGGTGCTCTAAAAGGTACAGGTATGGGTCCTAGCTACGCTTGTCATTTAATGGGGTATTTGGAACATTCATTGTTCCAGGCCGATCCGGGGACCCTCCCACAACTCCTTCACCGATACATTGATAACTATGTTGGTGCCACGTCATGTTCTCGTTCTCTCCTGGATCAATTTATCAACTTCGCTTCCAGTTTCCACCGCACTATCACTTTCACCTGGTCCATCTCAGACACTTCCCTTCCTTGATCTTTCTGTCTCTATTTCCGGCAGTAGACTGTCCACTAATATCTACGACAATCCTAGTTACAACCATAGCGATCTCGACTATAGCTCTCCGCGCCCGATACCCTGTTAGGTCTCCATACCTTTCTCGGAACTCATTCGCGTCCGTCAGATCTGTTCCAATAATGCCATTTTCCAACATGATGCTTCGAAAATGAGTTCCTTATTCCTGGACCGTGATTTCTCACCGACAGTTGTTAACAGGGCACTCGAGAGTGTGCGCTCCATCTCCCGCGTAACCCTCGCCCCCTCCCCTCGTTTTCAGAACAAGGATAGAGTCCCCCTCGTTCTCACATTTTACCCCACCAGCCTCCGTATGCAATGCATAATCCTCCGCCTTTTTCGCCAGCTGCAGCGTGACGCCACCACCAAATACATCTTCCCTGCACTCCCCTGTCAGCATTCAACAGATAACCTTCCCTCCGAGATAATCGATTCCACTCTTCCATCAGACCCAGTGCCTCTTGCATTACTCATGGTACCTTCCCATGCAATCGCAGAAGGTGTATCACCTGCCCCTTTACCTCTTCCATGCGCAACATCCCAGGACCAAAACACTAATTCCAGGTTAAGCAGCGTTTCACTTCCATCTGTTCCAATTTGGTCTATTGCATTCGCTGCTCCCAATATGGTCGCCTCTATATTGGAGTGACAAAACGCAGACTGGGTGGTCGCTTTGCTGAGCAATCGAAAAGGTTCGTTGGCTGTGGATAAAGATTGATGACTTCGTTGTATTCAGGCAGAATTGAAAATAACATTTCCAGCCCCAATCTAACTTTTTCTCGCTGAGAAGTATCACATCTCGTGATGAACCGAGAAAAAAGCGATTTATTCACATTGAAATTTCATATGTACGATTTACCGTGGCAAGCTGTACAACGTTGCCAAATTGCACCACGAGATGCAAAAATGCTGGCGATTGAGGACACCATCAGAAATAGATTTTAAGAGTTCTGTGACTGTGCAGATGTAATTTCGTGCCAAATGTTATCAGTGTGGTAACACGGGCAGAACGGTGGCCATGTTGCCTCATGGCGCCGAGGTCCCAGGTTCGATCCCGTCTCTGCGTCACTGTCAGTGTGCAGTTTTCACATTCTCCCTGTGTTTGCGTGGGTTTCGTCTACGGAACCCAAAACATGTAGATATGGACCCAAAACATGGTATTTGAATTAACCATGTTAAACTGCTCCTTAATTGGCTGCTCTAATTTTAGAACAATGAAAATAGTATTTTAACACGCTTCGCAGAACTCTTAAGGAATAACAGGCACATCAACCTGACGGACGTTTGCCAAACTGACTGTTGGAAACATCCGATTATGAGAGACGATTTAAACCGGCAGTGGATGCTAGCTACATTCATGTAGGAGCCGTGTAATTGCAGGAATCCGTGAGTAATCGTTGGGATCTATCTCAACGAAATTAATTCTTCACCAGGTGAAAATAAAGGAGGGAGGTCCTCTGTAACTAAAATGACATAAATTTACAAAGTTGCGATGCGATGTGATCTGTCGATCTGTCTTCTGAGCAGCCAATATTTCCAGTCATGATATTAGAAGACATTTGGATAGAACAGATGTGAGTCCCATATCAGTGGAAACACGTTAACTAGACGATGGGTCATAAGGCATACGCATGCTAATTGCGAAAGTCAAGGGATTTGATGGAGGTAAAAGGCAATGATTAGCATCCAGAATAAAAGGAGGAAAGTGGCACAATTACCAGCCCCTGAGAAGTCGGTAGGCTAGTATAAATGTAACAGGCCAGACAAAGGGTTTTAAATCTCAGAGTCCAGGATATTGCTGCAGTCTAACATCCTCTAACTTTTAAAGCCAAGGCAACGCTGAAATCACAGTAAAATAGTGTAAATGTTCCGAGGCTTGATTATCAACGCTTTATTATGTTATAACGGTACGCTAGTTCTGACTGATACATATATATTAATTCAGATGTTTATTGCCATATCGCAACTAAATCCAGTTTTTGTGATTTTATCTTTTCTTAAATTTATCTAATCGCGTTTCGGAATTGTTACAGCTCAATGGGGTGCTTATTCTCACGGCGCTTTACCCCCCCCCCCCCCCCAGATCATTGCAAAGCCGAAACTAAAACGCCACACAAGGAGATCACGTCAGGGTAGTTCCTGGCAGTGAGATTCTGGACTTTAATTTTCGGTTATGTTAGTCATTCGCACTGAAACGATGCATTTCTTAAACATGTTGAATTAAATGTGCTCCTTCCGTCTTCAAATAACGCGTAACCCATAAATAGTTCTAGGTTTCTGTTAATTTTTATCCCTTATAAATATATTCCAGGGCGTCACGATGGAGCAACATGGAGCAATGGTTAGCAGTGCCACACGGTTCAGAGGACCAGGATTCCATAACAGCCTCGGAACTGCCCGTGTGGAGTTTGCGTTTGCGTGGGCCTCAAATCTACAAAACCAAAGATCTTCAGTGCAATTGATTGGCCACGCTTATTTAACAAAAATAATAATTTATTCTCACTGTTAACATTGCTTCACAGTTTTTTTTTTCATCTTCTCCAGCGATGGTGAAGACCGCCAAACTCAGCTATTTTGTTCGAATCAGAAGTATTATTCTGGAATCATGTAGTTTTGCAGGGAAGCACGAATCCTTTGTTTGCACGATGGTGCTCATGCAAGATGACTGACTATTGACGACCCACCTCTTATTGTATTTCGAAATAGTTCAGTATTTTGCAGGTCGCAAATGAGGCGTTATTATTAGATTTGTAGTTATTATTCTTGAAAGCAGTTCATTCGCTACCATTAATATCTGTTTGCCTTCATTTTAATATCCCAAGTTTTATCTCTTTTTAAATGTACATTGTCTAGCTTGGCACTCAATAGTTTTGGAACCATCCCTTCGATGTCTTGTCGACAGAATAGACATATTATTTTTAAATACTGTTCGCATGTAATTCTCGTTAACCTCAATATATTATCAAGACTACGTCTGTAAACGCGCCGACATGTACGCATTCGGTTGAAGATTGTGAAGATTAGAGAATGTCGTTTCAGCTTAGAACATCAAAAATTGACACGAATTATGACGGTGAAATTCTCAACATACTTTACACCGCCTATGCTCATATACTATATGTGCTTTATGAATGCAAAAATTTAACATTTGGTTCTATGCACCGAACTTAAGTTGGGGCTTCCTATGTTCTATGGTCTCAGCTCTAATCAAGGTGAGATTGGTTGATGAAACTGTGTCCGCTATTTTGCCCACGTCTATGCAAATATCCGGGGTTTCATAACGAGGGCGGAGAGCAACTGTTATCTAATTGGGTGCGTTATAAAATTTTGCAGCTAATGTTTCAAACGCTAAACAAATTACTGTTACCATATTAATTTTTACGTGCGATTTGAATTGACATCCAAGGAAATGCGCGGAAAGTTACTCATTTTGTGCGCCAAAGTCAATATAAGCACGACTTTATAGATTCAAGCATTTCATAGTATCGGTATACGTTTGCCCGTTACATTTTATTTATTCGCATGATGTGTAAATTTGCAGCAAGCCATTATTTCCTTCCCCGGTCACAGAGGTAGTGCGTTGCCTTGCGAAAGTGCAGTTGCTTTTTGAGTTCAAATTCTATTTTATGCATGGTTTACTTCTCCCTTCAGAATAAATTACCATGTAACCATATTCGCTTGTGTTCGGCAAAAATAGCTCACTCAGCTAAATCGCTGGCTTTTAAAGCAGACCAAACAGGCCAGCAGCACGGTTCGATATCCCTACAGGCCTCCCCGGGACAGGCGCCGGATTGTGGCGACTAGGGGTTTTTAACAGTAACTTAATTGAAGCCTACTCGTGACAATAATGCCATTTTTATTTTATTTTTAATATGACAAATACATGAGCACACGCAAGTACATTTAGGAATTGGATTTGTGAGATATCATTTTAAAATCTCTAAATTTCATGGTTAAAATTGTACGCACATGTGATTACCACGTTAAATGTCTGAATTTGCATTCACCAGGAATAATTTGATAAAATGTCGCCCTGCCGTCCAACTGTCTATATTCTAGTTAGCCCGAGCCTATCTGAAAGAACGTCCAAATTGAATCGTGTATATTGTCTGCAATGAAATTATATGAGACAGTGAACGTACCCACTCTAACTGGAGAAATGATGATAAAAATAAATTGCGCATTGTTGCAACTCTACTTGCCTCCATTAAATCGCACACCTTAAGTTAATTTCAATAAACCGTTTCACTTTAAATCCCTTCATATGAATTCATAGGATCAGCAAACATGCAGCACATGATACCGACAATGTCAGAGAACTGCAGAAAATGTGTAATGGATGATATAACAGTCAAAACAAGATTAACATCACCATTTAATACACAGTAGAAACGACGACAAAAGGACACCAACGACGTCGCCGCAATGCATACCTGTTTCTGCATGGCGATCGACTAAGCTTCACGCCTAAAGCTCTCTGCCACATGTCGGAATGCTGTTTACTTACCAAGAGAACTACAGTCGTGTTACTGACGATAATTATCAATGCATCGAAAAAAAACAATTGTTCATTTTCTTAGGAAAGTAAAACGCCTTGGTTATGATCTAAGCTTTTTGTAATCACTATCGATACGATCCACTCAGTTATCGACTCTTCAAATATTAGGAACATTCTCCCTTTACGTAGTCTATGTACTAACGCAAAAGACTGAATGTGTGTATCAAATTACATCTCACCTTCCTCTGGTCTCAGTATAGTAAATGCATTGCTTCCATGGTACTGCAATTCACCAGCATTGCCCCATTATAGATATGTATCTGATCTATAAACAGCGTGAAACTGCAGTGCCTGGAATTAGGCTCAAGGCCAACTCTGACTGCATCTCTGCGTCATCTGAGTTCAGCTGAACATCCGAGTTGTAACAAAGACAGGTATTTACAAATCGAAAGCACAATCTGTTTCATTGACACATCTGCCGCTCCAATCACTCCTTAACAAGTAATAAACATGGACTTGGAGAACTGCAAAAAAGTGAACTAAACGCATGTTCGGTTCATTGACTCAGCTGCACTGCTGGTGCGAACTTGAACGGTAATTTCAAAACTTTTCTGGCTCAAATTCCACCCTGATATTGCATATATCTGACAGCAATCAAACTCTAATGTTCACATTACAACACGAGGAAAGCCCACTGACCAAGCAACTTGACGTTCTTCATCATACATGGTTCAACGGAAAGCCAGCAACAACTGATAAATTGTCGTGCACTTCGAATGTAAATCGTGCCGTGCCCCTAAGTATCTTTTAACCTGTTGCAGCAAACATTACACACACCACATAGAGAATGTCGCTTCATTCCAACAACAGACGACCAACATCTGTTCGAGGACACTGACCTCATTTTCCTGAAATCGTAATTAGTTAGCCCCCCCGCCCCATGAACTGATAAATAACCATTGAAACAATGTTCAGCTTTTCTATTCCGGGACAATTTGTCCGGATGAACAACTGCAGCGCAGGGAAATAAACAATTCACTCAATAACTGGCTGACTTTTCGCGCACGGTCATCTTCAATGCACCTCATTCTGTAAGCCTTATTACAGTATCGTTTTTGTTGTTGTTATGTGCAGGTATTAATTTTCACTTACTATTTCCCATGTTCCTGGCGGAAAGCATGTTTGAGTCTCGTTTAACCATGTTAATTAGATAGCTGGGAGGATCAAACATTTACGAAAATTTCGCGCATCCTCTCTAAAAACGAGCCAGAAGCTTCACTGCAGGTGCACGATATTCTGAACGGGTGAACTGCAACAAAGCGCAAATACGCCTGTGAACCTCCACTATTTAAATAGTGCCGCATTAAAGGACAATTAACACCAACATTTTACCAGCCTGCGGGTTTATTGTCGGCTGAGAATGCAATAATGACCAATGAGCTAGGCCTATCACCCCACGAGCTCTCGTGTTTACGTCACAATGTCGCAACCTGAACCGTTATATCGAATTTCACGGAAGCATTGTGGATAGCACAACTACTTCACAGCTCCAGGGTCCCAGGTTCGATTCCGGCTTGGGTAACTGTCTGTGCGGTGTCTGCACATCCTCCCCTTGTGTACGTGGGTATCCTCCGGGTGCTCCGGTTTCCTCCCACAGTCCAAAGATGTGCAGGTTAGGTGGATTGGCCATGATAAATTGCCCTTAGTATCCAAAATTGCCCTTAGTGTTGAGTGGGGTTATTGGGTTATGGGGATAGGGTGGAGGTGATGACCTCGGGTTGGGTGCTCTTTCCAAGATCCAGTGGAGACTCGGTAGGCCGAGTGGCCTCCTTCTGCGCTGTAAATTCTATGTCTAAAATTCTATGTCGATGCTTGATAGAAATTATGGATGCGCGCAATATTTATTTTTATGCTTCCAGATATCATGTATCCACTGGCTTTTCCTTGACAAAACAGTCTTCCTGTGTCCTTTCTTCCACTTTGCCGTTGATTCAAACCTCACTTTCCCGGTAGGTGCATGAAAGGCCGCATCTGAGGATAACGTTCGAAACGCCGGCCGAAATGCTGCAACTCTGGGATGATCTTGAAGTGCAGGGTGGTGCTCCAATTTACGGAGGTCCTGGAGGATGTCTCTTAACTGACAGCCAACAGTGGAAGAATATCAAAGATCCTATTTTATGTCCGATCATTCGTCCGTTAACACAGAGGGAGTTCCTAACTGTAGCAATGTGTTCCACAATTTTGAAATTTAAAATGAAGAAAGAAGGACATGGGGGTGGAATATTGTTGTGTACCTTTTTCCGCAAGTTTTGACGCAGAAATATGCCAACGGAAACCCCTTTACTCTACTTGATATTAATGCGTCCTTTCTTCTCCGCGTGTCCGGACCTCACAGAGTTGTGCCGAATAAGCTACACATATGAATGGATCTCTCATAGCTCTGCGTCATTCCGACCTATAGCTAAATGTCATTACCATGATTTAAATACAAACATCTCATTCTGTGCCATTTCAGTCACTATGTTTATCATGCAGGAGCTTCCTTTGGGACCCTGCACAATCTGACACATCTACAAAAATAATCGTTTATGCTTTCTCACGTTTTGGTGTAATAGGCGGTCTGTTGTCTGCAAAATAAACGAGAACAGATGTGTGAAAATTAATAGCAATCAAAGTGTGACCTACTCAATTGCCCAAGACCAATCTGAAGACCTATCTGATTTACTTCTTCCCAGTTCACTGCGCACTTCTATTTTCAAACTAATAATATAAATGATGCTATTTGCCACAAGTAAATAAACATATTTTAAAGAATAAGTTCATCATTGCTTCGAATTCAACAGGGAATTAAACTGAATTGCTTGTTGTGGTTCATAAACCTTCTGAGTGTTTCCCTTTAACTGAAGTATCTCAACATTTCCGACATTTTAACGCTGCAATTAGACGTCCTTTATTCGGTCACCGCTTTTAAAAATTTCTCCAGTCAAGTTTTCCAAATTTTGTTTCCAGTCAAGCCAATGTTGTGCTCAATATTTGAAGGCATAGTCAATTACCCATCAAACAATCGGGTCACTGAGGAAGTGAACGATTTGATGAATGATATCGACAATGCAAAGTCTAATAGAATTTACCACGTTTACATGTCAAATATTGACCAAAACGACAATAGTCCCGATGTGATCTCCGGGAAACTGTGCCATTCATATTCTGGAGGACCAGATTGTTAATAGACCATATCTAACGCTATATACATCCCGCCACCGATGTCCGATCAAAGGGTCAAAATCATACAAGCATATTTTGCTAATTGTTTGTTTTAACGTTCCATCAATTTTGGATGTTCGTGTAGAATCTGTTATGATGCATTCCAGAACTTTTGAAAGTCCGTCTCCCAGAGAACAAGTGACGAAAATCAGAAGCAAATAGGTTAGAGTTTGAAGAGTCCGAATGCCTAGGTTGTAATAGTGGAAGTTTTGCCAACGTATGGATTCGGGTGGCCAATAAATTAGTTGAAGTAGGATGGCAAGATTTGATATTTCCATGACTTCCCCGTATCGACCACATGTCCTGGGTGCAGCAATGTGTGAAACGTCGTGTTAAGAAATTGACATTTGATTGTTGATTTAAGGACTGAAATGCATTCAGTAATCGTACAATTCTCATCAGCTAGGCAGTGTGCTTTCGTACCTGCAGGCAGACGGCTTTGCTTCTTTTTTTATCTAAATCTGAAGACGAACTCTGGAAACCCACTTTATTCTTTTCAGACTTTAGATAGTGAAGATTGATTTAAATATTATTGCGTGTGCATTTGACCTTCGACAGAAGCACATTGCGTATATTATCCCGTCATTTGCCGGCGTAAATTTAGTATTACCACCAAAACATTCCACTGTTATATCGTCTCTAGTGAAAGTGTTCTGCATCCTCTTCCATTGATAATATTCTCAATATAAATGCATAAAGCAAATTATAGGAGTGTGACCCTTTTTTCCGCAGTTGTCAACCTGTGTTCGGCCAGGTTGTTATTGACCTGTCTGACTGCAGAATTGATCAACATGACGGTGATCTTTAAAATTGGGCATGATGTGGAGATGCCGGCGTTGGACTGGGGTGAGCACAGTAAGAAGTCTTACAACACCAGGTTAAAGTCCAACAGGTTTGTTTCAAACACGAGCTTTCGGAGCACGGCTCCTTCTTCAGGTGAATCCTGAAGAAGGAGCCGTGCTCCGAAAGCTCGTGTTTAAAATTGGGAACCGGCATTACGTAAGATTTGCACTCAAGATCAGAAGCGGCATCGTATTACTTTGTCACAAACTGATATGGAACGACTTGGCTCATTCTTTCACTTCGAAAATTTCGAAGATTGTGGTTAACAATTTACCCGGCACTAACTTTCTGCTGCCTATGCTGATTCTGCGGTGTCTTTTTCAACAACATGGTATATAATATGCACCTTGTTTACACCGGGCCATTGCCGAATAGACATGAAATTTTATGCACTGGGAAACAGATCTACGTCTCATTTATAGTGTGTTGTCCGAATGACGATGATGTGTCGATGACGGAGTTGGACTGGGATATGCCCAGTAAGAAGTCTTACAATACCAGCTTCAAGTCCAACAGGTTTGTTTCGAAGCACTAGTTCTCGAAGCACTGCTCCTTTCTCAGGTGAATGAAGAGGTATGTTCTAAAACATAAATATGTTCAAAGTCAAAGATGCAAGACAATACTTTGAATGCGAGTATTTGCGGGTAATTAAGTTTTTCATGTCCAAACGGTGACACTGGAGAGAGGGATAATCACAGGTTAAAGATGTGTGAATTGGCTCAAGGCAGAACCCCCTCCCCCCACACAAACCCAATTAAAGTTATGAAAGAGCAGCGAGGTGGGGTAACTGGATTATGGGGATAGTTTGGAGTTGTGGACGTAGGTAGCGTGTTCTTTCAAATGCCTGGTGCAGACTCGATAGGCCGAGTGGCCTCCATCTGCGCTGTTAATTCTATGATTCTCCGAATTACATCTCCCTTAAAATACCTGATGATGCAATGCTAGTATTGGATTGGATTTGTGTATTTTCACGTTACCGTGGTGCAGTCAAAAGTATTTTTCTGCGAACAGCTCAACAGATCATTAAGTACATGTGAAGAAAAGGGAAAAAAATAAAATATATAATAGGTCAACACATGGTATACAATATTACTACATAAGCTCCGGCGTCGGATAAAGCATACAGGGGTGCAGTGTTAATGAGGTCAGTCCACAAGAGAGTGATTTAGGAGTCTGCTAACAGCGGGGAGTAAGCTGTTTTTGAATCTGTTCGTGCGTGATCTCAAACTTCTGTACCTCCTGCCCGATGGAAGAAGTTGGGAGAGTGAATAAATCGGTTTGGAGGGGTCTTTAATAATGCTGCCCGCTTTCACCAGACAGGGGGAGTCGTAGATCTTGTCAATAGATGGGAGGCAGATTCATGTGATGATTGGGCGGTGTTCACCACTCTCTGAAGATTCCTGCGGTCCTGGACCGAGTAGTTGCCATACCAGGATATGAGGCAGCCAGATAGGAGGCTGTCTATGGTGCGTCTGAAAAAGTTGCTAAGAGTTAATGTGAACATGCCGAATTTCCTTAGTTTCCTGAGGAAGTATAGGTGATTATGTGCTTTCTTGGTGGTAGCCTCATCCTGATGGACCTGGACAGACTTGAGGAGTTGTGCACTTTTTGGAACTTGAACCTGCGGACCATCTCCACCTCGGCCCCGTTGATGCTGTCAGTGGCGTGTACAGTGCTTTGCTTCCTGAAGTCAATGACCAGCTCTTGAATATTGCTGGAACTAAGGGAGAGAGTGTTGTCGCTGCACCACTCCACCATGTTCTCGATCTACCTCCTGTATTATGACTCGTCGTTATTCGATATCCGGTCCACTATTGTGGTATCGTCCGCAAACTTGCAGATACAGTTGGAACACAATTTTGCCACGTATTCATGTATGTACATGGCGTTCAGTCCGCAGCCTTGCAGGCCCCCGGCATTGAGTGCGATTGTGGTAGAGGTATTGTTAGTTCATTCTTACTGATTGTGGTCTGTTGGTCAGAACATCGAGCGTCCAGTTGCAGAGTCGGGAGCCAAGTCCTACGTTTTAGAGATTTTATATGAGCTTGGCTGGGATCATAGTCTTGAAGGAGGAACTGTAATCAATAAATAGGAGTCTTATGTAGGACTCCATGTGACGAGATGCTCAAAGGGTGAAGGCCAGGGAAATGGCGCCTTTTGTGGACTGGTTGCGATGGTATGCGAATTGCAGTTGATTAAGGTGTTCTGGGGTATGGAGATGATGCGGGTTATGATCAACCTCTCGAGTGAAAGCTGCATTACATTAGCCGGTGAAGAAAAATATTTTTTATCGTCATTGCTCTTTTAACTGTCTATGTTCCATAATTTTTCCCTAGTTTTCGATTCTAATACTGTTCGTTTCATGAATATCCTCAGTTTATTTTCATTCTCCAGATTAAATAGCACTGACACACAGCATGTCACTTACAAAGTGTCAGTATGTCGAAATTAGAAAAGAAGGTAATAATGTCAACTCTGCACAATGAGCACAATTATGCTGCAATGCCCATTGGCCTCTGCAAACAAACAATAAATACATATTCCGTGGTTGCAATTCAGATTGTGCTTGTAGTCGTGTAAATTACGCATTCTTGCATTTTGGGTGCAATGCGTAACTGGATCAGTAGCATTCTCTGACTTGCAAAGTCGCGTGTTTGACGGGAATTTATCTGAAAACATCGCCCCTGAAGTTTCAATTCTATAGAGGAGGCAGAACGCACGCCCAGGGCGCCCTTATCTGGTATACTAAATTCCTTCACGGCCATTACTCTGGAGTCAAAGATGAAAATATAAATACAGAAATGCAGTCACAAAACTGCTGTAGGTCTCTGTTCTTGATTGACACAAAGTCCATACGTTCAAATGCACTGCAGGCAGGTCCAGTAGCAGTAATTGCACATTTAGTGATATATGCGCCATTTTATATCAAGGATTCGAGGGCCCTTCTCATTCCAAGAGCGTAAACTTCAAACTTGCATGATTTGACCTGTGGAACTATTCGTGTTATGTGGCATGCACAGGCGTTGTACCTGTTGCCAGGGGCACATCAATACTAATCTCTTTGTGGCACACATAAATGTTTTTGCATTAGTGAACCGACAAGTATAAAATTGCAAATTTTGGTTAAACATGAAAATATAATGAAGACTCTAAGTCATGCATAGAGAAAGGAGAAGCAGTGCGTGTAGATATTAATGTACAGCAGTTGATGGAGTGATGTACCAGATCTGCTAAAATGTACAATATTCGGTGTAAAGAGCAGGTACAGAATGGATTGGCTTGTGGTTTGAACAATTTAAACGCACCTAATGTAATTTGTCTCAGATATATCTATGCCACGTCATGCAATTACATTGGTGGTGCATGAATTGGTCATGTCTGTCAGATTGCTCCTGTCGCCCTGTTTACAAAATTCGCACACTGGTCATCAATATAATTAAATATTGTCGCAAATAAACCATGAGATCTATTTACACTTATGTCAAATGAATCTGTCGACTTGTGTGGATATGTTATCTTCATTCGCGGGAAATGAGTGGCACTGACAGGGTCAGCAATGAATGACAATCCATAATTCCATTCAGTAGAAGTTCTTCACAACGATCTTTAACAGTAGCAGGTCAGGAGGTCTGTTAACTCTGAACCGTTTATAAATGTGACTACTTCAGAATTATCACGCTACCAGAGTGAAGAGGCAGCAACAAGTAATTCTGAGGTCTCAAATTTTGGCAATGCAGGAGTTCATGCGTCCATCTCACGGAAATTATTATACTTCCCTTCAGGAGGCGAAATTTGTGGGAGCTCCGGAGTTTCCTCTTCCATTTCTTACAGTGTTTTTCTTTGAGGTACTGCGCACTGATTATAGAATCACCGAATCAGAATCACAGAATTAAAGAAAAATACAATGCAGGAAAGGTGCTTTGCCCCATCGAGTCTCTACTGCCGCATGAAAGGCACCTCGTCTGCCAATCCTCATCCGAAGTGCCAACACCTGGCTCATCGCGTCGAATATTTGGTGGTGCCAAGTGCTCACCCAGGTACATTTTAAACTGTGTGTGACAACACGCTTCTACCCACCTTCCAGACATTGCTTTGCAGACCTTCACCACTCTCTAGGAGAAATGTTTTTTTTCGCCAAATCCCCGCCGCGCCTTCCACCACTCACATTAAATTTATGTCTGCTCGTAACCGACCCTTCAACAAGGGGAAGAGCTGTTCCCTGTCCAACATGTTCATGCGCGCATAATCTTGAATACTTCGATCAGGTCATCACTCGGTCTTCTGTGCTCCTGCGAAAACAACCCAAGCCAGTGCAACCTCTCTTCATAAAGTAAATGTTCTATATCTGGCAACATCGTGGTGAAACGCCACTGTTCCCGTTCCATGTAATCGCATTCTTCCTGCTACGTAACGACCAGAACTGCACATAGTACTCAAGCTGAAGTCTCACTCGTACTCTATCTAGCTCCAACATAGCTTCCTTGTTTTTGTAATATATTCCACGACTGATAAAGGCAAATGTATATATGCCGTTTTCATAGTCCTATTAACCTGCCCTTCTGCCTTCAGAGATCTATTTACAAACACGCCAACATCTCGTTGTTCCTTAGGACATCACCGTGTGGTGGCATTCATTTAATATTTTGTCAAATTTTTGCTTCCAAAGTGTAACCCCTAACACTTTTCACGCTTAGTATTCTATTTGCCACTATTGTGCCCATTTGACGATCCCGTCTACAGCTTCCTGTATTCCAAGACACTCAGCCTCACTGTAAACCACAGGCCTATCGTTGCGTCATCCACGAACTTACTGATCCTACCGCCCGCATAGACATCTAAATAATATATATATAAATGCCGAATGATAACTGGGGAGTGGCTTCCAGACACCAAAGCAGTCGCCTGTCATCACATTGTGTTTTATACAGCTCAGCCAGCTTTGAATCCACATCAGAAAATTCCTCTGTACCCCAACTGCATTTGATTTATGTATAAGTCTACCCCGTGGAATCTTGTCAAACGCTTTGCTGATATCGAAGTCAATGGTATCAACTACACACCAATCTGCACACTTAAGGACATGCAAGAACAATCCAAACAGTTTTCTTAGGCATGACTGCCCACTGACGAAATCATGCTTACTATTCCTGATCACTCGTACCTCTCCAAATGGAGATAGATTATCTCCTTCAGAGTTTGAGCCATTCGTTTGTCCACGACTGAGGTGAGAATCACTGACCCGTAGTTCTCTGGTTTGTACACGCTGCCTTTCTGAAATATTGGAACCACATTCGCGGTAGTAAAATACATGGCACCTCCCCCGTGGCCATGGATGAATTTAAAATTTGGATGAACGCCGCTGCAATCTCCTCCCTCCCATGCATAAATCGATACATAGAAGATAGGAGCAGAGGAGCCCATTTGCCTCATAGAGCCTGCATTCATAACGATCACAATTGATCACCCAACGCAATTGTCTAATCCTGCATTCTCCGCATAAACTTTGATTCTCCCCAAGTACAATATGCCGCCACCCCTTGAATATATTCAAAGTTTCCCCATCAGCTACATCCCGTGGTAATGACGCTCGAAATCTCTCGCAATGACGGTCAGGTTGATATTAAGATGGAGGATGTTCTGGACATTTTGTGAAGCATCAGGATAGATAAGTCTCTTGGGCCTGACGGGATATTCCTAAATTTGCCAGTGAAGCTAGGGAGCAGATTGCTGCGCCGTTGGCGAAGATCTTTGCATCCTCTATCTCCACATGAGTAGTACCGGATGATTAGAGGGAGGAGAATTGTGTCCCCCTGTTCAAGAAAGGAAATCGGAGAATCCCGGGGAATTACAGACCCATCAGTCTTCCGTCTGTAGTGAGACAAGGATTGGAAAGGATTCTGAGATTTCGGATTGATTATTATTTAGAAAAACATAGTTTGATTAACGATAGTCAGCATTGCTTTGTTGGGGGCAGGTCATGCCTTACAAGCTGAATTGAATTATTTGAGGATGTGACGAGACATTTTAAAGGTCGGGCAGTGGATGTGGTGCTAATGGATTTCAATAAGGAATTTGTCAACATTCCCCATGGTCTGCTCAATCCGAAATTTAGGGGGCATGGGATACGGGAACTTTTTTGGCTGTCTGCATCGAGAATTGGCTGGCCGAAAGAAAACACCGTGTGGTAGTGCATGGAAAGTATTCCGCCTGGAGGTCGGTGACCAGTGGAATCCCACAGGCATCTGATCTGGTGCCTCGGCTCGTTGTGGTTTTTATAAATGACATTGATGAGGAAGTGGAAGGGTGTGTTAGTAAGTTTGCCGATGGTAAAAGATTGGTGGAGTTGAAGATAGTGTTAAGGACTGATGCAGGTTGCACAACAGGATATTGTCAGAACGCAGAGCTGGTCTGGGAAGTGGCAGATGGAATTCAACCGAGATCAATGTGAAGTGATTAATTTTGTAAGGACGAATTTGAATTCCGAATACAGGGTGAAAGACAGGATTATTGGATGAGTGGAGGAACAGAGGGATCTTGGGGTCCACGTACTCTCAAATATCGCTCAAAGTTACCACTCAGGTTGATAAAGTCGTTAAGTAGGCTTATGGTGTGTTGGCTTTCATTAACGGGGGATTGAGTTTAAGAGCCACGTTGTTTTGGGGTAGCTTTATAATGCCCCAGTTAGACGTCACTTGGAATATTGTGTCCAGGTCTGGTCACATCATTACAGGATGGATGTGGATGCTTTGCAGCGGGTACGGGGAGGATTGCCAGGATGCAGGCTGGACTGAAGGTCACGCCTCATGAAGTAAGGTCGAGGGAGCGAGGGATTGTTTCAATGGAACAATTGGAGCGAAGTATTAAGAGAGGAGACATGGTAGAGGTGTAGAAATTGATGAGAGGCACAAATACAGAGGATAGTCAGAGACTTTTCCCCAGGGCGTTAATGGCTCTCACTAGGGGATTTAACATTAAGGTGATTGGATAAATGTTCTGGGGAGATGGCAGGTCAGTTCTTTTTTCCCAGGGCGGAATTGGCTGTCACAAGTGAACAGAATATTGAGGTGATTGGACGAGTGTTTCACGGAGATGTCAGAAGTTGTTCTTCACACAGAGAATGGTATGTGCGTGGAATGCACTGCCAGCAGAGGTGGTGGAATAGGAGTCATTAAGGACGTTTAATCGACTCTTGGACAGATATATGGACAGCAGTTAGTTGAAGTTGTGTAGGTTAGGTAAATCTCAGATTAGGATAAATGGTCGGCACAACATCGCGGGCCGAAGGGCCTGTACTGTGCTGTACTGTTCTATGTTTGATCCAGCAGAGGGCAGCATAGCAGAGCTACTGATCAGCTGTTCTGGGGAAATTTGCATAAGTGCAGTGCGGTCAGCCTAATCTGTAGGTGTATCTGCGAAGGAGACCCGCGGAGTTTGAGTGAAGGCTCACATCCAGCCGAGGGCCGCAGAGCAGAGCTACTGATCAGCTGTTCTGGGGAAATTTGCATACATGCAGTGCGGTCAGCCTAATTTGAAGGTGCATCTGCGAAGGAGACCCGAGGAGTTTGAGTGAAGGCAAGCATCCAGCAGGGGGCAGCAGAGCAGAGCTACTGATCAGCTGTTCTGGGGAAATCTGCATACGTGCAGTGCGGTCAGCTTAATTTGAAGTTGTATCTGCGAAGGAGACTCGAGGAGTTTGAGTGAAGGCAAGCATCCAGCAGAGGGCAGCAGAGCAGAGCTACTGATCAGCTGTTCTGGGGAAATTTGCATACGTGCAGTGTGGTCAGCTTAATTTGAAGGTGTATCTGCGAAGGAGACTCAAGGAGTTTGAGTGAAGGGAAACATCCAGCAGAGCAGAGCTGCTGATCAGCTGTTTTGGGGAAATTTGCATAAGTGCAGTGCGGTCAGCTTACTTTGAAGGTGGTTTGTGGAGGGGCTGTTGTCAAGTGACAGTTAAACACGAAACACTTCGTCAGTGCTTCCCACCCTACCTTCTCCTCTAACCAAAAAAAACCTACGGTCGTTGGGAAGCGGGTGCAGGGGCCTGTATGTGAGTGAGTGCCTTTAAATTTGCTTACCTTTCAGTGGGAGTTGGGTTTGAGGGAATATCAGGTAAGCTCTTCCTTTCTTTTTCTTTTTCTTGTTTTTTTTTAAATCTGGAGGTGATGTCAGGGAAGGCAGTACAATGCTCCTCCTGCAGAATGTTTGAGGTGAGGAACGCCGTCAGTGTCCCGGCTGATTTCATCTGTGGGAAGTGCACCCAACTCCAGATCCTGAAAAACCGTGTTAGGGACCTGGAACTTGAGCTGGAAAAACTTTGGATCATTCGGGAGGCAGAGGGGGTCATAGATAGAAGCTTCAGGGAGGTAGTTACGCCAAAGAATAAAGATAGATGGGTGACGGTGAGAGGGGCTGGGGGTAAGCAGTCAGTACAGGGATACACTGTGGTCGTGCCCCTTAGTAACCAGTATATCGTTTTGGATACTTGTGGGGGGACTTATCTGGGGTAAGCCATGGGGTACAGGCCTCTGGCACGGACTCTGCCACTGTTGCTCAGAAGGGAAGGGGGGAAAGGAATAGAACATTAGTAATTGGGGACTCAATAGTCAGGGGCACAGATAGGAGATTTTGTGGGAGCGAGAGAGACTCACGTTTGGTATGTTGCCTCCCATCTGCAAGGGTACGAGATGTCTCGGATCGTGTTTTCCGGGTCCTTAAGGGGGAGCGGGAGCAGCCCCAAGGCGTTGTCCACATTGGCACTAACGACATCGGTAGGAAAGGGGACAAGGATATCAGGCAGGCCTTTAGAGAGCTAGGATGGAAGCTCAGAGCGAGAACAAACAGAGTTGTTATCTCTGGGTTGTTGCCAGTGCCACGTGATAGCGAGACGAGGAATAGGGAGAGAGTGCAATTAAGCATGTGGCTACAGGGATGGTGCAGGCGGGAGGGATTCAGATTTCTGGATAACTGGGGCTCTTTCTGGGGATGGTGGGACCTCTATAGACAGGATGGTCTACATCTGAACCAGAGGGGCCCCAATATCCTGGGGAGAATTTTGTTAGTGCTCTTTGGGGGGGGGGGGTAAACTAATTCAGCAGGGGCATGCGAACCTGGATTGTAATTTTGGGGTACGGGAGATTGAGAGTATAGAGGTCAGGAGCACAGATTTGACTTCGCAGGAGGGTGCCAGTGTTCAGGTAGGTGGTTTGAAGTGTGTCTACTTCAATGCCAGGAGTATACGAAATAAGGTAGGGGAACTGGCGGCATGGATTGGTACTTGGGACTTCGATGTTATGGCCATTTCAGAGACATGGATAGAGCAGGGACAGGAATGGTTGTTGCAGGTTCCGGGGTTTAGGTGTTTAGTAAGCTCAGAGAAGGGGGCAAAAGAGGGGGAGGTGTATCGCTGCTAGTCAAGGACAGTATTACGGTGGCGGAAAGGATGCTAGATGGGGACTCTTCTTCCGAGGTAGTATGGGCTGAGGTTAGAAAGAGGAAAGGAGAGGGCACCCTGTTGGGAGTTTTCCATAGGCCACCTAATAGTTCTAGGGACGTAGAGGAAAGGATGGCGAAGATGATTCTGGAAAAGAGCGAAAGTAACAGGGTAGTTGGTATGGGGACTTTAACTTTCCAAATATTGACTGGAAAATATATAGTTTGAGTACTTTAGATGGGTCGTTCTTTGTACAACGTGTGCAGGAGGGTTTAATGACACAATATGTTGACAGGACAACAAGAGGCGAGGCCACATTGAATTTGGTTTTGGGTAATGAACCAGGCCAGGTGTTAGATCAGGAGGTAGGTGAGCACTTTGGAGACAGTGACCACAATGCAGTGACCTTTACGTTAGTGATGGAAAGGGATAAGTATACCCCACAGGGCAAGAGTTATAGCTGGGGGGAAGGGCAATTATGATGCCATTAGACATGACTTTGGATGTGTAGGTTGGAGAAGTAGGCTGCAAGGGTTGGGCACACTGGATATGTGGAGTTTGTTCAAGGAACAGATATTGCGTGTTCTTGATAAGTACCTACCAGTCAGGCAGGGAGGAAGGGGTAGAACGAGGGAACGGTAGTTTACCAAAAAAGTGGAATCTCTGGTTAAAAGGAAGAAGGAGGCCTATGTGAAGATGAGGTGTGAAGTTTCAGTCGGGGTGCTTAATAGTCACAAGGAAGCGAGGAAGGATCTAATGAGAGAGCTAAGACGAGCAAGGAGGGGACATAGAACATAGAACATAGAACAGTACAGAACAGGCCCTTCCGCCCTCTATGTTGTACCGAGCAATGATCACCCTACTCAAACCCACGTATCCACCCTGTACCCGTAACCCAACAACCCCCCCCCCCCCCAACCTTACTTTTTAGGACACTACGGGCAATTTAACATGGCCAATCCACCTAATCCCGCACATATTTGGACTGTGGGAGGAAACCGGAGCACCCGGAGGAAACCCACGCACACACGGGAAGGACGTGCAGACTCCGCACAGACAGTGACCCAGCCAGGAATCGAACCTGGGACCCTGGAGCTGTGAAGCATTTATGCTCACCACCATGCTACCGTTCTGCCCCAATATAAGTCTTTGGCAGGTAGGATCAATGAAATCCCTTTCTATAGGTATGTCAGGAATAAAAGAATGACTAGGGTAAGAGTAGGGCCAGTCAAAGACAGTGGTGGGATGTTGTGTGTGGAGGCTGAGGAGATAAGCGAGATACTAAATGAAAACTTTTCGTCTGTATTCACTCAGGAAAAAGATAATGTTGTGGAGGTGAATGCTGAGACCCAGGCTATTAGAATAGATGGCATTGAGGTGCGTAGGGAAGAAGTGTTGGCAATTCTGGACAAGTTGAAAATAGATTAGTCCCCGGGGCCTGATGGGATATGTCCTAGGATTCTCTGGGAAGCCAGGGAAGAGATTGCTGAGCCTTTGGCTTTGATTTTTATGTCATCATTGGCTACAGCGATAGTGCCAGAGGACTGGAAGATAGCAAATGTGGTCCCCCTTTGTTCAAGAAGGGGAGTAGAGATAACCCCAGTAACTATAGGCCGGTGAGCCTCACGTCTGTTGTGGGTAAAGTCTTGGAGAGGAGTATAAGAGATACGATTGATAATCATCTAGATAGGAATACTATGATGAGGCATAGTCCGCATGGTTTTGTGAAGGGTAGGTCATGCCTCACAAACCTTATCGAGCTCTTTGAGAAGGTAACTGAACAGGTAGACTAGAGTAGAGCAGTTGATGTGGTGTATATGGATTTCAGTAAAGCATTTGATAAGGTTCCCCACGGTCGACTATTGCAGAAAATACGGAGGCTGGGGATTGAGGGTGATTTAGAGATGTGGATCAGAAATTGGCTAGTTGAAAGAAGACAGAGTGTGGTGGTTGATGGCAAATGTTCAGAATGGAGTTCAGTTACGAGTGGCGTACCACAAGGATCTGTTCTGGGGCCGTTGCTGTTTGTCATTTTTATAAATGACCTAGAGGAGGTCACAGAAGTTTGGGTGAGTAAACTTGCAGACGACACTAAAGTCGGTGGAGTTGTAGACAGTGTGGAAGGATGTTGCAGGTTACAGAGGGACATAGATAAGCTGTAGAGCTGGGCTGAGAGGTGGAAATGGAGTTTAATGTAGAGAAGTGTGAGGTGATTCACTTTGGAAAGAATAACAGGAATGCAGACTATTTGGCTAATAGTAAAATTCTTGGTAGTATGGCTGGGCAGAGGGATCTCGGTGTCCATGTACATAGATCCCTGAAAGTTGCCACCCAGGTTGATAGGATTGTGACGAACGCCTATGGTGTGTTGGCCTTTATTGGTAGAGGGATTGAGTTCCGGAGCCATGAGGTAATGTTGCAGCTGTACAAAATTCTGGTACGGCCGCACTTGGAGTATTGCGTACAGTTCTGGTCGCCTCATTATGGGAAGGACGTGAAAGCTTTGGAACGGGTGCAGAGGCGATTTACCAGTATGTTGCCTGGGATGGACGGAAAATCTTATGAGGAAAGGCTGATGGACTTGAGGTTGTTTTCGTTAGAGAAAAGAAAGTTAAGAGGTGACTTATTAGAGGCATAAAAAATTATCAGAGGGTTAGATAGGGTGGACAGTGAGAGCCTTCTCCCGCGGATGGAGGTGGCTAGCACGAGGGGACATAGTCTTAAATTGAGGGGTAATAGATATAGGACAGAGGTCAGAGGTAGGTTTTTTACGCAAAGAGTGGTGAGGCCGTGGAATGCCCTAGCTGCAACAGTAGTGCACTAGCCAACATAACATAAGAACATAAGAACTAGGAGCAGGAGTAGGCCATCTGTCCCCTCGAGCCTGCTCCGCCATTAATTAGATCATGGCTGATCTTTTATGGACTCAGCTCCACTTTCCGGCCCGAACACCATAACCCTTAATCCCTTTATACTTCAAATAACTATATATTTTTAACTTAAAAACATGTAATGAAGGAGCCTCAATTGCTTCACTGGGCAAGGAATTCCATAGATTCACAAACCTTTGGGTGAAGAAGTTCCTCCTCAACTCAGTCCTAAATCTACTTCCCCTTATTTTGAGGCTATGTCCCCTAGTTCTGCTCTCACCCGCCAGTGGAAACAACCTGCCCGCATCTATCCTATCTATTCCCTTCATAATTTTTAATGTTTCTATAAGATCCCCCCTCATCCTTCTAAATTCCAACGAGTACAGTCCCAGTCTACTCAACCTCTCCTCATAATCCAACCCCTTCAGGTCTGGGATTAACCTAGTGAATCTCCTCTGCACATCCTCCAGCGCCAGTACGTCCTTTCCCAAGTAAGGAGACCAAAACTGAACACAATACTCCAGGTGTGGCCGCACTAACACTTTATACAATTGCAACATAACCTCCCTAGTCTTAAACTCCATCCCTCTAGCAATGAAGGACAAAATTCCATTTGCCTTCTTAATCACCTGTTGCACTTGTAAACCAACCTGCTGTGAGTCATGCACTGGCACACCCAAGTCTCTCTGAACAGCGGCATGTCTTAATATTTTATCGTTTTAATAATAATCCCGTCATCTGTTATTCCTACCAAAATGGATAACCTCACATTTGTCAACATTATATTCCATCTGCACTCCGGCACTCAGAAATGCTGAGGGCATTTAAAAGTTTAATGGATAAGTATATGGATGATAAAGGCATAGTGTAGGTTAGATGGCCTTTAGTTTTTGACTTCCCATGTCGGTGCAACATCGTGGGCCAAGTGCCTGTACTGCGCTGTATCGTTCTATGTTCTATGTTCTATGTTCTGTGTTCTATACCATTAACCTTCTTTACCGCCTGTTGCACCTGAATGCTGACCTTCAGCCAAATGCGCACAAGAACACCCATGTCCCGGTCCAAACACCCCTTTCCCCATTTACAACCATTCAGGTAGTAGTCTGCTTTCCTGTTTTGCCAGCAATGTTAATAATCTCACACTGATCCAAATTACACTGCATTTGCTATTGATTTGCCCACACGCCCAACCTGTCCAGATCTTGCTGTAGAATCCCTACATCCTCGTCACAGTTCACCTCCAACCTAATGTGTTATCATATGCAACCTTTTAGATTTAGATTTAGATTTAGAACAGTACAGCACAGAACAGGCCCTTCGGCCCTCGATGTTGTGCCGATCAATGATCACCCTACTCAAACCCACGTATCTACCCTATACCCGTAACCCAGCAACCCCCCCTCCCCCCTTAACCTTACTTTTTAGGACACTACGGGCATTTTAACATGGCCAATCCACCTAACTGTTCTTGATGGCGATTCCTGCACCTGATCCACAATGCATGTTTCCGTATTGTACTTTTGCCAGGCTGTTGCTTGAGTCACTGGTGTGACAGATGTTCCACAGATATTTCATCACGAAAAGTTGCATGGTTAATAGGGCGATGTTTTATATTGCAGTTTCCACAGGCAAGGTCGAGTGTCGTCTAATTCGGTGTTTACAGAATTGCACGCTATCGCGACCCTCCCCTCATTGACTAAAGATTATCCATAATCACTATTAAAATGTCTCAAGTCATTGTTGGCACTTCTGTATTACAGATAGTAAATTTGTAAATTGACCTGCTGGTTCAACGTAAACGACAGTTCGAACCTGGCAAATTGCTTCAGGGTGTAACTCAAGATTACTTGAATATATTATTTCATCACACCCAAGTTTAGCCTTTGGAAAATTGCGTGCACGCGCTGGAAAGATTTACAGGCTCTATACTGCATAGTTTAACAATGTCATGTTCACGAGTTCAAAACATAACAAGACCTCGGATAGGACATTGCATTCAAATATTCAACTTCAGAAACAGGAGCCCTAAGTCCTGAACAAAACAACAGGGTCAGACAGAAAGCTACTGGACGCCTGTCAGCACTGTTTCCAGTTAATAATGTAACAGACTGAAATCATGCTTAAAAAAGCGACACTGAGCACAGCTCAGCCGGCCAACATGAAAAACGTGGTGACACATTCCATTCCAAACAGCTGCTGCATTTTACCGGCTACTGTATACATTTGTATGGTTTAGTCGCCAACGACTGTCACAATTGGCGAACAATTGATGACCCGATAAAGGTAGATGCAAACGCCCTTGCTGTAGACAACCGGTTCAGCTGATGGAGTACATGTATGCACACGCAGAGAACGATGCTTGCAGATGAGTACCAGGAAAGAGGCAGTGAATAGTGACGAGGACGTGATGAAACAAAATATGGCGTGAATGAAGGATAAGAGCTCCGGTGTAAAGAGACAGTGCGGAAATAGAAGTAGTCGACATCGGGTCTTGCTGGGCTGGAGGAGGTTTTGCGTCCAGATTAACTGAGGGAATGCTTGAAGATGTACGTGACAACGTGAACTCAAGAAATAATACAGATCCTGATGCTGAACACAGTAGCGGAGAACTTTACACGTCTCTGACTGAAAACTGCCCAGCTCTACTCTGGATCAATGAGGGAAAGACATACACGGCACTGGTTTCTACATCAGTTTTGCGCGTTCACACATTGTACTGCTGTGAGAATTTAACCGGAGAGAAAACGGTAAACATGGTCAGCCCATATTTGGGGATCGTTTTGGTGACCTTTTGACAACCCATTGTCTGCCATCCGGCGACCCAATTGCTGGTTGCGACCTCCAATTTGAAAATCACTGGTCTAATTTCATTTATAGACATTGGTTTTGGAGGGAGCTGAAGGTTCCGTCACCTTCTTCAGCCAATTTGTAAGGTATCTGACATCCAATTGAGTCATTCTTGTTGTCGAATGCAGACCAGTTAAGGAAGACAGAGTTATTTCTCTAATGGTCATTCGTGGACCATATTTTTTTTGTTTACAATCGGCGCTTTCCCCAAGATCCTAATCAAACATTTAATTCAACATTAATTTGCATTGATTTAAATTCCGCAATCTAGGACACAAGTGTTGGGTTTCTGTTCGCAATATATTAATACCTCTTGAATATTGCACTACTTGAACGCCTCGCACTCGTCCATTTACGAATACTGAAGATGTTCTTTTTTGTGTTACCATCGAAGTTACCATGACAGCTGGTGCCACCGAAAAACTATATGTTTTGGGGCTTGCGGAGTTGTTCGAGGTTGGGCTTAGGTTGTTTGTTGTTCAGTTTTCACACGGCATCACCTCAGAGCATCGGTGCGTTGTTAATTATTTTCGAAGTCCGGCAGGCCAGAGCTATTAGTCATCTCCTGTCGAGTAAATTTAAGAATGCAACTGCATCCCGGTATTGATTCCCACTGCATTCAATTTCCGGACCTATGAGTTGGAAAAAAAGGCTGAAGTGCACAACAAAAGCAAGATCTTATTTGCGAATATTTACCGCCCATGCTATCTGTCGTGTTGTCTTGACGATTTGAGCAAGGATGCTAAAAGCAGTAAGTAAAGCATTTGCAGGTTGAAGTGCAGATTTATCAAAATATTTAAATATTCTCCAGATTTTTTTCGGGAAAAAAGAACATTGGGAGTAATTTGATATATATTTGCAAATCCTTGCAGTGCCTTGGCAGATCAGTTAATTTAATGTAATTCTCGTCCCCGGATGGTCTGAAAATAATACGTTATTTTTATACCAGGTTATCAACAGCCACCATCAGTGGAATATGTTTCTTGTCACAGAATGCGGAGATCGTTGGTTCAGCCATCATTTATTGTACATCTCGAATTGAAACTGAATAGTTGTTTACCACATGATGTCGAGCACATTGTTATATGGAAGGTAGTTCCAAGATTTTCATCCAGCGATAGTGAAAGTCCGCTCTGAAGGCATGATGGCAGAAGAAACTGTTCTCCGATACTGCTGCGATTGATCTTCCTGGTTGAATTCACGGTGCTGTCAGAGGCGACTTCGTGATTTGTCCCAGTTAGTTTGTGAAATACATAGATTCATATAATTTACAGTTGAGAATGAGTTCATTCGGCCCATCGAATCTGCACCAGTCCTTATTAAATGCATCGTGCTTAAAACCACGTATCTTTCCAACCCCCCTAACCCCGTAACACCCACTTAACATTTTTTGCTGACGAAGGGAAGTTTAGCATGGCCAGTCCACGTCACCCGCACATCTTTGTACTGTGGGAGGAAATCGGAGCACCCGGAGAAACCCACCAGACATGGGTATAACGTGCAGGCTGAGCACAGACAGTGACCAAGTCGGGAATCGTACCTGGGACACTGGAGATGTGAAACAATTGCGCTCACCACCATGCTACCGTACAACCCCGTGACACACAGTGTTTTAATTCGACAGAGGTTGCGGATGAAGCAAGTACGGGAAATATTGGATGTGTTCCGATCAAGCAGGGTGGTTTGCTCGCAAAAGAGTGGAACATCCTGACTGAAAGTTGAGTTGTTGTCGTGCAAGCAAATAGAGTTAAGTCTCACAAAATCACGACTTCAGTGCCGGGCAATGTAAATCGCGACAAATCCTCAAACCGTGCCACGTTCCTAACGGCAGTATCGAGATAGCTGGATATCTCCACTTCTATTCAGAAGTGGGTCAAATGTACAGTGTACGGTGGGGCCAAAAATCGTGTTCAATTGCGACTGTGGTGACTTTCTCTGTGGACTTTCTACGTTCCACCGTGTGTGCGTTGGTTTTCTTCGTGTGCTTCGGTTTTCATGAACAGTTCAAAGATGTGCAGGTTAAGGAGATTGGGCAAGACACATTGCCCGGTATTGTGCAAAAGGTAGGTCAGTTTTCGGGGATGTGGGCAGGTGGATGGGGGTGCGTGGGCCTCTGTTGTATGCGCTTTTGGAGATGTGGGATGCTTCTATGGGCTGAATGGGGTCCCTCTGCACTCCAGGCATTTTGTGATCACTGCCATGGAGAAATCATGTCTCATAAGCAACAGAATGATTCAAAGAAAATTGGATACTTCCCTGACTAGAGCAAAAGGTGACAGGCGTTCGAATGATTAGTCACTGAGGTTCAGAGAACAAGACGATGGACCTGTGAATTATTATTTTGAAAAACACATGGTCAAGAGGAAGACATCTGAAATGTGCTTACCTCTTACTGAAATTCGGCCCCAAAATGTGTGATCAATGCGCCCTTGGTCGCAGTCTTCTTTCTAATAATTCTCAGATTCCATAGTTTGTGTTGCTTTTATTCGGCATTTATATTGTATGACGTAACATATTACATTCATGTAAATTTTCAGTCATATAGCGTTTGGAACGCGACGAATATTAGTTAAACTAATGTCTACGAATTCCGCTAGTTACTTGAAGAGAGATCAGTAGAGTCACGTTGCATTTTACAGTACCAATTAAATCTCAGCTGTCACTCACAGTGATTAAGCCCTCCATGTATAATCTAAACAGTGCTTGGAGGGCAGCACGGTGGCACAGTGGTTAGCATTGCTGCCTACGGCGCTGAGGACCTGGGTTCGAATCCCGGCCCTGGGTCACTGTCTGTGAGGAGTTTGCACATTCTCACCGTGTCTGGGTGGGTTTCACCCCCACAACCCAAAGATATGCAGGTTAGGTGGATTGGCCACGTTAAGTTGCCCCTTAATAGGAAAAAATAATTGGGTAATCTCAATTTAAAAAAAACATTGCTTGGCGCTCAGGATGTGGTAACGATTTGAATATAAAATCAATCTAAGTACATGCATGATGTTACACATTGAATAACCCATATTATTCAGATGTCCGAAGTAATGCAATGTCAGTACAATTTCACTGACGTAAATGCAACATCAGTAGGATTAGCCTTACTAGCATCTTCCCGTCTGTATCTTCTGTTCTTTTTCCCTTTCAATTCGCTTTTAATTTTCAGCTCCGTCTTTTATTCAGGGCTTGCCCTCATTACACTATTCCACTGGCCATTATAACCCGTCTCTCCCCTGTTTATCACAAAACTATTCACACAATGTTATCCCTACCGTGCAGAAAGAGGCCATTCCACCCATCGAATCTGAACGGACTCTTCGAAAGAGCACCCACAGGGCCGGAATAGAATCCGGGTTGTCGGCGCCGTGAGGCTGCAAAATGACGAGTGCGCCACCATGCTGTCCATTGTTCCATATTTCATAAGAGGCTGCAACACTGCCTTGCAGGATTTAATTAATCACGAAGTGATTGCTCTTAAATATCGAACTGAGATTGCTCGTACGGAGAGTTGACGTCAGCATTTTTGAACGTTTTGACTTCTGTGAGCTATTAAATAGGAAACTATAAAATGCATTGAAATATTTGTGATGATAGTATTTTTGTCTCTCCTGTTTTGTCAATATGGTCGCACAAACATTATAGGTGTAACAAAATTAAAAATAAATATTGATGTAATTTGTGCGACACTTATTAATAATAATGCATAGATTGGTAAAAACATCGTGAATGTTAGTAAATCTTCTACAGTTCTTTACACAAGTGACCGATGCAACTGAACAGCTCCATAGCTATAATATCAATACCCATTAGTGCGTATTTAAACATTGAATAAAAAACTGAGAGGGGCAGAACGGTGGCGCAGTGAATAGCACTGCTACCTCACGACGCCGAGATCCGAAGTTCGAAACCGGCTCTGCAGCACTGTCCGTGTGGAGTTTACACATTCTCCCCGTGTTTGTGTGGGTTTCATCCCCACAAACCAAAGAGTTGTAGGCTGAGCGGATTGGCCACGCTAGCCTATCCCTTAATTAGAAAAAATGAAGTGGGTGCTCCAAATTTATTTTAATAAATAAACTTCTTTTTACATTAAAAAGAATGAGAGAAACAGGTTTATCGAGGAGCACATGTCTTCAGTACAAGACAACAGCCAGCATCCCCGTGAGTATAATTGCACACGTCTTGGAGTACTACAGATTTCCAAGGGGTAAAAACAGCTGTGATAATAAATGGAGACATTTTCACAGAAGTAGCATGATAATGTAGCGATCGAAGGAGATGGAGGGAAAGATGCCAGAATGAATTTGTGACACGAAATTGTATTAAAAACCTCCCTCGACTTCGTATCATTGTGCAGCACGCGAACGTGGAATCGAGGTGATTCAGCTTTCTTATCTAAGTCATCAGCCGTTGGCCATTCAGGTGACACACTTCGAAGTTTGATGTAATTCCAATCTGTGATATGTATTCAACCAGCTTTGGCTGGTTGGATTCCAATATATAAATTTGGTTTGAATTTTCGCTTTATCTTCTCGATGTCACAGCAAGATTGCAGTTTGCTTGTTCCGTACTCATAACTCAGTTGTAACGTGTTCAGAACAGCATAGCGAACAATGTTTTCTGACGATAGGAGATAAGCTGCAGGCCTTAATAAGCTGAGTTCAATATTGCTCCCTTCAGGTATCAATATGCGTTATTAACGCATGCTCCTTGCTGAAAAGTAACCGTTAAAACGCTGCGAATGATGGAATATTGTCTTGCTTAGGAGACATGAATGGTGTCCATTGGTACCCAAATCAAAGTTTACACAACGGTGATGCCACTCTCCGTCAATTGTTTTATTCACCTCGTTTTTAAAGTACGTCCAGATTTGTTGAATAAATTATGCTTATGAAAATAAGAAAATAGCTATAACTATAGAAATATGAATAATTAGAATAATTTGGAGTCATTGGAAGTGCACTTCAGAAGAAAGAACAAAGGAATGTGCAGGACAGGAACAGACCCTTATTCCCCCCAAGCCTCTGCCGATCTTGAGGACCGACCTGAACAAAACACTTTTACCCCGACTTCTTCTGTATCCCACCTGTTCTTCTCTATCCATGTATCCATCCAGATGCCTCCTAAATTTGGCAATGTGCCTGCTTCCTCCAACTCCTCTGACACCGCGTTCCAGACACCCACCACTCTCTCCGTGAAAAACGTACCACGCAAATATCTCTTAAACGTTTGCCTTCTGACCTTTAACATGTGCCACCTTGTTGCCGACACTTCCAACGTTGGGGAAATCTTCTGACCATGCACCCTGTCGGTACCTCTTATAGTTTTGTAGACCTCGCTCAGTTCTCCACTCGGCTTCCTTTTTTCCCGTGAAAACAATCTTAGTTCATTCAACTTCTCGCCGCCAATTCGTCGACACCAGGCCACACCCTGGTTAACCTTGTTTGAGCTCTCTCCATAACTTCCACGTCGATGTGCACATGTAGTGACCAGAAGAGCACGAAATTCTCCAAATGTGCATAACTGTGGATATCTATCGTGTAACATGATTTCCTAACGCTTGTACACAATGCCCCGGATGCTGAATGGAAGTATGACATTTACGTTCTTAATTAACTTAGCTGTCTGTGTTGCCATTTTTAGGGAACTGTGGACCTGCCCTTCCATGTTCCTAGGTATCTGCCATTTACAAATAATTCATGCCTAGATTTGAATATCCAAAATGCATAGCCTCGCATTCGTCCGGATTCAATTATATCTTCCTGTGCTCAAACCTCCAATCTATTTAGATACTGTTGTATCCTCGGACAATACTGTGCACTATGAGGAACTCTGCCAATCTTCGTGTCATTCGCATACATTGGAACTAGACCAGCCACATGTGGCTCCAGGTCATATAAACATAAATATATATGACAAACAACAGAGGTCCCAGCACAGATCCTTGTAAAACACTACAAAATCGCAGTTAAGAAAATAAAAAGTATCTTCCACCGCTGATCTCTGTCTTCTATAAACAAGCCATATTTTTATCCATCCAGCCAAACCTCCCCGAATCCCATGTGATTTAATTTTTTGTACCCGTCTCCCATGTGGGACCTTGTAAACCCCTTATTTGAGTCCCAATGCATTACATCCACAATCCTTCCCTCATCATTTTTTTCCACTTCTTCAAAAACTCAATCAAATTGGGAAAACATGACGTGCATCGTAGAACTCCATGCTGCCTGAGACTAACCAGTGAATTTTTCTGGAAATGTGCATATTTTATTAACCTCAGTATCTTGTTCAAAAGATTCCCCACCATGGATGTCCGGCTCACTGGCCTATAATTTAATGGATGAATCCTGTTTCCATTCTAAAACAAGGAAACAGCTTGGAGCCTCGTCTATGGTCAAATAGGATACCAAGATACCGTTTACGGTACCAGCCATTTCTTCCCTTGCGTCCTGCAGTAATCTGTGATCAAATTCGGCGCCGCGGGGTTGAAAACCTAATGCAAGATAGGATACTAAATATTTCCTCGTTTGATATAGTCACGTTTTTAAGATCGCCCACAGACCTGCCCCTGAGCTCAACATCCGCCCGTCATGTCTTTCTCTCTAGTGAATACCGATACAAAGTGCTCATTATACTCAATATACAAAATACAAGTATTTCACACAGGTCCTGTGTGTCAATGCTTAACTACCACCATTGTCTTTCAGTGGACCGACTATTTCTCTTGCTACCCTCCTGCTAATATAGTTCACAATACAGTCATTTCAACGTTCATGTAAGCCTACTAATCATGATTATTAGTATTATTATTTTTAAAATAAATTCAGAGAACCGAGTTCGTTTTTACCAATTAACGGGCAATTTAGCTTGTCCAATCCAATTCCCTTCCACATTTTTAAGTTGTGGAAGCGAATCCCACGCAAACACAGGGAGAATGTGCAAACTCTATACGGACAGTGACACAGAGCCGGGATCGAACCTACGTACTCGGCTCCATGGTACAGCAGTAGTAACCACTGTGCCACTACGCTGCGCGATTATTATTAAATGCATGAAAAACCTTGTGATTCAGCCTTGAAAACCTTCGCTAAAAACATGTTATGGTTCGTTTTCGACCTCCTATTTCCACGTTTAAGTACCTTCATACTTTGACTGTACTGATCAAGGACTTCGTGACTACCCAAAATCTTATGGATTTATGTTCTCCAAGCCGACGTTTCTCCCACTGAAACACCTGCCCTTGCCCATTCCCCAAAATCAAGTCATGCATGTCCCCCTTCCTGGTTGGATTGCTCAGGTTCTGTGTCAAGAAGCCCTCCTGGACACATTTAACAAATTGCCCTCTATCCGATGCCGGATGTAATGGATTGCCAGCCAATATGGAGAAAGATTAAGTCACCCAACACAACTACTCTGCGTTTCACACCTTTTCCGTGTCTGACTGCAAAACTGCACCCCTCTCTATTGCGGGCTGTTCGGAGTTGTAGTGTACTCCCAACATTGTGATTTCACCCTACTATTTCCTGAGATACACCGACAATGCATCAGTGCAATGTCTCTCCAATCGGTCTTCCCTTAATACAATTGTGATCTACCCCATAATCAGCAATGCAATTCACCCAATTATTTTGTTTCCCCGTCTGTCCCACTGAAAGATCGAAATGCAGGAAGGTTAAGTTGCCGTTCCTGCAACATTGTCTTCCTAATTGCAATTACATCATTGTTTCATGCAGTAATCCAGGCTCTCAGTTCATGTCTCTTACCTGTAAAATTCTTGCTTTGAAGCAAACGCACTCACGACCTACATTCCCCCTCAGCGTTGTGGATTTCCCATGCCTGCTTTCCCTGTGCGCTTAGAATATTTCAGTCTCACTTTTTCCCTGTCTCGACGCTTACTGGCTTGTTGTTCAGGTTCGAAACCCCCGCCTCACTAATCAGAACCCTCCCAAATAGCACTAGATCACCTCCTGCCCAGGACATTGCTGATCCTCCAGTTCAGGTGCCACACGTCATTCTTGTACAGGTCACCAATTCCACTGAAGACATCCCAGTTATCCATGTACCTAAAGCCCTGTCTACCACAGTACCTCTTTCGCCACGTGTTCAACTGTACTATCTCACTATTAAAAGCCGCAGAGGCACGTGGAAAGCGAGCAATCCACATATAATACGAAAGAGGTCATGCTTTTTTTGCGCCCGACTTGATTCCCTGAATTGTATTTGCAGGCTCCCGGACGTCGTTCTGCCTATTTCATGAGTGCGAATATGGACAATGACATCTTCTTTTTTCAATCCTGTTGCAGGATGCCCTGTAGCCGTTTTGATATATCGATGACGCTGGGAGCAGGGAACCAACACACGTATTCCGCAGTCCAGTTTGTGGCCACAGAAACTCATGTCTGGTCCCATGAATATCGAGTTTCCTCCCAGTATCGTCCAATGCTGCTCTGCGGAAAAACCAGTTGTCGTGCCACACGTGTGTCTGTTGTTGGTATCGTGCCCTGAGAGTTAATCGCCGAAAGAGAATCCAAAATGTTATACGTGTTTGATTGGGGAATATCCACTGAAATCTCCTGCCTTCCCTGCCTGCCTCTCCTTGCAGTCACACATCTACCTGTCACCCTGTGTTGCGACCAGTCCTAGAATCTACTGTACACCACATTTTCTTCCTTCTCTGTATGATCCTCAATGTGTCCAACTTCTGCATCAACTGAACTATGCGGTGTGTGAAGTGAATCAGGTGATGACACATCCGAATTCATAGTCGTCAGGGGCGCAATAAAGTTCCCTGACCTCCCACATCTGGCAGGTGGAGGATATCACTGCCCTAATTGCCGTCTCTGCCATTAGAAGAACAGTACAGCACAGAACAGGCCCTTCGGCCCTCGATGTTGTGCCGAGCAATGGTCACCCTACTTAAACCCACGTAACCCGTTTACCCGTAACCCAACAATCACCCCATTAACCTTACACTACGGGCAATTTAGCATGGCCAATCCACCTAACCCGCACATCTTTGGACTATGGAAGGAAACCGGAGCACCCGGAGGAAACCCACGCACACACGGGGAGGACGTGCAGACTCCACACAGACAGTGACCCAGCCGGGAATCGAACCTGGGACCCTGGAGCTGTGAAACATTGATGCTAACCACCATGCTACCGTGAGGCCCCCATTGTATGTTTCAGAAATATAAAATAATAATAACCTTACCTTCGTTGTACACTTCATGGAGACTGTTGTGGTTGAAGGGGGAGGGAGGGCTACAGTAATGTAGTGAATCGGATTAACCGTCTCTTGACTCCAATGCTTCGATCGCAGTACCGTGTAGCTGACTGAGTTGGCTTCTGCTAAAATACTCTTCTGCCGCCTCTGCTGCTCTTGAGTGTCATCACTTTAATGTATGGAGAGAGCAGCAGAGCGGAGCTATTGATTGGTTGTTCTGGGGAGATTTGCATACGTGCAGTGTGGTCAGCCTAATTTGAAGGTAGTTTGTGAAGGGGCTGTTGTCAAGTGACAATTTAACCCGAAACACTTCCGCAGTCTTTCCCTCCCTACCCCCTCCTTGAACCAAAAAAAAACAACCGTGGTTGTCGGGAAGGTACGTTTATCTCTTTAAAAACATACCTTTAAGGATGACAGCACAGCAAAGCAGTGACCTGATTGGATGGCAATGAAAGTGCTTCAATTAGCAGTTGCTGGGAGAAATTTAACTCTTCGTGTGTTGGTGAGCATTGTGATTGGTAAGTAAAATCTATATTCCTTTCACTTATTAATTAATTATTTGATTCTATATTTGTAATCAGTTAAGGTAAAGGGTAAAAATGGCAGGAGATCCCAGACCCGTGTTATGCTCCTCGTGCGCAATGTGGGAGTTCAGGGACGCGGCCGATGCCCCTGACTTCTTCATGTGCGGGAAGTATGTCCAGCTGCAGCTCATGTTAGACCGCATGACGGCTCTGGAGCTGCGGATGGACTCACTTTGGACCATCCGCGATGCTGATGAGGTCGTGGATAGCACGTTCAGTGAGTTTGTCACAAAGCAGATTACGATTGGTGACAGAGACAGGGAATGGGTGTCCAAAAGGCAGAGAAAGAGCAGCAAGGCAGTGCAGGTGTCCCCTGCGGTCATTACCCTCCAAAACAGGTATACCGTTTTGGATACTGTTGGGGGAGATGACTCACCAGGGGAAGGCAGCAGTAGGCAGGCTCATGGCACCTTGGATGGCTCTGCTGCACACAACGGCAGGAAAAAGACTGGCAGGGCTATAGTCATAGGGGATTCAATTGTAAGTGCAGTAGACAGCCGTTTCTGTGGTCGAAAACGTGACTCCCTAATCGTATGTTGCCTCCCGGGTGCTCGGGTCAGGGATGTCTCCGATAGGCTGAAGGACATACTGAAGGGGGAGGGTGAACAGTCAGTTGTCGTGGTGCATATAGGTGCACCAACGATATAGGTAAAAGAAAAAAGGGATGAGGTCCGACAATCAGAATTTTGGGAGTTAGGAGATAAGTTTAAAAGTAGGACCTCAAAGGTAGTAATCTCAGGATTGCAACCAGTGCCACGGAACAGTCAGAGTAGAAATTCAAGAATAGTCAGAATGAATACGTTGCTTGAGAGATGGTGCAGGAGGGAGGGGTTCAGATTTTTGGGACATTGTAACCGGTTCTGGGGGCGGTGGGACCATTACAATCCGGATGGTCTACACCTGGGCAGGACTGGAACCAATGTCCTAGGGGGTGCTTTTGCTAAAACTGTTGGGGAGGTTTTAAACTAATGTGGCAGGGGGATGGTAACCAAATTAGGAACTTAGAGGACAGTAAAGAAGCAGCAACTAAAGCCAGTAATGTACGAGACAATAAACTCAATGTGACTAAGGGGAAGGGTAGACATGGAACAGATGATGAACGCAAAGGTGATCTGAGGTGCATTTGTGTTAATTCGAGAAGTGTAGCAGGTAAGGCAGATGAACTTAGGGCTTGGATCAGTACCTGGGAATATGATGTTATTGGTATTACTGTGATTTGGTTGAGGGAAGGGCAGGACTGGTAACTGAATATCCCAGAGTATAGATGCTTCAGGAGAAATACAGACGGAGCTAGAAGGGGTGGAGGAGTTGCATTACTCGTCAGAGATGATATCACAGCTGTGATTAAGGAGAGCACGATGGAGGAATCGAGCACTGCGGCAATATGGGTGGATTAGAGAAATAGGAGGGGTGCAGTAACATTGTTGGGACTTTACTCCAGGCCTCCCAAAAGCGAGCATGAAGTAGAGGTACAAATATTCAGACAGATTATAGAAAAATCTAGGAGCAATAGGGTGATTGTGATGGGAGATTTTAACTTTCCCAACATTGAATATGATTCATGTAGTGTTGGAGGCGTAGGTGGAGCAGAGTTTGTAAGGAGCATCCAGGAGATATTTTTAGAGCAGTATGTAAATAGTCCAACTCGGGAAGGGGCCATACTGGACCTGGTATTGGGGAATGATCCGGGCCAGGTGGTTGATGTTTCAGTCGGTGATTACTTTGGGAATAGCGATCACAATTCCGTAAGTTTTAGAATACTCATGGACAAGGACAAGAGTCGTCCGAAAGGAAGAGTACTAAATTGGGGAAAGGCAGAGTATAACAAAATTCGGCAGGAGCGAGGGAATGTGGATTGGGGGCAGCTGTTTAAGTGTAAATACACATTCGAAACGTGGAGTATTTTAAGGAAAGTTTGATTAGACATGTTCCTGTGAAAATGAAAGATAGAAATGGCAAGATTAGGGAACCATGGATGACGGGTGAAATTGTGAGACTAGCTAAAATGAAAAAGGAAGCATACATAGGATCGAGGCAACTCAAAACTGATGAAGCTTTGGAGGAGTATCAGGAAAGTAGGACGAATCTCAAATACGCAATAAAGAGGGCTAAAAGGGATCATGAAATATCTTTGGCTAACAGGGTTAAGGTAAATCCCAAACAATTTTATTCGTATGTAAGGAGCAGGAGGGTAACTAGAGAAAGGATTGGCCCACTTAAAGACAAAAGAGGGAATTTATGCGTGGACTCAGAGGAAATGGGTGAGATTCTTAATGAGTACTTTGCATCGGTATTGACAAAGGAGAGGGACAAGACGGATGTTGAGGCTAGGGATGGATGATTAAATACTCTCGGTCATGTTGTCATACTGAAGGGGGAAGTTTTGGGTATTGTAAAAGACATTAAGGTGGGCAAGTCCGCAGGACCAGATGGGATCTATCCCAGGTTACTGAGGGAAGCGAGGGTCGAAATAGCTGGGGCTTTAACAGATATCTCTGCAGCATCCTTGAGCACGGGTGCGGTCCCGGAGGACTAGAGAATTACTAATGTTGTCCCTTTGTTTAAGAACGGTAGCAGGGATAATCCAGGGGACTGAAGACCTGTGAGCTTGACGTCAGTGGTAGGCAAACATTTGGAGAAGATACTGAGGGGTAGGATCTATTCACATCTGGAAGAAAATAGACTTATCAGTGATAGGCAGCATGGTTTTGTGCAGGGAAGGTCATGTCTTACAAACCAAAGAGAATACTTTGAGGAAGTGACAAAGTTAATTGATGAGGGAAGGGCTGTAGATGCCGTATACATGTACTATAGTAAGGCGTTTAATAAGGTATCCCATGGCAGATTGATGGAAAAAGTGAAGTCGTCTGGGGTTCAGGGTGTACTAGCTAGTTGGTAAAGAACTGGCTGGGCAACAGGAGACAAAGAGTAGTGGTGGAAGGGAGTGTGTCAAAATGGAGAAGGGTGACTAGTGCTGTTCCACAGGGATCCGTGCTCGGACCACTGTTGTTTGTGATCTACACAAATGACCTGGAGGAAGGTATAGGTTCTCTAATTACCAAGTTTGCAGATGATACTAAGATTGGTGGAGTTGCAGATAGAGAGGAGGACAGATAATACAACAAAATATAGATAGATTGATGAGTTAGGCAGAGAAACGGCAGATGGAGTTCAATGCAGGAAAATGAGAGGTGATGCATTTTCGAAGGTCAAATTCAAGAGCGGACTGTATGGTCAATGGAAGGGTGATGGGGAAAATTGATTTGCAGAGAGATCTGGGAGTTCAGATCCATTGTACACTGAAGTTGGCAACGCAGGTTGACAAAGTGGTCAAGAAGGCACACGGCATGCTTGCCTTCATCGGACGGGGTATTGAATACAAGAGTTAGCAGGTTATGTTACAGTTTTATAGGACTTTGGTTCGGCCACATTTGGAATACTGCGTGCAGTTTTGGTCGCCACATTACCAGAATGATGTGGATGACTTTGACAGGGTGCAGAGGATGTTCACCAGGATATTGCCTGGTATGGAGGGTGCTAGCTATGAATAAAGGTTGAGTAGATTAGGAATGTTTTCGTTGGAAAGATGGAGGTTGAGGGGGGACCTGATTGATGTATACAAAATTATGAGAGGTATGGACAGGGTGGATAGCATCAAGCTTTTCCCAAGAGTGGGGGTGTCAGTTACAAGGGGTCACGATTTCAAGGTGAGAGGGGGAAAGTTTAAGGGAGATGTGGGTGGGAGGTTTTTTATGCAGAGCGTGGTGGGTGCCTGGAACGCTTTACCAGCGGAGGTGGTAGAGGCGGGCACGAAAGTATCATTTAAGAAGAATCTAGATAGGTATATGAATGGGCGGGAACAGAAGGAAGTAGACGGTGGAAAAGAGGAGACAGGTTTAGATAAAGGATCTGGATCGGCGCAGGCTGGGAGGGCCGAAGGGCGTGTTCCTGTGCTGTAATTTTATTTGTTCTTTGTTCTTTGTTCTTTATATCTTATTATTCAATCCCGATGGTGCTTGTGGTATGGTTCAAGTCCTACGAAGTTCATCTGACGGATCACATGTACGAATAAGGGCTATTTTCTCCCAGAATAGTGTGCATGCTTAGTTACTCATACGCCGTAATTGTCTTAGAGTACAGTTACCCTGTTCGTGTCTGTTTGTATCTTCTTTACTTTTGACACTGTGGTTGGAACTGCTGCGCCACAGCGCCAAGGACGCAGCTTCAACATGGACTGACATGATAACTTGCCAGCTAATTTGAAAGCATAATCATTGGGTACTCGAAATTCATTCTATTAAAGGGCACCGTGACATGTAACTTAGTTTACCAAGTTATTTGAACATCATGACCGTATATGCAGGATATTTCTGAGGGATAGCCGTTCATTTGTACTGTCTGAGGGAATAGGCCGTTAATTTTGGCATGAACATCCAGAAATAGATGTTTAAATCCCTGTGAATTGCGCACATTTCCGAATATGAAATCTTGAACATCTGCACAATTCGAAACACAGCCTGTCTACTTCGCCACTTGTAACATTCAGATATTTCATACCTTCCTTCCATTCTGGAAGCAAAAGAACATGTATTTACTGAATCAAGGCATTTGATGCGGGATTGGCAACATGCCGCAAAATGGAGCCAGCAAACACTGTAACAGCAACATCAGTTAACGAAAGCTGCAGCAACAACAGCATAATCATATGACATAAAACCCATTCATCAGTGAATGGCGGAAAATATATCGAAGGAGATTTGCTCGCCGATTTGTTTTATCTTTAAAAGGTAAATTTTGAGTATCTAATTCATTTTTTCCAAATAAGAGGTAATTTACCGTGGCCAATCCGCCTGGCCTGCACAGCATTGGTTTGTGGGAGGGAAACCCACTCACACACGGGGCGAATGTGCAAACTCCACACGGACAGTGACTCAGAGCACGGATCAAACCTGGCAGTTTGAAGCCGTGAGGCAGCACTTCTAACAACTGCGCTTTACTCGTCGATTCTGAACGCTGCATCAGGTAATCATTTTGAACATTCCATATTTTAATAGCATTCCAATGATATATTCAGGCAGTCATCCATAACATAGATTAAAGCGTATGTTTCCCGCCGTACCTTGGATAGAGAAGTCACGAGCAGAATGGTTTATGCATGGAATTGGCAGTATTAGACTCAAGAAAGCTGACTTCGTCTGCGGAACTCATGAACTCGACTGATTCACTGTTCAAGCGAAATTGCGGGAGCATAAACGAGATTGTGGATTTGCGCCAGCCTATTGAACAAATTTTAAAGCGATGATATTTTTCAAATAGTTGCGAAATGACACAACGTGTGCACTCTGGACTGGAGACTATTAGTACAAGCAGAGTAAGATAATGAAGATAAGATTTCAGATTTTTTGAAGGTTGTTATTTTCGTCCATGCGATGTCGACATCACTTGTCAGACCAAGGTTCCATTACGATGTCTAAGTATCCTTGAGAAGAGTTGAGGAACCCAAACATTGCCATGACACTGATTCAAAGGTTTGTTTTTGCTCCAGGCGTGGATGGCAAATATTCATAGCGAACGTGATGGGATGTTACAAGGTAGTCAGTGCCAACGTGGCATGCTTTCAATACCAGATTTGCAAATGACTCGGCTTTATTAAACCCGGTTTCGGGATTGCTAGATCTCTTCGATAATAAAGCACTATCGCCCTTGACGCCAGTGCGCTGTTCTCCGAGTTCTCCAAATTAAATTCATTAACTACACCAGGATGGGGATCGGCACACGGCGCAGTGGTTATCACTGGGACTCAGGCGATGAGGACGCGGGTTCGAAAACCGGCGTTGGATCACTGGCGCTCTGGTGTGTGCACATTCTCCCTGTGTCTGCGTGGGTTTCATCCACGCAACAAAAATATATGCAAGTTAGCTTGATTGGCCACGCTAAATTGCTCCTTAATTGGAAAAAAATAAATAACTGCGTCTCTAAATTTACTTTAAAGAAAATACGCCATGATATGTTCAAATTCGCCCAACAGTGAAACAAGTCCGACATAACACCACAACGTTCTAACACAACTTTCCAATTTTTGCCTCAATGTATTATAGTTTCGGCTCCTCTGCAAATCGAAATAAATTGTTATATAGCCTACACGGCAGCTTGAATGAAAGGGAACAGAAGCATGCATTTCGGTGCTGCTTGACATTGCCTGCTGTCGAATCAATTTCACTTCAATTTATTTTTTTCTCGTGGGCCAGGATGTCTATCGTTTAATTTTTATTGTTATGTAGAATTGCCTTTTTCATTAGATTTACATTGAGAAGTGCACTCTGAATGACCACCCGCCACATTAGACACAGTCTAATTGTCGTACATATAGGATTTTAAATTCAGTATACAACCCCACCCCTTGTGGCTATCTTCAATGGCTGCCCGCAAAGGATAATGGGAATTGTGGTCACGTTGGGCCACAAACAGGGTGAGCGTGGTTACACTCAATTTGGCTGTTTATTCCTTAGCTCTAGAGTCGCCAGGTATCGTTTAGATACCGCCACAAGATTCATGTTCAAGTACAGCCCAATAACTCAATACACCACTTAGTAAGTTCAAACAAGACACGTTTATTATAAAACTAAAAGACTAGGCTATTCCTACCACTAATAAGCCAATACTTATCTGGAATAAGGGAACATTCGGATCAGGGAAAAATGGCCTCTTGCTTTGTCCTGGATCGGCAGGCTTCCAGTTGCTGTGGACTAATGGGGTAAGGGGAGTCTACTCTTGTAAAGTGCGTTGTATGACACTTGCTGGATGGCGGCTGCTGACCAGGCCTCACCTTCTCAAGGTTCTTCTACAGCAAATGTGTTCTGCTGGGAAGGCCGGCTGGTCAAGAAAAACGAATCAGTGATGGGACCTGGCTTTAATAGGTCCCAGGGACTTCGCTTCCTTCTGGGCGGACTCTCTGTAAACCTGCAATCGATTGGGTCTCTTCCCAATCGATTGATTTGAATTTCCTCAATAACGGGGCCGTTCCTCGATCACCTGGCGGTTCCTTACACCTTATTGGTGCCCTTTGTCTCAGACTCCACTGGCGCCGGAATGTCTGACCTTCCGTAGAATGTAGCGATTGCAGTTAACTGTTGTGTCCATTGTGCCTGGGAATCACCGTGAATCGCTCACTTAATATGCGCAGCTCGTTAGTTACATAGAAGATAGAACATAGAACAGTACAGCACAGAACAGGACCTTCGGCCCTCGATGTTGTGCCGCGCCATGATCACCCTGCTCAAACCCACGTATCCACCCTATACTCCCAACAACCCCCCCCCGCTTAACCTTACTTTTAAGGACACTACGGGCAATTTAGCATGACCAATACACCTAACCCGCACATCTTTGAACTGTGGGAGGAAACCGGAGCACCCGGAGGAAACCCACGCACACACGGGGAGGACGTGCAGACTCCACACAGACAGCGACCCAGCCGGGAATCGAACCTGGGACCCTAGAGCTGTGAAGCATTTATGCTAACAACCATGCTACCGTGCTGCCCCAAAAAACTCACATACAATTCCGTCTGGTTTCCATAGCAGCTAGAATAAAGGGGATTCTGTATACTGCTTGTTTCTTTGCCAATGTCCATTTTCCCTGTAACCCTTTGCGTTCTTCCATTTTATTTGAGGAAGTGCCCAACCCAGGTGGCTACACTCCCTCCTTGTGACCCTGGCGCGAAAGCGTGAAGGATCACCTAAGTACGGTGTCGCCGTCCCCTGACCTCAGCGAGTTCCATGGCCTCTGTACTTTCGTCAACTATGCAGAAAAATGTTACCCACAATTTCTATTTGGCGCTATGTCATAGGGGACATGCATTACGCGGGGACCTCTAACTATCGTTAAATAAATTGCACTCACTCACATTCAATCATTCTAAACTTCCTATCAATACAAACTTAGAGCAGCATTCACGGCACATTTTTCTGACTCTGCAGTCGAGCTCAGAGGTACAAAATATTTAAAAGTTCCTTTATTTACATGGCATGGCAACAACGAAAAGAAAATCCTTTATTCACATCTCAAGGTGTTCGCGGGTATGATGGAAACCGAAGATAGGTGATCTCATCCTATATACCGTCGAGGTACGATAGCGGTAGGCTCTCCTTCGCCATTTCCTCATCCGGAGGGTCTGAACTAGAATGCAGACAATCGCCAGTGCCAAAAGCGATTCTACGACACATGATAAGTAGTACCAAGTTAGAAATCAGGTACACCAGGTCGGGGTACTGTTGCCGTTTACTAGGCTTGGAGTGGTCGCTGTCTGGGAAATATTAATGGCCGGGGTGGGAGTAAGGGGGTTCGAGTTCGCGCGCAAATATACAAAAGTGATGAAGAAAAATACAGTCGCGGCTGTCATTTTCCTTCTCTCTTCTCTTCCTTCTGTTATCTTTTCTTGCTGTGATCTAGCTCTGGTCCCTCCTTCGAACGTCCGAAAGCTAGGGGATCAAGCATAGTATCCGTTAGTGTTCTGCCTAATGCCGCGAATGATAGTATATCTGTCCTCTCTTGCCATTTTCTCCCATTATAAATGGTCAAGTCACTCCCTGTGACACCCCCTCATTTTTTTTTTTTTCAGAACGAAATTTAGGACCAGGCATATACTCAAAATACTGAATCACTGCGAACCATCCCGCATGCTGTGCAATTTACTATCCCACTGTTTCTGGATGTAAATAGCATCTGGAATGGCAACCAAAGGGCTACCTAAAACAAAGGAAACAAAACCAAACGTTTTAGAAATAAGACTTTCGAATCAGTTGCGTATGGGCCGCGACGGGTAAGATAGAACATAGAACATAGAACGATACAACACAGTACAGGCCCTTCCGCCCTCGATGTTGCACCGACATGGAAAAAACTAAAGGCCATCTAACCTACACTATGCCCTTATCATCCATATGCTTATCCAATAAACTTTTAAATGCCCTCAATGTTGGCGAGTTCACTACTGTTGCAGGTAGGGCATTCTATGGCCTCACCACTCTTTGTGTAAAAAACCCACCTCTGACCTCTGTCCTATATCTATTACCCCTCAATTTAAGGCTATGTCCCCTCGTGCTAGCCACCTCCATCCGCGGGAGAAGGCCCTCGCTGTCCACCCTGTCTAACCCTCTAATTGTTTTGTATGCCTCTATTTGGGTGGAACCCCGGGTAAGGCGTGCTGTGATGTACCTGAGCTTAGTTGACCAGTGAGTTGGTCCTCAGACAGGGCGGGTCATCAATGCCGTTTCTCCACTGCCTGAGCGACCAGAAACGAACGGGCAAGAATGCAGTCATCATGGGGGTTGCCTCTTCTGTCCACCAAACAGAAGAGCAGTTATGAAACTGGAGCAAGGGAGGTCCCAGTGGAGTCAAGGTAGAAGCCTTTAGCTGGGCTTCAGACATTCCTGCTGATTTGGCATCTTACAAGTTCTCAAAGGTATCGGTGGACAAATTGAGTGTGTGGCCGCAGCGCTACTGTTGCTGGGAAGCAAACAAAACACAAACAAACAAACATGCAACAAACATACTGCAGGTTCCATCAGAAAAAGGACACCGTTTATCTCTCAAGCGGTTCCTCTTTTTCCATCATCTGGACACCTCAATTCCCTTCATTCCCTGTGAACAGGGTCGCAAAGGGTTGCCGTGTCGGGAGTCAGACTTAAAGTCATCCTCTCCTCCCGGATCCCATACCCTTGTATGGATAAGGCATGCTATGAGTGAGTTGTGTGACCGAGGATCTCTCTCGTCATTCCGGAGGAGCCTGTAAGAGTTGTCTCGGTGACAAATGTTCGTGTCCAAATTTGTGTGAACGTTGTCGGGGTCGTCATAGTTGGGCGGTGGGTCTGGATGTGGGTCCGGTGTCTTAATGTACGTGATCTCCAAATCACTGTAGTCGGGGTCGTAGTTGGTGTTTGTGGGGCTGGTGTATCAGGGCAGTAGAGAGGCGTGCCATGGCTGTCGTCAAAGGCACAGTCGCTGTCTCTGCTGTTGCAGCTTGTGGGCGTTTCGGGGCGTGGTCTGAAGTCAATGGGCGGAGTCGAGGTCGAGTCAAATGAGGTGCTGGTCTGTGAGGGGGAGGGTGGAAATGTTTCTCTTTTGGGCGGGGTGTGGTGTTCTGCTGCGTCTAGGAGGACATGGTGTGTGTGGTTGAACTGTGTTCCATATGCCTTTAACTGGTTGATATGGAACCAGGCAGTCTACCCGTTGGGCTACTTTATCTTATATACTGACGGGCTGATTTTGTCCGCAATTGAGTACGAACCTGAAAATTTTGGGGCCAAAAATGTGCTGCGGTTATAAACAGACAACATTACCTGTTGTCCAACCTGAAACTCTGTGGAATGTACTGTTCTGTCGAGACAAGCATTGCTCTGTTTCTTTTTCTTTCCCAATTTAACTGCGACTGCTAACTGAGCCGTACTTACAGTTTCGACTAATTGCTTTACTGCTGTCTCGTGTGTGAGGGCCGTCACTTCTGGGCTGGTCATGCCGAGTCCTAAGAGGAATGCAGAATTTTCCATGGGGCGTCCGGCCATGAGTGTTTGTGGGGTGAAATCTGTTGAGGCTGAAACAGTATTCCTTAAGAACATAAGTGCGAATGGGAGCACCGAATCCCAAGTGGTATTGTTTTCCTGGACCATCTTTCTAAGGGTCGATTTTAGAGTCCGATTCACGCGTTCCACTATGCCGCTGGACTGGGGGTGGTACGCAATGTGGAAATGTTGTTTAATGCCGAATATGGTCAGGACGTTCTTCATGGCCCATCCTGTAAAATGAGATCCCTGGTCCGACTCAATACATCTGGGGTGTCCCCATCTAGTAAGGATGTGGTGGGTCAGGATATCTCTGCGGTTGATTTGGCTGTGTTAGTTCGAGATGGGAATGCCTCGACCCATTTCGTAAACGTATCAGTGACCACCACTACTTATTTAAAGCCATTCCTGCAAGTGGGCAATGGACCCATAACATCGATTTGGAGGTTTGTCCAGGGCCATTAGCTGTGGGACTGAGCTGTGCCTTCTTCGAATACCTGTCCGGATTATTCTGAGCACAAATCAAACAATTTTCTATGTAATGTGTTACATCCTCTCTCAAATCTGGCCACCAACAGAGCTGTCTCAGGTGGGCTGTGGTGGTGTCTGTCCCTTGATGCCCCTGACTGTCATGGAATAAGGCAATCATTTGATTACTGTCTTTCCCAGGAACCACATACAGTTTATCTTTGATGACCACACCATCATGTGTGGTCAGAGCGTGTTTAAACATGTCGTACGGGGCCAAAAACCTTCCTCTACTAATCTCCCTGAGATTGAGTTTTTCTGCCTGTTTTTGTGCCTGTACTCGGTCCTCAATGTTTGTCTGAGAGACCTGAACTGAACTCACAGGGCGATAGATGGGGCGCTAGCTGGGGGTGTATAGAAATTTCGGTGCCTGGAACCTGCTTTTGCCAGTGCGTCGGCTTTCACATTTCCAGGGGGGGATGACCGATAGTGACTTCTTACTTTCATGATGAAAGACGTCCTATCCTTTGCCTGTTCGGGGATATGGCGGAGCAATGGGGCTGATGGAAGGGGCTTTCCATCTGCGGAAACAAAACCTCTTGTCTTCCACAGAGGTAGAAAATCAGTCAAACTGTTGCAGACATATAAACTATCAGAATATATATCTGCTGGGCAGGGGAACGAATCTGCGTGGACCACTATGTAAGCTATGGCCGCGAGCTCTGCTGGCTGCGTGCCTAAGTGACTGGGTAACTTTAAAGATATCTCTTCTAATGCGCGTCCCTGTGCACCCTCTACATAGATGCCACATCCTCTAATGCGCTCACCATTTTAAACAGTGGATGAACCATCCACATAAATCTTTAAGGGGGCACACGTGCCTGTGCGCTGGGGGCTTTGATTTGAACTTCCTATCTTCCTGGGGGGGGGCGTATTTACAATGAAGGGTCCTGTGTTGTGGAGGGGGGCTACTATCTCGCTGTCATGGAGTGGTCCTGGGTATTGGAGGTTGACTACTAAGAAGGTGTGTGCCTTGGACAGTTTAACTGTGATGTCCTGTCCTTGGAAAAGAGGTGTTCACCTAGCTGCTCAAATTTGGCTAACTGAGCCGTCCTTCAGTCGTCCGTCCAGTAGAAGCTGTGTGTGTGTGTGTGTGTGTGTGGGGGGGGGTGTTCGGTGAGAATCGTTATGGGGTTTTGTCCGGTAATGTACGAAAAGTACTGTACTGCCCAGAATACTGCGAGGAGGTGCCTTTCGCAGGCTGAAAATCCTAGCTCTACTGGGTCTAAAAGTCGGGAGGCATAAGCCACTGGTCGTAGCTGCTCGTGCCGTTCGTGAAGCAGGACGACCAAGAGGGTCAGATCTGTGCTTTCTACCTCAATTGCATAGGGGGAGAGGGGGACTGGAACTTGTAGTGCAGGTGCTGCGCTAAGGGCTTTCTTCAAATCTTCCACAGCCTCTGTATGCTGCGGAAGCCATTCCCAAGGTGCTCCTTTCTTAAGGTGGTCTGAAAGTGGGGCTGCCTTGGTCGGAAAACCATCGATATGGTTCCGACAATACCCAACCAGTCCTAAAAACGACCGGAGGGCTGAAGCATTTGGGGGAAGGGGCAATTTGACGATCGAGTCAATTATTTTGAACTCGATCTCGCGTTTGCCGTGCGTGATGACTGTACCCAAATGCATCACTTTATTCTCCAATAGCTGGGCCTTTCTGGGGTTTACTTTACATCAGATTGACGTAAGAGTCGTAGGAGTTCAGACGGAAGCGTGATGTGCTCTCCCTGGTGTCTGTCTGCAGTAATAGGTCGTCCACATACTGTACCAGACATTCGGGTCGGGAAAATGTTGATATTCCATTTGCCAGCTGTCGGTGGAAAATGGAGGGGGAGTTGTGGAGTCCTTGTGGGAGGCATGGCCACGTATACTGCTGACCTTTAAAAGTGAAGGCAAATTTGCACTGGCACGCATTCGCCAAAGTGATTGACTAAAAGCCGTTGCTCATGTCCAGTACCGTAAAATACTCGGAATTGAGTCCCTGCTTGAGCATGGTCTCGGGACTCGTTGCTACCGTCGGGGTTACTGCTGGGGTAACTTTGTTGAGTTCCCGATAATCAATGGTCAGACACCATGATCCCTCGGGCTTCCTCACTGGCCAAATAGGGGCATTATTAGTGGAGGATACTGTCCCTAGTCCGCCCTGCTCTAATAAGCTCTCTACTACCTTTCCAATTTCTCCCTCCGCTTCCAGGGAAAATCAATACTGTCTTTGTGGTCTCGGGTCAGGTCCCGTAATCTGAACTTGTCCAGTCATTCTGCCGCAGACGTGCCGGTGACTGGCAAATGCTGTCCTGTATTGGTTTAATACTGCCCTAATCTGTTTGTCCGTGCAGAGCGTGGTCGGGTCAAAACAATAGTCGCCTACTTCGCTAATCCTATGTTCGTACTCACCTACTGTGAGCGTTGCGGTTGCTCCTTCTGATTTTGCCATTCGCCAGACACACTGATTGACTGGGTCGAACGACAGGCTGTGTGCATTCATAACATCAATGTAGAGTATGTGTTCTGCTGTGCGGGGCAGGTCAACGAAAACAACGACGTGTCTGGTGTAGATATTCCCTAGCTGAATTGGTACAGTGGCTGTAATGGTTCCCTGCTGTGAGTGTCCTGTAAAGCCGCTAAGTGTTATTGTGGCTGTAGTGGGCCACGTGTTTGCCTGTGGTGTAGTGGAGGAAATAATGGTCGAGCGGGAACCTCCTGTGTCCCAGAGCAATTCTATGGGCTTTCCCCGAATTTTCGTTGTGACTACCGGCCGTCCGGATCTGTCCCAGAGGGTGTCACAGACGGAAGTGGGGGAGCCCGAACACCGTCAGTCCGTTCCGTCCACATTGGTCTGTCCAAACTGCCTCCCTATACTGTGAATATGCTTCGCTCTGTTCCTGTTCAGAGTGCCTGTCTGCTGGCCTCTCTGATATTTTTGTGGGGCGTTGCATTCTCTAGCAAAATGCCCTAACAGTCCGCAGTTAAAACATTCCTGTGACTACTGTGGGGGACTGTTCTGTCCCTCATTTACCCATGCAGAGTTTTGGTGCGTTCTTACTGCTTGGATATCTACCTCAGTTTGCGCCTCCTCAGGCTTCTTAAATGCTGTCTTATTGTGCACAGATTGCTCCCAAGCGCGGGACAATCTTTTCAAGACCCATTTTTCATTATGGGCCTCTTCTGAGGGGTCGTAATTAGAGCAGGCTTTCTGTCCTGCCTCTGTGGCTTGGCAGATAATGGTGAGGGTCAATTTAACCATGTTATCCTGGGTCAAATGTGCGCGGTCTAATTCACCGAAAACTGCAGCGAAGTGAATCCACAGCCTTCCTGCAAATGTTGTGGCGTGCTCGGTCTTTTTCCGCCTACATTTGATTAGGCCTTCAACTGGGTCTCCTCTGTTATTCCCTATCGCATCCAAAATAGCTGTATGCATTTCTTCGAGGGTGCCTCCTCCAACGTTCTGTGAGTCGGGGAGGGCTACTACTACCTATGAGTCTAAACTCAAAACTGTGAGCTTAACCTACTCTCGCGCATCAAGGCCGTACATGGTCACCTACTGTTTAACTCTTGCAAAGAATTGATGGGGGTCTGAAGTGGGGAGGAACGGGTTGATTTTCTCACACGCGTCCCTTAGTTGAGTCACGGTGAAGGGGGTGGTGTAAGTAATCTCGGGAGCGCCGTCTACGGTTGCTTTGAGTTGGGTGGTGAAGGAGTTCATTGGTGCGGGTGCTATCTGATCTGTGGGAGGTTGGCGCACTTTCCTTTTATGCGGTGCTTCTTGCGCACATGTTCCCTCAACATATTGCTGTGTTGTCTCGCTTATCTCCTGCCGATCTGGTGCATTCTCTTCTCTTCCTCTAATTGCGTTCCAAAGTTTTCTTGGAAGCCATTCTGCACAGAAAGCAGAGATTGCAGCACCGCAATCTGCTTCCTACATTTTGCATGGTCCACTGAACTTTGCCTTTGCTCAGTGGTGGCAGCATGGAGTGCCCTTAAAGCTGCTTTCAGGTCGCTACACTTCTTCTTCAGTGTCTCTACCTGCTTCTCTGATTCTTGTCTTATCAAGACAGCACGCTGCACATCCTCATAGGCTTTTTCGTACTGTACCTGGGAGCTGCTCAGATGGGCTAGACAAGACTGGTGTGCCCTCTGGGCATCATCCACCTCTCTATCCTTATCTGCCAACTTTTGCCTTAATTCTAAATTCTCTCTCTCGATGTCCCTGACATCTACTTTGCTCATTCTATTTCTCCCCTCTATATCTGCTCGGAGCGTCCTGACGACTTCATCTGTGCCTCGGAATTGTGCCAAACAGGACACAATTGCCATCGGCTTACTTGCTTCACTCAATACTTTCTTATGAATTTCAGACAAGTTCTCCCACCAAGTATGCCCTGTACTCCCGGCACCTGTCTCCTCATTCAAACAAAACTCACTCCAAAGGGACCATCCTTTCCCTTTGAGGTACTTCCTGAGTTCCAGCTCCCAAACGGGACACTGACCTACTCATCTGCTGTTGGTCGTTGCGACCACGAACTGCTCTGGGTTCATGAGGCGTTCCATTGCCTGCATGGCCATCTCTTTTATCTTATGCTCTCTTTCAAATTTGGAACGAGGGATATTAAGGCAGTGCTATAAAATACGGGTACGGCTTTCGCTATTTTCCGAATTATAAACTCCCGACAGTATGTCGCCACAAATCTCTCGGTTTTACCTTATAACCCTGTTAGTTACGCATGCAAAAACACATTCCGAATTATGAGGATAGATTTGAACTACTTGAACACTTGTGGTGTTTCGTTTTCCCAATTGGATTTCTGATTCAAATTGCTGTGTTCTCTCGGAGTGGGCGGGCCACGTCTAGTCGAATCCCGTCAGAGTCTGCCACTATATTTTGCTCGTTCTGGGTGAGTGTGCTTTACACTCAATTTGGCTCTGTTTTATTCCTTAGCTCTAGATTCACCAGGTATCGTTAAGATACCGCCACAAGATTCAAGTTCAAGTTCAGTCCAATAACTCAATACACCAGTTAGTAATTTCAAACAAACAAGTTTATTATAATACAGTAATCTACTACTTATGAATATAGAACTAAAATAATAGGCTATTCCTACCGCTAACAGGCCAATACTTATCTGGAATAAGGGAGCTGCCGGATCAGGGAACAATGGCCTCTTGCTTTGGCCTGGATCCGCAGGCTTCCAGTTGGTGTGGACTAAAGGGTTCAGGAGTGTCTACTCTTGTAGCGTGTGTTGTATGACACTTACTTGACGGCGACTGCTGACTTGGACTCTCCTTCTCAAGGGTCTTCTACTGCAAAGGTGTTCTGCTGGGAGGGCTGGCTAGTCAAGAAGAACGAATCAGTCCCGGGGCCTGACATTTACAGATCCCAGGGGCTTCGCTTCCTTCTGGGCGGACCCTCTCTAAAGCTGCAATCGATTGGGTCTCTTCCCAATCAATTGATTTGAATTTCCCCAATTACGGGGCTGTTCCTCAATCACCGGGCGGTTCCTTACACCTTATTGGTGACCTTTGTCTCAGACACCACTCTCACCGGAATGTCTGACCTTCCATAGAATGTAGCGATTGCAGTTAACTGTTGTGTCCATTGTGCCTGGGAATCATCGTGAATCGCTCACTTAATATGCGCAGCTCATTAGTTACAATTCTGTCTGGTCTCTGTAGCAGCTAGAATACAGGGGATTCTGGAGACGGCTTATTTCTTTGCCAATTACTATTTTCCCTCTAACCTTTGCGTTCTTCAATTTTGTGTGAGGAAGTGGCCAACCCAGGTGGCTACACAGGACATAACCCTGTGTTTTGAGCAAAGGAAAACCAGACCGGATTGAAACTTGCACCTTTGAAAGTTCAATCACAAATTTCCGCAGGACAAGAGACTCAGGTTAAGGAAGAGCAACATTTGCAGACTCACGTTTATTTGAGAGACATACGCACTTGGAACACTGTTAGCTAGGTCCAGCCTAGCCACCATGATGCCCGCTTCTAATTGGGCAGAATCGATTAGGGTGAGCGCAATGCTATCGATCCATTGCATCCTGAGTATGAACCAAGAAAGAGCGCGAAAGCTTAGGGGAATAAAAGACAATGCAGTGATGTTTTCGGTCTCTTTTAGGACCGGACAGTGCTCACACCAAAACGAACAACCACGTCCAAGACCCGCGATCGTTACCGGAGAGAGCCAAGCCACAGCCGAGACGAACCTCATTATTTCTAGCCGACAAATGTGGGGACTCAGATAAAGTCCTTATCTACCTGCACAAGCCGGTCATCCAGAAATAAATTACAGGCCACCTTAGTTGATAGTTGTAGTGTAATACGTGTCTCCGTGTATTATAGTACAGAGAGAGAAGTATTGTGTTTAATAATAAATAGTCCTTTGAAGTAAAATACTGGCTGCGTGGTCATATGTTCAATGCACGAAATATACTCGCTGCGTGTGGTTCGATAATAAAGTTAGCAACACCCTCCCCGATAACTGATCATCATGCCAGTTGAATGTCCGTGTCCCTCTCTACCGTATCAATGTGTCTAATTATTCTAAATGCCGTAATTCTTGTTTCAGGAAATGTCTCCCCCTCTGACTTGCGTCGTCAACGTTATACAATGCTAGCTTGTCTCGTCTCGTCAAATACATCAATTATATCTTTCAATGCCATTCGGCATGTCTTCACTGCAATATTATTGCAGTCTCGATATAACTTTTAATGCGAAGGACAGAATCTTAAACCAATCTTTAGTTAACTGCAAGCAGGTATTTGTTTCGGTTTCTCATTTCTTATAATTTTTCGTGAATTGGTGCGAAATTTTTGGCAGTAATTTGTCCAAAGGATTCGATTTCCTTACATTTCATTCACTTACCTTTTCTGTGCTCGGAAGGATACTACAGTGAAACGAAAATGAAATGAAATGAAAATCGCTTAATGTCACGAGTTGACTTCAATGAAGTTACTATGAAAAGCCCCTCGTCGCCACATTCCGGCGTATGTCCGGGGAGGCTGGTAGAGGAATCAAACGGTGCTGCTGGCTTGCTTGGTCTGCTTTAAAAGCCAACGATTTAGCCAAGTGAGATAAACCCGCCCCTGTGCAGCCCAGCAGTGCAATTGAAGCTCTGAACCCGAACTCCCCTGCGGCCTGTCCTTCTCGATAGTTGAGTTCGCTGGACTGCAAAGTGTCACGTGAGGAGAATTGTTGTGTTGCTGCAGAGTACCTTATATATTGTCAGGATAAGATGTCACAGCTCGATATTCGTTGTGATCGGCGTGCTCAGATGTACATATTTTTGTTACTGGACTATGTGTAGCTTCTGGGGTGTTGCTGAAGCTGTACAACATAAAGTTAGAATATCTCACTGTGCAGAACTTTCCAAAGCAGTACTTATCAATGTGAAGTGAGATAAATTCTTCGGTCATAATCGAAGGTCCTCAATTGCATAATATTCGTTCTCAGGCGGGGCTGGTATTCACAGAGTCAGGTGCTGCCTTTCCATTGCAACTCCAACTTCAAAGATATGTTGGCAATACGAACATAATAGAATGCTTACTGTACGTTTGTTCAAGCATCTGTAGATCTGACATGTTTAGGGGAAGTCGGCCAACAACTATTTGAGAAGACGAATAACACATTCCATGGATATGTCTGTTTTCCAACAACTAACATGTTTTTACCTGGTCAATTCTAAACTCAAACTGTTACCATATCACATGTGGATGTACGATAATAAGTACATCGAAATTCAATCAAAAATATCATTATGTATCGATGCTATAATGGTCTGGACGCCATCGGTGTGGATGGGCATTTTGGAACAGAGTTCCAGAACATTTTCTCTTGTATTGACAAGTGGGTTGGTCAGAATTAGGTTACACAACTACCTGTGTATTTTTCCTCATAAAGAACAGAGGTACAGTGAGCGGGCGTGTGTTATGGAGCACACAGGCAGAGGCACCAATTTACGGATCCCAAATTACTGACATTCGCATACTCAATACACGTGCGGAAAGCAAATTCTTAAAATCACATTGTTACATTAAGGATCATGATAATAAGACCACCAATTAATTGAATCATAGCATTTAGACTACAGAGGGAGGCCATTCGGCCCATCGAGTCTGCAGCAGCCCTTGGAAAGAGCACCATACCCAGGCGCACGTCTACACCCTATGCCCGTAACCCAGTAACCCCACCCAAAACTAATGGCAATTTTGGACACTCAGGACAATTTAGCACGGTTGATCGATCTAACCTGCACATCTTTGGACTGTGGGAAGGAAACGAAGCACCCCGAGGAAACCCACGCACACACTGCGAGAATGTACAGACTCTGTACAGACCGTGACCCAAGCCAGGAAACGAACATGGGACCTTGGACTGTGAAGCATTTCTGCTAACCAATTTGCTACCATGCTGCCCCAATTAATTGTAACGCTATAATCTCAAAATGAAAATGAAAATGAAAATCTCTTATTGTCACGCGTAGGGTTCAATGAAGTTAACGAGAAAAGCCCCTAGTCGCCACATTCCGGCGCCAGTTAGAGGAGGCTAGTATGGGAATTTAACCGTGCTCCTCGTCTTCCTTTGTCTGATTTAAAAGCTAGCTAATTTAGCCCACTGTGCTAAACCAGACCCAAACCCACCACCGTGTGATTAAGAGTCTCATGTTCTACCGACTAAGCAGAATAATCACATATTCAAATATCAAAATCAAAAATATCATAATCACAGATTCAAAATCGCAATAATAGCTCCATCCAAAGTATAGTGACACAATGTATGAGGCTCTCAAGGATTCGACGAGTGTTTGGGCCTTAAGCAACTTAAAAGCCGTTTTGTCTGGTTCATTTTGGGATCGGATAATGCATGTCGTGTTGAAAATTCAATATCCCTTCGTTGTTTACTGTTAATGAGAAGTCATAACATGTCTGACGCTCGAGTATCCTCTTTCACCCCAGCCTCAAAATGCTATTTTGCTTTTGCTTGATATTAAATGCCGCCTGGAGTATTTACATAAATGATTCCGAGTCGACCTCGAAGGGCCGAAAAGCCGAGTCCTGCTCCTTGTTATCCACCTTACTATATTTCTAAATCGTATTATAATAATTATTTTTCACACTTAATTTGAGCTGCTCAATTGACCGTACTTCGTTCAATGCCCATTTCTGTTGGACGGGTGGGGGGAGCAAGGGGGAATTTGAACGGTTTGGCGAAAATGACGTGAGCATTCTCATGGCAAGGATCATTGAACATGCGGACTGGAATTTATATCCGAACAATGAACTAGTGATCAAGATAAAAATGTTAAAATTAGATTGAACTGGCCTGAAATACGCTATGGTCTGACGGAAAATGATGCAATCGTCCCAATTCAACACATAGGAGAATAGCAAAAGCGTTCCGCAAACTTGTTTCAAATATGTAATGGTTTCAAAATCCACAGTCAGCATTTGCAATTTGAACATAGAACAGTATAGCACAGTGCAGGTCCTTCGGCCCATGGTGTTGTGCCGACTATTTATCCTAATCTAAGATCAACCGATCCTACCGCTGCTGGCAGTGCATGAAGGGAATTATGCCAGAAAAATTGTTCATGTGTTTGATGCACAGAAGATATGTGGTCACCAGACTGCACAATGGACTGAGTAAATTAACGTTATCAGTGACCCAGAATATCCTCTGAAACAATCCATAAAGTTAAGAGAACGCCATTTCTAACACGCTGTCCCTTGCAGGGCAATGGGTGGACTGGATCTGACGGCAATATGAAGAGGAGAAAAACAACGTAAGATGTAAGATTAACCTTTGTGAACAACAGGTTCCAGAGTGGGATTAAATCATGGGCTGATCGCTATTTTATTAGATTGGTTGAACATGACAGTGTCGGGGATTGGATCGAGCCCAACGGGGGTGGTGTATTGATTTTTGGCAATTGTATAATTGTAGTATTTTATCAGTGTTTAGTTGATAGAACTTGAAGAACATCCAGATCTTATCTCATCTCCCGTACACACAAACGCATGCTTGGGAAAATAAAACCGTTATTTCTGGATTGTTTTTCTGTCTGTTGCAATCAGTACTGAGTTGAGCCATAAATACAGGGAAGAACGCCACGTGAAAACTGACTCATTACACACGTCATGAACAAGCTAATACAATTTTTTTGCCGCAGAGAGCATTTCCTTCCACAGGATTCTGTCAGAATTATGCCCCGAACATAGGGCGGAGTCCTTATTAATTGTCCACCCAGTAGGTTGAGGAGTTGCGTATTAGACGGTTAGATCATCTGTTGCACGACACGAACAAGGGGTGAAAGTTGCCAGTCTGTAGCGACAGTCACAAGGCAGACTGAAACCGTGCGAATATTGGATGGCCAAAGACGGAATGTTATACCACGCCAAGCAACAGGGCAGGATAAACCGCCACGCGTTAAAAAGACGGGAAGTGGTAGGGCCACGCCATTAATCGATGGACCCTAAACAGAGAACCCCCAGTGGGGAACTGATGGTAGTGTGATACAAATCACTATTATTGAGCACAGGACGTTGATCAAAAAGATGGTTCAAAAATGATATGATTCAGAGGCGCCTGAAGCTGAGCAAAAGGCTGGTGTTTCGGGCAGACTGAAAACAAATCAGAAATGGCAGCTGTTATGCTCGCTGTTCTGTTGAAAAATCGCCTCAAAAATGAGGCAGCGCAGAAGCCAGCAACCTCTGTAAGTCAAGCGCAGGACGAGGGACTGAACAAACCAAAGGGAAGCATCGTGGCTAATCATTATATCCGTACCTCCTGAGACGGAGGAGAACAGAGGAAAATAGACGGAGGAAGTTTAACTGACGAAGTAGCACAGTATAATCCCGATCCACTGCCGGATACTTGAAAAATCCTATCCGCTCTCACGACAACAATTCTAAGTACATTGAAGACCACCACGTGTGGGAGAGCGGCCATGACGGTCACTCAAGCAATGCCGCTGACTGCAGCGGAAATAGAACTTTTCATGAACAATCTCAGGCCATTGCGCCGAAACCATACTAATTCGGCCTTTGGGAAACCATGGACGTATTAAGGGAAATCCACGATCGAATCCTGTATGACGCGAGGCTGTTAATAACGGGGACATTATTTGATTCAATCTGGCAGATGTTACACGTCAATGATAAAACGTGTTTCCCCAGTCCACAATTTCCACTGGAGCATGGTTTAGCACAGAGGGTTAAAAGCTGGGTTGTAATGCAAAACAAGGCCAGTAGCGCGGGTTCAATTCCCCTACGGGCCTCGCCGAAGAGGCACCGGAATATGGCCACTAGGGGCTTTTCACAGAAACTTCATGAAATCTTACTTGCAACAATAAGCGCTTATTATTATTGTAATGTAATCTGCTTCCAAACAGAGAAGGAGCTGGAAAACGGCACCAGGAAGAACAAACCAGCAGAAAAAAGACAATTGTAAGCAGGACCTGGTGCGAGCCTTTGGACGCGGTAGTGCGAATTGGACAATGGTGACACTCGTTAGACAAGGACATCAATTTATGGACCGGCATGTTCCTCTGCGGATGAAGGATAAATAAGGCTAACTTAGGTAATCTTGGACACGAAAGATATTGTTAGTCTCGTGCAAAAGAAACCAGGCATTTGTCATGGCAACAGACGAAGCATGCCTGCAATTTAAGGAAAGTAGGAAGGTACATGAGCAAGGAGGCAGGAGGGCGAAAAGGAGTCACGAAAAGTGATTGACAAATAGGGTTAACCCCAATGCTGAATAACAGGGGAGGGAATCTATGACTGGAGCCAGATGAAATGGGCGAGGTAATAAATGAATACTTTGCATCGGTATTCACCAAAGAGAAGGAATTGGTGGATTTTGTGTCTGGAGAAGGGTGTATAGATAGCCTGATTCACATTGAGATCCAAAAAGACGAGATGTTGGGCGTCTTGAAAAATATTAAGGTGGCTAAGTCCCAAGAACCTCATGGGATATATCCCCGAATAATGAAGTAGGCCGGGGAGCAAATTGCTGAGGTCATAACGTAAACCTTTGTATCCTCACTGTCTTCAGGTGATGTCACGGAGGACTGGAGAAGAGCCAATTGTGTTCCTTTATTTAAGAAGGGTAGCAAGGATAATCCGGGGAGCTACAGGGCTCTGAGCCTTATCTCAGTGGAAGAGGAATTACCAGAGAGAATTCTTCGAGACAGGGTCAACTCCCATTTTGAAGCAAGTGGACGTATTAGCGAGAGGCAACATGTTTTGGAAAAGGGGATTTTGCGCCTCACTAACTTGATAGAGTTATTCGAGGAGGTCACAAAACTGGTTGATGGAGGTAGAGCAGTGAATGTTGCCTGTGCGGACTTCCGTAACGCCTTTGACAAGGTCTCTCATGGCAGATTGGTACAAATGATGAATTCACACGGGATCAGAGGTGAGTTGGCAAGATGAATACAGAACTGACTAGATCAAAGTAGGCAGACAGTAGCAATGGAAGGTTGTTTGTCTGATTGGAGGGCTTTGACTAGTGGTGTTCCACAGGGATCAGTACTGGGACCATCGCTGTTCATAGTATATGCAAATGATGTGGGCGAAATGCAACTGTTCTGATTAGTAAGTTTGAGGACGACAAAAAGGCGATAGGAAATGTGGATAGCGATGAGGACTGTCAGACGATGCACCCGGATTTCGATCGTTTGGAGACTTCGGGGGGGGGGGAGATGGGAGATGGGTTTTAATCGGTACAAATGAGAGGTAATGCATTTTGGATGGTCAAATACAGGTAGGGAATAATAAGCGCTTATTAGTATTGGTATGTAATCTGCTTACCACGCAGAGCAGGAGCTGGAAAACGGCACCAGGAAGACAAACCAGCAGTAATATTACAGGCAGTGAATGATAGAACCCTCAATTATATTGGCAGTCAGATAGATCGAGGAGTGCAGGTCCACATGTCACTGATAGGGGCAAGACAGGTGAAGAAGACAGTCAAGAAGGCATATGGCATGCATTCCTTCATTGGCCGCGTCATTGAGTATAAAAAATGGCAAGTCAAGCTGCAGCTGTATAAAAGCTTAGCAAGGCAACATTTGGAGTACAGTGTTCAATTCTGGCCGCCACATTCCAAGAAGGATGTGGAGGCTTTAGAGAGGATTCAGAAGAGATTTACCAAGATGTTGCCTGGTATGAAGGGCATACACTTTGAGGGGAGATTGAATAACGTCGGTTTGTTCTCACTGGGACGACGGAGGTTGAGGGGCGGCCTGATAGAGGTCTACAATATTATGAGGGGCATAGACAGAGTGGATGGTCAGAGGCTTTCCCCAGGGTGAGGGGTATATTATTAGGTGGACTAGCTTTATGGTGCGAGGGGGAAGATTTAGTGAAGATGTACGACGCAAGTTTTGTTTTAGACGGAGGTTAGTGGATGCCTGGAACTCGCTAACTGAAAAGTTGGTGGAAGCAAGTACGACAGTGACGTGAAGGGGCATCTTGACAAATAGATGATTAGGATGGTATTACAGACTTCGGAAGTGGAGAAGGTTTTAATTTTGACGGGCAGCAGAGGCGGCGCAGGCCTGGAGGGCAGATTTTCCTGTTCTTATGCTGTACTTTACTTTGCTCTTGTTCTTTGTCACAAATTAACAGCAGACGAATTAGGGGAACGGGAGTTCCGAATTTATGTAGATGAGGGGAATATATTCAACCCCCAGAAGGAAGATGAGATATCTTTACATGTGGTCACCGACGGGAACAATCCAGCCCCAACGAAAATAGTAGAAATGACTCTCCCGGTAGGAAATTATCAATTGGTCCATGAAACCTGAGGCGAAATGTGATAAACTCCCCAGATTAGTCGTAGTTCAAACTGGCAAATTTCAATCTGAAGGAAAGGGGAAATGTTTTTTACGTGGGACAAAAGGGCACTTTGCAGGGTAATGTCAGAATAGGGCCGCCGGGAGGGGAATTTGATGTGCTAACTGTCGGAATAATGGCTACAAGAGACGGAATTTATTGAGCGAAAGGGGGAGGGAAAAAAGTACAGGCACCCAAACTATCAAAGACTCGCACATAATTCCTCCCTAGCAGCCACGTCTCACCGCAGCTTTAGCCAGTGATCCAAATGGCTGCGTCCGATTTACAGAAGCTGGTGGATCCGAAATTACGGTTCGTAGCCTTGGTAAACCAAGGAAAGGTCCCCCGATATATGTGGATTCGGTGTTGGGGAGTGTGTGTGTGTGTGTGTGTGGGGGGGGGGGGGGTTCTCCGCATTGTGCAATACTGATTGACACTGAGTAATCCATATCCATTTCAGATTTGCCCCTGCCGCCAACTAATCATAGTATGCAACTACAAGGAATCGTTGAAGGAAAAGGGACAGCAATATTAAGTGAACATATAGATTTAGATATAGGGGGAGTACGCAGATCACATTCAAACTTGGAAATGTTCGACTGAGGAAGACAACATTCAGGGGATAGATTTATTAAAACAGCAGATGGTAGCGGTAATTGACGCAAAGGCAACGTCACACATACCTTATAGATGGGAACGTTGTGGGCAACGGAAAGGACGTTCATTCCGCCAGGTAGCGACTATTTGATCCAGTGGAGAGATGGCAAACCAACGTCGCAATACTTCTTGATCTGGGCCACCGACAGGCAGGACTATGGTTACCTCGCCGTCACTCCCAAAGTGATCTCTGGAGGAGTTCATCCTCTACACAAGCAGTATCCTATTAAACGAGAGGCATTAGGAGCCGTCAAAGGCATCATTGCTGAATTGAAACAGCAACAAATTGTAACTAAAACTTAATTCCGCATTAATTCACCTATATGGCCCGTTAAAAAAATTGGATGGCAGCAATCGATTGAACAGCGACTTTTCTCTCCTAAATATACATGCAACCAGGGAAGACCTGATAATAGCAAACCCGGAAAACATTGTTAATACTGTAGGGCAGTAACACTTAATATTGATAGTTTTAGACTTAGGTAACGGGATTTGGTCAATCCCTGTGGCTGAAGAGCATCAGTATAAGTTTGATTTTACAGTGGAAAACATAAGAACATAAGAATTAGGAGCACGAGTAGGCCATATAACCCCTTCGAGCCTGCTCCGCCATTCAATGAGATCATGGCTGATATTTTGTGGACTCAGCTGCACTTTCCGTACCGAACACCACAACTCTTATTCCCTTTATTCTTCAAAAAACGATCAATATTTATTTTGAAAACCTTTAATGAAAACAACTGAACTGCTTGACTTGGCAAGGAATTCCATAGATACACAACCCTTTTGGAGAAGAAGTTCCTCCTAAACTCAGTCCTCAATCTACTTGTCCTTATTTTGAGGCTATGCCCCCCCCCAGTTCCGCTTTCACCCACCAGTGGAAACAACCTGCCCGCACCTATCCTAACTATTCGATTGAGAATTATATAGGTTTATATAAGATCCCCCTTATCCTTCTAAGTTCCAGCGAGTACAGTCACTGTATACTCAAACTGCCCTCGTAATCGAACCCCTCCAGCTCTGCGATTAACCTGATGAACCTGCTCTGCACACCCTCCAGCACCAGTATGTCCTTTCTCAGGTAAGGAGACAAAAACCGAACACAATACTCCAGGTGTGGACTCATTAACACCTCATACAATTGCAGCATAACCTCCATTGTCCTAAATTCCATCCTTTGCCTTATTAATCACCTATTGCACCTGTAAACCAACCTTTTGCGACTCATGCAATAGCATACCCAGTTATCTGTGCACAGCAGCATAGTTTAATATTTTGCCATTTAAATAATAATCCATTTGGTGTTATTCCTACCAAAATGGATAACCTCACATTTGGCAAAATTTTATTCCGTCTGCTAGACCCTAGCCCATTAACTTAACCTGTCTAAATCCCTCTGCAGACTTTCAGTATCCTCTTCACTTTTTACGTTTGGGAAGCAGCAGTAAACCTGGACAAGCTACTGCAAGTGTACCACAATGGCCACGCTATATTTCATAAGAACAAGGCCCAAATAACCGACCTCCCACAGTTTGTCGGGACCACACTTTTGCAATACGTAGATGATATTTTAATAGACACATACAGTTCAGTATCATACTACCTGTCCAGGAGTTTCACGTGATCCAAAACGCTGGCCTTAAACTATATCCAAATAATGCACAGCTTGGGCAGAGTCAGGTGTAATAGGTCGGGCATAGTACACGTCCAGGAAAGAAAAACAATCCCACAGGACAGGAAGAAGGCCATGCTCTGCACGCGGAGGCCCCTCACATTGAAAGGGGTCTGAAATTGTTGGGTTATTTCGCAATTGCACGACCTTTGTGGCGGGATACGCAGCCATTGTGAAACTGCCACATGACCGAACGAAGTGCGGAAGAGCGAGCCAAGACAGGGTAGCATGGGGTGCGGAGGCGTTGCAGGCTTTTCCAAAACTAAAACAAACGATGGTGGAGGCGCCCGCTCTGGGGTTGCTGAGCAGCAGGAACACATTAAACAGCTTCTGACAGGAGGATAGTGGGATTTAGGCCTCACTCGCAGCCCTGAGGCATGGGGTAAAGTTAAGACCAGTTGGATATTACTTCGCCAAATGGACGCAGTAGTCACAGACACGCACCGATGTGTGCGGGATTTGACGTGCGCGTTTCATGGGTCATAAATTTATCAGAACCCATCACAATGATGTGTAAGATAAACCTCCATAGCCTCATACTATTTTTCAACTCTTCGAAACTGGAAGACTGTAGGGTCTCTCGGATAGTAACCGCTCAAAGTGGGAACTTAACATTTTACCTGGGGACAGACATGTGGAAAGCTGTTAAAGTGTGCGGGAATATCCCGCGAAAGGTTAACAATACAAGGAACGGAGCATAAATGCATTGTGGAAGTAGAGGAGGACACCAGTGGAGGCTTGGCACAAGAGCCACCGTTGGCAGAGGGAGTGGGCCACTTCTATGTGGATAGATCAAGGAAGTATCTAGGAGGAGAGCCCTTACGGTATTGGTTGTAGTGGATAGTGAAGATAAGTAGATTGAGGAGAACAGATCCGCGGAAACCAGTCAGCACAAATTGCTAAATTAATAGCTTTAACTATGGCCATAGAATGGAGCAAGGTGGAGCGAATCAATGTGCAGACTGACAGTAGGTACGCGTGTGGTGTCGTTCCTCTCTGTATAACAGCTTGCAGTAGGAGAGGGTTTGAGACCTTCTGTGGAGGACACATACAGGACCAGAATTTAATCAAAAACTTGGCCCAGGTCGCCCGATAGCCCTGAGAAGCAGCCATGATTCAGGTCCACGCTGATCGCAAATTTGAGAATTCTGCGCAGCAAGGTTGTAATTGGGCCGATCAGGCAGCGAAATATCTATTAGAGCAGGAACGGGTGGGGAAGCAGACGGCCGCAAAGCAGCAATAAAGGCCGCAAGCAATGCTGATATTGATGCTAGGTAGGTACAAGAGCAATCACTAGTGGAGGGAAAGGAGGGCATGGAGTGTTGATGGGGGACGGAAAGACCATAATGGAATATGGAGGAGAGAAGGGAAGACAATAGACCCGGAGGTCCTGCTACATATCCTTTCGACCTGTATCATGGTCAAGCGCACACAGGGAGATCCAGTATGATAAAACTATTAAAGGTGGTGGAAGGGAATGGGCACTGATGCGGCCAAATTCTTCCAGCCATGCAAACAGTGCGCCCTGGCCGTTCCGGCAACATATCAACGGGAAATCAGCCCGGGCACAAGGGACCATGGGAAAATTTGCAACTAGACTAAACTGGGGCTTTGCCTCGAGTACAGGGTAAAACACATTGTTTGTTGATTGTAGATAAATTCATCCGGTGGGTAGAAGGCTTCCTGTGTATGTTGACCGCTGCTAATGCCGTGGCTTTGACATTGGCGAATGAAATAATACCATGGTCGGGGTGCCCCTCAAATTGGATTCAGATGAGCCAAGGGACAAAACAGGGATCGAACGGAGTGGCCAGCAATGCCATCCCTTAAAATGGAATAGCTAGGATGCCACGAGAATTGTTTGACAGAAATTAGTTGATGAAGGACTGTGATTAATTATAGAGTATACCAGATGACTATTATTAATCAGTAAACCTGTATTTTCGGAAATAGCAGTGATAATCGTGAGGGATCTGGCTACAAGCAGTGACCACAATGCATGGTGTGATTTTGGCTAGCTAACCTGCCCTTGTTTTTGAAACACACGAGAAGTGTGGTCAGAGGATATCATCGTGGACTCAGTAACTCAGTCGCCCGTAATATCCTCTGAAACAATCCATTTAAAAACACCTTTAAATGCTCCCAGTACCTTGGTAAACAACCGGTGACAGGATGGGATTACATCATGGGTTGGTCGTGATTTTATTGGATAGATTGAAATTTCCAGCTTCAATGATTGGATCGACTCCAACTGGGGCGAGCTATTGAACATTGCAAATTGTACAATTGATGTATTTTTATCAGTGTTTAGAAGATAGATCTTGGCAAACATCCTGACCTCATCTCTCGTGTACATGAACTCAAGATTCGGAAAATAAAACTATATTTTCCACTTTGTTCTGCCGGTTGTTCTCTGTACTGAGTTGAGCCCTAACAACATTGCAGAACCCCACGTGAAAGCAGACTCAATACACAGGTCTTGAAATCATTCCTCCATTTAGCATTGCTAACTCACGGCGCCGAGGTCCCATGTTCCATTCCGGCTCTGGGTTACCGTGTGTGTGCACTTTGTACATTCACTCCGTATTTGCCTGGGTTTAGCCCCCATAACCAGAAGTTGTGCAGGGTAGGTGGATTGGCTCCGTTAATTTGCCAATTTAATTGGAAACACTGAATTGGGAACACTAAATTTTAAAAAGTGGTAAATGTAGAAGCTGAACCGCTAACGGATTATGTATTTATCCATCTTCCAAATCAAGGCTTGCGGCCTCCAGAAGAATAGTTCGGTATGCCTGCTGATTTGAGTGCTATGCAGAGCATTTTCTTGTTCGAGGAAAGTGCTGTGTTGCGTTGCAAACCAACTTTGCTTAACAAAAACTATCACAAAACTACCACCGTGTCTGCAGGTGGTTCAGAAAAATCTTGTCCTTCAGAAAAAATTTGACCGGTGCAAAATTTTCAAAGATAAATTAGGAAACTGAAGATGGCACGGCGGCATATGGGTTAGAACTGAACTTCACAGCACCAGGGATCCGAATATAATTCCGACCTTGATTGACTGCGTAGAACTTCCATGCTCTCTCCTTGCCTGCGTGCATTTCCTCGGGTTGTTCGATTGAAAACTACGAAAACAGTTGTTTAGTTTGGGTGGATAGGTGAACTGCATTTCGCCTTAGTGTCCAAGGATGTGAATGTTAGATCACGCGATGGGGCCGGGTTGACGAGGAGTAGACATGGGTGAGATGTCCTTTTGGATGTTCGGTGAAGGCTCGATAGATCGAATGGCCTCATTCTGACTTCAGTGGTGGATAAACTGTTGGATGCAATTCTGAGATAGAGAATTCGTCTGCATGTGGAGCACCAGGGGTTACTCCAGACCTGTCAGTATGGCATTGTTAAGAAAACATCATGTCTGTCCGACTTGATGAATATTTCGTAGAGCTGACCGTTGGAACCGATGCTCAGACTATTAGACAATGGCGAATGATTGCCTTGCCAACTGAAAATGTTCAGCAGTGATGGTAATATTTGGTAATACATTGATGGTAATATAAGAAACAGTTCCACAGCCGGTGCCCTTTATTTTTTTAAACATCAAGCGATGGAGAATATATTTTTTTAACTTCTGTTTCGTAATGCACAGTGTCCATACTGAATCGCGGTACAAGAGGCAATTACACGTTGGGAGCAGCCAGGTATACTGCTGATTGGTGAGATGTGGTTACAGTCGGACCAAGTTCGGACGGGATCAAACATTTAGCAAAGGTAATGTGCCAAGTACAAATGGACAGAGACTACATATTTATACAAATCACACAGTGGCATTCGGAAAAGGGACCAATCTGAACGGAACACACAAAAAAATTCAGTTGGGTACAGATACATGATTTTAAAAAGTATCACGAGTAATTGAACATAGAACAGTGCAGCACAGAACAGGCCCTTCGGCCATCGGTGTTGTGCCGAGCAATGATCACCCTACTCAAACCCACGTATCCACCCTATACCCATTACCCAACAACCCCCCCCCCCCAACCTTACTTTTTATGACACTACGGGCAATTTAGCATTGCCAATCAACCTAACCCGCACATCTGTGGACTGTGGGAGGAAACCGGAGCACCCGGAGGAAACCCACGCACAAACGGGGAGGACGTTCAGACTCTGCACAATCAGCGACCCAGCCGGGAACCGAACCTGGGACCGTGAAGCATTTATGCTAACCGCCATGCTACCGTGTTCATCTTTTGGGGTTCAAAGCATGAAGGCCACATAGCTCTGATTACATGTTCTCTGTCTGGTGTGTCCCACGGGAAAGCATAATGCAGATGAATATTGGATGATTAACGTGAACGCACCCGTGCTATTCATGGGCACACCAAATACTTTATTATGATAAATAAATGCAAACATCAGTATAAATGGTTATGTCGTCACACACTTGAAGGGCTGTTCTGAACTTGGTCTGAGTCACACTTTAAATATATTTATTGATACAGCAGCTTAAATTACGCAGTATATATCCGTTTGTGTTTCAAAAAATAACAAGTGTCATTGTTTTCATTACCGATGCTTGTTTTCGTACAGTAGGTGCATTCGATGACATATAAAAGGCACAAAAGCATGAATCTTCCCGATACAGTGACCAGTAAAATAATGGACTTTTCTCCTGCTTTCCATCCCTGGGCTATTGGGATTCGCTCCTTTGCTGTGACCCTCAATTCCTTACGATCTCGACTGGCAATTGAAATGTGTTTAACTGCAAGACCATGGAGTAAATATATTATAGCAAATGGAATAACGTTGTTTAATAATGCACCAAACAAGCCTACACCCAATCAACAAGGAGCAGTGAGGAGCTTGATATTATTATACAAAACTATGGTACTTTGGTGAGTGTCTCTTTAGGGATATATGTAAAGTAAAAAGGGACATTTTTCAAACAGAGTAGAATGCATGTTGTAGAAATCAGCATAGCTGCAACTTTATTGGAGCAATTTTTTTGCATTGACATTCTGACAACAAATTGCAACAAAACGATCATAGGAAAAACTGCCTGCTCACCACACATAACAGGCACACACAGAAATTGTTTATCGGAAAGAGCCTGGGAAATGCTGAGTACAATTCAGTCCCAACAAGACCCACATGATACTCGCTACTTTCTCCGATCGTGCCTTAGCTACAGTGTAGAAAGCAATCCATGTTGAGAGTCCACACTTTGCCACAGCAGATCGCAATCGCATTAAAATATATTACACGAAGGTGGAGGAAAATGGGACATTGGACGGTTCATAAACTTGGAAACAATAATGCCTCCCCGAGACCAAAAACGATCGGCTGGAATATCCGCTGTCAGAATACTGAATTACATTTATATTACATATATATATTTTCCAGAGTGTCTGGACATGATTTGGAGAAAGAAAGAGACAATTAATTCATATGTGGTTCCAATACCATGTCAGACGGATAGCAATAAACTAAAAATAATAATAATCGCTTATTGTCACAAGTGGGCTTCAATGAATTTGCTGCGAAAAGCCCCTCGTTGCCACATTCTGGCGCCTGTGCGGGGAGGCTGGAACTGGAATTGAACCCGCGCTGCTGTCATTGTTCTGCATTACAAGCAGCTGTTTAGCCCACTGTGCGAAACTAGATGGAATTGTTCTGCGGAATTGCATCTTGTATTGATTTTACAGTGTTAAATAACTTCATTGTTATATGTGTAATGAACATTTATCATCACCAAGCTACGATTTAATAGGAAAAGAACTCTCTCTAAATGTCTCTCAAAGAGAGACATGCCATCGAAACTTTTCATCTTGCGTCAATCAAGCAAGCTTATAATCGTAACAATTTATATTGCACGAGAAGAAGCTTTTAGTAGAGAGCAAGCGGAGTATGATTGGTGGGGCTGCTCCATTGAAAAAGCAAAACTGAAAAGTGTCATTTCCATCTTTTGCGTCAATTCTATCCGGTCATGGACTTTAGGACTGAGCCTCGAATGACTGCACATTCAAAAAGGCACAAATCGTAAAATTGTTTCTTCAGTCAGCGAAGAATAGGGCCAGGAGTGTGAAAATATCGCTTGTTTAATTCAAAAATTCCAAACGGGTTCTGTTCTGGACGAGATTCATAATGAATTGCAAACATAGAATCTGTTTATGTCCTTTGGGGATTTCTTCAGCAGAAGAACTTTTCCAGCCTTCTTTTCTATTTAGAATTCTGACGTCCAGTGTCCACATTACATTGGTTTATTAACTTCACACATTCAACTGGCTGATGTTTTTGATCCATGTTTATTGACTGGTATTTATATAAGGCAACCGAATAATAAAGGATAGTGCAAATTTGGAACGTTCTACTCATGGAATCTAGAGCACAAATACAGTTCGCAAAACGTGATAAGAATTCAAACAGCGTCAGACACTGAATAAATCGAAGGTTAGGCCACAACGAGTGTTGGAAAGCGGAATGCGTTACATTCGCTCACCAGACGCCAATCACAGCCGGGACATGTAGCATGCAGCGAAATATTTCATTCATATTCAGTGGCAAACGATGCGATCGATGTGTGCAGGTTGTCTCTCTGAATATTACCATTGGATTACACATTTTAAGAGTAATTAATTCAGACCTGGCCTGATCTCCTCTCTGATTTTTATGTTCGAGCAGCAATCAATTCAGATTTAATGATTTCACAAACAGATTACGACAACCAATTTCACCTCATGCACCGAGGCAATATTTTGCAATATTTTGATGTACTGTGATTGAAGGGAAAAAAATAGCCAGTTCTAAATCTGTACTTAAATGGAATTTTAAACTGTATATTATGAACAACATCGATTTTCGTTCAAACATTTGAGTACACATACATAATCCTTACGCTGATCCGCTACATTCTGCCATTTTAAACTAGAAACATCCAGCAATGACTACCAACTTAAATTAATGCCGACCACAAACCAAGCTGCAAAAGCCAAAATACAAACAAATAAAACTCCAAATTTAATCTCACGCCCGATTCAAAAATGCCCAACTCGCTCCAGATCTTTGATTGAAATTCTGACGCTCACCAACAGCACATAACAAACAAATATCCCAATACATACGAGTAACCCGATTCAGTATAGCACAAGGTATTAATGAACATGCAACATGGTCCTGTGTAAGGCAATACTGTCACAATACCGATGTGGAAGAAGAGGAATGAATAAGGAGAGGAGTTGGACTGTGGAACACAAGGTTCGACTCGGATCTCGTAAAAATAATTACTGCCTATACAATCAAAAATCATTCAAAGTAGCTGTGGGATGTAACAGTAAAAATCAATTCAACACGCTGGATATCTTTCCTTCACGAATAGAATTGCAAAAATAAGTACAGCTAAGTTAAACGTGTGCTGTGAGTTGGATCGTGCACCTTTCGTATATGCTGCAGAATAATGATTACCTGGGCACTGCATGCGGGCACAGAAAATGGTTTGCCATTTTTGTGAGTCAGGCTGCAATTACGCTGTTTCAAAACCGAAAGGATGATTTCAATGAAACGTTTTACGTATTATGATACTAAATTCTAAGTATTTCTAATTTCTTAGTCTCTATGGCACTAAGTTAATCACGAAAATGGAAACATTTTCTTCTGATGAATAGTTGAGAAGTTTGCGACTGAAATTATTCCTATTTAGAAGTATGCGAGGGCACGTTATTGAGACAATAAAGGATTTTCAAGACACTAAGCATGGCAAGACTTTGCTGACATGTGAGAGTTCAGGAATAGGTGGTACTGCCATGTGACAGTCCCTTTGAGAATTGTATGTTTGGCAGCAGTGATGTCAGAGTGTGGGTGAAGCTGGGCTGTCTTTCTGCCATTCACTTTCGTTTTGAGCTGAAAAGCTGTTTTCAGGCTGTGTTTAGTTTCGTTTTATATTTGGTAAAGCTGCAGCCACAGCAAGATGCCTATCAATCTCTGCAAGCAAAATAATGTTGATTTGGAGATTTTAAATTGGTAAATGCTCTCAGTAGAGAATTAAAAACTGCTGCCCTTCTGGATACAGGGTTTTCTGTCTTATAGATATTTTTAAAAATATTTAGGATTACTTATAGAGCACTGTATTCTTTAGGAAGGATGGTTGTATTTGAATTGATGGTTCCCAAGATGTTCACTGAATGTTTATAAAATGTTAACTGACTTCATAGAATAAACATTTTTGGATTTTTTAATACTCTTAGTTCTTTGTTGCATCACAGCTTTAATGTCGGCCCTTGTGTTTCCAATAGCCAATTTCGATTTCAATTTGTGCGTCTGGTGAACTCCATGATACACTTTGGGGTACCCTAAATCCTAATGCATAACAAATTGGGGTTTCGAGAGGGATGGGAGTCTGTCTATTGGGTGGCTTAGTGAACTGAAAGACAGTGAGAGGTAAGCATATTTGTAGCTGCTTTTCAGGTGTGGTATTTCATTTTATATAGTGAGTGTGTTGTTCACAATGGCTCTTTCAGAGGCTCCAATGTTTTTGGCGGTGGATAAGGTCACACGCAGCACCTTATTGTCAACGACGTAAAACTGCTTTAAGATTTTGGAAGAACATTGCAATTAACGTTACACGAGTAGCATGAGATCAGAACAGACACTTACCGCGGTTGGTGAGCATTTAAAGGTGCCTGAGATATAGTCTGACTCATTGCAAATGGCAACGATGCAGTTACAGATTAAGAAGAAAAAGATAGAGAGATAGAGAGGAAAATGAAAAGAAGAGAGCAGAAAGGAGGAAAGAAAAAATGGACCTAGAAAACATGGGGAACACGTGCAAACTCCACACGGACAGTGAACCAGAACCGGGATCGAACCTGGGTCCTCGGCGCCGTGAGGCAGCAGAGCTAACCCACTGTGCCTCCGTGCTGCCCCAGCGTGGTCTATTCATAAGTATTCAAATAAATTGAATTCTCACCAGAGAAGGTATCTAATGATTGGGATGGGTACCTTGAGCTAGGTGCTAGCTTTGCAACATGTTCAAATGTATGTGTCCAGCAATCAGCCTGACGCAATGATATGTACTGATCATAATCCATTGACGTTCTTGGAGCGATTCCGGAATAAAAATGTAAGACAGTTTCAATGGAGTTTATTGTTACAGCAATTTTATTTAACAGTAATACATATGGCAGGACGAGAACATGAGAAAGCCGATTCCTTATCACGAATGTCATGACAAATTAGATGAAGAAGAACTAAAATGGACTATGTTATTACTAATGTTACCTAGTTTGCTCTGTTAAAAACAAACTAACGTTACTGTCAATATTACTTAACGGACAGTGAAAAGTTGAAAAATGCAACCATCTATAATTTGATGGGTTTTATTTCTGCGTGTGGTGGTGTTGTCATTTACGAGTCGCTTTAACAAATATGTTTCTCAAATGGCAACAGTGATGTCAGAGTACGGGTGCAGCTGGGTTGTCTTTCTGTCTTTCATATTTACTTTGAGCTGAAAAGCTGCTTTGTGGCTCTGTTTAGTTTCGTCTTAGATTTAGAGTAACTGCAGTCACCACAAGATGTGTACGACTCTCCGAAAGCTACAGAATGGTATTTTACTGATTTGAAAGTGGTTGTAACTGCTCTCGGTCGAGAAAGTAAACCTGGTGTCTTCCTGTAAAATGGTTTTTGTCTACTGTTTCGTAAAAAGAAAAATTAAGGATTACTAAAGCGTACAGTATCATTTGGGGTATCGTGTATTTGAGTTGACGGTTGCTAAGATATTCACTGTATGTTTGCAAAATTGTAAATCTGTTCATGGAATGTACATTGCTTTTGTTTAAAGATACTCTTCGTTCTTTGTTGCATCACACCTGTGAAGTGTTTTTTTGTCTGATGGATGTTAAATAGAAAGATTAAAGATTACTTATGGAGTACTGTATTATTCGGGGATGGGGTGTATTTGAATTGACGTTTGCTATGATATTCACCGTACCTTTACAAAATTGCAACTCTGTTCATGGAATAAACATTGCTTATGATTCAAAATACTCTTCGTTCTCTGTTGCATCACACCTGTAAAGTGGGTTTCTCTAAACGCTGGACCACAACAGTATAATAATGATGTAACCGATAAACCACGTACAACTGAGTCGAGGAGGAATTGCCTTCTGTGAGAGGACAGTGAATCGGATGAGTTATTTACCGCAGAGGGCTGAAGCTTCTGGCTTGTGAACCAGGGGTTCAGGAATGGGACCAATGGTCATGCGTATCAGACGGGAAATTGAGTTGCATATTTTCAAATCTGATCAATTCTGCCCTCATATAAAAGCCCAGAAAATCCCATGGGTCAACTGAGATGTTTCTTTATCAATACCTCAGGATGTTATGCATCCAAAGAAAATATAGATGTTTTGGCGACTTTCGTGAACCAAATCCGGATCCTCCCATTTAACAATAAACATCTGTTCTGATAGGGTTTTGTGTATAATTAATAGTTATTTCCGTCATGTTTAACCGGTTTGTCTGTCTCAATTAGTGTCACTAAGTTATCAGAAATCGTTTCCCGCGCGACCTAGCAACCCAGCCCCCCTCCGAACCCGCACGTGACCCGCCCCTCAAACAACTTGAGTTCATCACAATTATAAGCAGGGAGATGTCTCTGCACGATTCCCCGACCAGTTGATCAATCGCCCCAAAACGTCCTCCCCTTTCGATTGTGCGTTCAATGAAACTTAACCAGATGCCAGAGAAATTTACCTCCTCGTTCCCCCATGTCCAAAACCCCAGAGTCTGTTTCCAGGTGATGCAACGACGTATTTAACTTGCTCAACGTTATTTTACCCTATTATATGTAATGTTTTAAAAATGAACATGCTGTCGAAGATTTACTCTTGCATCAGTGAAGCACGCGCATTAATACAATTGTGTGCTTTTGCGAAGTATACACGAATAATAATATATCTCCTCTTCCAGTAATTCTCCAGATTTGAATAAACAAATAACCCTGTGTAATGTACCTTGTGTACGCAATGCGGTCTGCATTCCAGTAAGGGGGACAAGCCACAGATTAAACAATCGTTACACAAAATATTGCCATGCAGTACAATATCGAGAAATGTGTTACCGGGTCAGTATTACTGGACCAGTAATTCCGATGCTCGAGCTCATGCCTTCGGGTCCCGAAAGGAGCGGCGCCGCCTCCCCACCCCCACTAAACTTCAATCAAATAAATGATGGACTGAGAGTTGACGGCCATAAAAAAACTGCTGCTGTCGTAAAAACCTCCCTGTCTCACTGGCATGGTTAACTATTCTCGCCTGATCACCATCCTGGAAAGAAACAATTCAGGGCTATTTGATTTTCCAGGATCAGAAGTCTTGTCCGCTGGAAAGAACTAAGTCATGCTAAGACTAAGCAGTAACAAACATCTTTGTCAGGCATTCGCATCGAGTCATGGACGGTGATGGACCAAATAGATAACTGGTGAAAAGGGCTCCAGAAATTACAGAATTCTCAACAACGGGTAAGCCCCCAAATCAGTAGATAACAGAATGCTACTGCATTGCAACAATTTTCAGCGAGAATTCCGCAGTGCGTGATGCATCTTGGCCTCCTCCATAGTTCCTGGGCATCGCAGAGGCTCGTCATCTGTCAATTCCATTCAGTCAAAGTGGTATCAGGAGTCAGATGAGTCATTGGATACGACAAAGTTTATCAACTCTGACAATGTTCCGATAATAGCACTGAACATGTGTCTACCAGAACTGAAGCCGATGTTATTCAACCTTTTCCAGTACAGCTACAAGTTTGAGATCTATATGGCAATGTTCGCTTTATTCCCACATTCTAAATATTATCCAGCTCTTCGAGTGAAAAATTGAAATGACGCTTCATCAACACCGCCTCCCACTTGCGCCTCGTGCAAAAATCCTCACCAGCTGTACTGCAAAGATTTCTCAGTGTCATACTGCATGACGGGATTGGAGAGAGACAGAGAATATTAGTGAGACGGATTGGAGAAAATGTGATGGAATCTAGGAGGTTAGGCTGTTCTGGTTCGGTCTGTTTACCTTCGAGAAAAGGAGACTGGGCGAGAGTGGACAGAATTGTTCACGACCCTCACTGTCCTGGATATAGCAACAGGTGAGAAACTGTTGCCTCGCAGATGTATATCAGGAACGAAGTTGTTCATATTCAAAACAACGGGCGAAAGCACTGGAGAAGGTGAGGGAAAATGGTTCAATCAGCCAGTTGTTGGACTTCGTAAAGTACTTACTGCGAAGGATTTAGACGTGCGGTCGTGTAGTCAAGACAGAATTGGACAGATCCCTGAAAGGCAAGAATGTGCATCGATACGTAGAGAATGCAAGGGAGTGGAAGGCTGTTGAATTCAACATCAGAGATCCAGTGCAGAATTGACTGACTGAAACGCTTCCTTCTGCGCTGCAAATAACTTGTGAGTCAGTGAAAATGCTGTGTACGCCTGTTCCATGCACTTGCAGTAATAAATCCTTCTGCAGCTAATCAAATATTATTACAGTGGCGGCGATCTTGTACTTGTCGTCTTTATCGCTTGTTGTACCGCCAATATAGGTTCTGTTGAGCCTTTAAGAAGAACATCCAAGTAACTTTGATTATCAGCACTTCATGCAAACTCACCATTTAGCAAATGTCTTGTTTTCTTCTATTTTCGACCAAAATTGAACAATCTCACATTTTTCAACTTCTGAATTATTTCCCACTTCTTATTATCTTAAAATCTCCTTGCGCCATCTGTGTATCTCGCACATCACTCTCCTAACTAGGTTTGCGATATCTTCAAACTTGTTATTTTACACTTCATCAATTCATCCAAATACTTGGTATATAGCGTAAGCCAGCGGCAGCCAATTATTGATCCCCGCAGCAGCACGACTGAGGAAGGGACAAGATCGAAATCACCAGTTGATTCATATGTTCTGTTTTATGCAAGTTCGCCATTTATTTGTTTTGAAGTGTTTTTATTGGCATTTTCGTTACAGAGTAAAGGCTCACATTTGTCTGATATTTACAAAACATTCGGCTCGTATTTACACATTTTTTTACAGGTTGCCCCGGCAGTCTCCCCAGCCCCATCCACCTCCCCCCCCCCCCCCCCACACGCCGTCTGTTGACGGCTTAGTATCCCTCTTCGAGATGCCTTCTGCCTTTCGCGCCATGCACTGCGACCCGTTTCATTCTGCTGGGGTCCAGTATTTTGCCATTGACGTGGGGTCTGCGTGACCCCTTCCCTCCTGTACTTTTCTCGCCTGTGTTCAATTTGTGTTCCCCTTGGGTTCACCTCTCCGCTTCCCTTCCTCCGCCTCTTTCACTTGTGTCTGTGCTTGTGTGTTCATTAACAGGATGTGGGCGTCGGTCGATAATAAGGAGTGGGTATTCATTCGGAAGATGGAATACAAATTTGAAAACTGTGAGATAGTTATTTTTTGTCCGAATACGGGTAAAATGCCAGTATGTATTGCCCATCCAAAGTTGTCCTTCAGAAAGTGGCAATGAGTTGCGTTCTTGAACGGCTGCAGAACTTTAGGTGTAGGTATAACCGCTGTCTTGTTAGGGAAGGAGTTCCAGGATTTTGCCTCAGCGACAGTAAAGGAACGGCGATATATTTCCAAGTCGGGTTGGTGAGTGTCTTGGAGGGGAGCCTCCAAGTGGTGCCATTCCCCGCTACCTGCTGTTCTTGTCCTAGATGTCAGTGGCCATAGGTTTAGAACGAGCTACCTAAGGCACTTGGTGAAGTTCTGCAGTCGATCTTGTAGATGGTAAACATCGTTGTCACAGACCGTCGTTGCTGGACGGTTTGAATCTTTGTACAATTGGCAGAAATCCAGCGGGCTGCTTTGTCCTGGATGGTGTCAAGCTTCTTAAGTGTTGTTGCAGGTGCACTTATGCAGTGAAGTATTGAGTATTCCATTACACTGCTGCTTTGTGCCTTGTTGATGTTCGGCAGTGTCTGGAGGGCCAGGTGGTGAGTTACTAGTACTGGGATCCCTAGCTTTTGACATGCCCTGAAAGTCACAGTATTAATGTGCCCAGCCTAGTTCAGTTTCTGATCAGTGGGAAACCAAAGGATGGTGTATCAGCGATTGAAATTCCATCAATGGAAATATCTTCTCTTGTAGGATTTTGTCATTGCCTGCCACTTTGGTAGCGCGAATGTAACTTGCCACATTTGCCAGCCCAAGTCTGGAAATTGTACAGATCTTGAGCATTTGGACACGGACCTTTTCATTGTCTGAGGAGTCGCAAATGGCGCTGAACATTGTGCAGTCATCAGCAAACCAATCCACATCTGAGTTATGATGGGAAGCAGGTAATTGATGCAGCAGCTGAAGTTGGTTGGGCTGAGAAGACTTCCCTGAGTAACTTCCGCAGTGATGTAATTGAGCTGAGATGATTGATCGCCAACCACATTCCTTTGCGCCAGGTGCGAATCCAACCAGTTCAGAGTCGTCCTCCCCCCCCCCCCCCCATCCGCCGATTCCCATTGACTCAAGTTTTGCTCTGCCTCCTTGATGCCATACTCAGTCACTTGCTGCCTTGTTATTGAGGACAGTCACTCTCACCTAAAAAATTGCATTCAGCTCTTCTGTCCATTTTGGAACCAAGAATGCAATGAGATCAGGAGTTGTGTTACCCAGCAAGAACACTAACTGAGCGTCCGTGAGCACGCTATTGCCAATATGTGCTGTCTGATAGCACTGTTGATGACTACTTCCATCGCTTTGCTGTTAGGGAAAATAGACGGATAGTGTAGTAATTGGCTCGGTTGGTGTTGTCCTCCTTCTTGTGTACAGGACACACCTGCAATTTACCCATGTCTTGCTCCCTCCCCATCCTTTCGTTAGAAACTGTTGACCTCCATTATCTGGAGCTGATGAAACGCCGCAGCCGTCGTCCTCCCCTCAGTTGGCGAACTTAATCTCCTCCAGGTAGTGGAATTCCGAGATGTCTAACAGGCAGTATACAGCCGTGGGTGGTGCTGCTGATTGCCAGCCGATCAGGAATGTCCGGCGTGCGATCAGGGGATAAAACGTTTGTACGCCCGTCGTGTGGAAACCGAAAATGACCAACTAATGCATGGTGGGATACCTGACATAAAGTTTTAAAGTGTCCCAAAGAAATTGCTGCGGCTACCTCATTAATAAAGACTGAATACAAGTGACTCTTTGTAAATTGATCACGCTGTCTGGGACTAATCTGTTTCCTGACGAGTTAATCCTCCCGTTTGTATTGTGATACACGCACCTTTTGTCTTTCGCAGTTCCACGGAGCGCGGTGACGTCAAACGTTCGCCTCGGCTTTTGTGTTGCTAATATACCTGTCTCTGGGGAATTATCGAAGATGGCATTAATGATATCTGATCACCTCTACTTTGTATCGAAGCCAACAGAAAGTCTCAAAAATTATCAATGTCAGTATCTGTGGGGGATGTCTTTTTTTACTTTATGAATGTTTGTACGTCCCTTTTATGTGGCAGCGTGTGCTTGGCTGCGACCTTTGATTGCAATGGTTACTCTCCTTGCACAAGTAAAACTTAATTATCTTAACTATGTTGTTACACGTTACATTTTCATTCTGAAGTGTTATTGGATGTCGAAGTCATCGACAGTGAATTGGAGGTTCTACCGAGATCGCATAGCCCGAGCCAAGTAGGAGTAGTAGAAGATAAGAGATTGGCAGACAGGTTAAATGAAATACCTCAGTGGCCAGATGCGTATTTATATGCTTTTGGGAATTTCCAGTTGGTTGCCTTGGTTCGGCGATCTGTAAGATTCTGTGGTTCAGGACATGCTTTAGTTTTCAATCATTTTCTCTTTCAGATAAAGAAAGAGAGCAGGATTTTTGAAAATAGTGTTCCTGAAAGAGGCTCCAGAGTGAAGACGGTAAAGGGCTGTCGAGCAACAGCTTAGAGAAGTTAAAAGGCAAAAGGCTCTCTCGCAGACAGCCTACACGTCGCGGACGTTGGAGGAAACAAAAGTTAAATGGTAAAAGGCTTTGTCACGGACAGACTAGTGTAATGCAATACCTCTTGAGAACACCGTCAAAACCTTTGGTAGTATTTATACAAAGCATTGTCGGGGACACCCAAGAAGGATTCGGCCGCGATACCTATGCTCCGCATTTTTCTCGGTCCCCGACATCAGGACTCACGATTTCTGTTCGCTTTTGCCGACCGTGGTCGGCAGTATACCTTGACTAGATTACCCCAAGGGTACACTCAATGTCCTACTTCTAGAAGATAGATTTTTGGCAATTAGGGATGCACAATAAATGGAGGCCTGACCAGCAATGGGGATATCCTGTGACAGAATTAAAACAGGCCCACAATTATGGCACTGAAATTGCAAAGTCCTGTCATTTGGATGATCAATCTTGTTCCCAGTCCATTGTGTCATTTAATGTTGCAATTAATATCGTAATATTCTGGAGGGACGCAATCACGCCCATTGATTCGGCAACTGCAATCTTCAAGGTATAGTAATAATTTCATGAAGTTCTCAGTTTTGAAAGGTACAAACACGTGACACACGTCGATTTTGCCGCTTTCAGTTTCAATGTCGTTTGCACCTTTGTATTATTTTTGTCGAAAGCAAACCATTATTTTGACACTCAGACCTCAAGTGGCACCGATTTTCTGAAGTCCAATTCTCCTATATTGCAGGGCCTACGGAAAAGTGGGAGTGATCTCCTGTGAAGATTCGACACATGAAAGCGTTGTGAATGTCACGGGAAGTTTCACCTTCCGATGGCCAAATCATTTGCACTGGCAACACAGAGTCACTGGTAGTGTTAATCAGGCAAACTATACAAACCTAATTCGTGGCAGCTTGGCGACAGAGCCCACTGCCGACGTTTTACTGACCCCTGACTTCCAAACACTATGACTGTCCAACTCCCAAAGAACACGCCACAATGAGACTCACCATGACCCTCCAAACGCCCAACAAGCCGATATAACTGACCCCAGCTAACGCAAGACTGCGCATTGACCCTGGATTCTCTCGATCTTTTGACTTCAAGTACCGCTCAGGAAACTCCGACTACTCATCGTATTCTGTTTCCCGGACGATCGGACACCCCAGGCAGCACTGACACTCCTCCCTCCAGAGCACCAGGACAATTGATTGCGCCCGACGTCCTGATCCTACTACTCGTTTAACCCTCCGAACGGAAGAGAAAACCAACAACCCTCATACGTAGACTTACGCCGACCGACGCCACCGCAAAAATGAGTCAACTTTTTTTTATCCCACCCAACTCCATGCGGTCATTGGACTCCCCACAATCGCCTTACTCTTCACTGAACCTGTGAATGCAACTAACCCAAACATTCAAACTTCATCGCGAAACACTCAAAAGTTTCTAATTGTCCCCAGCACATGGATACCTCCTGAACCTTTGACTTTCATGCAGCCGAACACGCCTCATACCACGTCTCACCGCAGTGCCTCACTACACTGATTGCACCCTCTCAATACTGTGACCGACAGGACAGCTGGGAGGTAACATCGTGCTATCGACCTCAAGCCAACCATTATTTCACAGAACCTTATTCCCTACACAGCCGTCACCCTACACGTCGGACAACGTATCCAGAATTTTCTCATTAGATGGCACCAAGCTTTCAAATTCGCTCCTCACTGACCAGAGGAGAAATGTATAGCCACAATGTGCTGAACATAAAATCTTTCGCAAAACACGGAAAAGACAGGCACACGCTGCGTTATCACCCTCCCCACTCTCTCGTCCATCCCTGTGCAAATGAATGAAGACCTACGAAATTGCGACAAACACTGACTTTAAATAAGTGTATAATTTGACTTTCAGGAAAGATCCTGCCTCTCAGTACATGTATTCTGCGGATTCTGAATGGGTGTAACCTGACTGGGTTGGTAGAGGCGATCAAGGGGCCCATAAAAAGTGGGATCCACTGCACCTGACATTGGTTGTTGGTGCTTGAAATGCGGGAAACCGGCACTGTGCAACGCGGAGTTGCAATAAGATGGCTTGGGAACTTCTCAGAAAATTCATACACGCATGTGTTCATTTACTTCTCCAACAATTGCGTCCACTGGGCGATGGGCAGGAACTACTGTATCATTTAAATTTTGCTCTTTTCCTCTCCAGCCGATAGTTTCCTTTTCGTTCACGTCCACAGACCCCCAATTCCGCCGCAAACCGCGTGTTTCTTGTCATGGCAGAGTTGTCTGGCGACGAAAGTTTCTTCTCCTGGCGGTTGGCTGCGAAATTATCTATTCAACCCACCTCCTCCGGCGGGAAAAGATAATCAAGAGCACCGGGAATTTCCATCAATGTGGGCCGTTGCTGTGAGATTCTTAACATAGATGATGTCATTCTGCATCTTAACTCACCTTGTTCTCCCTCCCTTCGCTAAAGTCCCCTGCCCAGCACAGTAAACATCTACCTCAAAACAAACACGCCTTGGATAGTGAAGCAGCCCTGGCAAATTGAATGGTGGAAAATGTAACTGTTGTTCAAAAAAAGTAAGTAAGATGCAAGGAATTAAAGACCGTTTTGCCCATCATCTTTACTAGTGGCACGCTGGAGTTAAATGCTGATTGTTATGCATGCTGATGTTAAAAATGATGAATTAGCAGGGCAACTGAACATGTCAATGTTATTTCACCAAGTCGAAATCGAAATCGGAGCGTATCATCGTATATAACCAACGGCTATTTTTTGGCAAGCTAATCAGCTTCATACAAAGAACATAGAACAAAGAAAATTACAGCACATGAACAGGCCCTTCGGCCCTCCCAGCCTGCGCCGATCCAGATCCTTTATCTAAACCTGTCTCCTATTTTCCAAGGTCTACTTCCCTCTGTTTCCGCCCATTAATATACCTGTCCAGATGCATCTTAAATGATGCTATCGTGCCCGCCTCTACCACCTCCGCTGGTAAAGCGTTCCAGGCATCACCACCCTCTGCGTAAAAATCTATCCACGCACATCTCCCTTAAACTTTTCCCCTCTCACCTTGAAATCGTGACCCCTTGTAACTGACACCCGTACTCTTGGGAAAAGCTTGTTTCTATCCACCTTGTCCATACCTCTCATAATTTTGTAGACCTCAATCAGGTCCCCCCTCAACCTCCGTCTTTCCAATCAAAACAATCTAATCTACTCAACCTTTCTTCATAGCTAGCACCCTCGAAACCAGGCAACATCCTGGTGAACCTCCTCTGCACCCTCTCCAATGCATCCACATTCTTCTGGTAATGTGGCGACCAGAGCTACACACAGTATTCCAAATGTATTCCAGTTCTTTACCATCTAGCTAGTACACCCTGAACCCCAGACGACTTCACTTTTTCCATCAATCTGCCATGGGATACCTTATCAAACGCCTGACTTTCGTCCATGTATACGACATCTACAGTTCTTCCCTCATCAATTAATTTTGTCACTTCCTCAAATAATTCTATTAGGTTTGTAAGACATGATCTTCCCTGCACAAAACCATGCTGCCTATCATTGATAAGTCTATTTTCTTCCAGATGTGAATAGATCCTATCCCTCAATATCTTCTCCAACAGTTTGCCTACCACTGACGTCAAGCTCACAGGTCTATAATTCCCTGGATTATCCCTGCTACCGTTCTTAAACAAAGGGATAACATTAGCAATTCTCCAGCCCTCCGGGACCTCACCCGTGCTCAAGGATGCTGCAAAGATATCTGTTAAGGCCCCAGATATTTCGTCCCTCGCTTCCCTCAGTAATCTGGGATAGATCCCATCCGGTACTGGGGAATTGTCCACCTTAATGTCTTTTACAATACCCAAAACTTCCCCCTTCCGTATGACAATTTGACCGAGAGTATCTAAACATCGATCCCTAGCCTCAACATCCGTCTTGTCCCTCTCCTTTGTGAATACCAATGCAAAGTGCGCATTAAGAATCTCACCCATTTCCTCTGAGTCCACGCATAAATGTCCTCTTTTTTCTTTAAGTGGGCCAATCCTTTCGCTAGTTACCCTCTTGCTCCTTACATACGAATACAATGCTTTGGGATTTTCCTTAACCCTGTTAGCCAAAGATATTTCATGACCCCTTTTAGCCCTCTTTATTGCGCATTTGAGATTCGTCCTACTTTCCCGATATTCCTCCAAAGCTTCATCAGTTTTGAGTTGCCTCGATCCTATGTATGCTTCCTTTTTCATCTTAGCTAGTCTCACAATTTCACCCGTTATCTATGGTTCCCTAATCTTGCCATTTCTACCTTTCATTTTCACAGGGACATGTCTGTCCTGCACTCTAATCAATCTTTCCTTAAAAGACTTCCACATTTCAAATGTGGATTTCCCCTTAAACAGCTACTCCCAATCCACATTCCCTAGCTCCTGGCGAATTTTGTTATACTATGCCTTTCCCCAATTTAGCACTCTTCCTTTCGGACCCCTCCTGTCCTTGTCCATGAGTGTTCTAAAACTTATGGAATTTTGATCGCTTTTCCAATATGTAATCACCGACTGAAACATCAACTACCTGGCCGGGATCATTCCCTAATACCAGGTCCAGTATGGTCTCTTCCCGTGTTGGGATATTTACGTACTGCTCTAAAAAAAACTCTCCTGGATGCTCCTTACAAACTCTGCTCCATCTACGCCTCCAACGTTACACGAATCCCATTCAATGTTGGGGAAGTTAAAATCTCCCATCACAACCACCCTATTGCTCCTAGATTTTTCCATAATCTGTCTGCATATTTGTACCTCTACTTCATGCTCGCTTTTGGGAGGCCTGTAGTAAAGTCCCAACAATGTTTCTGCACCCTTCCTATTTCTCAGATCCACCCTTATTGCCTCAGTCCTCGAATCCTCCATCGTGCCCTCCTTAATCACAGCTGTGTTATCATCGCTGACGAGTAATGCAACTCCTCCACCCATTCTACCTCCCTCTCTATCCCTCCTAAATCATCTATACCTGCCCGTCTTGCCCTTCCCTCAACCAAGTCTCAGTCAGTCCAATAACATAATATTCCCAGGCACTGATCCAAGCCCTCTGCTCAACTGCCTTACCTGCTACACTTCTCGCATTAAAACAAATGCACCTCAGACCACCTTTGCGTTCATCATTTCTTCCCTGCCTACCCTCCCCTTCGTCACATTGAGTTTATTGTCTCGCACCTTACTGCCTTTAGTTGCTACTTCTTTACTGACCTCTAACTTCCTAATCTGGTTCCCATCCCGCTGCCAAATTAGTTTAAAACCTCCTCAACAGTGTTAGCAAAAGCACACCCGAGGACATTGGTTCCAGTCCTGCCCAGGTGTAGACCATCCGGTTTGTAATGGTCCCAAAGGCCCAAAACCGGTTCCAATGTCCTAAAAATCTGAACTTATCCCTCTGCACCATCTCTCAAGCCACGTATTCTTTCTGACTATTTTTGAATTTCTACTCTGACTGTCCCGTGGCACTGGTAGCAATCCTGAGATTACTACCTTTGAGGTCCTACTTTTTAACTTATCTCCTAACTCCCTAAATTCTGATTGTAGGACCTCATCCCTTTTTTCTAACCTATATCGTTCGTGCCTACATGCACCACGACAACTGGCTGTTCACCCTCCCTCTTCAGTATGGCCTGCAGCCGATTGGAGACATCCCTGACATGAGCACCCGGGAGGCAACATACCATTCGGGTGTCTCGTTTTCGAACACAGAAACGCCTGTTTACTCCCCTTACAATTGAATCCCCTATGACTATAGCCCTACCAGTCTTTTTCCCGCCCTTCTGTGAGCAGAGCTGGCCACGGTGCCATGAGCCTGGCTACTACTGCCTCCCCCTGGTGAGTCAAATCCCGCAACAGTATCCAAAACGGTATAACTGTTTCTGAGGGAGATGACCGCAGGGGACACCTGCACTGCCTTCCTGCTCTTTCTCTGCCTTTTGGTCACGAATCGAATACGTACACTGCAGAAGGAGGTCATCGGCCCTTTGAAACTGCACAGATAGTCGGAAATAGGACATTACCCAGCCGCAAAACCCGCCCAATGCCGGTAACAAAACCAAACCTTGCACAACTAAAGGATAAGATGGACAATCCACCTATGCTGAACACCTATGGTCTGTGGGACGAAACCGGAGAATTAAGAGGAGACGAACGCAGACATGGGGAGAATGTGCAGACCCAACACAGCCAGTAACAAAATGTAAAAATAGAACACAGTCTCTGGTGCTGTGATTCAGCAATGCCAACCATTGTGCTACCCTACAGCTCTTGTTAGCAGACCAGATAATGACTAACCAGAGGTTGTAGCGCATGTAGACTTTATGAACGGGTATTCTAATGTTTCTCTTAGATGTCAGTTCCTGCAGTGTAGTGCATGTGGCACGCGTATTATATTGCCGCCGACAGAACATTGGTGAGTCAACAGGGATACGTGAGTAAGGTGAAATGGCTATGTTTCCAAGTTGCGCATAGCGTCTAATGACTTCCTCGGGAGATCAGTTTATGGCCCAGCTCTTCACAATACTGATCACTAATCCGGATGCGGATCCAAATGCATTAATCACATGTTTACTGACGTCACGAACACTGTGGAAATCTGAGTAGTCATGGAGAGCTTCAGAGATTTAAAGGAGACTGAGGCAAGTTTACTGAGTGGCACATATATGTGGCAGATGCAGTATAACGCGGCTAGTTATGCAATTACTTACTTCGGACAGAGAAAATATGGCATCGTGTTATTCAAATGATGGCAGATTTGGAGATGTTGATGGACAAAGCAAAGTTGTGCTCTGGCAAACGACTCACTAGGAGAAGGCTTGTCAGTCCTGAAAGCGGTTAGAAAGGCACGTTTTTGTCGTCCTTCATTTAATTATATATTGATTACAGGTGCAAGGACGTCTTATCACAGAATAGTAGCGCGTTTAGCTGACCTTATGTGCAAACATTATAAAATCATCGCATTTACAGTTCAGAAGCAGGCCATTGGGCCCATCGAGTCTGCATCGGCCCTTGGAAAGAGCACCCTACTTAGCCGCACGCCTTCACTCTATCCCCTTTATCCCCGTAATCCAGTAACCCTGCCTAATCCTTTTTGACACGAAGGGCAATTTAGAATTAACGGCAGTCAAGCAACTGTGCTCACCTCTGTGCTACCGTGCTGCCCTTGGAGGTGGAATGGTTTTCCGATTCCAACTCCAAGAGGAGAAAAACAGACTGTCAAATGAGTGCAGCGAAAATTTACCAGCCTGATATTTCTGTTTACCGGATTATCGAAGACTGTGGTGTGACTGGTCTTGTTTTCATTCGAAATCAGAAGAATGAACGAGGATTTAATTAAAACGCATACATTTCTAAGTCAGATGGTCAGATTGGATGCAGCAATGTGTTTCTGCTGACTCAGGGTTATATAAAACGGGACAAAATCTCACGATATGGATTAGATCAATTGGCATCAGATGAGTAGTAATCTGTTCTCTCGATGGGTGGTGAGTCTCCAGCATTTGCGATCACAGAAGGCTATAGTTTTCAACTGAATGGCTATATTTTAAAAGATGTTGCATAGGATTCTATATTCTAAAGTCATCAAGGAATATGGGGAAATCGCGGGTGTTCTGCTTTCAAGCAGGTAGTACAGTATTCATTCTTTGGAATGCTATTATAATGAATACTGCTATTTGTTATCAATACACTTCTTGAATGTTAAATTTGTACTTTGTACAGGAGATGATGGGGATCGTTGTTGTTTACATTTAACATGTTAGTTCATTTTTGGGACAAACCATCCCCACCCCCTGTCCCACACACCTCTTTCCCTTTTCTTCCCCGTTCAGCCACACCCATTCTGCTGTTTTAGTGCCCTGTCAAATGCACTTTCCTCCTTCGTGTGAGGATTCTCCATCGCTCACTTTGCTTTCATTGCTTTTAGTTGGGTGACGTCTGTTCCCTCGTCGGCTCTCCTTGGGTTCCCCCTGGCCTTTCCTTCGGTCCGTCCCTCGCCCCAGGCCCCTTTTCCTGCCTGCTTTATGCTGCCCTGGTGGTTCTTCACGTCCCTGCACCTTAATTATCACTTTTTATCCGTTATTGGATTTAAACAGGGCTTGGAACAGGCTGGTTCATTGCCCCATGCTTTGTTGAAGCCCTCATTCGACCCTCAAATGATATATTTGGTATTCCCCGGACGGAGAAATACTGACAGGTCTGCCAAGCAGTCTGCAGTTATGGATGGTGTTGCTGTTCGGCGACCAGGCATGATTCTCCGGCGGTCGTTCAATTAAGCAGAAACAATGGCTTTTACACTCTTCCCCATTAACAATTCTGTCCGGTCCGATATCCCGCAAACTGCCACTGTCGGGCACGCTTCCACCCTTACCCCCGTTACCTTGGAGATCACCTCGAAGAACGCTGCCCTGAAACCGACAAGCCAGGAATATGCCCATAATATGTGGCCGTGGTTGGCCAGGCGACTGAGGCACTGCTCACGCTTGTCCTCGACCTGCTGCAACAACCTGCTCATTCGCGTTCTGGTTAGCTATGCTATGTGCACCACTTTAAACTGCGTGAGGCTTCGCTCCCGAGTCCCCATTCAACTTCCTTCCCTCGTTCTTCATCCGACTTCTGCCGTGTGCCGATCAATGGTGCTCTCACACTTTGTAATAGTTATTCATATGTGTCCCCATAGTTTCCTTTTCCACACTGTCCGCATACAGAATTCCTTCAACATTTTGTCTCTCGGTCTTTAGGGTACTTCATTTTCGGCTTGAAGAGAAATATGTTGACTTGTAAAGGATGGAGTCACTGTCAGTTCGTTAGGTACAGTCTACCCGTAAGTTACTCAAATGCCTCAATTATGCCCCTTATGTCGCAGTTCCTAATCGATCGCGTCTCCACATGCTGTCTCCGCCTCTTCATAGAGGCATCTAGCATGGCTGGTGGGTACTTTTGTTTTTTGCAGATGGCTTGCTCTTATTTTCTGTTTATATTCCAAGTATTCACCAATGGTTTACTGCAGGCAAAATGCATATTGCTGCAGGACAGAAAGTTAAACAGGACGGTTCTGAGCAATATCTGTAATCGAGAGAGCTGGTGTGGGCCAATATTTCTAAACAGATTTCTGGAGCTTAAACCCGTGTGAATGTAACTTCATTTTAAAATTATTATTCATTTACGGGATGTGGACATCCACGGTCGGTCAGAATTTCTTACACATTCCTAATTTCCCTTTAGAAGGTGGTGTTGAACAGCTTCAGGCCTTGATGTATATGTGCACCCAATGTGCTGCTCGGGAAGGAGCACCAGGATGTTATCCCAGCGGCAGTGTGACGAGTGACTTGGAGGAAAACCTCAAGGTGATGGGGTACTGAGGTAACTGCTCCTCGTGTCCTTCTTGATGTCAGTGATACTGCTTTTGGAAAATGTTGTCGATGGAACCTAGGTGAGTTACTGCAGTGCATCATGTAGATGGTCCGCACGGCTGCCACAGTTTGTCGGTGGTGGAGGATTTTACTGCTTGTGGAAGGCAGAGCAATAAACGGGCTGCATTACCTGCGATGGTGCTGAGATTGGTTATTGTCGCTGGAGCTTCACTAATGCAAGCATGTGGAGAGTATTCCGTTACTCGCCCGAGATGTGCCTTGGAAAAGTTGGAATGTCTCTGGGGGAGGCGGGGAGGAAGTGAGGTTGTCGCCGTAGAATTCCTGGCTTTTGACCTGCCCTGGTAGCCGAAATACTGAAGTGGCGAATCCAGTTCTGTTTCTGATCAATGGTTTTTGTGGAGTTTTAGCCATGATAATGGGTTGAGTGAATGATGGTGGTTCGATCCTCTCTTGAGACCCATGCTCATTGCTTGGCACTTGTGTTGCGCGAATGTAAATGGCAACTTGTCAGCTCAGGGATATCGCCCAGGTCTTGCTGTATTCGGACATGGGCTGCTTCATTATCTGAGGAGTAACAAATAGTGTTGAACATTGTGCAGTCATCCGCAAACAACAACGCTAATGCAGTGATGTATGGAAGGGAGATTATTGATAAATCAGCTGAACATGGTTAGGCTTCGGACTCTAACCTCACGAAAGTCCGCAGTAATGCTCTTAAGGTTAAGATTATTGACTTCCAACCACCTTAACCAAATGCCTTTGTTCCAGATATGACTTCACACAGCGGAGAGTTTCAACGCCGATTGCCATCGAAAACAGTTTAGATAGGGCACCTTAATTCTGTCCTCAGCCTTGATGTCAAGCACTGTCACTCTAATGACACCGCTGGCATTAATCTCGTTTGTTCATTTTTGAAACAACGTTGTAATGAGCTCAGGAACGGGGTTTCGCTGGCGGGATACAAACTGAGCGTCCGGTGCAAGCTACTGCCACGAAACTAACACTTGACAGCACTGCTGATGACTTTTTCCATCGCATTGCTGATCATTCTTCGGTACCATTGCTGGGATTTATTTAGAGCCCACAGTTCGCCAGTATCCATTGCCTTTGGCCATTTCCTTTTTTTTTTTAAATAATTTTTATTCAAGTTTTTCCATCGCACAGACTGATAGGGCGGTAAGTGGTTGTGTTGGATTTTTCCTGCTTTTAAAAGGACACTCCTGGACAATTTTCCACATTGGCGGCTCGGCTGCATTGTAGCAAAGTGGTTAGCACAGTCGCTTCACAGCGCCAGGACCCAGTTTCTGTTCCTGGCTTGGGTCACAGTCTGTGCGGAGCCTGCACGTTTCCCCCATTTTGCCGTGGGTTTCCTCCGGGTGCTTTGGTTTCTTCCCACAACACCCGAACGACGTTCTCTTTGTTGAATTTTACATTCTGAACAGGTGACGGAAAGAGGAGACTAAGGTTTTTTCACAGTAGCTTCATTGCAGCGTTAATGTCAACATACTTGGAACAATAAAGAATATATATATATTTTAATCTGTCAGTGTTGGAGCTGTCTTGGAACAGCTTGGCTCGGGGTAACGCAGGTTGTGGTCCACTATTCTTCGGTACCATTGCTGGGATTTATTTAGAGCCCACAGTTCGCCAGTATCCATTGCCTTTGGCCATTTCCTTTTTTTTTTTAAATAATTTTTATTCAAGTTTTTCAACAACATATTTTCTCCCCACAGTTAAAGTAGGCAAGGTGTGGTTCTACACCGAAACAAGAAAAGAACACCCCACCCCAAAAAACAGAATAATAACTAATAACAAACAACAATACAAGTAAGAAGAACATAACAAGCCCACCGTCGCAAAAACAAACCCCCTTAACCAGCCCCGAACCCACCCCCGATCTCCCCCGTACCTCCCCCACCAGGTTGCTGCTGAAACTGATCACCCTCTACCCCTTCGCCAGGAAATCAAGAAAGTGCTGCCACCGCGGAAAGAACCCCTGTACCGACCCCCTCATGGCAAACCTAACCTTCTCCAGCTTGAAAGACCCAGCCATGTCGTTGATCCAGGCCCCCGAACTCGGGGGCCGCGTGTCCCTCCACTGTAACAGAATCCTGCGCCGGGCTACTACGTACGCAAAGGCCAGAATGCCGAACTCTCTCGCCTCCTGCCCTCCCGGCTCCGTAGCTATCCCATGGACCGCGAGCCCCCAGCCCGGCCTGACCCTAGGCCCGACCACTTCAGACAAAGTACCCGCCACCCCCTTCCAAAACCCCTCCAAGGCCGGTCGTCTTTGGCCATTTCCAGATATCACTTGGAGGGAATCGTACTGGCTGAACACCGACATTTGTGATGCTGAGGATTCCGGAGGACACCGAGATGGATCGTTCACTCGGCACTTCTCGCTTAAGAGTGTTAAGAATTCCTCAGCCTTGTCTTCTGCAAAGATATGCTGGTCTTCTCCATGATTGCGGATGGGCATATTTGTGGAGCCTCCTCAGCCAGCGAATTGTTTAATTGTCGAACACCATTTACAGCAGGTTGCTGCATGACTGGAGAGCTCAGATCTGATGCGTCTGTTGTGCTATCGCTGAGCTGTCTCACTTGATGTTTGTGCTTTTTGGCACACAAGTAGTCCTGTGTTACAGCTTCAAAATGTTTACAGTTCATTGTTAGGTATGCCTGATGTTGCTCCTGTCATGCTCCTCTGCACTCTTCATGAACCAGGGTTGATCCCCCGGTGTGATGGTAAAGTGGCTTAAAGGCCGTGTCATGAGGTTACAGATTATATCTGCTGCTGCTGATTGTCCACAGCTCTTCCTGGATGGTCAACCTTGAGTTGCTAGATATGTTTGAAGACTTTCCTATTTCGCAATATGGTCATGCCACCCAAAACGATGAAATGCACCCTTAGTTTTAAGATGTGGAGATGCCGGCGTTGGACTGGGGTGAGCACAGTAAGAAGTCTTACAACACCAGGTTAAAGTCCAACAGGTTTGTTTCAAACACGAGCTTTCGGAGCACGGCTCCTTCTTCAGGTGAATGGAAAGGCTTGTTCCAGAAATGTTTATATAGACACAGACACGGGGCATCTCTGACTGTGTCTATATAAACATTTCTGGAACAAGCCTTTCCATTCACCTGAAGAAGGAGCCGTGCTCCGAAAGCTCGTGTTTGAAACAAACCTGTTGGACTTTAACCTGGTGTTGTAAGACTTCTTACTTAGTTTTAAGACACAACTTTCGCTACACAAGGACTGTACGGTGGCCACTACTGCACTTTATGTCATGGACAGAAGCATCTAAAGCATTCAGATTGTTGAGCATGCGGTCAAGTGTGTGTTTCCCTCGTGTTGGTTCCCTAACCACATGCTGCAGTCCCAGTCGAGCAGCTATGTTCTTGAAGACAAGAGCAACCAGGTCATCGGTGAGACTACCGAGCCACACTTGGTGATGGACATTGAAGTCCTCCACCGAAAGCATATTCTGCTCGACTGCCATCCTGAGTGGTGTTCAGAATGGCGGTGTACGAATTCATCAGCTGATGATGGCCAATACGTGGTGATTAGCAGGATGTTTCCGTAACCATATTTCACATGAAGCCATGAGAGGTCATGGCTTTCACGCGATGTTGAGGACTGCAAGGGCAACTCACGTCCGATTGTGCACTGTTGTGCCGACACCTTTGCTGTGAGACATGGCACAGCCAGGAGTGGTGTCTTTGAAATTGTCTGTGAGGTATGATCGTTTGAGTGTGACAATGTCAGGCTCTTCCTGAGCCAGCCTGTGAGTGACGAACGCCGGAGGTTGCACAGAACCTCGAATGACCGGAATGCCGGAATCCCAGAGGGCATGGAACTATGCTTTCTTTTTTAAATCAAGGCACTGAAGCTGCGGGAGACAAAGAACAAACACAAATACAGCACAGGATAAGCCCCTTCAACCCTGCGCCGACCATGTTGTCTCTCAAAACTAAAATATTCTACGCGTCCATGGTCCGTTTCCCTCTATTCCCATCCGATGTTTGTATTTGGCAAGATGCCCCTTAAACTTCACAAACGACGATCAATTCTTCTGTTAAACTGCGTGTGCTCATCAGTTTTCATGGCATTCAGTTTCTGATGTGTGATAAACAGATCGTGGGTGGGATTCTCCAGCCGTTCACGCAAGCGACAATCTCCGGGAACGCTGCAACAATGGAAGATATGGCCGATCGCATCATGCTCCGTCCTCACTTTCAACTGTTGTGCGCCGGATTAGGAACAGTGAATCCCGGTAATTTTGCACAAAGTAAAACAGAAGAGAAACAATAGACACACAAGCCAAAATGGCAACAGGCATCAAGGTTTCCAAAAGTTAACTGGCACCGAGCAACTCATTTGTTGTGAAAGGGGTTTCCAATCACGTGACCAGAGCATGACACAATATTAACGCTTTTAATTTGGTTTGGAAGCATACCATAATACGTTGCAACAGGATTAAAGACATTCGGTCCATCAAATCTGTTCTGCCATTTAAAAAGTTAAAGCTTTGTTGAATTGATATTTGCGGCAAAGCGACTTTTCCAGACAGCCCTTGAGATAGCATCTGCATTGATTATCAACAATCACTGTATCTCGATCTTAACAGTTTCAAAGGTTTTGTCTCAAGACATGTGAATGGAGATAATTCTAAAGGCTCACAAAACTGTGACAGAGAAAATTAAAAGTCTCATCAGTCCTAAATGGTCGTCCGCCGAGTTGCAACCAGTGAACCCGAGATATATATTATCCCACCAGAAGAAACATCCAACACGTCCAGTCCCCTATGACTCTGGAATGCATCAAGATTGTCGCCACTTTCTGTTCCAAACTCCAAAGGAAACAGATCGAGCCGAGCCAGGCTTGCCGCGTGAATCAACACGCCCAGTTCATGTATGAACCTCCTGAATCCCTCAACTGCCTTCAACTCATCAGCAAATTTCATTTAACAAGGAAACGACTGATATCCGATGTACTGCACGTGTGGTCCCAACAATAACCTGTCTAACTCCCTAGTACACGACTCAATTTCAAATGCACAGAACAATAACATTCTAGAACTTTGATAATTACTGTCAGCACCTGAAAACTAAACTATTTTGATTGATGCACTCCGACATCCAGATCCATCGGGATCTCCGACCTCTGCATTCTCTCTAATTACTACATGCATCATTTAAGTCCACATGTGAATACGGATAACTTCCAATTGTCCCACATTTATACAATTTTCCAGTTTACTGCCCACTCACTAATTCTAGCCACACTCTCTTTCAACTTCTTTATACATTCTTCATTGCTTATCTTCGTAATTATCTTTGTGCCGTCAAGCAATATCACCAACAATGCAGTTTATTACTTCGTCCCAATCATAAAAATGTAACAAGTTGTGGCCCCAACTCTTATTCCTGTGGCGCACCCATAAATATAGGCTGCCAACTAGCACTTATTGCGCATTGTTTCCCATAGCCAATGAAACATCAATCCATGCCAATGAGTTTTAATTTTGGGCAATAACTTCAGATTAATTGCCTTATTATCTGTCCTCTCAAAACATACAGTATTTCGAACCATTCTCCTTTTTCACATCACCCGTTACTTTTTCAAAACACTGCACTAAATTGGTGACTAATGACAGCCCTTGCAGAAAGTAGTGTACAATATGACGGTGAACAGTGGAATTATGTAGTGCCTACTTCCAAAGTGCGTAAGAAAAAATGTTCGCAATTTCCCATGAACGATGTTGAGTTAACTAATCGACAGTTTCCTGTTTTCTCTGTCCCGCACTTTTAAATAGAAGTTATTTCTACTAACTTGCGGTGGAACATTTCCAGATTCGCATGACTTTTGCAAGCTTGAAAGAACACAGCAATGGATTCACCAAACAATTTACGCACGGCGCTGGGGTAAAAGCCATCAGGAGCCGGGGAGTAGAGGAAACGCAGCTCCAACAACTCGCCAAATAATACTTGCCTGCTGTTAGTAATTTGCACTAGTTCCGCTTTCTGTTACATCTGAATCACAGCCAGTTATGTGACATTATTTTTCATCCAATTCAGTGAAGAACGATGTAAATTACCGATTCAATGTTTCTATCATTTCCTTAATTTTTCCAGTATTCATCTCTGAGACAGATTTTCTCCCGGACCAACGCTCACTTTGTGCCTGTGTGTGCGTTTCAAAAACTGTAGAATTTGTTCATATTTCTGGACATCCTTCTAGTTAGCTGTTCTTTGTCCTCCACCCCTCTCCCATGTTAATAATTTCGCAACTCGATGGTTGCTTTTTTCTTTACAATCATTTAACCTGGAATCTATTTAGGTTTGGATTCGTGGCCCATGTAAGATTGCATTAAGGTGGCCTGTATGAGATTCCCCTAAGGACTTTTTTCCTTTCTATTCCATGATATCGACGCAAGCTGCTGTATGCTCGTTTATTGAATTGAAGGCGTCCCTCTCTTTTGCGTTTATGTTGTGACTCAATAGTGCCACACTCAACATTTTCATGAAGTACTACCCTTCCGAAATGTCTCAAACTCTTTACTAGTCAGGTCCGAACCTTTGCGAACATGCAGCCGTGCCATGAGAATATCTTCATGATGCTGCATAGTCTCTGTGTTCATCAGAACACGAATTGTCCAGTTTTCTGGATTCTATTTGCCTGCTGACAACGCACCCCCGACCATGGATTTGTCACGTTGGCAACACACCAGGGATCATGTGAATCACAGCGAGGTGAGGTGGCTTCAATGTGAACTCCCATTGACAAACGACGGGAAGGGTAAACCCTGCCGCCTTCGAAAGGGACGCCATCGAGTGACATGAGTCTGGGGCAAAGAATAATCAAGCCCATGTTTTGCTCCGAATGCTATGTACGTCCGAACCATTCGAGGTTACAATTGAGTTTCCAATTACTGTCTTATTTCCATGCAGGTAAACAGGGATCCGTTCGCTCAGAATTTCCAGCAACTGCTGCGAATTCTCCGAGACAGCGAGATTCATACTTACCGAAGTAGTCATTTACATTTTGATAACTAAGTGGAGATCACATTATCTTATTATTTATATTAGTGATTGCTGAAACTGGACAGTAAAGCACTTTCTTGAAAATCAGGAGATTAGGCGATTACTATTTTCGAAATGTGCACATTTCGTCGTGTTTGACGTTTATCTTCATGTGCGTTGCGTTCAAGCTTGATTTTCATATCATCTTTTAAATAAATATTGCGGAACCGATTCATTTGTTTCAATTTAAAGGGAATTCAGCTCTGCCAATCTACCTAGCCTCCACATCTATGGGTTGTTTCGGCGAAACCCACGGAAACACGGGAGAATATGCAAACACCCATGTGGAAATGACCCAGAGCAGGGATCGAAATTGGGACCTCAGCGCCGTGAGGCTAATCTGCTATCTACTGCGCTACTGTGCTGCCTTGGATTTTCATATCCTGACAGAAAACTGTTCGATTAATAGGGCCATCGGAAGAAAGGCAGTTGTTTTGAGGAAGTGAACAAACGAACAAGGTGGACTTTAGGACCATGAGGGTACTGTGTTCACAGACAGAACAAAGGAAAGCAGAAGTTTCATAGCTCGGGGGAGGGGAGCTTTGCCTCGTGGTGAGCATGGTGCAAAGGATGATGGGATTACAAATGCAAAGCGACCAATCTGGATATAGGGCCAGGTCAGGAGGTGTATAGAATGACCAATGGGAAGCTTATATGTGAATCTTACTGTGATTTTGAATATATCAGCAGAAGCTTCTTTGTATTCTGTCTCTCTTTATTCTGGGCTCTCAGAAGACAGTGTGTGTGTCCTGAGGTCCTATGGATTAAGTCAGCCTTGCAAGTTGGTTATTATTAAATGATATGATACCTGCAAATCCATCTCAGATTTTATTGAATCTAGACTGACAGCAAATTAACCAGGAATCCACATTTGGTGCCGAAATCCGGATTTCTCGACAATTTTGCCTTTCATCTGCGAAATCAGAATTGGAATGCTCGCAGACGGTGAGAAAGGAAATGGGCCCCACGGTATTTTTATATCGATTTTCCTCTGTCTCGTATTCTGCTAACAGTCTAATCACTCGCATTTGCTCAGGTTCGATTGCCTCGACGAAATCAAAGGTCAGTCTGATGGATTCAAAGATTTTATTTCAGTCACTGCAGGTATGGTTAAGTTTTGGAATGAGGCGAACAGTTCAGTTGGTGTCTGATGGGATGTTGCCTGGTTCCTCAGTTGCATGAGGCGAACAGTTCAGTTGGTGTCTGATGGGATGTTGCCTGGTTCCTCAGTTGTATGAGGCGAACAGTTCAGTTGGAGTCTGATGAGATGTTGCCTGGTTACTCGGTTGCATGTGAGTAGCAAATTAAAAATTGGCTCTATTAAATTATACTTTAATTCGGTTAAGGTCTTTAACGGATTGATGTGATATCGCGCAACAGTTCAGTAAAAGACCGCTGATGGGATGTTGGCGCACACTTCAATTCCGTTCAATTTTAAATTTGATGAAAAATTGGTTAAGGTCCGTACCGGGTTGATGTGATGTCGCGAAACAGTTCAGTGAAGGAAGGATCGCTGATGGAATGTTTGCGGACAGTTCAATGCCGTTCAACTATAGCTTCGCGAAGATATGGGTTGTTTGAATGAAACAGAATTGGGTTATAAATGACTTGTGTGTTGATGAATGCACGTATACGGATGTGAATTCCTTTGTCTGAATGGAGATCTCCAATGAATGAATGAGTCTGTTTGATAAGAATGTGATAACCTCTGTTCCTAGTTTTGTGAACTGTTGTGTTTTAGGAGGTATTAAAGTGAGAGTTAAAACGGAGTAAGTATTTGAAAGTTCTTCAGAACCTTAGTAATAATGATGTTAATTAAACATAATTCTCAGGAAGAAAACAAAAATTGAAATCAAACTGTATAAATTGGGATTCGTAAATGATTAGTTGCAACTCGGCATAGTCTTGGCTGGAAAAAAAAAATAAATAAAATGAGGGAGATAAATACAAAAGTTTCAAATCAATTAGAAGTAAAATAAATGGCCGGCACAGCAATGTGCTTGGGACAAAGATTTCAAGCAGTCAGCTTTGTGTAAGCTGTACTGCATGGCTCCGCAGGGTCCTAGTGCCCGACGAGCACGAAAAGTCACTTGCAGAAATAATGATGTTTAGCATGTTATAGACATTGAAGAAGGAGATTTGGAGAATAAAGATATTGGACCAGAAGTTAGATTAAGAGAATTAATTGCAGTATCAGGAAATGAGAATCTGATTGCAGGGAAATATTTAATGAAAAAATTGATGCAGAAAAATTAAGATATTAAAACCAATTGCTAATTTAGAGGAAGTTTGGGTGAAGCTACCAACTAAGACTTCAGGGAACATCATCCGTGAAGCTGTAAGATGTGAAGACAAGATTAGTTCAGATTCTGAGTACACATACAGTTGAATTAGGGCAGCATGGTGTCTGGAGCAAATGAAATTGTATCACATTTAAAACAAATGATCCGATGGGGGAGAAGACAGTGAATTAAAACCTGTTCGCAGCATTGATTGGACAGCTGATAAAGTTCAAATGTCATGTTTGGATCTTACTTTCATACAAATCCGGTCGTCATCAACATAAAGTAATTAAAGTAAATGCAGTAGCACTATCAGGAATGTATCAAAGGAAGGTTTTTACCAGATTGGATCACTGGGTGAGCAAAAGGGGAGGAGTTTGAGATTCTTCGCATCTCACTCAGGGGTGCAATATCAGAAGGAGGAGGCTTAACAGGCCACAAGGGCGGTGATTAATGGCCCTCAGTTTAAAATGGTTCACAGTGAGTATCAGAAAACCACAAGTCTGGATTGTGGGGCATTCTGTAGCCCGATTGTTTGGACTGGTAGTAGTCATATGAAACCCAGGAGACGGTCAGATACTGAGTATTCAGGAGAATGGATAATGCATTTGCAAAGACAGCGATGGGATGCTGCAGCCCCCAGGGAGATTTGGGGCATTCAGGTTTGTCCTGATTGTTTTGTGGAATATCAGGCAACTTTAATGATTGAGGTTTGTGACCACAGAGGGGATTTTGAATCCAAGGGCACGGAGCAGTGCAGCACAGGGCAGGCCCTTCGGCCCTCGATGTTGTGCCGAGCAATGATCGCCCCGCTCGGACCCACGTATCCACCCTATACCCGTGGCCCAACGGCTTCCCCTCCCCCTTGGCCTTGCTGTTGGGACACTACGGGCAATTTAGCATGGCCAATCCACGTAACCCCGCACATCTTTGGACTGTGGGAGGAAACCCACACACACCGGGGGGGGGGGGACGTACGGACTCCGCACAGACAGTGACCCAGCCGGGAGTCGAGCCTGGGATCCTGGAGCTGTGAAGCATTTGTGCTAACCACCATGCTACATAAGTGTCAGTGTAAGTGGGATAGATTAATGACAACGTGCAATTACTGCAAGGATAATTTGGCCGACAACAATGTGACTTTAAAAGGCTGTGCAATCTTGTAGACAAGTGACAGACTTATGGTATCGATTTGTGAGGCAGTACATGGGCTATGCTAGATGGTACTTCTGGAATATCCAAGCACGGATAGGAAGATACAAATTAAGAAATAGGGCCCTCTCCGCCTTTGACCTGTTCGTTTTAGTTTCAGATCAAGCAACGATCATACCGATGAAGAACCTGAACAACACTCTGCAGAAGAATGTTTCAGACAGTATGGGAAAAATCTAATCATACAATTGGCTACATGTTTGAGGGAATTGAATGATAGAGCCCGGAAGAAAAACCTTACGGGTTAGCAACAAATCAAAATATCAAATTATTACTGAATACTGAAACCTCCGGTCAGACATCTCTAACGGGACGTTAGCTGATGGGTGATCTGTGGTCTCCAGGAGGGACGTATTACGCGGAGGAGTTATTAAGGGTCTCGGCAGACAGCAGTGACTGACGAGGAACCCCCATATTTTAAATGACAGTAGTCTGGAACAGTGCATCTCAAACTATCTGATGTGGCGTACCGGCAGTTTTTTCCCAATGTGCCAGGGACCGGTGAGCGAAACAAGCCAATCCAGGATTACTGTCTCTTTCTTTTCTGGAAACACTCCACATACCGGTGCGTACACGTACCACACTTTGAGAGGCACTGGTCTAGAATATTAGCAGCTTGCTGCCGCGAGGGGAAATTTGTAACCAATATAGCATTGGAGAGTATAACAGTTGTTACAGACTAAATGTCCTGTAAGTTGGTTGGGAATGTTATGTATAAATTCAATTGGGTTGTAACCACAAGAAGTTACCTGTACTAAGTGCGTGAGTGGTGTTTAAGAAAAAACAAATAATGGCAAGTATACACTCCATGCGGTAAGGAAAATGATAACAGACAACAGGGGGTTGAAGAAAACTGAGCTATTGTCTCAAGTAAGCCAGGGCTGGCGGGCTACATGATTCAGTACAATGTTCGACGTCAGAGTCAGGAAGTCAGAAATAGAAACAGGATTGGTTGACGCTCCTGCAATTAATAAAGCAAGATAATCAGTGCATGATACAAAATATCATCATTTACCATTCCTATGGGAAACGGAAAGCACTTCCTACAAAAAATCCCAGTGAGGGTTAAGGACCTTGTGGTCACTGATGGACTGAGTTGTGGGCTGCTTCTAAGGGACATGAGGAAGCTTTTATGGTGCTACTGCCCCGAGGTAGTCAGATGCCTTGGAGGTAGTGGAACAACCGGAATGGCTATTGTGTTACCTTCCTGAGTGGCGCCAGCTATGGTTCACGGTGATTGGACTTGAGGAAAGCACCTCACAAAGGGTCTATTGACACTGGTCTGCGAGATGGATGCATTTACCATTGATTTTCCTGCACAGTTTACAAATCCTGACATGTAAACACGAATGACAAGGCTGAGGGATAGTTGCTAGTCAGTATAACTATAAGAAGGATAAATCCTAAGGGAAACACAGTAGTATTGAGGATGGCTATCTATCTAGTCAGATTCAGTTCGGGGTTATCTCTCATAGCTTGGTCATGGGGATTTACCTGCTGCATGGATTGATAATACTTGTTATTATAATTGTAGACTGCACAATCATTGGATGCTTTAATATGTGTTGTACGCTGGCTAGGGCTCGGATGCTGCCGATAGGCTTGGCCCATCATTATTCACCAAAGATGACATCTCGTCACTGGTGACCATGACACCAGACGGAAGAGGACGGAGAGCCAAAGGCTGTAAAAATGTGATGAGGTGTTTATGTACGGAATACCGGCTCAGTTAAGTTCTGTTAACGGGCCTCATTTGATTGGACAGATTAACAAGGAGTTCTGCTACCAGTTGGGGATATGCCAGCAGTTAGACTGTGTGGACAGACCGCAGTCAGCCGGGTTGGTTGAGAGACATAATCAGACCCTCAAAACTAAATTGGCTAAATTAAGAGCGGACATGGGGCCGACATGGCTTAAGTTGCTCCCCGTTGCCCTCATTCAGCTGTAGGTCACACCTGCAGGATCGGCCTGGCTCTCTCCTGCCGAGTCTTTTCCGGCAGGCCCATTAGAACTCCCGGGAACCTGCCTGTTCCCAGATTGGTCCAGTTTCACCATCTGACTAAAGAAAGGACTAACTATGTTCTAGCCCTCACTAACGCCCTCAAGGAGCTCCATGGCCAGGTCCGCGCAGCTCACTCGTCACCGTCCCTATCACATAGCTCGCTCTCAGTGCAGCCTGGTCGTTATGTCATGGTCAAGAATTGGACTCGGAAAGGGTCAGAGCCACGATGGGAGGGGCCTTTCCAAGTTCTCCTTACCACCCCCACTGCAGTTAAAGTGGAGGGGTGGAGTGTTTGGGCCCACCTCCACCACTGTAAAAGGTCGGTCACTAACCTGCCTCCCTTCCCCAGTGCTATTTTACAGGTGTGAAGCATGATGGGGTGGCTACACGCCGCCTGTGTGATCTTCGGCAACGCCTCGCTTAGAGTGACAACGGCGGCGGTAATGGAACAGGGGAATATCATCTACATCTGTAACCCCAACCGAAGTACCCGGACATTCCACCTCTGCAAAGATGACGTTCTTCGCTGCCCCCATATACGAGGACGTGGTATCGACTCATGGAAGGTCATCCGGTTAACGGACCATTCAGGACTTATGACGCAATTGCACCGGTCCCAACGATGGGAAGGGAAGACTGCATGGACATTGCCTTGTTTTTGGAGCATATGTAAATTTGATTTTGGATGTGTTAACCTTGATGCCTTACAGGTAAAATCAGACTATGAGGAGGGGGTAGGAAGAGGTTGTGAGAGAGAAAGAGGGACTAGATAGAGGAAGGGCTGTGTAAGAGGGGAGGTACAACCAGATGTAGATTATCAGGAGATGTACTTAATTTATTTAGGATCCGGAATGAGGGAAATCTGGACGGTATGTATCTCTTCTAGATTTACCACCGCTTGTATGGCCAGGGGAGGGTTGTCTGCTACCCAAACCCCACATCGGTGTCTAGGTTATTTTCTGTTTCACCGCTTTGGGGCACTCTCCAAACTGTGGTTCATTGTCAGAGTTCCGAGCCACCGCCCGCGCAAGATACTCTTCCTTCCGATCCAGGTTCGGCCCACCGGCTATTCGCCTTCCCCTTCCTGGGGATAATTCCCACTCTCACTAGGATAAGCTTCAACGGTGGAGGGCATATATATCTAGCCCCTTCACTCCCAATAGAGATTCCCGGTCATATGAGAAATGTTTCAGCAGTGAGAGGTACGGCTGTTTGCTGGTAGAGATGAAAATGAATATAACATGTCTGTCCTCCACTTGTACTGATCCGAAGTGTTGCATAACCCTGACATCAGGTCAATGTGCCTGTTACAATGGCACTTGTGTCCCGTTGACGCTAGGCATCCAGCTCCTTTGTAGCTGGGCGAATGTCTCTCATATCACTGTTGAGTCTAGGGCGTTCTGCATTGCTATGAGGCCCGAATGGGCGTTCCAAAGCTGGATGAAATGGGCTACTGGGGGTTCCCTGCTCAACCAATACACTGATTGTGATGCTAGCCGGTACACGGAGCAAGGATACTACTTTTTCTTTAATGGTACAGCGGCCAATGTTTAGTCACTCCCATTTCCCCGCCAAATTGCTATCGGGACTCTAGTCCCCACCACAGTCCCCTGCCCCACTGAGTGGATACTGCACCATAAACAGGCGCGTCGGTCAGTCTCAGCCGAATTCTGCGAAGGTTGGAAGAAACCTCAGGTTCCAGCACCCAACCGGGGCCACTCAGCCGGATGGGGAATTCTGAGCGCCTAGACACTGGGGGGGTATGGGGGGTTCCTTGGCGGTCAACGATAGGAAGTATTTTATTTGCGGCCTTACCATCCTGGGAAACGAGACCTTAGTCACTAATTGGGGCACTAACCAGGGAATTATCTCAACTCAGGTTGTTTGTCATGCAGAACCGTTATGCTCTTGACTATCTCGCCTGCATCTTTGTGGGCACGATCATCCTTAAATGCATGATAGGTAAAATGCAGGGTGCCGTGGAACAGATAGCCGCCGCCAGAGTCTTGACTGTTAGGATCCACGAGCATGCAGCGGCCGATGAGTTCCTGCAGTAGGATTTAGAAGTGCAGCAACACGTTTTCTTAGTTGAGGGGCCATAACTGCAGGTAGGAATGATGGGTTATCATGAAATGATAAAAGGAGGGAATGAGGAAGTGAACAAACGAACAAGGTGGACTTTAGGACCATGAGGGTACTGTGTTCACAGACAGAACAAAGGAAAGCAGAAGTTTCATAGCTCGGGGGAGGGGAGCTTTGCCTCGTGGTGAGCATGGTGCAAAGGATGATGGGATTACAAATGCAAAGCGACCAATCTGGATATAGGGCCAGGTCAGGAGGTGTATAGAATGACCAATGGGAAGCTTATATGTGAATCTTACTGTGATTTTGAATATATCAGCAGAAGCTTCTTTGTATTCTGTCTCTCTTTATTCTGGGCTCTCAGAAGACAGTGTGTGTGTCCTGAGGTCCTATGGATTAAGTCAGCCTTGCAAGTTGGTTATTATTAAATGATATGATACCTGCAAATCCATCTCAGATTTTATTGAATCTAGACTGACAGCAAATTAACCAGGAATCCACAGTTTCACTAACCATCAACTGTGGAATTGAGTTGGACCTTTTTGCCTCAAAGAACAAAATACCGCGATGTAACTCCAGACGAAGTAAAAACTATGATGGTGCTTATCGTGTTGGTGCTGTGCTCTTTCACTTATTCTATGGGCATTGTTTTGGATTTTCGATATTACATCTGGAATAAGCAGTTAGACATGCCTAGCTTTTTTTCGAATTTGCTCCCTTTTCTTTGTATTTTAATTCTCACCTCACCGGTCTTCACAGATTTTACCGTCCTGACAAAAAAAACACAGGTCAATGTGACTGATCGAACAATTGAATTTCTTGTTGTTGAAATCCTCTTCTGGCCGGTCTATTTAGTCTTGGGAATTCGCAAGGAAAAATGCAAGTATGGAACCATGGGTCCAGGTTGCGAAATTGGAATTTGAATAAAGAACGGGTTGAGTTCATCCTGCCGAAAAATATTGACCCTCGATGAAGTCCTTTACAGTTCAGAGCTGGTCGACTGCGTCCCGTGAAATTATCAATACATTATTCTTGAGGCAGTGACTTGGCACATCGCTTTGCACATGAACGTCGACTTTAAAGAGGCTACGTATTCTGTGCTTCAGGTTTAGGAATTAGGACGGAACTGTAAGAACTTTGGTTTTATAGTTCCAGCCGGCAGTGCACCTCCACTCGCGGATCGAGGCAGCGTGAGATGGTTCAAAATCGTATTGACAAGAAGCGAAAAGTAGAATATTGCATCCAGCAAATGGCGCACAGCCAAAAATAAGCAGAAAGAAGATTGATGGGCTAGATTCTTCGGATCCCGACGTTCGCTGGCAGTGGTATTATATTTTGCCGTAGCATTTCAATGGGATTTTCCATTGAAGCCAGAACACGTGGAGTCTGGATCATGCTCAGGGACACAGCGTTCAGTACATTGCGTTGAAGGGAATTCACATACTGATGACTGTGTTATGGGCAAAAAATGATTCACCTCACGTTTTTGTTTGTTTATTATTCTTGAACTATATTTGTTTGTCTGATTCGCCCAACAAGTGGAAGCATGTTCTCTATATACTATTATGTATCTCGGTAAGGTCATCTCTGGGTTTTTTTTCCGAAATTACAATGCGTGTATAACATTACTTGCAGCTTGACAATTAAAAACAATCGTATTATCTGTTTCCTGCTCCTTACTCGTCGGCCGCAGAATAACATTGCATCCATACAGATGTGCAAATCCCTGCACCATGTTGTTTATCAATGTGCAGTAAACTTTGTTCCTCTCTCTGATCAAATGTATGTTTCAAATCGAAGAACACTACATCAAAAGTTTCAGTATTTCTGCAATCTATGTCAAAAAATAAACAATTGCGTTCAATATGATTTCCCTTTCCTGGGCCATGTTGGCTTGGTCTGAATACATAAGCCCATACAAGGCGACGTTAGAAAGCCCTGTGCCCTTTTGTGTTATATATAGAAACTTCACATCATTGAAAAAAATTGGAGTAGTGTTGGGTTATTCGGCACTTCAGGCCTATTCAGTCATTTAATATAATCATAGAACATAGAACATAGAACAGTACAGCACAGAACAGGCCCTTCGGCCCTCGATGTTGTGCCGAGCCATGATCACCCTACTCAAACCCACGTATCCACCCTATACCTGTAACCCAACAACCCCCCCCCCCCCAACCTTACTTTATTCGGACACTACGGGAAATTTAGCATGGCCAATCCACCTAACCCGCACATCTTTGGACTGTGGGAGGAAACCGGAGTACCCGCAGAAAACCCACGCACACACGGGGAGGACGTGCAGACTCCGCACAGACAGTGACCCAGCCGGGAATCGAACCTGGGACCCTGGAGCTTTGAAGCATTTATGCTAACCACCATGCTACCGTGCTGCCCATGATTCATGAATCATTCTCCATTTAAAAGCCTTTTTGCCGCACACCCCATCCAGTCCTTAATGCATAAACTGGTGTCGGTGGCAATCAGGATGCAATGAGTGCACGTCACTGCAGTGTGAATGTAAGCCTACTTGTCGCACCAACAAAGATTTCTATTATTCTTATTATTTGTAAGAAATTCAGCACGATCCTTCTCAAGTGTATCAACTGAAAAAGCCTCCGCAACAATGCATGGTAGAGAGTTCAACAATTTCTTCACTCTGTCCTTGCGAAGAAGTTACCCTTCACACTAAACATGAATGCGCTGCACCTCATCCTGTGGAATTTTCTCCTTTCCTGAGCCAGAGGAAACTACATACCTGCATCTAATATGTTCAGTCATGGCACGATTGTAGAAGTTTGTATGCATTTCCAGCATATCTGTCTAATTCCGAATGCTTACAGACCTCGTCAACCCAATGTCGCCTCCGAAAACTCGTGCAATCGAATCAGGATGTTTAGCAAACTGTCGTTGCATTCTCTCTGCGACACATAATCGACACAATTCACATATTCCTCCAGGTGTGTTATCAGCCACATCACGTACAGCTGCTGGAAGTGGTCCTGGAGAACTTCAGATGGAATATCGAAAACGTGCGCATGCGTGGACGCATGGCGGCAGTGACAAATTTGCACCTGTGCTCTGGTGGTGATGAACAATTATTCTGCACAGATACATTTCATGGCATGCTGCCATTCGTGTATACTGTACAAACAATACTCTAAACATCGTGATGACGATAGTGATCGAACATAGAACATACAGTGCAGAAGGAGGCCACTCGGTCCGTCGAGTCTGCACTGACTCACCTAAGCCCTGACTCCCACCCAATCCCCGTACCTCAATAACCATACTAATATTTTTGGTCACTGAGGGCAATTTATCATGGCCAACTCCACCAACCTGCATGTCTTTGGACTGTGGTAGGAAGCCAGAGCACTCGGAGGAAACCCGCGTAGAAACATGCAGAACGTGCAGACTCCGCACAGGCAGTGGCTTGCGAGAAATCGAAGCTGGGAGCCTGCAGCTGTGACGCCACTGTGCTTTCCACATGTTATGTCACATGACAGTATCTTCTGCAACGATTTATTCTGAGAGAATCTGCATGAAAATGGCAGCGAAATGTGGTTATATATTGACGTAAATAGTTGTGTGTTAACAATGAATTGCGCACTCCATTCATTTTAATTGTCTGCTCAGTGTCGTGGAAATTATAATGAAGACAATTTCATCGAGGTTCGATTTCAGGACATTTATTTACACAAATATATTTGCAGTGAGAGAATGTTCCGGCTGCATAGCCAGGCACTGTAGTCTGAGAGACAATTGAAGAAAGTATATTTTTATAATCTGAAATAACTGATTGATCTAAACAGCCATGTTTCCATTCAATAGACCTGGAAAAGTACGTAAGATGAAATACGTAGTACGGATGTTCTTGCACTTGGCTAAAAATAACTCGAGTACACATTTTGTTATCTTTCGGAGGACAATCTGTTTTCATAATAAGGCCGATACAAAATATTAAGCAGTATTTTTGTTCAAAAGCAGTGTTCAACAATAATCAAGCATTTCACAGCATGCTTCTAAGTTAGTAACTCATTAATTTGCCTTCCATAATTACCCCCTTGTTGATCATTTGATCAACACCTTTCGGTAAATTGTCGTGTCCTCCGTAGAAAAGGGTGATTTATAATGTAAGGGGAATGGACGTATGGCAGTTCCTTGCGTGTTATGAGCCTGGAAGCAAGGAGGCAAGGCGGCGAGGACTTTTCCCCTGTTCGTGCAATAAAAATATATTGTGCAACATTAAAACATTAACCATACGGCAATCAAGATAACAATGGCGATTATTATCCAGAACACAATCCTCTGCCCAAACGAGCCTACCATCCAAAGCTAAAGTCCCATCCCTCATATTCGTTCAATCTTGTTACGTCTCTACTAGTGTATTCCACCAGATTATCAATTTTCTCTGAATTATCAGGGGTGTACGTGCAACAATTCTTCCAACCAGGGCACACGTGCCTCCCTTTCCAACTCACAAGAAATAAACGACCATTGTTTTCTGTAGGCCTACTGCTCTTGTATCAACTATCTCAGTTTCCATCTGGTTAAAACCTTATGTTGTGTCATTAGCTACCTGCTCAAGTATGTCTCGTAGTTCACGGTGTTCGTGTGCATTAGTGGCTATTCCTCACGGTGGTATAATTATTCCCAGAATTTGAGAGTAAACTTGCTCAGAATATAAAAACACTAATTGTTTTTACAAATATGTAAAACAAAATAGAGTGGCTAAGGTAAATATTTGTACTTTAGTGGATGAGAAAGGAGTTTTACTAATGGGAGATGAGGAAATGGCTGAGGAACTGAACAGGTTTTTTTGGGTAGGTCTTCACAGTGGAAGACACAAATAACGTGCCTGCGACTGATAGAAATGAGGCTATGACAGGTGCGGACCTTGAGAGGATTGTTATCACTAAGGAGGTAGTGATGGGCAAGCTAATGGGGCTAAAGGTAGACAAGTCTCCTAGCCCTGATGGAATGCATCCCAGAGTGCTAAAAGAGATGGCTAGGGAAATTGCAGATGCACTAATGATGATTTACTAAAATTCACTGGACTCTGGTGTGGTCCCGGTGGATTGGAAATTAACAAACGTGACACCACTGTTTTAAAAAGGAGGTAGGCAGAGAGCAGAATATTATAGGCCAGTGAGCTTAACTTCAGTAGTAGGGAAGATGCTGGAATCTATCATCAAGGAATAAATAGCGAGGCAACTGGATAGAAATTGTCCCATTGTGCAGACGCAGCATGGGTCCATAAAGGGCAGTTCGTGCCTAACTAATTTAGTGGAATTTTTTGAGGACATTACCAGGGCAGGAGACAACGTCGAGCCAATAGATGTGGTATATCTGGATTTCCAGAACGCCTTTGACAAGGTGCCACACAAAAGGTTGCTGCATCAGGTAAAGATGCATGGCATTAAGGGTAAAGTAGTAGCGCGGATAGAGGATTGGTTAATTAATATAAACCAAAGAGTGGGGATTAATGGGTGTTTCTCTGGTTGGCAATCAGTAGATAGTGGTGTCCCTCAGGGATCCGTTTTGGGCCCACAATTGTTCACAATTTACATAGATTATTTGGAGTTTTCGACCAAGTGCAATGTGTCCAAGTATGCAGATGACACTAAGATGAGTGGTAAAGCGAAACGTGCAGAGGATACTGGAAGTCTGCAGAGGGATTTGGATAGGTTAAGTGAATTTGCTAGGGTCTGGCAGATGGAATACAATGTTGACACATGTGAGGTTATCCATTTTGGTAGGAATAACAGCAAACGGGATTATTATTCAAACTTTAAAATTTTAAAGCATGCCGCTGTTCAGAGTGACCAGGGTGTACTAGTACATGAGTCACAGAAAATTGGCTTACAGGTGCAACAGGTGATTAAGAAGGCAAATGGAATTTTGTCCTTGATTGCTAGAGGGATGGAGTTTTAGACTAGGGAGGTAACGTTGCAATTGTATAAAGTGTTAGTGAGGCCAAACCTGGAGTATTGTGTTCAGTGTTGGTATCCTTACTTGTGAAAGGACATACTGGCACAGGAGGGTGTGCAGAGGAGATTCACGAGGTTAATCCCAGATCTGATGGGGTTGGATTATGAGGAGAGGTTGAGTAGACTGGGACTGTACTCGTTGAAATTTAGAAGGATGACGGGGGATCTTATATAAACATTTAAAATTATGAAGGGAATAGATAAGATAGATGCGGGCAGTTTGTTTCCACTGGCAGGTGAAAGAAGAACTAGGGGACATAGCCTCAAAGTAAGGGGAAGTTGATTTAGGACTGAGTTTACGGGGAACTTCTTCACCCAGAGGGTTGTGAATCTATGGATTTCCTTGCCCTGTGAAGCAGTTGAGGCTCCTTCATTAAATGTTTTAAAAGTAAAGATAGGTAGTTTTTTGAAGTATAAAGCGATTAGGGGTTGTGGTGTTCGGGCCGGAAAGTGGAGCTGAGTCCACAAAAGACCAGCCCTGATCTCATTGAATGGCGGAGCAGGCTCGAGGGGCCAGATGGCCTACTCCTGCTCTTAGTTCTTATGTTCTTATGTTCTTCTTTATTTCCCTTTTTTGGATGCATCTGAGCCTGTCGCACCTTTTCATGCATTTATTTTTCATGTTTTTATTCAGCGGTTTCACACATGGCCTGGGCATATTGCAGCGATGCCTCCTCTGCCTTTATTAAGGCTACTGCCGATGGAAACATTGGGTTATAGTTCCAGTTGTCATGGCAAGTTCAATTGATATCTCATACGGGGTTAACCCGCGTTACATTTTTCTGATTTCACATGGCATACATTACTCTGGGTCTGGCATCTGGTGATAGCAGTCCATTTTATTGACACACTTTTGTAACTGTAGTTTTAATTATTCCATATGCCCTTTCCACCATTCCTGAGGATTCTGGATGATATGGTATATGCAATTTCCAATCAAATCCCATGGCTTCTGTTCGGGCTTTGTTCAATTTGCTAATCAAATGACTTCCCCTGTCACTGTTCATACCCATTGGTATCCCTAACCTAGGTATTATTTCCTTTAACAAAATATTTACTCTGTTGTGGCGTCATCTCCTTTGGTTGGAAAAGCCTCTACCCACCGGGAAAACATATTCACTATCACTGATTATTCCTCTGACAAATCATACATGTGCCGGCTACTTTAGCAATTGTTACCATAATACATCGAGCATACCATTGTTGACATATGGCATTTGTCATTCCTCCTTTGCTCACATGAGCCTGCCCATGGGCAATGTGACATAGTGGCAAAAACAGAATTCTGTCGAATACTGTACGGGTATCTGGGTATATACAGATTTGATGATTGTCTTGATAGCAACCTGCTTTTAGCCAAGTGTTATGCTCCTGTAGCGAGGCATGCTCCTGTACCTTTTTTAACATTGGTTCTGTTATGGTGGCTGGAAGTTCAGCTGCAGCAGCTTGCAGTTGTGGCTGTTGTTTGAGAGCCAATTCCTTTGCCAATTTACCAGCAAATATATTGCCGCATGAGACTTCACCATCAGCAGTAGTATGCGCTTCACACTTTAAAACATCTGTCTTGCTGGGCAGCTGAACAGCATCTTGTAAATTTAAAACCAATTTAGTGTTTAATAGGTTGGCCGGAAGAAGTTATTAATCCCCTTATTTTCCATAATTGGTCATCATCATGTACTACCCCAAAAGCATATTGAGAATCAGTTTAAATATGGACTGTTTAATTTTCAGCTAGAATACATGCTTTAGTAAGGGCAAACTATTCGGCCGCTTCAGCAGACGTTCCCCAAGGCAGAGAAAACGCTTCCACTACCTAAAATGGAGTTACTACTGCATAGCCGGCCAGGAGGGTCACATCATTTCGTTTGTTTGCTGACCTATCGGTGAAAAAAGATGACGTCTGGATTTTCAGTAAAGCGATCAGTAATCAAAAATTATTTTGAACAATACCGGGAAAGAGACATGCAATTAAATCGGTCTAAACAGGCCAGATGCGGCCAGATAATCCAACTGAAACAAGATCAGTTCGTCATCACTGCACGCATCCAGCAGTTAGAATCAGAAGTGAAAATTTCAGAGGAAATGATCCAAAGAAGTATGGTCGATATGGGCCTACTACAGCGTCAAAGGGATAAGACCAAACAAAGGGATTAGTGTACTGCCACTGAAAAGGACACTATACTGGAATACTTTGCAGAAACAAAACCGAAAGGCAACGACCTGCAAGCGGCAGTACATGTCCTCTACCATGCAGCAACAAACAACAATATCTGTGCAGTCGAATTAGTATGTTACTCCACACTAATTGATGCGGCAGTTTGTGAAGCTAAATTCCAATACTCGATTAAAAGGCGTGTAATGCACACCTTTATTTTTTTTTTAATAAATTTAGATTACCCAATTATTTTTTTCAATTAAGGGGCAATTTGGCGTGGCCAATCCACCTACTCTGCACTTTTTTGGGTTGTGGGGGCGAAACCCACGCAGGCACGGGGAGAATGTGCAAACTCCACACGGACAGTGACCCAGAGCCGGGATCTAACCTGGGACCTCAGCGCCGTGAGGCGGTTGTGCTAACCACTAGGCCACCGTGCTGCCCTATGCACACCTTTAGTATCGAATCCGGGGACAGTGACCCAGGGAAGTGGGGAGGATCTCTCTGCTTACGGAGGACCTCACTGCCGACTCGGTACCCAATACCCGTTCTGGGCAACCAGGTTGAAAACCCGGCCAAGTTCCCCTCCGGATTAACACGGGCAGCACAGTAGCATGGTGGTTAGCATAAATGCTTCACAGCTCCAGGGTCCCTGGTTCGATTCCCGGCTGGGTCACTGTCTGTGCGGAGTTTGCACGTCCTCCCCGTGAGTGCGTGGGTTTCCCCCCGGGTGCTCCAGTTTCCTCACACAGTCCAAAGATGTGCGGGTTAGGTGGGTTGGCCATGCTAAATTGCCCGTAGTGTCCTAAAAAAGTAAGGTTAAGGGGGGGGGGGTTGTTGGGTTACGGCTATAGGGTGGATACGTGGGTTTGAATAGGTTGATCATGGCTCGGCACAACATCGAGGGCCGAAGGGCCTGTTCTGTGCTGTACTGTTCTATGTTCTATGTTACTACCAGCAGACAGGATGGACTGAACCACGATGTGATCTCTGTGGCACGTTCACTATGCAACAACTCGCAGACATTGCCAAATATATGGCAGATTCGACCCTCACCCAAACGCTCTTTTTCACAACGTTTGGCCAATACCGTATTTCAAGTGGACTGGACGAGGCAGAGAAGCTCAGGGTCATCTTGTGATCGTTGAGCCTACAATACGACCCAACCTACCCAACGCGAACAACTTAGCTGTGAAAGCCTTATCCGAAAGAAAGCCAGTCGTCCTGACCACTGAAGGGTAAACTGGGGACGTTCGGAATTATTGTCAACAAAAGAAAGGAGAACACCCGACGACATATGCCCGTTAGATCTGGAATCCGTTTATTGATGTTAAGCAGAGTCCAACTAACACCATATCGATCGTCGGCATCGGTCCATGCCCTTATCGCACGAGACATCGACGGGTTGGAAAGCATGAAGAAACTTGCAGCGCGATGATAATATCCACAAAGAAGCAGGAGCTAAGTGAAAAATGTTCTTGCGTGGAAATGGCACGCCAAACATATGAGCCTACCCCAAAGCCTCAAGTTCAGGGAAAATGAACCGTTCAGCAAAATCCCAAATTCCAGCCGGGTGGGCATAATGAGGGGAAGCAGAAACCGGGAACATGGGTTCCCTGGAGACCCACTCCCCCACGTGCAACATTCGACCGTTGAAACATGTAACTAAAGCTCCATACAGCCCCCGTAACCTTCCAACACAAGACACGGGATAAATACGGAGAAGGCAAGACGCTCGAGCAATACAGAGCTGATTCCATCAGCCAATGTTATAATGGCGGCCAGATAAGCCATTTTTTCAGAGAACCCGTCGCCAACCCGACACACCCCAGTCCCATGACCATTTTAGGGGTTCCCCAACAAAGCAATCTATGTCCCTCGAAGTATCAGCCCAACAAGCCACTGTAACCCAAGTAGAGGGCGCCGACACTCCCGTCTTTTTGCATCCACAGCTAGATTCTGAAGCAGGGCCATATCCATGACAGGCCTCACCGGCATGCCCCTAGCACATGGCCGTCCCTGCAAATGAATGGCCCTGATCTCCCATGTACATTCGAGGCAGCGGCCTCTGGCAACTCGCTGGCTGCCGTCCATCACTAAGTGGGATTGTTTAGGGAAACGCCTCAAGCAAGGAAAGGTAACCCTGTCGACCCCCTACGGAACACCTAAATATTCCGCATTACCTTCAACACATCCTGCGCCAAGGGCTGCACATGGCACTCGAAGAAAAGCAGCATGCTCACTGGTTTTCAGGGCCGTTTGCAAGAAGTGACAGAAACGGACCAACAAGAATCTAGATAGGTAATGCTATCCCCACTATCTTAGTGTATCCACGCACGGTGTTATAAGCCAACTTAATGAGGAAATATAATTTCTTATTCACCGCCAATTTCCTGTCTGTGGCTGATACTGCCCACTCGTAAACCCTCAGTAGATGTAGCTACCTGGTAGTAGGTAGAATGGATCGACACTATTGGATAACAGTGGATACAATCTGCACAAATGCCTAAGGATGTGTGGGAAGACCCATATTACCTTAATACACACATGCGTTCACCAATCATGACCATGAATGCGGACGAATGAAAAAGAAAATAATCATTCGAGTCCAGACCCAAACCCAAAGGTAGTTCTGATACGCTAATCAAGCAGTAGGGAAAGTAACCAGGGGTATTAATAGTTTATTACAGCCGTTTTACGTGTGACCCCTTGCATCCACGAACAATTATCCCATATGTCCGGTGAGAGTACCGGACGGTACCTCGCAATCCATCATCGGCTACCAGGCACCAAACTTGAAAAGCCCGGTGATAACCCCCACAGTGGTGATCATCTCCGAGGCCATAAAGAGGCAGGCAGATCAGGCCAAGTATTTTAATGTGCGGGATATTAACTTTTGCTTGTGGTCAAAGCCCTTAGATTTGCCTTTACGTTCCAGGGACAACGTACAGCTGGGCGTGCCTGCCACAAGTCTTCCATAACACCCCTTCTATTTTCTACCAGGCACTAGCTAAACAATTTGAGGGATATTATGAACCAAAATGTTTGGTACTATATATAGACAATCTGCTCCTGCAGACTGAGTCCAGAGGGAAAAACCTGTATCTATTAAAATGACTGCTGAACCTCATCACTACATTAGGTTTAAAACATAATCCTTGCTTGAAATAAATATATCTCACCCTAAAACGCAAAGGTATGATGACTATGTGGATTGGTCACACTAAATTTCCCCTTAAATTGGAAAAAAAAATGAAGAACTTCCCATGCAAGAAAGCCAGACCAGAAGTCGACGAGTCTCCGACGTGGGTGTAAAAGTGACGAAGAACAAACAAGCGATTGACAGGTAGGAATTCGTATCTGGAGCACGTTCCCCCCCCCCCCCCACCCTACGAAGGGTCATGAGCTCCCATTGCTCCTTTCTATGATTGGTGGATACGGCCGGAATCACATCAATGGCACAAACAAGGCCGCCTGCTTTCCCACGGATCTGGTCCGAGCAAAACACACATCATTCCCAGATATTAAGTTGCCCCTGGTACATGCCACGCCCTGCAAATGAATGACCCTGGTCCCCCATGTACATTTGAGGCAGTGGTCTCTGGCAATACGCTGGCTGCCATGCTCCTCGAAGTGCAGCAGGGGCTAGTCAGCCTTATCGGCTAAACTTCCCGCAAATAACGCTGGTGGAGCAAATATTCTCGATGAAATGCACTTGCAGTCGATTTGTTCGGCAGCACATAGTTTCAAGCATATCTTCGTCTGGAACACCCTGACCATCTTCACAGAATCCCCCTCCCCCGACCCCCCCCCCCCCCTCCGCCATACAACTACTGTTGAGAGGACAGATAAATGATGGGACAGTGAGGCATAATCGGAAAACATGGCATGGTGGATACGCATGCTCCAGGGCCGGGACATTGCCCTAAAACTTACCCGAGTACCCATCTTCCTAGTCGACAACTTAACCTACGGAGGGAAGCCCAGGAGTGTCAGGTAATGGCATTAAATGACCAGAAGGTACCGTTTATGTGAAAACAACGGTGGGGCGGAGGCGGAAATGGATTTATCCAGCACAGTTAGACTCTAATTATTTGTGTGGACGGATCTTCCACGATGGATAAAGGGATGTGGCATTTACGTGGAAGACCAAGAAGGTAAACCCCTGCTGCAAATAGTCTTAAAGCTTCCCACAATCATGTGCCCAGGCTGCAGAACTCGCAGCCATAGCCTACATGACGGGCAACACTGACCTGTACACCACACCAGCAGACATGCAGTCTGACAGTCTGCAATAGTTTAACAGTGCTCCTGTCACTATTGGAAGTGAGGGGATTCATTCTGGCAGACACTAAACCTCTGCCAACAGCACCCCATTATGATTCTTTTTATAAAAATTGTCAAAGGTCGTGAGTACGTCATTGTTGAAGTCAAGATCTACAACCGCATGTCCCTACCTTGCAACATAAGAGCGTATGAATTCGCCAATCAGGGTGACCGTGTGGGAGATTATAGGCAACGCACCGTTACCAAATGACGGAAGCTGTAACTGCCACCAGACCAGCGTCGAATACCTCAAAGACGCCGAATGAAGCGAGCATGACTTGGAACACAGGAAAAAATCTTACAACATCAGGTTAAAGTCCAACAGGTTTGTTTCAAATCACTAGATTCGGTGCACCGCTCTTTCCTCAGATGAATCACGAGGAACGTGCAGTGCTCTGAAAGCTAGTGATTTGAAACAATCCTGCTGGACTTTAACCTGGTGTTGTAAAACGTGTTACTGTGCTCAGCACTGTCCAAAGCCGGCAACTTTACATCAGGACTTGGAACCGATTGAGGAAAATTCCGAATATGACAGGACACTTTGTCCATACAGGACAACCCATCAAAGCCGGCTCAAATGTGGTTCCGACCAGTGACCGAAATCCATTATTTTTTCGAAATCATGATGTCCGATGCCATCAAGGGGCGGGAGGTAGCAGCGGTGAACTTATTATGGTATTTTCCTGGTTTGCAACACATGGGATGGACCGACAACATTATGTTGACAATTTTACACTCTGAACACAGAACAAACACGATGCTTATGCTCATAAGAGGGAACTGAGACACATTCGCCTTTTGGAAGGCCCAAGTACGAACATACACGTTAACTTTATCAGTCCCTTGCTGCCAGGCGTAGTAGGTTACAAATACAACCTGGTCGTTGTACATACTTTTAGTAAATGGTTGTAAGCATTCCCAACCCTGATTGATGCAGCTACGTACATGGCCGCTCTCCTAGAACGCACATATTTAAGAGGTACAGTCTTATCCGCAGCATCGACTCTGGTAGGGCGGTCACATCATTGTGCAGGTAATGCAATGCCTGAAGGATTTGATGGGGTAAAATAGCAGTTCCGTATTACGTACCAATCTCAGTCCCGTGAGATGTTGAAAAGAAATAACCGCACTCTGAAACACAGCATCCGCAAAAACATACAGCAGAACGATCACTCAAGGAACAGAGTGCTTCCCTGCGTTTTATCATAGTAAGGAACAAGATACCTATTTCCACCGGATACGCTTGCCCAGTCCTGTTGGCAGAGCCACCTATGCGAGGAAGTGAACCACTTACTTGGGTTGGATCTTTCCGAACCCGAAATCATAGCCCTCATACATGAGATTGCCGTCAGTACTATGATAGAAAGGTATCAGATCGTCCAGAAGGCTTCAGTCGGAAATATAGGGGAAAGAGACCAACATAACAAAATTTACGTCGAAGGAAAAGTGAACACCCTTGAGTCGTGCACCAACAAGCGAAATAAAGACATTATTGAAATTAAAGGTTCCACTTGGTGGGAGTACATCTTGGATTTGGACATTCAAGTTCGCCCATGGTGGTCCGTCTTGGTTCGCATCTGAACGTGATAGGCATTCAGCACATATACTTTTTATTATCTTTATTGGCACAAATAGGCTTACATTAAGACTGCAATGATGTTACAGTGAAAAGCTCCTCGTCAACACATTCCGGAGCCTGTTCGGGTACACAGAGGGAGAATTCAGAATATCCAAATTATCCAATAGCACGTCTTTCGGGACTAGTGCGAGAAAACCAGAGCACACGGAGGAAACCCACGTAAGCAAGGGGAGAACGTGCAGCCTCTGCACAGACAGTTACACAAGCCATGAATTGAACCTGGGACCCTGACGCTGTGGAACAACCGTGCTACCGTGATGTACCTAACCATCCTCGGGTTAACCTGGTTGAACAAAGAATTAGTACAGCATTGGATTCGGGAGGTGTATTCCGAAGCCGTGGGTGATTCTATGATAAAGAAGTGGTATATCACCTTGCAAAGGTGACATGTTTTTTCTTTATCTCGACTTATTGTTACTGTATGTTATTTTACTGACTCCATGTATATATTGAGTATTCTTGTCCCTTTTCAATTGCCTCTGTGGATTTATTAAGATTTCAGTGTAATGTATTTATCCATTTTGCTATCACCGTTGCAGGCTTGCGAACTGGTACAACACGTCTAAGATTCGGGCACATGCTCGTTTAGGTACATGTCCGTTTAGATGATTTCGTGTTGATTGTCTCATCGGATTTTCTGACGTTCGCTGGATTAAGAGCACCCAATTCTTATTTTTTTCAAATCGAGGGCAAATTAGCCTGGCAAACCCACCTCTTCTGCACATCTTTGGGTAGTGGTGGCGAGACACAGGCAGGAACGGGAAAATGTGCTCACTCGACACGAACATGACGCTGGAGTAAGGACAGAACCGTATAAGACCGAGCAATGAGGCAGCTATGCGATAAACTTCGCCAGCGTGTCCCCCAAATGGTAGAGATTGATAACTGCTTAGCTGACAATTTGGGTTGGTGAGCAAGCGTAACAAACTGCGAATTTATGTTGGAGAATTGGCAGATGTGTACCGCGGTACATGTGTAGACATGGGTGGTTATGTGGGTACTTAGGTTGTTGGCTGGTCCGTGACGTTGTTGTGTGCGTAGTTGGGTGAGGCGGGAAAGAACATTGATGTGTATATCGGACGGCAGGTGATGTGGCTAATTTCGAAGGTGGTACGTTAGTAGCTGGGCAATCTCCAAGTTGATTAACTGTGTTGGTGAATATGTAGGCATGTGGTTAAGTCGGTAGGCAGTCATTTAAAAAAAAAAAATTCAGAGTACCCAATTATTTTTTTCCAATTAAGGATAAATTTAACGTGGCCAATCCACCTATCCTGGACATCTTTTGTGTTGTGGGGGCGAAACCCACGCAGAAACGGTGAGAATGTGCAAACCCCACACGAACAGTGACCCAGGGCCGGTATTCGACCCGGGTCCTCAATGCCGTAGGCAGCAATGCTAACCACTGTGCCACCGTGCTGCCCTGGTCGGTAGGCAGTCATGCCTACTGACCTACCCACATGTAGGTCGAGATGCGACGATATACGTGAGCAGGGTGCATGGACATCTGAGTTATGTACACTGAATCCTTGAGTCTGCAGGATAATCGGGTGCTCTGGGGCGGTAGTCGGATGGGTTTGGACGATTTGTCGCAGGTTTTCATGGTTGGTACGGGATTTTGAGCCATAGTAAAAACGGTTCCAACGTCTTAATTTCGTCTGGTCAGCGGTTGGTGCGAGCATCATTTTGATTGGCAGTATTATGGTCTTGTGGGTATTGGGTATATTGGTCGGAGCGGTGGCGTGCGTTTGCGTCCCGTTGCAATTTGATATTCGTGTCGGATAATTGGTGCGCTTTAAGGTTGGATCAGTGGTGGGTACCTACAGCGGCCTGTGTTGATCAGGTGATGTGGTTATTTGATCGCTTTGTTAAATGACTCTTTTAGTTGCTTTCTTAATGTGTATTCGGGTCAGGAGGATGTTAGCTATTAGGATAGGGGCAGTAGCGGGTATGCAGGTCGAACATGGATGAGTACAGTTTCACGCTCTATTGTTATTTCATATTCTGTTCTGCAATTATATTCTCCACGGTCCTATATTTACTCTCTGGTGTACTTTTTAAGAAGGAACTGAAATAATTTTATTTTTGCCAAGCAGCACAGCACTTTCTTATTACGCTTCCACAGAAGGTAACATGTACCGTGGTCCCAATGGATGCCTGATAATCTATGATGCCCTTTGAGAGATCCAGGGAATGTGAAATAACCCTTGAATATTGCAAAGTCTGTCCTTCCCCAGCTCACGCACTCCCAATAGTAAGAGGGATTTCTTTACTCTGAGTCTTTTTATTCTCTGTAACTGATTCCAGCGCTGAGCTCCGAACATGTTATTCCTTGCCCTGCTCGCTGGGATTAACTAAGTGTTCTGTGCAGTTCGCGCCATCGTATCGCAAATTTCAGTAAATTGGTCCTTGTCAGAAATGCTTATTTTCAACAATGGAAACAAACTCATTTCCATATATCTAACGCCCCGCACCGCACCCACTCTCACCACCCACGCAGAGTTCCCAGTCCTTCATTTTACTTTGTTCACAAATCATGTTGGGCAAGTTGCAACTGTGGAAACGTGAGAAAAACTAACAATAGATGGGGCGTTTGGTCCGCTTTAGCGAAATTCGGACATTGGCCATATTTCGTTAGTCTTTATCTCTCATAAAGTAGTCAATAATCTCAAAACGTTTTTCGACAGGATTGCATCATTCAAACTAGTCTTTCAAAATAACAAACTAACAGATCACATCCGCCAAATAACTTTGGAATTTTCCTTCCGTCAGAATATACATCCTCTGTCGGAATCGCCCAGATAAACACACCCAAGTTGCATGGCAACATTGACTAGATGAACATAAATCCGGGATTTACTGTTTAATCTACAATGTGAGCATACTGCACGAAACAGCCTATGTCGTTTATCTTCAAGTTGGAAACTGCAGAAATTCCTCTTGTCATCGTCAAACCTGCCAACTTCTGCAACTTTGTAATTCTTGCATCCAGCAAACTCACTCTTGTGCCACCCTGGAAATCTCGCTGCGAAGGACAAACCCTTTCACAATCAGTCACCATCCTTCGGAATGAGCATTTCACTTCATCTCCGAATTCATAACTGTGGGGAATTGGAAAATCCTATATAATATTCAATTGTTATCCTGCCCTGAAGTCTGTTCTTATTTTCTTCATTCCCTATTTTTTTTTGTGAATGTCAAAATCCCTATCCCGTGCTTGTTGAAAACCAATCACCTTACTTTCATTTTGCAGTTTAAGTAATGCTTCTCCTTTACGATGTGGTAACTCTGCGACCTTTCCTGTGTGGCTCACGACTTCACTTGCAGGTCGTGTGACTAACTACAGCTTCTGTCATACAACTTGAGGACTGAGGAGCTGCAGGCGGATTCACTTCGGAGCAGCCGTGATGCAGAGCAACCAGGAGACAGCACGCTCAGTAAGTTCATTTTACAGCAAATAAAAATTACTGAGGAAGCTAGAGAATGGGTGACCAGCAGATAGATGGAGAGCAGGAAGGTAGTCAGGGGGCCATGAGGTTATCCTCCTTCAAACCGAATGTGCAGTTTTCGATACAGTTGGGGGAGATGACTCCCCAGGCAAGGCGACAACAGCCAGGTTAATTGTAGCGTGGCTGGCTCCGCTGCACCGACGGGCAGGAAAACGAGTGGCAGAGCTCTCGTTATATGGGGACTCAATGGTAATTGGAATAGATCGGGGTTTCTGTAGCCGAAAATGAGACTTCAAAATGGTGTATTCCCTCCCGCGTGCCAGTATGAAGGAGGTTTCAGAGCTGTTGCAAAAGCATTAAAGTTGGAAAGGATGTACAGCCATTATTCGCGGTGCATGTGGGCAAAAAGAACGAATGAGGACCTACAAGCTGATCTGAGGGATTTCGGAGTTAAACAAAAAAGCAGTTCCTCAAATGTACTCTTCTTAGCATTGCTAACACGGCCACATGCTGGTCAGATTAGGAATGGCACGATAGCTGAGATTAATACCTGGGTTGCGGATGCAGAAGGCGGGAGGGATTCAAGTTCCGTGCACAATTGAACAGTATCCGTAGGGAGGTTGTAAGCGTAAAAACCGTCTGCTCGGGGCAGACCAAAGCGATTTCCCCAGGGGGTCAATCTGCTCGTGCTTATTTTGTTGGTGGGGGTGGGGGGGTTTTAAATGATATGACAGGGAAGGGGTAATGATGCAGGAAATCGCAGTGACGTAAATTGGGGAAAGAAGCAAAAGTCCGTAAAGGGAAAATTCGATGGCAGAGGGACCAAAGGCAAGTAAAAAAAATGGCCGCATTGCATCATATTTATAAATGACAATAAATATTAAAATAAAACAAGCCTGAATACTCTGTGCCAAAATGAGAGCAGTATTTGTAATAAAGTTGATGAATTAACTGTGCTGATAATCAACAACTGATGTGATGTAACTGGAATCACGGAGTCCTGGTTCGGGAGTGATCAAGAATGTGAATTCATTGTCCTGTTGTACTCAATATTTTCATCATATCGAAGGAAAGGAACGAGAGTTTGTTTAGCGTTGCTGGCTAAAGGGAAGATTAACATAATTGCCAGAAGGACATGATGTAAAATCTGCGTAGGTGGAGCTTAGAAACACCAAAGGGCAAATAACGTTAGTGGGAGTTGTGGACAGACCACCAAACAGTAGTTGTCAGGTTGTACATAGCGTAAAACAGGACATTAGATAAGTGCAGTATAACTACAGCAGACATAATGGTTGCCGTCAATCTACATATTGATTGGTCTGATCAAATTGGTAACAATGAAATGGAGGACGATTTCCTGGAATGGATAATGGATGGTTTGGTTTTCTCGACCAATATGCTGAGGAAGGCACCTGTGCTCAAGGCATCCTAGACTCGGTACATCCTCGGTTTCGCGCACTGAGAGCGGATTAAGTAGCAACCAAGTGGGTTGAGATCCTTTCGGGAAATGTGACCATAATATGTCCGAAATCTTTGTTTAGATGGAGAGTGACACAGTGAAGTCTGTGGCTATGTTCCGGAACTTAGAGAAACATATCTTTCATGCACATAAAAACTGACTGTAAACTATTCTACAGATAAGCGAGGAAAAAATAATTAATGCACTTTAAGTTAGATGCAGGTGAATAAACAATGGCAACAAGGAGATGTCAGACCAGTTGGATAAATACATTGTATCTGTCGTCACGAAGGAGGACACAAATAAGCTGGTTGAAAGACTAGGGGACAGATTGTGCAGCATGAAGGAGGACATGAAGAAACTCCTTATCAGTTTGGAAATTCTGTTGTGGAAAGTTTTGGAATTCAAACCTGATAGGTTCCCAGGGCTCGATGCACGGGGCCCCAGTGTTCTTAAGGAAGTGGACTTAGGATGGTTAAAGGGAGTCTACCAATGTCTTTAGTAAATATGGTGAAGGAGGATCATATGGCTTCATACGCATATGTTAGGGTCAATAGGGCAGCAAGAAAAAAGTAGTCCCACTCAAGGACTGTGGAGGGAAATTATGCCTGGAAGCACAGGACATTGGTGAAACTCTTAATGGGCACTTTGTATCGCTATTCATCAGGTAGCAGACAGTGACAGATGTTGAGATCAGGGACAGCTATGTGGGCGTTCTTCAGAACATCAATATATAAAAGGAGAGAGCATTGTGTATCCTAAATTCCATTAAGGTAGGGAAGTCCCTGGAGCCAGATGGGATCTTGCCAATGTGACTGCCGGAGACATGAGGGCAAATAGCTCTGGGCTGAATGTATATCTTCATCTCCTCATTGACAACAGGTAAGAATATCGAAGGCTGGAGAATAACCGAAGATTCTCCCTTGTTTAATAAACGAAGCAATGATAATCCAAACAATTATATGCCGCTGAGCCTGACGCCAGTGGTGGGGAAGATTTTGCACAGGAAACATGCACATTTGGAGGATCATTGATCAGTCAGTAACAGGTTTCATGGTTATACACCGGGTAGGGTATGTCCCACCACTTTAAGAGGTGAGGAAGAAAATTGACGTGGGAGAGCCTGTTTCTGAATTTTAACCTGACTTTAGTAGGACCAATGACAAGGTCCCACTTGGAGGACTGGTGCGAAACCTAACATTTCGTGGGATTCGGTGTGGGCTAGCGACATAAATTCAGAACTTGCATGGTTACAGAAGACAGAGAGTAGCTGTGTTCGGGTGTTTTTCAGAATGGAGATCTCTCGCCAGTGGTGTTCTATGGTGATCAGTGCTGGGACTTCTGTTGTTTGTAGTCTACATAAATAAACTGGAGGAAAATGTGCGTTGTCTGATTTGTAAATTTGCGGATGATGTAAAGAGTGGCGGAGTTTCTGATAATGCCGAGGATTGTCAGAGTATACAATATGATTTAGGTTGATTGGAGACTTGTGCACAGACACGGCACATGGCGATTTATCCGGAAAAGTTGGTGGTCATGCATTTTGGATGATCAAATCTAGGTTTGAATTATACTGCAAACCGCAGAATCCATAGGAACATTAATATCGAGAGGGATATGGGCATGCAGTTCCAAATTTCCCGCAAAGTGGCAACGTAGGTTCCCAAGGTGATAAAGAAACCCATGGCATGCTTGCCTTCATCATCCAAGGCATTGAGTACAGGAGTTGGGAAATCATATTGCAGTTTATAGAAACTTGGTTAGGCCGCATAACAAGGATAGGGTGATGTTCTGAGTCCTGAATTATCAGGACGATGGGCTTTGGAAAGAGTGCAAAAAGTTTCACCAGGATGTTGGATGGTCTCGCAAGTGTTGGCTATGAGGAAAGGTTGAGTAAAGTAGGATTGTGTTCAATGGAAAAACGGAGGCCGAGGGGAAAGCAGATAGAAGTCTATAAATTGTTACAGGCATTGCCTGCATGTATAGTCAGAGGCTTTTTCCAAGGGTGGAATATCAACTACAAAGGGGCACAGGTTGAAAGTGACAGCCTGAAAGTTTAGAGGAGATGTGGCGGGTACGTACTTCACACAATGAGTGATGGGTGCATGAAATGTATTTCCAGACAATACGGTGGAATCCGGCAAAGTAGCACCATACAGGAGACTTCTGTATGGGTACATGAAAAGGAAGGGAAGAGAGGTATTCCGACCGAGTAAGGACAGAAGCGCTTTTTTTAAAGTTACAGGATCGTGCTCGGTACAGGCTCGGAGAGACGAAGAGCTTGACCACACGCTGTGACTTTCTCAGTTCTCTTTCCTTTCTTCTCTTTCACGTGGCTCTCGAATAACTAAACGCATCGGTTATCATTTTGCAGCATTCCGTAGACGCTGGGAGAGATCCAATGGACTGGAGGGTAGCTAATGTAGCGCCACTTTTCTAATAAAAAAGGAACTAGAGAAAAACAGGGGAACTGTCGAAGGTCAGCCTGACATCGGGGGCGGAGCGATTCATGGAGGAAATTATTAAGGAAGAAATAACTGAGCATTTCAAAGTGGGGACAGGATCGGTGCAAGACACAATTGATTCACTAAAGGAATAACATGCTTGTCACATCTTCTGGAAGTTTTTGAATGTGTGACTAGTAGAGTGGACAAAGGTGAACCAGTGGATGTTCTGTATCTGGACTTTCAAACGGCTGTTAAGAGTTTTACACAAGAGATTGGTGAGAAAATTTAAAGACCATTGTATTAGGGGTAAAATATTTTTGTGGATAATTAGCAGATTAGCAGTTGTTGAATGTTAGTCAATTGCGACTTTTCTATGCGGAAACCATGCTTGCACTTCCTAATCGTACAACACTTTCGCGGTGACTGAAAATCGGACTTCGCATAATTGTTTCAAGAGCTAAGATCATTGGTATTGAGCCGAATACACTTTAATTGCTGGGTATTTCCTTACAACCGTGCAAGCATGCAATATCAGCATTTCTCCAGACGTCTATTACGTCCCCTGACTATAGAGAAGGTGGACGTTTCTGGCAAGTTGTCCAGCAACTTCCAGCATCACTTTCCAGTGGCTTACTTCATTTGGAAATTCACACATTCTTATGTATCAAAACAACAACATTCATGTTGTTCCTGCGTCTCCCATTATGTGGCCTCGGGTGAAGAAGCGTATCCAATTACTTGCCTTAGCGATAGACGGTGGATAACGTTCAGAGGCAATTTCCTCGAGCCACAATAGAGATGAAGTGTATCAAATTATGAGTGCAGAGAAACTCGGATGTTTTCGTATGTAGCAAAGGCGCCAAATGCAGATACAACAAAAATATTTTTCCAATTAAGGGACAATTTAGTGAGACAAATCCAACTACCGTGCATATATTTGTGTTGTGGGGATGACAGCCACGCAGACATGGAGAGAATGTGCAACTTCCAGACGGACAGTGGCCCAGGGCCGCGATCGAACCTGGGTCGTCCGCTCCATGAGACTGGTGAGGGGCCTCACGGTAGCATGGCGGTTAGCATCAATGCTTCACAGCTCCAGGGTCCCAGGTTGGATTCCCGGCTGGGTCACTGTCTGTGTGGAGTCTGCACGTCCTCCCCGTGTGTGCGTGGGTTTCCTCCGGGTGCTCCGGTTTCCTCCCACAGTCCAAAGATGTGCGGGTTAGGTGGATTGGCCATGCTAAATTGCCCGTAGTGTAAGGTTAATGGGGGGATTGTTGGGTTACGGGGTTACGGGTATACGGGTTATGTGGGTTTAAGTAGGGTGATCATTGCTCGGCAGAACATCGAGGGCCGAAGGGCCTGTTCTGTACTGTTCTATGGATTCTATGGAGGTGCTAACCACTGCGCCACCGTACCGCCCTAGACTTAAAAAAACCGTGCTCAATATTCTGAAACATTTTTGGTGAGTAGGTGAAGTAAAATTTTTTTTCTGCCCCTTCAAAAAGCATATTATCGCCGGGACTTGGTTTGTAATGAAAGGAAAAAAACAATCTAAATAGGGGATTTTTGTTTTCAACGGGACAAATATGCAGAGACGGACTGAAATGTCTGCCGACTACAGTTCAAGTAGACTCAACAGTTCGCATGAAAATTACACTTGCAAAGAAACGTTCATTTTTGCAGAATACTGTGGAGCATTAACGAAGTTCGACGATTTAGGTAACTCAAGCAAACAACATTGAATTGTCCAAATGCTGCCATTTTGTGTCCCACATTCTACTCGTCTTCGGTTTTGCACTCATTAATAATAATGTGCCAGCGTTTTGGTAGAGTACAGAATTTGAGGCAAACAGGCTCTGAAGTGAAAAACAACTCGGGTCAATGCTTCTCATGTAAGTGCATAAGCAGCTTGTTCAATCCGTGGCGGTTTGAAAACATATGTTTATTGAATCTGCAATCATTTTCAAATATTCCGCCTCATTGGACGAATAGTATAATGCTATCAACCTGACTAAAGGACGATCATTGACGTTGCAGATGGTGTGGAAAATAGCATGACGTAGAGAAGGCAATTTCAACAGCAAGTTCTAATTAACGTCTGGTATGAGAAGACGGTGGAGTAGTGATAATGTTTTACAATCCAAACAGCAGGATTTTTTTCGAGTGGGTGGGGGGTATGAGACCCAACCGTACCCCGGCACCTGGTGACATTTGAATTAACTGAATTATTTGGAATCCAGAGTTAATCACAGATCTGATGATCTTAAAGAAAATAAATAATATCCATTTGGGAAGCAAACTGTCATCTTTCGTGGCCGTGATTATGTGTGCATCCAGGTCAATAACAGCATGACTGAATTATTTCCAAAATTACCTAGTAAGTTACTGAATTGAGGGAAATTAGGTTTTCCATCGATTTTCATAAGAACAGTGTGCAAAAAAATACAACGCGAACATTATTTGTAGATATTAGGTCAGAAAGCAGTGTAATACTGCAGGTAGGTAAAGAGGAATGACTTAAATGGTCAAATCCGGATGGGAAAAATATTGAGAATGAATTTCAGAACTTAAAACCGAAAGCAAAACAACGTGTCGTGGAACAACTAAATGAACAGATATTCAGGATGTCAGATATATGCGACCACAAATGGCTTGGGGAATTGTGGGTCTGGAGGAGATCGCAGAACTGGAGAGAAACGTGACAATGGAGGAGGAAGAAACGTGGCACGGCAGTTTCAAAGAGGAACCATTGATTCGCCAGGAGTCGCTTTCACGCAAAGTGCATAGGGAGACATGTGTACACAGGGCTTGGCGTCAATTAAAGCATGGACAGCAGAGTTCCAATTGACGTCAAACTTGAGGGATGAGGCGGCGTGTATCCATGTCATTGGAATCGATAAGGTTTGAGGGCACAAATTGTCTGAAAGACGATTTCACATTTAAGTGATACGGAAAGGGACGAAGTCGGGTGATATCATTCAAGTGGAAAGATAAAGTGTCTTCAAGGGAAAGCATCGATTTCAATGTTACACGCTCATAAATTCTCGACTGAAATATTGTTTCTAATAAACCGCCTTCATCTTTAGCAATCACTAAAATTTATCAGCATCAATTTCCGAAGATCGTTTGAAGCATCAACCTTTCATTAAACAAAATCGTGAACAATCATGCATGGAATCATAATGAAAAACGGTAAAAACGGATATGACAAAGGCATATGAGAAGATACTGAGAGAGTGATACAGAGAAAAAAAATTGGAAATAGACCATTGAGGAAAGAGCGAGAGACAAAGACAAAAACAGAAAAGGGGAGGGAAAATGAGAGAGAGAATAAAAAGACTTCATCGACTGGCTTGCACTCACTGGAGTTTAGTAGAATAAGAGGGGTTCTCATAGATTCATATTAACCCCTCATGGAATGGGACAGGCTAGTTTGGGGGTAAATGTTCCCGATGTGATGGACGTGCAGAACAGGTTTCAGAAGCCAACGAATAAGGGGTTGGAAATTCAGGATAGACATGGGAAAGAACATCTTCTTTCACATATTTATCTACATTTGGAATTCTCTAGCAAGTTGGGGTAATTTTGTTGCATATATTCAAAAGATAGTTGGACGTCACCCTCGCGGCTAAGGTGTTCATGGAGTATGGAGAGAAAGTTGGAGTGGAACACTGAATTTACATGATCATTCATGATCATTTTAAATGGCGCTGCAGGTTCGAAGAGTGGAATGGACTACTCCTGCGCCCATTTTCAATGTATCTATAATATAGGCTCCGCCTTGACACATTTCTAAACTAACGGGCTGGGACAATGAGCAACTAATAATGAATGATTAAAACATATATTCATGTATATAGACATGCAGATAGAGGGAAATCAGTACACCTAAAATTATCTGGCATGCTGTCCATGACACATTAAATTAATTTTAACACTGTTTTTCTCTCCTTTGGGTGAGTTGTGCTGAGTGGAGGGTGGATGCACAAACGATGTGCAAAATGGTAAAATGGGACTATTATGGGGCGTTACAATTTTGGGCCTGTTTATACTTTTGACGCATATAGAAAGGAAACTAACCGAGATGGGTGTAAACGCTCAAACTGCTCATATAGTGCTGCATTGCTTGTGGCTGAAGGTTTCCATAGAAACGCGTTTGTCGCATGCAGCTGGTGGTCCGATTCGAACAGGATCTGGTACAGGTCTGCAAACTCTAACAGCAGACGCTATTGTCAGTCTACATTGATTGCACGCACATATTAAAGAGAGTGAATGTGTATGCAAGGGTAGACTGTCCTGATTTGGAAGATCTCGCTGTGTCAAGTCGGCCTCAGTGGTAAGATATTTCCAGTTCATTGATATTTCACGGGGAGAGGTCGGTGCTTAAAGCCAACGAGCCGCAGAACATTTCAAATTGCCATACTCAACAGAGTTTTTATCATGAGCGAGTCTGATCTGACTGGGTTCACAAACGTTTTTTATTAACCTAGGTAAAAACCAGACATCTGTTCTCCTGAGAAGTAAAAACGTCTTAGTTGACGCTCAGCACCTTATACAGGTATATAAACAACGCAAAATTCTGTGGCACTTTTATCCTGCTCAGTTATTTATTCCTGAGAAGATTTATGCGACAGATTCCAGAGTAACACGATTCTCGATCCGCCAGCCGTATTTTCCTGGGCAGGATGCCTCCTGGACGGAATTCTCCGCTCCACAAACTGCCAATGCAATTCCATCAGCATTGCTGCCAACCCAGGCCGCCGAGAAATCCGCGGGCTTTTGTGTACTGCAAGCCCAATGGAGAATCCGTCCGCCGCAAAATCTACAGTTATCCTCGGAGGTTAGGTGAAGCCCTAAATACAATTGAGTGGAGGGTACTTGTGAAAGGTTTGATATTTTGCATTCTAGGAGAGACGGAATCGAAGTGACCCAACTTAAAACATTGTGGAATTGTGGAATGCGATTGACGAAAATCTCATGACGATTTAGAATTATCTCCCTCATTGAAAAAAAAATATTCAGCACCGTATGTGTTTTGTAAAAGTTCTGTGAGATTCGTGACAGACAATACCGTTATATCGTAAAACAGCAGGCAGGAAAATAGAATCAGATCAGATTTCGCCTGTTCAAATAGCGAGGCACACTCGAGTGGCCGAATGACCCACTGGTTAACTTTTTTTGTACCCGAGTGTCGCTGTCAGGCCCATCATTTGTTCGTCTTCCCCAAGTAACCTTACTATGGACGGCCTGTTTGGTAATTTCAGAAGTGTGCTTCGAATCAACGGCACTGTATTGGCTGTGGAGCAAAATGCAGGTCAGATGAAGAGGGCAGATCTGCTTCGGAACAATTGCTTGAATACACCATATATTGCAATTCACGCGGAGAATTAGAGAAACGACGTTTCAGGTGCAGACTTTCCATAATAGCGCTACAGTACGAATACAAGTTAAAAATGCTTAAAATGGCAAGATGGTCAGTCTATGGCTTTTTCCCACAAAGTATTTACAATGAGGTATATGGATTACGGATATGTACTCTAATTGCTGTTATTTAAATACTGGTTACTCACAAGTGGCTGTGAGGGTAACACTACTGCTCAAACTGTTCCGAATTAATTGAAATAATGGGACTGATGGCATCGAGTGATAGTCGGCATTGGAGATTGTCGATCAAATGCTGAAGTTGCCAAGACGTGTTTATGTATTACTTGAGTTCAGAGATCTGTAGCAAGATTTACTTTGATGATAGAACAATCTGGAGAGGACAGATGGACTATATGTGTCTTCGGCTTCTCACGTTTTCATTTCCAGTTCGGTTACTTTCCAGCAATTAATTGACGTCCATCAAGACGTCACTTTTACAAGACTGGAAAACCTTTGATTTGCTCGGACGTTCAGTGTAAGTTCTGTGAGAAAAGTTTCTTCATGCCATCCTATGCACTGCATTGGAGAGTCTGACGGAGATATAACATTTCTAGCCACACCCGATGCAAAACTGCCGATTTCAGTTCTTCAATGCCCATGTACAGGTATAACCTGAATCGCTCGTCAATTGTTCCTGAGCACACTGTCACTGGGAATGGGAAATACAAACCAATTACATTCTTACTGTTTGTGATATTCCTGGTAAAGTATTCCCTTCCATGGAAGTTAGCTCAGTTCTTATTTTCCTTCTATCAGGGCAGATGATCAATTCAACATCAGAGCTGTAGAAAATCATGTGAGTGGTGTCATTGGTAAATCAGTTATGTTAAACATTCGCCAAGGAGAATCAATACAGAAAATAAACTGGGATAAGGACAAATGTAGAATTGTAAGCTGCCAGTAGGATGATTGCAAAATATTCGGTAGATATGCAAACCGAATAATTTGTTTAGCGGTTTGATCCCTTCAACATTCAGATTTGGAGTCAATCAGGCAACTACTGCAGCTTCACATGGTCAGATCAATCAGTCCGTTTAGATGTTTCTGGTAAGTGATCTTACTTTTTGCTGGTTAGCTGGAGAAGGTAATGGGTAACATCTATGCATTCTGCAATTGACCTAATGTAAGTAAATGCTCAATATATTTCGGCTGCTCAGCACAGTTAGCATGTGGAGTTTGCACATTATCCCCATGTTTGTGTGGGTTTAGCCACCCCAACCCACAAATGTGCAAGCTATGTGGATTGGCCGCGATAAATTACACCTTATTTCGAAAGAATGAATTGGGTACTCTAAATTTATATATATATATATATATATATATATATATATATATATATATATATATGCTCCTGCGAGAACAGTCTTGCTGAAATATTGCAATGGTTCCCTGCAGAGACTCACATCTGGTGCAATCCTTCAACGTGAACCACTTAAGAATGCTGTGAGCCATATGCAATTCATGAATACAACTTATTCAAACATCGTCCTGCTGCTGAATCCCTTTTGCAGTTTTCAGTCTGAATCAAAAAATATACTTTATTTCTGAACCCTTTTCCGGCCTGGATTCATATTAACATAGTGAAATACAGCACAGAACTGGCCTTTCGGCCCACAATGTTGTGCCAAACTTTTGTCCTAGATTAATCATAGATCACAGAATTTTGTACATTAAGGGCAATTTATCATTGACAATCCACCAAACCTGCACATCTTTGGATTGTGGGAAGAAGCCGGAGCACCCGGATGAAACGCACGCACACACGGGGAGGATGTGCAGACTCCACACAGACAGTGACACACGCCGGAATCGAACCTGGGACCCTGGAGCAGTGAAGCAATTGTGCTATCCACAATGTAACCGTGCTGGCCTTAAGAACAAGTTAATCTCACTCCATTATTCTACCATAATCCATGTACCTATCCAATAGCCGCTTGAAGGTCCCAAACGTTTCCGATTCAGCTACTTCCACTGGCAGTGCATTCCATGCCCTCACTACACTCTGGGTAAAGAACCGACCTCTGACATTCCCCCTATATATTCCACCATTTACCTTAAATTTATGTCCACTCGTAATGGTTTGTTGCACCCGGGGGAAAAGTATCTGCCTGTCTACTATATCTATTCCCCTGATCATCTTATCACCCTCTATCATGTCGCCCCTCATTCTTCTCCGTTCTAATGAGAAAAGGCCTAGCACCCTGAAGCTTTCCTCGTAAGACCTACTCTCCATTCAAGGCAACATCCTGGTAAATCTCCTTTGCACCTTTTCCAAAGTTTCCACATCCTTCCTAAAATGAGGTGACCAGAACTGCACACAGTACTGCAAATGTCGTAAAACCAAGGTTTTGTACAGCTGCATCATCACCTCATGGCTCTTAAATCCAATCTCTCTGCTTATCAACGCTAGCACACCATAGGCCTTCTTCACAGCTCTGCCCACTTGAGAGGCAACTTTCAAAGATCTATGAACATCGACCCCAAGATCTCTCTGCTCCTCTACATTGCCAAGAACCCTACCGTTAACCCTGTATTCCGCATTCATTTTTTAAAAAAATTTTAGATTACCCAATTATTTTTTCCAATTAAGGGGCAATTTAGCGTGGCCAATCCACCTACTCTGCACATTTTTGAGTTGTGGGGGCGAAACCCACGCAAACACGGGGAGAATGTGCAAACTCCACACGGCCAGTGACCCAGAGCCGGTATCGAACCTGGGACCTCAGCGCCGTGAGGCGGTTGTGCTAACCACTAGGCCACCGTGCATTCCGCATTCATATTTGTCCTTTAAAATGGACAACCTCACACTTGTCAGGGTTAAACTCCATCTCCCACTTCTCAGCCCATCTCTGCATCCTATCTATGTCTCTTTGCAGCCGACACCAGCCCTCCTCACTGTCCACAACTCCACCAATCTTCGTATCATCTGCAAATTTACTGATCCCCTTTCAACTCCCTCATCCAAGTCATTAATGAAGATTACAAACAGCAGAGGACCCAGAACTGATCCCTGCGGAACGCTACTGGTAACTGGGCTCCAGGCTGAATATTTGCCATTCACCACTCTCTGACGTCTATCGGTTAGGCACTTCGTTATCCAACTGGCCAAATTTCCCATTATCCCATGCCTCCTTACTTTCTGCATAAGCCTATCATGGCGAACCTTATCAAATGTCTTTCTAAAATCCATGTACACTACATCCACTGCTTTACCTTCATCCACATGCTTTGTCACCAGCACAATGAAATCAGTAAGTCTTGTAAGGGAAAACCTCGCCCTCACAAATACGTGCTGACTATCCCTAATCAAGCAGTGTCTTTCCAGATGCTCAGAAATCCTATCCCTCAGTACCATTTCCGTTACATTGCCTGCCTCCGAAGTAAGACGAACTGGTCTGTAATTCCCAGGGTTAACCCTATTCACTTTTTTGAACAGGGGCATGATCATTCGCCACTCTCCAATCCCCTGGTACCACCCCTGTTGACAGTGAGGACGAAAAGATCATTGCAAACGGCTCTGCAATTTCATTTCTTGCTTCCCATAGAATCCTTGGATATATTCCGTCAGGCCCGGGGGACTTGTCTATCCTCAAGTTTTCCACAACGCCCAACACATCTTCCTTCCTAACAAGTAAGTCGTCGAGCTTACCAGTCTGTTTCACACCTTCCTATCGAACAATATGGCCCCTGACGTTTGTAAATACTGAAGAAAAGTACTCGTTCAACACCTCTTCAAACTCAATACACAATCTCCCGCTACTGTCCTTCATCGGGACTTCCCTCGCGCTAGTCATTCTCATATTTCGTACACTTGCGTAAAAGGCCTTGGGTTCTCCTTGATCCTCCCCGCCAAAGATTTTTCATGCCCTCACTTAGCTCTCCTAATCCTTTTCTTCAGTTCCTTCCTGGCTATCATGTATCCCTCCAGCGCACTGTCTGAACCTTGTTTCCTCAGCCTTACCTAAGTCTCCTTCTTCCTCTCAATAACACATTCAACCTCTCCTGTCAACCATGGTTCCCTCACTCGACCATCTCTTCCCTGTTTGACTGGAACATACATATCAAAGACACGCAGTGCATGTTCCTTGAACAAGTTCCTGATTTGACTTGTTTCCTTTCCTGACAGCCTATGTTCCCAACTTATGCACTTCAATTCCTGTCTGACAGCATTGTAGTTACCCTTCACCCAATTGTAAACCTTGCCCTGTTGCACGCACCTATCCCTCTCCACCACTAAAGTGAAAGTCACTGAATTGTGGTCACTACCTCCAAAATGGTCCCTCACTAACAAATCTATCATCTGCCCTGGTACATTACCAAGTACCAAATCCAATATGGCCTCCCCTCTGGTCGGAAAATCTACCTACTGTGTTAGCAAAGCTTCCTTGACACTCTGCACAAACACCACCCCATCCAAACTATTTGATCTGAAGAGTTTCCACTCAATGTTTGGGAAGTTGAAGTCACCCATGATACTACCCTATGACTTCTGCACCTTTCCAAAATCTGTTTCCCAATCTGTTCCTCCACATCTCTGCTGCTATTGGGGGGCCTACAGAAAACTCCCAATAAGGTGTCTGCTCCTTTCCTACATCTGACTTCTACCCATAATACCTCAGGAGGCAGATCCTCTTCGAACTGCCTTTCTGCAGCTGTTGAACTATCTCTAATTAACAATGCCACCCTCACCTCTTTTACCACCCTCCTTAATCTTGTTGAAACATCTATAACAAGGGAACTCAAACAACTATTTCTGCCTCTCTTCTATTTCAGTTTCCGTGATGGCCACCACATCGTAGTCCAAAGTACAGATCCAATCCTTAAGTTCACCCGTCTTATTTCTGATGCTACTTGCGTTGAAGTATACACACTTCAACCCATCTCCTTGCCTGCAAGTGCTCTCCTTTGTCAGTGTTAACTTCCCCACTGCGTCACTGCACGCTTTGGCGTCCTGCATATCGGCTACCTTAGTTGCTGGGCTACAAGTCCGGTTCCCATTCAACTGCCTAATTTGTTTAGACTACTAGAAAACCTCCCTCCCATGATATTGGTGCCCCTCTTGTTCAGATGCAACCCGTCCTGCTTGTACAGGTCCCACCTTCCTCAGAACGCGCTCCAATTACCCAAATACCGAAGCCGTCCCTCCTACACCATTTCTGCAGCACCGTGTTCAATGCACACTCTCCCTATTCCTTGCCTCTCTATCACGTGGATCCGGCAACAAACCAGAGATGACAACTCTGTCTGCCTTGCCTTTCAGTTCCAGCCTAATTCTCTAAACCTGTTTATTACTTCCACATCCCTCTTCCTACCTACGTCATTGGCACCAATGTGCACGACAACTTCTGGCTGCTCCCCCTCCCCCTTCAGGATGCCGGAGACACGATCCGAGACTTTCCTGGCCCTGGCACCCGGGAGGCAACATACTTTCCGAGAGTCACGCTCGCGACCACAGAATCTCCTATCTATTCCCCTAACCATTGCATCTCCTATTAGTATTGATTTTCTATTCCCCCCTTCCCTTCTGAGCCCCAGGGAGAGACTCAGTGCCAGAGACCTGGCCGCTCGGGCCGTCCCCCGGTAGGTCACCCCCCCAACCCCCCCCAACAGCATCCAAAACGGTATATTTGTTTTGAAAGGGAACGCCCACGTGAGATCCCTGCACTGTCTGCCTGTAGTTTCTTTCCCCTTACTGAAAGCCAGCTACTCTTGTCCGGTACCTTGGGTGTGGCTACATCCTTGCAACCCTTCACAGATGCCTGTGCCTCCCGGAGGATCCGAAGTTCATCCAGCTCCAGCTCCAGTTCCCGAACACGTTCTCTGAGGAGCTGGGGTTCGGTGCACTTCCCGCAGGTTTAGTCAGCGGGGGAACCTGTGGTATTCCTCACCACCCACATCCTACAAGAGGAGCATGCAACTGCCCTAGCCTCTATCCCCTCTTACTTTGCAGAATATAGCTGTCCTGTAGACCAACTGGATCTCCGCCCTCCGACTCTGCTTCCAGTCAGCTGCACTCTGTAATCCCCTGTCTCCCTTCTTGTTCTTTGCGGAAAAAAATGAAAGGAGCACCTTGCTCCCTCCTCACCTAACTCCCTCAGCCAGCAAACTCTCACCATAGCACTCAAATGCGCCAAGTTCATCACTCCAGTGCAAACAAACTCTGCAGATTAGCTGGATCATTTTTATACTGTGAATCTAGGCTCTGAAAACTGGCCTAATCCAATTAACTATTTAACAAGCTCCAGCAGCAAGCACCTACAAGTAGAAACTTGTTTAAAGCTGATTCAAAATTCACCTTCTCCTAAGCCAAACAGCAACGTTTAATTTAATTAACCAAATAAAGGAAATACTAGGCTTTAGATAGAAATTTACCTTTATATTCCCTCAGTCAGCAAACCCTCACTATAGCACTCAAATTGCACCCCAGAGATGGTGTACATCGTTCACATGCAAACCTGTGGGACCCATGACTTGATCCCTTCGATTTGCAATTGTAAAACTGTGAGGAAATGCCACTGCGCCACAGGAATGATAACACTGATCCACAAGTAAACTTCAAACGAAAACGTGCTTTAATTGAAACACAGAATTAACCACAATAGCAACAAAGAAACAGGTTTACAGTTAGCAGTTCAAGTAGATCTGAAATAAAAGAAGTGCTGAAACCTCAGTTGATGCTGTCCCCCATTTCGCCAGCACTGCACCCACCTCCACTAATTTCCCGACGGCGTTGGGTTGCTGCCAATGGGAAACCCCTCTGGCAGAATGCCAGATCGGAGGATCCCGACCTCATTCTTAATTTCCTTCCCAAACCTGCCACTATATTAAAATTATGCAGAGCAATATATTAGCAATGCCATTCACGAATAAAGTTAACAACGCGATGTTCACTGAATTTCTCTATGCAGATTATTTGGAAAGGGAACCATTCATGGCCAAACTAAAACACTCCTGTTTAGGTCGGAGATCTAGTGCTAAGTAACTGTTCAGACGCACATAGCTGCTTCAACTTACTCCATAATCGGTACCAAAAAGTACTTAATTCTGTCTATTTTGTAAATATTTCCCTTGACAAGTTTATCCAGTACCGCACACTATGTTCCATATAATTTATCTACTTCACAAGTGTCCTTAAAAATTGATAAATGCCCCATTAGATAGCTACCTGCAAACAGATTAATGGGCCTCAATATCTCTTGGCAACATTTCACCTTGAAATCGTTCATTTACTTTTAAGATACCTAAATCAAAAATCTCGCAGTACTTATTCGCCTTGAACAATATTTTAATAATGTTACTACAAAAGTACTTAATTCTGTCCATTTTAAGGGGGTAGCACGGTAGCATGGTGGTTAGCATAAATGCTTCATAGCTCCAGGGTCCCAGGTTCGGTTCCCGGCTGGGTTACTGTCTGTGTGGAATCTGCACGTCCTCCCTCTGTGTGCGTGTGTGTGAATAATGATTGCACACCTTATTTATTAAAACTTCTGGAAGGGGTTAACAAGAAAGGTGGTTCATTGAAAATGAAACACATTGTTGCTTTGCAGTTCCAGTTTCTCTTCTGATAATCGCAGTTTACCACGATAATTCGAGCGCCCGAATCAACCTGACGTAGACATGTCACATTGATGAAGGAAGCTTACATCAGTTTTCCTGACAGAAGGGTAATCAGACATTGACCGAAGACCTCAGGTGCAGCCTGACAGGGGGCGACAGCAGCCTCTTGATTCGGAACTTCACCAAGGAGGACCGTGGAACGAGAAAATTGTATTAGCCAGACGAAAGGTGCACGTACACTGCTGGCTGAGCAACGCGGAGCTTGTAGTTTTTCCAAATAATACAAGCGAATGCATTTCATCCATCCTCATTCTGATCGTTTTCTGAATCAGGATTAGTATTTCTCCACGGATCTGTATTCTCCATCTCCTGCTTTGCCCATCTCAGTGGGAGAGACATTCCGTCCCATATTCCGAGATTCACCAAGGTACCTTATGGGGTTCATTTTCTGCATGTTGTCAGGCGTTTGGCACGGCATTACTTCTTTTTCCTAAATTGCTCTATCCTGTTCATATCAGGTGCCAAAACTATAGTACTTCGTATCAATGCCTCAAGCATACAAATACACACAACACAAAAAACATTATCACGAATAATTATTAAAATGTGAGTAAAATTCATCCATTACATTTTCATAGTTCTAAAATATGTGAATGAGGTAGTAGTCTGGTAGAATTACATTGCAAACTTAATTACTGGATTGTCCTGAAAAAATCAATCCGATCAATCAGGGTCCGTCGTGTAACCTGCAATCAATACACTGTCTGCAGTATTTGTTAAGTAGATGTGTTGTGGGGCAATCTATAGTCGGCATAGTTGATACACTATACTTCGTTTTACCTGAGAATTGGTAGTAAGTGCTGATCTTGTCTGCGACACCGGTATCCAAGTACTTGTGTTGACACAGAAGGAAATAGAAAATACGACATCGTGCAAGGAGATTAGAAATTGTCTCAGTTGCGCGTTTCTCCTCGTTGAAACACGGAGGGCGGATTTGCCGGAACTGGCAAACGTAGGCGATCTTGTCAGGACATTTATAGTATCATAAATTGTCTCTGTTGTATCGGGCAACATAAGTCGTAAGAATTGGTATGTAAATGCTAAACACGTTGAATCTATGCACATAACAGTCAAGGCGAATGAATGATGAACTTAATTTTAACAACGTTTCCAGAGTTAACTCAATTATATAAATACAGGACGGTGTTTAACCGTGTGTGTGAGAGACCTAGGGAATTCCGTTTTCGTAAAAGAAATGTTCTCTTTCCGGACATCGAGTGTTTTTCTTTGTTGCTCTCTGGGGTTTCCAGGTCTGTGGAATGTTCATCCCAGGAAAGCTGTGAAGGACGGCTTATTGAACTATTTCATGGCTGAATTCAGAAGATGTTGCATGTACACATGAGGCAAGATTTTAACGTATGTGAGAGTTGTCGACAAGGTAGGGTAATTGGGGCGGCATGTTCGTATAGTGGTCAGCATTGTTTGCTCAGGGCGCCGAAGACTCAGGTTTGAAGAGAGCCCCAGTTCACTCTCCCTGTGGAGTTTGCATTTTCTCCCCTGCCTGGGTATTCTCCACAGTTCAAAAGAGGTGCAGTGGAGTTATACTGACCAAGCTAAATTGCGCCTTAATTGGAAAAGTGAAAACAATTGCATTGATGATCGAACCAAAAGCTGGGGTACATGAGAATCGTTCTTCCTTCTTTATTTCCTGTGTGGCTATATTCTTAATGATAATCGTTCCTTTTACGTAATTGAATAATATTTTAATTTCCTTCCCGTCAATTACACCATTGGAAGAAGCATGCGACCATCCTGAGGGAGGAATGATGTGTCTCTCCCATGGAAGCAACAACAGTCCCATCCGTCTTTCTTTCAACATGTTCGCTGTTCAGAACGGAAACATTCACCACGCCACTAATAAAACTTTCATTAATTTTCCAAAAGGCTTAACAGATGTTGGAACGGAGCTTGGCAACCGTTATTCATCTTCACATAGGTGTTTGCCGCCTCATTCAAAACTATTTGCAAATCTTGTTCAAGCATTTGTAAGAGTGTATGTAAATTCCGTCTACCTATTTTCAACATCTATCCATATTGATGGTTTAGAATCTATATAACAGTGGAGAAACATATGTCCTCTCGTCATTCAATAGGCGAAGACCGCTTTGAATGTGGGACTTCAAATCACCTGCTAACCATAATGGCTGTGGTTATTTGTTTTAACGGATTTCCATTGATCCTTATTATCATCCGAAAATGTGCAACCCCTTACAGAGGTAAATTACATTATGATATCAATTAAACATAGTGGGTGAATCATATAATATATTAATGCCGCAGATCTAATACTAATTCTTCCAGGCGAACAAATATTTACATTTCACGCACTTGTTAAATATGCATGTGGTTCGCTTGAATCGCAGAATGTGAACAATATCTTCCCACATGGAACTGACAATATCGGACAAACGGCTGGGTTTATACCTCGCCCCACGCTGTGACAGTGCATTGCATCAGATTCAACCAGTTCACTGGTGGTTTAATGAAATAGGAATCATCCCCTTCAATAACTTGGTGAGTTAGAATATCTAGTCACCTATCAATCAGCAATCCTAGTTAACACAAACTGAAATCCAAGAATATTTAAAATTTGTTGAGAATGATTTATGTCTTTAATGGTAGTCTTGTAAAGTAAAAATGCACCTGTAAACTATATGGATTGCATTCGCACCAAGATCATGAAATTAGAAATAACTGGAGAAATCATTGCGTTGCCATTAATTGTCGAGTCACTCATATTCTTGTGATCATGGCCTCCATTACAGAAGCGATCACCGACTTAACATCAATGTCTTGTGATTCTATCAAGCAGCTATGGAAAATCACTTTCCACATGAATATTATATATTTTGATATTGTTAATGTGAAGATATCCATCTGTTTGTGATTACCCAAAATGAAAGTTTTGTGAAAAGAATGAAGTATCCGATGAATGCAACAGGTAATTCATGAGAGGCCTCGTTAAGCAATTCCGGAAAGCAGACACTGTAGCCATATCGTGCAGTTAAGGCGAATACTACAGACATATCTGTAATAGCACAGCAATGAAAGAAAGATATAAACAGGAGATTTTGCAGATCACACTAGACACCACAAGTCGCATCAGATCCTTGTGCAGCACACGCCTATTATGGACATTGAATGGCCTGATGATGTTCTGAACGCGAGATGTAGAGTGTTGACACTCTAATGTTCAAAGTTTCACTTTCTACATCAGATCGCCTTGTTCACATAATCAAAACAACAGAATTGTTGAAGCAGTGCAAAATATGTTTTTCGAACAGGAAACGTTTTCACAACATCCTTCGCTGTGTCTTCAACGTTTCAGCATGTTGTGACGAAAGATCACTATTTCTGTGACAGAGTTAAACCTGTCCAATTTGGTTAATTATAGCCATATGTAAGCCGGATAAAGAATAAAACGAGACAAAAGACATTATAGTACTGAGAAAGACAATATTCGTCAGGGGTTATTGGGTTACGGATATACGGTGGATACGTGGGTTTGAGTAGGGTGATCATGGCTCGCCACAACATCGAGGGCAGAAGGGCCTGTTCTGTACTGTTCTATGTAAAACTCGCGGGCATTTGGCAGCATCTCCAAATTTACGCAGGTTTCAAACAAGCAACGTGGGATCTGCTCACCATCTTTGCTCTTTAAAAAGGGGCAGCACGGTAGCATGGTGGTTAGCATAAACGCTTCACAGCTCCAGTGTTCCAGGTTCGGTTCCCGGCTGGGTCACTGTCTGTGCGGAGTCTGCACGTCCTCCCTGTGTGTGCGTGGGTTTCCTCCGGGTGCTCCGGTTTCCTCCCACAGTCCAAAGATGTGCGAATTAAGTGGATTGCCATGCTAAATTGCCCGTAGTGTCCTTAAAAGTAAGGTTGGGGGGGTTGTTGGTTTACGGGTATAGGGTGGATACGTGGGGTTGAGTCTGGTGATCATTGCTCGGCACAACATCGAGGGCCGAAGGGCCTGTTCTGCGCTGTACTGTTCTATGTTCTATGTTCTATGTTCCATAACCTGTCCCAATATCAACTCAGAATCAAACGATGTAAGGGGATTTGAGGGAGAGGAATTCACACAGTGTGTCCATATTATTTTCACCCTACTTGTGGCAAACCAAACGAGAGGAATACAATTCTGGACCTAGTCGTGGGGAGCGAGGAAGAGCAAGTGGGGTAAGAGGTGACATATCGGGCTTAGTGATCACAATTCAGTTCTATGATTCAGTATTACCATGAAAAATGACAAAAACAAAGCAGGATTATTATTTTTTGAACAGGGGCTTGGCATATTTTGCAGAAATGAGGACGGACTTTGCTGAGATAGACTGGCCAGGTACCTGAGGATAAATCGGTGGAAAACATGTGGAAGACACGAAATGGAGAGATGCAAAAGTTGTAATGCAGACACGTCTCTTCCAAACGTAAAAGATGTCCGTCCAAATCTAGACACTCTGAGTGTTTCGAGAAATACAGGGAAAGATCAAACAGAACAAGAACGCTTACGATCAGCATAATCTAAGCACTGATGGTGGCATGGCCGAGTACAGAAAGTGCAGGGCGAAGTCAGAAAGGAAATAAGGGAATGAAACAGAGGGTATGTAAAATGATTATCAAGTGAAGTTAAAGAACATTCAGAGATGATTAACCGATGTATTAATGGTAAAACTTTAGTTAAGTAAAACAGAGATGACGGGCGAACTTCTGTGTAGATGGAGAGGCTGTGGGATGAGTTTTAAATTAATATGTATTCTCCGTGTTTACAAAGGAAATGGGTGATGCAGATATAATATTCCAAAACATTGTGAATTACTGGGTGGGATAATGCGTGCAGATGTAGTTGGCCAAATATGATGTGCAATACTGGATTGGTTACGTATAAGTGGAGAGAAAGTACTTGAAGGATTGGTATCCTGGAAAGTTCATAAGTTGCAAGAACTAGATAGATTATTTTGCTGCTGTCGGAGGTCTGGGAGTTGATCGCAGATACTTTCACGACGTTTTTTCAATCCTCGCTTGACACGGAGAAGACACGAAGACACGGACGAGACAAATGCATATGCCGTTCCATTGCTTAATAAGCGATTGGTGGAAGTGGTGGAAGTGCCGAACAATTATCGACAAGTTCGTCTTTCGTCAGAGCTGGTGAAATTAGTCAAAATAATCCTATGAGATGGGATTTACTGTCACATAGAAAGGCATGGGGTACTAGCGGATAGTCAGCATGGATATTCAAAAGGAAGTTCGTACCACAAAACTTTGATCATTGCTCGATGAATGCCCAAGAAGGGTTGATGAAGATAGTACAGTGGTATGGTGCACATTTAGTTTACCATGGCGTTTTAAAAGGGCCCACATAGTTAATTGGTCAAGAAAGTGAAATCCCATAGGATACACAGGAATCTGACAAACTGGATAAAAAGGATATTGCCCTGGCAATTCACAAGTTGTTTCAAGTGGTGTTCCAAAGAGGTTGGTGTTGGGACCCTTACTGTCTGTGCTATGTATTGATAATTTGGTCCTGAACGTGGGGAGAATGATTCAGAAGCGTGCAGGTGACACAAAGATTGGCCGAGTGGTGGAATGTGTAGAGGATAGTTATAACCTTCAAATATATATAGTTGATCGGTGGAGAGGGCCATAACGTATCAAGTGGAATTTCACACAGAGTGGTATGAGGTCATGCATTTAGGTAAATCGTACATTACTTGGGCATGCACAATTAACAGGAATACACCAACAGAGTAGATTAAATGATATATTTTGGCGTACAGGTAAACTTGTCCATAAAGCCAGCAGTTCAGCGCGACAAGGCTGTGAAGAAAACATATGGAATGCTGTCCTTAATTGACAAGGATATAGAGCATACCAGTAAGCGTATAATGCTTCAATTATACAACTGTACTGGTGTGGCCACAGCAGGAATATGATGTACAGTTCTGCTCGTCACATTACAGGAGAAAGTAATTGCTCGGAGAGAGTGACGAATGTTGTCAGGCCCAGAAACGTGTATCCACGATGCGAGATTGGATACGTTTGGTTATTTTCCTTGGAACAAGCAATGTTGTGGGGTCAATTAAGTGATATGTACAGAATTATGAGGGGAACGGATACAGTGGGCAGGGTAACATTACCTCCCCTGGTGAAGAATTCTCTGACCAGTGCACATAGATTTAAGATAAATGGCAGAAGGTGTAAAGGGACATGAGAAAATTATTTTTTTGCGGAGAGGGTATTTGAACCTGAAATTATCTTCCAGAGTTGGTGGTGGAGGCAGATACCCTAAAATCCTTTAAAATGTACCTGAATCTGCATCAGAATTGCTCTCAGCTACAGAGCAATGTCACGAGTGCAGAATTGTGGCATGAGACAGTGGAACTGGGTGTCATCGGGATGGCCTATACAAGGTGGGCTGAACGGTCATTGCTCCTGCTGTAACACCACTGTGACTCTATGGTTATATGTCCAAAAATTCAAATTCTTCCCATGGTTCCAACATCCTTATTGCATGGCATACAAGTTAGAAGGGGGTCGATGATTTCCGATATGATGGAATGACCGCGCTATTAGCGTCGAGAATACTTCGACTGGTTTGCTCATCCGATCATGTCAGCTTTCAAATTCAAAATCTGGACTTTCAGTTGGTTCACAGATAAATGCAAATATATGATGGATACAATTATAGTTTTTATTTTTTTATTTTTTGATGTATTATGTATTTGTGTGAAATGTTCTTGAATTAAATGTTGCGTGGCAAGTTCGATCGGTGTTCTCTGTGGGTTCTAATATACTTTATGGCAATATGTGAAATGTTGGTATTCTATACACTTAGACTCATAGACGTTTACATCTTAGAAGGAGGCTATTGTAGCCGGTCAACAATGATCTTGAAACACAACTAAAAATCATTTTGCTGCGCTTCGTCCATATCCCAGACGTTTCGGCAGCACCATTGAACACTTTCGATGGTTCTATATTACGGGACTATGTGAGGAACCCACCGTTTCAGGTAGTGTGTTGCACACTCCCAACTCGAACTGAGTGAAACAAATCACCTCTTATTCTTAGATGTCGTATTCCCCCTGTTTGGTAACCCCACTACTACTTGGAAAAAGGGTCTTCCTATGCACCCTACTTATTCCACGTACAATGTAGCACACCTGTATGATGTCCTCAGCCAAGTATGGCTGCTGAAAGGAAGATAGTTTCAGCATATTCGATATAACATTATAACATTTCCAAGTGTTCTAGACCCTTTAGGAAGCCCAGGCGGCATCTCAGGAAGCTCCAATGCACACTCCGTATTGAAATAACAACAATCCTATCATGTAGTGATAAAAAAGGCACCCATTACGGGGAGGTTGGATCTGTACAAACCGGAAGGTCTGCACCTGAGCAGGACTGTAACCAATGTCCTAGCGGGTATGTTTGCTGGTGCTGCTGGGGAAGATGTTAAGTAATGTGGCAGGGGGCGGAAAGTGATGCAGGGCTTCAGTGGGAAGGAATTTGGGGACAGAACCGAAAGAAAGGAAGGGGAAAAGTAAAAACTAGAGAAGTCTGAGTCAAAAATCAAAAAAGGCCACAGAACAGTGGGAAGAGACTGAGGAGAATTCAGTGAACGGGTCCAGTAAGGTTAAGAAAAATAAAACGCAGGGTGAGTGCACAAAACATGAACGGACAAGTGTTATAATGTTTTAATAGAATGCAGGGACGAGAACAACGGAAGTCTAAACTCAGCTGCATTTACTGAAATGCAAGAAGCCGGACCGGCAAGGCAGGTGAACGCACGGCATAGATGGGTATATTTGACTGGGATGTTGTAGCTATTACTGAAACATGACTAACGGAGGGGCAGGACTGGTGGCTCAATTTTTCAGGGCACAGATGGAACAGGAGGTAAGAGCGGAGATGTCGTTGCGATTTTGATTAGGGAGAACATTACGACAGTACTGAGATGGGATATATCCGAGGGTCCGCCCACTGAGTCTATATGGGTAGAATTGAAAAATAAGAAGGGAGAGTTTACTTTGAGAGTATTTTACTGCAGGCCCCAAAATTGTCAGCGAGAAATTCAGGAGCAAATATGTAAGGAGGTTACAGATAATTACAAGACAGTAAAAGCATGCTAATAGTTGGGGACACCGACTTTCCCACCATTGACTACGACTGCCACGGCATCAGAGGCTTGGAACGAGAAAACTGTGTTGAGCGCATTTCGTAGTAATTTCCCATTCAATTTATGGATGGCCCGACGAGAGAGGGGGCACGATTTGACATCCTCTTTACAAACAATGAAGGGAAGGTTACAGAAATGAGTCCAGGATCACTTTGGGACCAGTGACCATATTTCTATTAGTTGTAAGTGTTAAGGGCCAGGGTTTAGAGAACAGAAAAGTATATCATGGAGTTCACCTGATCGATAGCTTTTAATAGATTTTGGTTATGAGAAACACATGGGGCTACTTTCCAGGTGCGACGCAACAGTGATCTTAAGTACTTTTAAACAAAACAATGTTTATTCTATGAATGCAGTTAACATTTTATAAACACACAGACAATATCTGATCAACTACCAACACTGATACGCCCCCCCAAATAAAGATACAGTGTACTCTATAGATAACCTGGGTAAATTTCCAAACAACATCCAGTAGCCAAACACCCCTTTTTCCTACAAAAACAGTAGGTTTGCATTCCTTACAGAAACAGGTATTACTTCGAAATTATCAAGTTATCTGGAGGCATTCTTTAGCATGCAGAGAGCGAGAGACCAACAAATGCCTCCTTGTTTTGGATGCAGCCCCTCAGCTGCAAAACGAATTATGTTGGCAGGGAAAAGGACGGTTGGTAAGGGAGAGGCTTGCAAACGTGTGATAACAAGGTTTCTGGGTAAGTAGGTTTCTTTGAGAGTCAAAGGCAAGGCTGTTGAAAGTGGTGAACCCTGGATGACTGAGGCTGTTTAAGGCCATGGTATAAAATAATTAAGAGGCATATGACCCACATAGGCAGCTGGGATCAGGTGAATATAAGTTGTCGGAGTGGAGTTGAGATAGAAATCAGAGACATTCTTACAATATTCGTCGCTACATTGTAATAGTGACTGTATTTGCGAGGTTTATCTGTGCGTCTGACGCACTTAACTTAAAATCAGCTATACATGGAAATAAGCAACAAAGTTCAGAGTGATCCATTGTATTACCTGCCAATTATCTAATGGCAGCTACAGTATCACAGTGGTTAACACTATGGGTTCAAAGCGCCAGGGAGCCGGCTGATGGCGGTGTCTGTACTTTCTCCCCGTGTCTTCCTGCGTTTCCTCCGGGTGCTCCAGTTCCTCCAATCTGAAAGACTTGCTTGTGAAGTGAAGCCATGCTCCCTCGGTGAACATGAGCAGGCGCTTTAATGTGGCCACGGGACGATTTTCACAGGAACCTCATTGCAGTATTGCAATATGCATGTATATTGCACTAATAAAAACTTGCAATTAAATCAAGACTAATAATTATATGTTGACCTCTTTCGATTTGAAATGTGATATTGAGTTCAACATGTAATCCCTGGGTTCACGTTAAAAACAGCTCTCCATCCAATCAACTACAGACTGTACATGTAAGGCATATGCCAATTGAGCATTTGCACTGCCAACTACGTCTTAGTCGAAGTTGAGAGACTATAATGTTCCTGGTCAACACATATACTGATCTCCAAAACCTTTCATGTTTCCCATTAAAGTTCAAATAATTATATTATAATCCATCCTCACTGAGGCATTCTGTTACATCAGTCTGTGTGTCTGTGCGCATGCGTATCAGTCTGTGTCTGTTTCTGATTATCTATGTTTTTGTCTCTTTGTCTGTGTCTGCCTGTCCATGTATGCTTCCCATTATATTTTCAGTTTCGTATCAGAACGACCTGTCCATTTTCTATTCATTATCCATTGGCAGTGACGTAGTAGTATTGTCGTTGGACTATTTATCCAGAAACCCAGGTTAAAGATCTGGGAACGCGGCTTGTAATTCAACCACGGTAACCGGTGGAATTTAAAGTCGCTAAAATATCGGGAATTAAAAGTCGATGGTTGACCATGAAACTATCGTCGATTTTTATTTTTATAAAAAAAGCCATTAGTTTCACAAATTTACTTTCGGAAATGCAATCTGAATCCTTACCTCATCTAGCCTCCATGTAACTCCAGACCCACAGCAATGTGGTTGACTCTTGACTGACCTCTAAATTTACCTGGCAATACATTCAATCGTATTCAACAGCTCCGAAAACATGACAACGGAAAAAACCGGATGGACCACCCTGCATCGACCCAGGCACCGGCAATAACAACGTCAAACACAACACTGTTGGCCTTGTAATCAATCCGCTCGAGCATCTGAGGGCTTGTACGAATGTTTATTGAACTGTTTTACAGTGTTGTCAAGCAAATGACTAACATAGTCAGAGCAACGGAATCATTGAAAGACAATGTTCCAGACACTGCTATCACAACCCCAGGGTATGTTGTGCCTCATTGGAAGGACCGACCTGGCAGAGTTGGCAGGACAGTTGTAAACATTCGTGAACAATTGCTCCCGGGTGGGGGAGGGGGGAGGTGAACAGCGCCTCTGGGGCCAATTAAGTCTAATGGCTTCATCTCCTCTTTACGAAAACATTGCAGCCAACGTCAATGGGCAGCACGGTAGCCCAGTGGTTAGCATAGTTGCTTCACAGTTCCAAGGTCCAATGTGCTATTCCAGGCTTCGGTCACTCTTTGTGCGGGGTCTGCACGTTCTCACTGAGTGCACGTGGATTTCCTTCGGGTGTTTTTTCCATAGTCCAAAGATATGCAGAATAGGTCGATTGTTAATAATGAAATTGCCCTTTGTGTCCACAACGTTTAGATGGGGTTTCGGGGATAGGGTGGAGGCGTGGGCCTAAGTGAGCAATTCGTTTCGAGTGCCAGTGCAGACTTATTGGGCCCCATAGCCTGCTTCTGCACTGTCAATTCTATGATTCTATGATCAGATGATAAATCACTGCTCATCCATGTTAGACACCGCTTGTCAGAAGCTCTGAGAGAGAGAAGGGCGCATAATATGCTGGGGTGGATCATCACTGTCCATTACAAACGGTCGTTCTGTAATTAGAATTAGAATTAGAACAGTACAGCACAGAACAGGCCTTTCGGCCCACGATGTTGTGCCGAGCAATGATCACCCTACTCAACCACACGTATCCACCCTATACCCGTAACCCAACAACCCCCCCCCCCAACCTTACTTTTAAGGATACGACGGGCAATTTAGCATGGCCAATCCACCTAACCCGCACATCTTTGGACTGTGGGAGGAAACCGGTGCACCCGGAGGAAACCCACGCACACACGGGGAGGACATGCAGACTCCGCACAGACAGTGACCCAGCCGGGAACCGAACCTGGGCCACAAAGAGTGCTGGGCATTTTCTAAAGGACTTAACTGTTAGAGTGAGCCTGCCGCAGCTGGTGACATAAACAACAGGAGCGAAAAAGTACTTGAACTCACCCTCACCTTCGAGAGGCCAGACTTGGAGTATAGTATTCACTTATGGTCGCTACATTACCAGAACTATGTGGAGGCTTTAGAGAGGGTGCAAGCTAGATTTACCAGGATGTTGACTGGGTGTGGCGGGCATTATCTATGAGGAGAGGTTGAATAAACTCAGTTTGTTCTCTCTGGAACGAGGGAGGTTGTGCGGAGATCTGATAGACCTCTGCACAATTATGAGGAGCAGAGACACATTGTATAGTCAGAGGGGTAGAGTGGTAAATTACTAGGAGCATAAGTTTAAGGTGCGAGGGACAAGGTTTATATGAGATGTACGAGGCAAGTTCTTTTCACAGAGGCTAGTGGGAGCCTGGAATTCGCTGCCAGGGGAGCTGGTGCAAGCAGGGACAACAGCAACGTTTAAAGGGTATAGGGAGAAATATGGGTATCGAGGGATACGGACCCCGGAAGTGTAGAAGATTTTAGATTAGATGGGCAGAATGATCGGCGCACCCTGTTCGTGTGCTGTGCATTTTTTTGTTCTTTGTTCTATGTTCTTGTTCTCACTAATTGCAAAGTCCCTGCGGAGAGAAAGTCTCATCTTCAAACTGAGGATACCCTATAACATAATGTGTGGCAGTGGCACCGTGCAAAACGGGATACAGTTCGAAACGATTAACAGCTTAACAGCTAAATATTAAGCATTCATGAGGCGCTATGGGCCATCGGCAGCAGCATATGTGTCTTAAAACACAATTGCGCATCTCATGGCCTGGAATATCACCTACTTTACGATCACCACCAAACCAGGGGTTAAACACAATTTCAATAGTGAATTCAGAAGAGCATGCCATGTGTAATACGGGGCAGACCGAAATAATAAATGTGAAACTGGTGCAGCTGCAATACAAGACTGCGTGTTTCACACAGCACAACCATCACGTAATAGGCCGATATAAGCGATTGCAACACGAATGCATCACAATTCTTTTCTGATCGCTGCCACATACAGCCGTGAATGGTCTCGGTCAATTTAACAACTCTCTGGAGGAGGAGGCTGCACAAGTACCCCCACCCTGAATGACTGATGTCCATGCACTTGTGTGTAAAAGACAAGCTGAGATATTCAAAACAGCCAGAAGTGTCAAATTGATGAATCCATCTCGATCTCCTCAAGAGGTCCACGTACACCACAGATCTAAGTCTTCAGCCAACACGATTTCCTCGATGTGATATCGTGACATGAAAAGCATGAATAAAGGCGCTTGACACCGCAAAGACTATGGCCCCTGACAGTATTCCGGCAAAAGCACTGTCGGCTTATGCTCCATAATGTCCTGGACGCCTAACCAATAGGTTCTAACGCAGCTCCAACACTGGCATTCCACGGAATTGAGGGATATTGCCGAGATGTGCCTTGCACACTCTAAACATGTCAACTCTAACCTAGGAATTCACGCCCTATTAATCTACTCACTATCAGCACCAAAGTGATGGAAGGAATCATCAACAGTGCTATCAAGCGTCGTTCACTCAGAAAAAAACATGCTCTTGGACGCTCAGTTTCGGTTCCACTCGGGTCAGTGAGTTCCTCACCTCATCACAGCCTTGGTTCAAACATTTAGACAAGAGTTCAATGCCATATTTAAGGTGAGAATGACTGCTCTTCACATGAAGGCATCATTTGACTGTTTCTGACACGATGAAGCCCTCGATAAACTGTCGTTAATTTGAATTAGGGGCGAAATCTTCCGCTACCTGGAGTAAAACCTGGCACACAGGAAGGCGGTTCTGTTGATGGGAGGTCAATCATCTCACCTGCAGTAAATCACTGCAGGAATTCCACAGGGTCGTGTCCTTGGCGAAACCATACTCAGCTGCATCATCAATTGCCATTATTCCCTGATATGGTCAAAAGTGGGGATGTTCGCAGATGACTGCACAATGTTCTGCATCACTCGCGACTCCAGAGCTAACTAAGTGGGCCATGCATAAATGAAGTTACGACTGTACAATATAGAGGCTTGTGCAAACAAGTGTCAAGTTACATTCGTGCCAGACAAGTACCAGACAATGGCCGTCTCTACAAGAGAGGAACTAACTATGGCCCATTGACATTCAATGGCATTTCGATCGGGATCTCACAGAATCAATTTCTTGCGCGTTATCATAGATGTGTCACGGAACTGGACTAGCCACATTGATGCTGCAGCTACCAGGCAGATTGCAGGCTACGTATCCGATGGAATTCACCTAACGACCAACGCAAATCCAGTCTACAATCTACAAGGCAAAAGTCCCAGTGCAAGGGATACTCTCCTACTGCCTGGATGAGTCCAACAACACTCAAGAAGGTCGACACCATCCAGGGCTAAGCAGGCCTCTTGATTGCTCCCCTTTCCACAAACATTCAAACCCTTCACCATCGACGAGCAGTGGCATCCGTGTTACTCTCTTCAAGACGCAATGCATTCAATTGCTAAGTTTCCTTAGACAGCACCTTCCAAACCAACGACCGCTACCATCTAGCGGCTCAAGAGGAGAAGATGTCTGTGAACCCCACGACGAGGGGGTTCCGCTTTCAGTCGCTCACTAGCATGACTTGGAATTATATTGCTGTACCTTCACTGTTGCAGTGCAAAATTCAGGAGTTATCTCCCCAGCAGCACTGTGTGTATACGGGCACCGCAATGACTGCAGCTGTTCGAGAAGACAGGTCACCGCGTCCTTGTGAACGGAAATGAGGATGGCAAATAAGCGCTGGCCGAAATAAATTCCGCAACAAAATTGAGAAAGATGCAGAAAGATGCAATGATTTACAAAAGGAGCTATTCTGCCCATCGAGTCGAGAGCCACGCTAGAATGAACACTACTAAAGCCCACACCCCTGTCCTATCACCGTTACCCAGTAACCCCACCTAACGTTTGGAAGTTGAGGGAAAATTTAGCGTGGCCAATCCACATAACCTAGACATTTCTGGACAGTGTGTGGAAACCGGAGCATCTGGTGTAAACTCATGCCCACCTGTGGGGCAAGTCCCAACTCCACACAGACAGTCAACCAAGGTCTTAAATGAACCCGGGTCCCTGGAGCTGTGTTGCAGTAGTGCTAACCGCTGAGCCAAGGTGCAGCCCATCCTGGTGGTGATCTCTCTTTTTTAGCCTAACGCCTCCACGACAACATGTTAGGCCGGTCGTTGCGTTTCCTATGAAATAGACGAACCCACTGTGAAATGCAGTCGAAAGCAACGCAGATAAAATTCTGCCAAGCATGCTGGACAGATGATGAAAACGATTTTAAGAGCTGCAATCCGAGAGGGTGGAGCGAAACACAAAACAGAATCCTCACTTCAAATTATCGTTGTTCCCTTTTAGACTATGCATTTTCATTGAGTATCAGATCTATGATATCGTTTACTGACTGACTGGCCCCTTTGCTGTTCCATTTTCGCCGACCATACGAGTTTCGAAGAAGCAAATTAAGTGGTATTATGGATCAAAGAGGGACAATGTTCTGTCTAGCTCATCCTTAAATATGTTTAACGATTGGTCAAGCATAACCGTCCGCGACGTGAATTCAAAATATTCTGAACTTTTGAGGGAAGTAACTTGCTGCCATTGCATTTGCAACTGATCGACGTCCAGGTTGGAGTCTGTTTCATCATGGTTTTGATTCCCCAGGCAAGGGAATTGCAACCACATTCTATCATATGAAACCCAAATTTGTTACTTTAAATTAAAATTAGATCATCTTGCATACTACAGTGCATTCGCGAGTATAACCCCAAATGCATAAGCCTCTCATCAAAAGACATAATCTAGTCAACTCTCCCTTTGCAGCCTAAAAAGCATACTGGCAGTATTTTTTGACATAAAGTGACAGAGTTTACATATATAATTCCGGGTATGACTTCAGCAAATCACGTATAATAAGACTCCAGTATGCCGAGAATTCAATCTGATTGATATAAAGACAAAGTGGAATTGAATATCCTAACTGATACGCATTCCTGCCTGGCAAGTTTCTGTGCCCTTGCCTGAGTACACTAATACCCTCTGAACATGAATTTTCACGAGGTTCGTCTTTTCGAAACTCTGACATTTTCAATTCCTTTGACTAAAGTGAATAACCTCATCTATCCCCACGTCACATCCCAGCTGTCAATGTGTCGGGCACTCTCTTCGGCTGTTCATTTCTCTTTGCTTTAAGAAATACACAGAATTTGCTGTTCACCCATTATTCTATCAAGAGCAAAATTTGATGCTTTACTCTCTGCCTCATCTATCTCATTATTTTAAATTCAAAATAGGTGAAACCCCAGCATTGATCAATGCTAAACGCCGTTATTCACTGCCTGCAATTTAAAAAATGTTTCATTTACCAGGGCCTTGTGCCTTGTTGCATTCCGTTTGCATGCCAAAATGTTAGTTAAAATGTCTAACTAACTCCACCAACTATTATGCTGGGTGTGAAAGTTTTGTGTTGCACCTTATTGGATGTTTTTTTTTTCAAATCCAAGCATCTCCTGATACTTATTATATGCAGTATTAGTTGTATTCTCGAAATGTCCACTCAATTTCTGAAACACGACCCCCCCCCCCCCCCCCCACGTCTTTGAGGAAGCATGTTCCTATTGATTGATAATGTAATTATTTTTGACCTGCATTGTTAATACTTCGTAAATATAGTTTGGGGATTCACAACAGCAGCTAAACGTCTAACAAATGGAAACAGAGAATGGTTGTTGTGCAAATGGATAGGGTTGAAATATATAACTTTTCCAGACTAAACTAAGGGTGAGTGAGAAGAATAAAAAGAAGATATATGGCTCGACCAAGGATAAAGATGGCCAGATATGACGACCACCCCTCCCATTATTTTCTGAAAGGCGATCGTACGACCGATAGAAAAGTGATGTCATTATATATAGACTAAAGTAACTGTCTTTGGAAAGAGAAAACAAGGTGTGGCATTGGCTCTTTCTCTACATTCTGACAGCAAAATCCGAAAAAAGTATTTTCTGAGCTGGAATTGGAATAGTTAGACTCAGAAGAATGTCTGCAGACTATATTACGTTATCTAGATACGATTTATCAAACGGATAACTTGTTAAGTGCATATGAAGCATTGTCGGATTTTCATAGGTTATGGAAAATCGTGGCCATACTCGAAAGTCGCTGAAAAGTTTGGCGATCGCGTGCAATATTGCCGGAGTCAATCATTTCATTATCACGGATGTTGTATCAGGTGAGACACCTTTGCTTCTGAGCAGACCGTCGATGAAGAAAGCACACATGGAAATGGATATGAACAGGATAAGGCAGAAGATTTCGGGAAGACGGTGGACTTACAATTTACACAGTCGGGAGACTATTGTATTCCATTCCCGACAAATAACATTTCAAGTCCAGTTGTTAAGGATGTGTGAATGGCAGTTGAACATGGGACTTCAGCTGATAAAAAGCTTGACGTATTAAAACTGCATAGACATTTTGCGCACCCGTCTCCTCGGAGGCTGCAAAAATTATTAATGGCTGCAGGGGCAAGGGGCGATTACTCTAGTAAACTGACAGAATAGGTTCGTGATCGCTGTAAGAAGTACAAAAGGACACCAACACGACTGAGAGTAAACCTACCTTTGGCCAGAGATTGTAACGACATTGTGGACATGGACATTAAGATATGGGATAAAACCAATGATATATTTATTTCGAATTTTGTAGATTTAGCAACCAGGTTTCGTCAATCAATCATAATACGAGTTAAATAAATGAGTGCAATTCTGGATGAAATCGTGGAAAAATGTATCGGGACAGGAAAGGGCCCACGGCAAAATTCCTTGCGGACGATGGGGGAGAATTTGCTAATGATGAGTTTAGGGATATGTGTGAGAACGTAAATATCACAGTTATGAATACGGCCACGTAAAGCCCATTTAGTAATGGTGACTATGAAAAAAACATGCTTTCATAGATGAGATGCCCCGAAAACATTTGGCAGATAGACCAAACTGGAAGCTAAATTCAGTTTTAGCATGGGTGATAGATGCAATGGATCCATTGCAGATGGTTGGGGGCTATAGTCCCTATCAGTTAGTGTTTGGTAGAAATACTAAAATTCCGTCCATTTTAGACAACCAGCCTCCAGCTTGGAAGGAAATACACTTTGTCTGCCTTTGCTGAGCATTTAAATGCATTAAATAGCAGTAGAAAAGCTTACTTCGAAGCCGATAGGCTCTGAAAAAATTCGCAGAGTTTCCAGGCATGACCAACGGCCATCATGATACTTTTTCAGAACGGACACTTAGCATAATATAAGAGAGACAATTAGTACATCGGATAGTGAACAAGTCCGCAGGAAAAGGTCCTGAACTATTGAACGGACATCCCGCAGCAGAAGGGAAGGATCAAGCAGAAGCAGTACAAGAACAAGATACCACGCCGGAGAGGGGACGTCGTGTATCAAGATCTCGGAACACGAGTAAGGCCGCAAATACAAATAGGAGTAGAAACCTGCATGCACGTAAGAACTTGGTGTTTTCCCGATGAATTAGGTAAGAAAGTTATCAAAGATGCCAAACAACACAAACTGCACAGTTGGAGATAATTTGGAGTATACACGGAGGTCCCGGAGAGGGGACAAAGAGCTGTATCCCATGGTGGATTTACACAGAAAAAAATGCTCTGATGGAACTTACAAGGTTAAGGCCAGGCTTGTGGCAAGTGGATTTTAAGAAAACTTACCAGATCAGGTTTTGAGGGTAAATTCGCGTCCGTCAGGAAAGGTCATTTTAAAGACTCTCTTGGCTCTATTAACCACAAAGTCATGGGAATGCAAATCTATGCAAATAAAAGGTCCCTTTTTCCAGGGGAATCACCTCCAGAGACACATTTTGCGCCGTTCTCCTAAATAGGCTAACACAGAATGGGTACTCTGAAAGTTGAACAAATGTGCATTTGGATTGAATTATGCGTCGAGAGTCTGGTACTTTTCGGGTAGGTCAGTTTTGTTAAAGTTGGGCTGTTGCCAGTTGAAAGCAAATCCGGCAATACTTTACTGGCACTATAAAGGAAATCTTTCTGGTATCTTTATGATACATGGCGATGATTTTTTGTGGCGTTTGACTAGTACTTTCGAAGCTAATGTAAACTCAGTTTTGAGGAAATAATTCAGGGTTGGAATCAGGCTACCCGTGAATTTAAATATATCCGACAGCAAATCGGACAGATTAAGTTACGGGCAACTTTACATCAGCAATATTATTTGGAAAGCATCAGTCCAATAGCAGTTAGTCGTGGGCAGGTCTCAGAAAAAGACGCAATGACTTCAAAGATGGAAAACGAGTAACTACTTAGTTTAATTGGGCAGCTGAATTGGTTAGGTAGACAGACTAGACTTGACGTGAGGTTTAATGTTTTAGAGTTGAGGCAAAAAATGAATTATCCCAACGTGGAAGGCATAATAAGTGCAAATAAACCGTTGGTGAAACTAAAAATGCAGGAGTGTGTTTTGAGTTTCCCGGTTTTAGGTGACCATCGGCTCTTGAAACTGGTAGTTTATCGTGATGCGTCCTTTGCAAAATCATTTGATGGGTTTCAAGTGCAGAATGTTGTATAAGTTCCCTTTTGGGGAATAATGGTAAATGTTTCCGTCTTGTGTGAGAAACAAAGAAAATAAGGTGAGTGGTCAAAAGCACTTTGACTGCTGAGACATTACGCCTTTTCCAGGCGGTGAATATGACCTTTTATTTATCTCACATATTGCGAGAAATTTTGGGATTCGGGGATTTGGGTAATATGCCTATTGAACGTGGCATTGACAATAAATCCCTGTGGGAAAATGTACACTCGGCTGGTTTAGAACAGTGGGCTAATCAGCTGCCTCGTAGTGCTGAACAATGCCATCAATGCTGGTTCAATTCCTGTGACCGCCTCCCCGAATGAGCGCTGGAATGTGGCGACTATGAGCTTTTCACAGCAACTTCATTGAAGCCTACTTGTGACAATAAGCGATTAAAAAAAGTAAGAAAGCTAATATGTCTTTACTATAGGTATTCAGACAATTGAGTGGTGGTACATGGAACACATCTTGGATTTTAAAACCAGAATACCGCTACTCCCTTTATCCACGGCATGGTATCGATCACGGGTGTTCACGATGTAGCAGTGTTGACTGATTCCATGGTGAAGGTCCTTAGGTGGTAACCGAAACAGCCTATCAACGGTCACTTCACTTTGATAATAATTTCAATAATATTATTGGACACCATGCGCTTGCTTTGTAAACGTGACTCAAAAAACTGCCCGAATAATATTTCAACATGCAGATAGCTGAACCAATGGACATTTCACACTGCTATCTGTGTGGAAACTGGGGCCAGATCACATAATTTACAGTGCAGAAGGAGGCCATTCAGCCCATCGAGTCTGCACCGGCTCCTGGAAAGAGAGGTCCCTACCCAAGGTTAACACCTCCACGCTATCCCCATAACCCAGTGACCCCACCCAACATTAATGGCAATTTTGGACACTAAGGGCAATTTATCATGGCCAATCCACCTGACCTGCACATCTTTGGACTGTGGGAGGAAACCGGAGCACCCAGAGGAAACCCACGCACACACGGGGAGGATATGCAGACTCCACACAGACAGTGGCCCAAGCCGTAAGCGAACCTGGAACCCTGGAGCTGTGAATCGATAGTGCCATCCACAATGTTACTGCTGCCCTCAATCTCGGTCATGTTCCTCCTTACGTCAGCAGATTGACGGGATGGTGCTCAGTTTCATGTCAAAACTTCAGTCATTAGCCAGTTCTTGTCATGGGGTCGTGCAGTTCATAAAAATTTCCCTTATGTCTATTCCGCTATTAATAAAGGCACGTGCCTCACAGTTGTTTGCAATTAACTTATTTTTTCTGCCCAACCTCCTTCACGACTCTGTGAGCATTAACTCCACGCCCCATGTGTTTCTCTGAGCTTCACAGCGTCCTGCCATTCCTTGCATACTCTCTTGTCCTGTTTCTTCGCCCAAAGTGCGTCACCTCGTACCTCAGTGCGTCACCTCAGGGTAGCAGGGTAGCATGGTGGTTAGCATAAATACTTCACAGCTCCAGGGTCCCAGGTTCGATTCCCGGCTGGGTCACTGTCTGTGTGGAGTCTGCACGTCCTCCCCCTGTGTTCGTGTGTTTCCTCCGGGTGCTCCGGTTTCCTCCCACAGTCCAAAGATGTGCGGGTTAGGTGGATTGGCCATGCTAAATTGCCCGTTTATAAACCAGCCTCAATTTACTCACACTAATTTCGACCACCACACATTTTGTACAATTACTAAGCCGATATCCTATCCATCTCGAGAAGTTGCCTTGAATTCGATGCGCTTCAACCTTTTCAATCAGTCTACCATGTGGGATCTTGACAACGGCTTTGCAAAAAATCTATATAAACCCAACAGCAGTTCTTCATTGATCCACAGATTTTAGATTCTCTCCGGAGCAATTCCTTCCTTCCTGTAATGTGGCGAGCAGAACTATACATCACATTCCTGCTGTGGCCACACCAGTACAATGGTAGAATTGACTCATTATACGCTTATTGATATGCTCTATATCCTTGACAATTAAGGAGAGCATTCCACATGTTTTCTTCACAGTCTTGTCTCGCTGAACTGCTGGCTTTAGGGACAGGTTTACCTGTACGCCAAAATATCTAATTCAATCTAAGCTGTTAGTGTATTCCTGTTAATTGTACATGCCCTAGTACTGTGCGATTTACCAAAATGCATGACCTCATACCACTCTGTGTGAAATTCCACCTGACAAGTTATGGCCCTCTCCACCGATCCAACTATATAGTTTTGAAGGTTATAACGATCCTTTTCACATTCCATCATTTTATGAATAAATGCTGCCGAATTTGTTAGACATGCCCTCCATCCCTCCATGCTGACTGTATCTGACTAAACCTTGCCTTTCCAAGTGAAAATTAATTATCGACTTCAGCATTTACTCAGATAAATTTCTGACCACCGACAGACACAAGATTCACCGGACAGTAATTCGATGCTTTGTCCCAGTACACTTCTTGGAAGTTGGAACAACATTACCTGTTCTTCAGATCTCTGGCAGTTCGCCCATCGCCAGAGAGGAAATAAAAACTTTCATCTGAGCTACTGCAATGTTTTTTCACATCCCACAGCGTCCTCAGATGCAAATTATCCAGGCCTGGGGATATGACTGTTTTGAATCTCTCCAAAGCTGCCAGGACCTTCCTCAGTCCAACGGCTCAATATCCTCAAAGTTATATTTGCTGCACTTTGAATCCAAGCTGCCCTCGTCGTGATTAAGGACCGACGAGCAATATTCAAATCACACCCGAGCAATCCTCTGAGGCATGACAAACAGATTGCCTCCTTTAATGGGCACTTCTGTTTCCTTGTTTTCCCTCTTCCCATTTATGTATTTAGAGAATAGCTTGGAGCTCTCTTTTGATCATATTTTCACGTCCTGTTGAATGATCCTGGTTGGCTTCTATGACACTTCTTTTATTCTGTTCCCCCGAGTCATAAGCATTTTCCCTCCCCCATTATAACGAGTAACAAACACAATTCGCTGACTGTGGAATCAGTGGGAGTATTCTTAACGCCATCATAAAATAAAATTTTCTGATGACACTTTACTGAGCATCAACTCCACTTGTTTTGTGCTTATCAGCAGAGGGATGGCACCACGGAATATTGAGGAAGGAACCTGGGATTTTGACCGATAAACGCAATTCTGCCAGGCTTTTGCTTGCTATTTTCGGATTGCTCTGCAAATTTTTGAACCTGACCTTGGTTGTTTGAGCAGTGCTGCGCGTGAGATTCTTGTGGGTCTTGTGCTTATATCATGCAGAGGCCAAAACAAAATCATAAATTTACTTTCATTCTGCTTTCTTTACAATGATTTGATAACATTAACTGATTGTTTTTTACTTTGATAATTTAATGGAAGGTGTGTTTTGCTGTCAAGGCCAGAATTTATTACCAGCTAATATTGGCCTTGCCTTGTCCGACTTGACTTTGCCGTCGGCATGTAAGATTTAGCCACACACCTGAGAGTCTCGAGTCACACCTGGTATAAACTATATTGGTCTGCAAATTGTCTTTCCAGTATCGCTGGTGACCATTACGGAGATATGTGTTCGATACCAGGTTGTCTCAATAATCAGCAGCTGCCGTGCCCAGAACATTGCCCCAGGCCTCTGGATCATCATGCTTGTTAGATTTATGACAACTGTACCCCTATTTTCTCGGCAAATATGAATTAACGTTCTTCGTGATATGTATTAATGATTTTGATGGTGGAAAAATTACGCACCTCCAATTTTTCAGTTTTGCACACCGAGTTGGGTGGGAGCATGAGCTGGGAGGGGGATGAAGAGATGCCTCATGTGATTTCGGCAGGTTGAGTGAGTGGGAAAATGAATGTCAGATGCATATTATTTGGATTAATGCAAGACTATCCACTTTGGCAATAAAAACAAGAAGGCAAATTCTTTCGTCAATGGCCATAAATACGTAAAAGGGTATGTGCAATAAGTCTTCGGTGTTCCTGCGGACTAGTCACTGAAGACAAGCATGATGGTGTAGTAGGCGGAAAAGAAGGCGTATGGTATGCTGTCCTTCATTGCGAGAGGTGAGGAGTACAGAAAGAGAGACGTCTTGCTGAAATTATACCGTGACTGGGTGAGGCCACACGAGGAACACTGTGTGCATTTGTGGGCCCTTTATCTATGGAAGGATGTTATGGCTATAGAGGGAGTGCAGCGAAGGTTTAGCAGACTGATTTTGGGATTGGCTGTACTGACATAGAGGAGACCATTAATCGATTACGATTGTATACGCTGTCGTTCAGAAGAATGAGGGGGTTCGCATGGAAACCTGATAATATTCTCACAGGACTTTACAGATTTTATGTATGAAGGATGGTTCCGATGGAGGGGATGTCCAGGACCAGAGTAACAATCTGAGGTTACAGGGTCGTCCATTCAGGTCAGAGGGGAGTAGACATTTCTTCACCCAGAGTATGGTTAGCCGGTGGAATTTGTTACCACAGGAAGTAGTTTCGTCTAAAATATTGTATAGTTTCAAGAAACATTCATGTATAACATTTCGGGTGAATTGAATCAAAGGATATTTCGGAAAGTGGGATTAGGCTATTGAGGTGCATGATCAGCCATGATCATGATGATTGGCGGAACGGGCTTGAAGGGCCTACTGGCTTCCTCCTGGTCCTATATTTCTGACTGGATAAGGATAGCAATCAGCGTTGTCGCATTTATGCAGAGATCTCAAGGCAGTGTCATTACCCTCGCTTATAGTTCAAGCAGCTACGTTATTTATTTAATGAACGTAGGTGTCGTTAGCAATGTCAGCATTAGCTGCCGATCACCACTTGCCTTTGGGAAGGTGTTGGTAATCTGCCTTCTTTTTTGTTTATAAATTTAGAGTACCCAATTATTTTTTCAAATTAAGCGGCAATTTAGTGTAGCCAATCCACCTACTCAGCACATTTTTGGGTTGTGGGGTGAAACCCACGCAGACACGGGGAGAATGTGCAAACTCCACACGGACAGTGAGCCGTGCAGGGGTTGATCCTGGGTCATCAGCGATGTGAGGCAGCTGTGCTAACCACTAGGCCACCGTCCTGCCCTGTGATCTGCCTTCTTGAACTGCAGCATTCCGTAAAGCTTTGGAACTCCGGTGGCGCCATTTGGGAGGGAATTCCTGGACTTTGGTAAAGTAATATCGGACGAATGGAGATATAGTTGCGCATCAGGATGGTTGGTGGTCTTGTGGGGACATTGGAGGTGCTGGTCTTTCTAGGCATCGACAAACTAATCCTTGCACATGATTCTGTCCGTGGTATTGGACAGCGTTGCTATAGGAGCTTCACTGATCTCATGCAGCTTATCTTGTCCAAGGTACACTTTGCAGCCACCGTGGAATGGTGTGGGACTGGTATCAGAGGTAATTAAGAGTCACGGTACGCCCTGAGATTAGAACCGCTTTTTTGCGGTTTATTCCGCAAATCATTGCAACTATGTTTCACTAATAGAGCCAATAAAATGTGGCATGTTACACGATCGTCTGGCTCTATTAGTTTCGGCCAAGTTGGAATAAATATACGCGCAGCATTATTGCATCATGATCATTTATGCGGATTTAATTCACATTGAATTATTTCAGTAGTATAGCACATTCTCCTGATTCCGCACCAAGTTACTCCAGAAACAAAGATGAACGAAGAGAGATAATCGAGTTGAAAGACTTACGTAATGAACACTAATAAACCGTGTTTCATATGGAAACTTACAGTTTGGATTTCTGATCATTTCCCTCGAATATCCCTTTGAAACGGCTAATTCTAAATAAGGACCTGTGTGAAATGCATCACTTCAGCAACGATCTGCTTTCTTCTTTCCTCATGTCAGATGTGCTGAGCCCTGTTGCTCCTTACTCTTTTGTTCCATTGCCACATGTTGGGAAAAAACCCTCAATTAACAATGATATTTTGTTGAAACGGCATCACCAAATCCAACAAACTGACGGGGACAAACGTATTAACTCATGAAGTGGATGAAATGCTCTGCGATGTGTTGTTAACCGATATATGCATTTTAAGAGAGAGGTGGAAAGAGGAATGGGATTCATAAATATATTTTTCTCCGTTGTTTCTCCGCTGGACCATTGTTATAAAGAACAAAGAACAAAGAAAATTACAGCACAGGAGCATGCCGCCGATCCAGATCCTTTATCTAAACCTGTCTCCTATTTTCCAAGGTCTACTTCCCTCTGCTCCCTGCCCGTTTATATACCTGTCTAGATGCCTCTTAAATGATGCTATATTTTAAGATCAAAGGCACAGCTGGCATTGCTTTTTATTCCAATTCGTTATTCCAGCTTTGTTTTCTCTTCGAGGGATTGTAAGTGGCTTCCAGTGAGGGATACTTTATGTTATAGAACATAGAATATTACAGCGCAGTACAGGCCCTTCGGCCCTCGAAGGCAACCCCTCTAACGTCCATCTACACTACTCCTTTATCGTCCATATGCCTATGCAATGTTCATTTAAATGCGTTCAGTGTTGTCGAGTCCACTACTCTTGAAGGCAGGGCATTCCAAGCTCTTACTACCCTCTGAGTAAAGAATCTACCTCTGACATCTGTCCTATATCTATCTCCCCTCAATTTAAAGCTATGTCCCCTCGTGCTGGATATCACCATCCGAGGAAAATGCTATCAATGTCCACCCTATCTAATCCTCTGATCATCTTGTTAAGTCACCTCTTAACCTTATTCTCTCTAACGAACACAGCCTCAATTCCTTCAGCTTTTCCTCGTATGATCTTCCCTCAATACCAGGCAACATTGTTGTAAGTCTCCTCTGTACCCTTTCCAATGCTTCCTCATCCTTCCTATAATGCGGCTTCCAGAACTGCACGCAATACTCCAAATGCGGCCGCACCAGAGTTTTGTACAACTTCAACATTACCTCATGGCTCCAAAACTGAATTCCTCTACCAATAAACGCTAACACACCGTACGCCTTCTTAACAACCCTCTCAACCTGGTTGGCAAATTTCAGGGTCTATGGACATGGACACCAAGATCTCTCTGCACGTCCACACTACCAAGAATCTTAGCTTCAGCCCAGTACTCTGTCTTCTTGTTATTCCTTCCAAAATCAATCACCTCACACTTTTCTGCATTAAACTCCATTTGCCACCTGTCAGACCAGCTCTGCAGTTTATCTATGTCCCTCTTTAACTTTTAACATCCTTCTGCATTGTCCACAACGCCACCGTCTTTAGTGTAATCTGCAAATGTACTCACCCATCCTTCTACGCCCTCCCCCAGGTCATTTAAAAAAATGACAAACAGCCGCGGCCCGAAAACAGATCCTTGTGGTACACCACTTGGAACTGGACACGAGTCTGAACATTTCCCATCAACCACCACTGTTTGACTTCTATCAGCTAGCCAATTGCTGATCCAAACTGCTAAATCACACTGAATCCCATGCCTCTGTACTTTCTGCAATAGCCGACCGTGGGCAACCTTATCAAACGCTTTGCTGAAATCCATAAAAAAAACACATCAACTGCTTTATCCTCATCCACTTGTTTGGTCACCTTCTTGAAGAACTCAACGAGGTTTGTGAGGCACAACCTGCCCTTCACAAAACCATGTTGACTGTCTCTAAGCAAATTATTCATTTCCAGATGATTATACATCCTATCTCTAATAAACCTTTCTAAGACGTTTCCCACTACAGTAGTAAGGCTCACTGGTCTATAGTTACCGGGGATATCTCGACTCCCCTTCTTGAACAAGGGGACAACATTTGCTCTCCTATTGTCTTCTGGCACTATTCATGTAGACAAAGATGACTTAAACATCAAAGCCAATATCGGCAAACCTCTTCCTGGCTTCCCAGAGAATCCTACATTACCTATTTGTTGTTGTATGAAAGTGGCTGGCTAGGTCAGCATTTTTTTGCCCATCCCTAATTTCCTATCAGTTGAATGGCATGGCGTATGCTTTCCTCAGCCAACTATAGGTCACAAGAATGGGTTTGTAAGGGAGACCGATGGCGCAGTTGTTAAGACTACTGTTCTTCGTGTCGCAGACCGGGGCTCGATCCCGTCCTCAGGTCACTGTACATATGGACGTTTTACATTCTCCCCAGTAGTGCGTGGATCTCAACCCAACAACCTCGAGATGTGCAGGGTGGCAAGTTTGGCCATGCAAAATTTTTCTTTACAAATGAGCCTGCAGTTACATGGAGGCAAGATGGCGAAACACTTTTTCTAGTAGCGTCATTAGTATTTCATGTTGTTTTGTTTCTATAACAATTTCTGACAGTATTACGGCAACGATAACTCAGAATATCTGAGTAGGTGCTGAGGAATAAGTGCTGAGGAAGTGGGGAGGCTGCAGAAGGATCTAGACAGTTTGGGAGAGTGGTGCAGGAAATGGCTGATGCAATTCAACGTGAGAAAATGTGAGGTCTTGAACTTTGGGGCCTCACGGTAGCATGGTGGTTAGCATCAATGCTTCACAGCTCCAGGGTCCAAGGTTCGATTCCCGGCTGGGTCACTGTCTGTGTGGAGTCTGCACGTCCTCCCCGTGTGTGCGTGGGTTTCCTCCGGGTGCTCCGGTTTCCTCCCACAGTCCAAAGATGTGCGGGTTAGGTGGATTGGCCATGCTAAATTGCCCGTAGTGTAAGGTTAATGGGGGGATTGTGGGTTACGGGTATACAGGTTACGTGGGTTTAAGTAGGGTGATCATTGCTCGGCACAACATCGAGGGCCGAAGGGCCTGTTCTGTGCTGTACTGTTCTATGTTCTATGTTCTATAGACTACTTTCTAAACGGTGAGAAAATTCATAATGCCAAAGTACAAAGGGATCTGGGAGTGCTAGTCGAGGATTCCCTAAAGGTAAACATGCAGGTTGAATCTGTGATTAAGAAAGCGAATGCAATATTGTCATTTATCTCAAGAGGGTTGGAATATCAAAGCAGCGATGTGCAACTGAGCCTTTTTAAGGCTCTGGTTAGGCCCCATTTGGACTACTGTGTCCAGTTTTGGGCCCCACATCTCAGGAAGGACATACTGGCACTGGAGCGTGTCCAGCGGAGATTCACACGGATGATCCCTGGAATGGCGGGTCTAACATATGATGAACGGCTGAGGATCCTGGGATTGTATTCATTGGAGTTTAGAAGGTTAAGGGGAGATCTAATAGAAACTTACAAGATAATACATGGCTTAGAAAGGGTGGACGCAAAGAAACTGTTTCCGTTAGGCGAGGAGACGAGGACCCGTGGGCACAGCCTTAGAATTAGAGGGGGTAAATTCAGAACAGAAATGCGGAGACATTTCTTCAGCCAGAGAGTGGTGGGCCTGTGGAATTCATTGCCGCGGAGTGCAGTGGAGGCCGGGACGCTAAATGGCTTCAAGGCAGAGATAGATAAATTCTTGATGTCGCGAGGAATTAAGGGCAACGGGGAGAATGCTGGTAGGTGGAGTTGAAATGCCCATCAGCCATGATTGAATGGCGCAGTTGACTCGATGGGCCGAATGGCCTTACTTCCACTCCTATGTCTTATGGTCTTATGGTCTAATAATATGTAATATTCTAAACTTAATTGATTGTGCAAGAGCTGCCATCGTGAGATATGAACCCACGCAACTATACTAACAACGTCTCAAGTGCAACATTATGCTTCCGGATCCATACAAAAGGTACCGTGTTGATAATATATTACAGAACTTGAAAGGAAGTTGCCACTGTACTGCTACTCAAAAAACAATTTTTGTCAATGCAACTGCCGCAGGCGCTGCATTGAAAGTCAACAAGGCTGCCATTGGAGGCTACGAGAGAGGAATATTAATGGATAATTAAGCAAATACTTTTGTTCATTTCTGAACATTTGTAAGCAAACTTCACGAATATTGAAGCTTTCCAAGAACTCAGAAGGTGAATAAGATAGTTATTTCTAAAAGCATAAAGAGAGAATCATTTCATGTTGCCTAACTGTAATTGTTGGCAATTAGAAAATACAAGTAACCAACTCGAAGCAGCGTCTACAACCGTACAATCATGTTGCTGTAGAAATAACGAAATTCATAGATTTTCTGTTATTCTCCAGGTTCGGATGTTTCCTTTATCGATCACATTTCTGTAAAGTGCACGGAGAGTGAGCGCGAGACTTCAGGAACTAGCGCGGAGCGAGAGAGAGGGCGAGACTTCAGTAAAGAGCACGGAGAGTGAGGACGAGACTTCAGCAAAGAGCGCGGTGAGAGCGAGGGCGAGACTTCAGTAAAGAGCGCGGGGAGAGAAGGCGAGACTTGAGTAACGAGCACGGAGCGAGAGAGGGCGAGACGTCAGTGAAGAGCGCGGGAGGGAGAGACGGTGAGACTTCAGTAAATAGAGCGGACAGAGAAGCGGCGAGGCATCAGTAAAAAGCGCGGAGTTAGGGAAAAGGGGAGAATTCAGTAAAGAGAGCGGAGCGAGAGGGCGAGACTTCAGGAAAGAGCACTTTCGAGCAAGACAGCAGTTTATTTGTTTCAAATTCGAAAACAACGGCAATGTACCGTCACACGAGACTGTGATCTGATTGGCTGAAAGTCATATTGGGCTAAATGTGAATATATGGAGTTACTGAGCGAAATACTAGTTTTGATTTGACTTAGATTACCATTCTCAAGTTGATTTGAAATACTATTTTTTCAACTTTTTAATTTTACTTGAATACATATTTTGGGTTGATATAAATTACTACTTTAATATGATTTAAATTACTTTTAAAACTTCAATTCAATAACTATTTGTAATGTTTTGTCCTAGTGGGGATATTTGACAGAGTGGTTGTGGATTATTTAAATTTGACAGAGGGATAGGAACCGATGCAGGAAGTCGGAAGGAATTAAAACAGGGACATAAACAATAAGTATTAAGGGGGAAAGTTTAAGGCAGAGAAGCCGTAGTCAATAGTCAAAATGGGCGACAGAACAAGGTACAGTGATTAAGGGGAGCAGAGCGAATAGGTCCAGTAATACTAAAATGGTTAAAGCAGGAAGTAAAAACATAAATCTAAAGCGACGCGGCAGCTTTGTACATGAAGATACGGGTTCAACTCTATGTAAAATAGTGAGAAAAGTAAACAGGAAAAATAGCCGACCAAGGCGTTTAAATTCAAAACCAATCGACATGTAGATTAAAATCGCCCATGATAACTGTTGTGCCATTTCTACACCCATCCGTTACTTCTTTGTTTATTGCATGCCCCACCTTAATGTTACAATTTTGTGGCCTGTAGACTACTCCTATCAGTGAACTTTTCGCCTTACTATTCCTGATTTCCACCCAAATGAATTCAACCTTATCCTCCATAGCACCGACGTCATCCCTTATCATTGCCTGGATGTCATCCTTAAAAAGTAGAGCTACACCACCTCGCTTACCATCCACTCTGTCCTTCCGAAAAGTTTGATACCCTTGGATATTTCACTCCGAGTCGTGACCATACTTTATCCATGTTTCAGTAACAGCCACTAAATCATTGTTAATCACGAAGATTTGCGCCATCACCTTTTCCGAATACTACGAGAATTCAGGTAAAGTACACTTGTGTTGGCTTTTATATGCTCTGTTTTGAATTTAAACACCTTGATCAGCTATTTTTCCTGTTAACTTTTCTCCTAATTTTACGTGTAGTTGAAGCTCATGTAACAACTTGCCGCAATACCTTCCCAGAACAGTATGTAATGGAACCTACGAGGGAACAAGCGTTCCGACATCTGGTCATGTGTATTGAGACAGGATTGATTAATGCTCTCATAGTTAGGGATCCCCTCGGAAGAAGGGATCACTATATGGTCGAATTTAAAATGCTGATGGAGGGTGAGAAGTTAAAAACAAACACTACTCTTTTGTGCTTAAACAAGGGGGATAAGAAAGGGATGAGAGAAGAGCTAGGTGAGGTAGACTTGGAGCAAATACTTCATGGTGAAACCGTTGAGCAACAGTGGAGAACATTCCAAACGATTTTTCACAGTGTTCAGCAAATGTTTATACCAACAAAAAGGAAGAACGGTAGAAAGAGGGAACATCTAACGTAGATGTCTAACGAAATAAGGGAGAGTATCAAATTGAAGGAAAAACCATACAAAGTGGCAACGATTAGTGTGAGACTAGAGGACTGGGAAATCTTTCGTGGACAACAGAAAGCTACCAAAAAGCTATAAAGAAAAGAAACATAGATTATGAGAGCAAACTTGATAGTAAAGGCTTCTACAAATATATAAAGCAAAAAAGAATGGCTAAGGTAAATATTGGTCCTCCAGAGGATGAGAATGGAGATTTAATAATGGGAGACGAAGAAATGAGTGAGGAACTGAACAGATTTTTTTGGTTCGTTCTTCGCAGTGGAAGACACAAATAACATACCAGTGACTGATGGAAATGAGGCAATGTCAGGTGAGGAACTTGAGATGATTGTTATGACTGAGGAGGTAGTGATGGGCTAGTTAATGGGCCTAACGGTATGCAGGTCTCCTGGCCCTCATGAAATGCATCCCAGAGTGCTAAAAGAGATGGCTAGGGAAATTGAAAATGTACAAGTGATCATTTACCAAAATTCAGTAGACTGCGGTGGTCCCGGCGGATCGAAAATTAGGAAACGTGACAGCACTATTCAAAAAAGGAGGTAGGTAGAAAGCTGGTAATTATCGGTCAGTTAGATGAACTTTTATGCTCGAATCTATTATCAAGGAAAGGTAGCAAATCATTTGGTTGGAAATTGTTCCACTGGGCAGACGCAAATGGGATCATAAAGGGCAGGTTGTGCCTTTATGAGTGGAAGTTTTTGAGGACATTACCAGTGCGGTAGATAAAGGGGAAGCAAAGGATGTGGTATATCTGGATGTCCAGAAAGCCTTTGACAAGGTAACACACAAAAGGTTGCTACGTAACGTAAAGATGCACGGCATTAAGGGTAACGTAGCAGCATGGATAGAGGATTGGTTTATTAATAGAAAGCAAAGAAATGGGTGTACACAAATCCCGATCACTCGCCTGTCCTGGATAAAATGCGTCACCAACGTCAAGTGCAAAAGCAACACTATGACCAGCAGGCAAAAGTACTGCAACCGATGACAATCAACGATACGGTGAGGTTGCGACACCCGGCTGGGGGCTGGTCCAAAATGGCGTTGGTCCTCCGCCAAATATCGCCACGATCCTACATAGTGCAGTCTGACGATGGAACAATGTTTCGAAGAAATCGCCGAGACCTTCTAAAAGTTACACCTCGTCAACGGGTATTTCCAACACTCGATCTGCAGGACGCACGAGATCTACAGGACGCTGTCATACCACATCCTGGAACTCCAGCAGCAGGTGTCCAAATGGACATAGAAGACCCTGGATCTCCATGCCCACTCAGGAGGTCCACACGGATCAGACGTGCACCCAACCGTCTGAACCTGTGAACATGGACTGACAATTGCAATGCCCTGCTTTGTCGTGTGTACATAAACCTAACTGTCTACATTTGTGTTTAGTTACAGCTCTGCAACTACAACAAAAAAGTGAAAAAGGGGGATGTAGTGATCCTCGCCTGAGTGTGTACAGAAGGGGCTGATGGGAAATGGAAGTACCACCAGGGGGCAGCGCGGGGACATATAAGAGGGACGCCGAAGGCCCACCCTCGCCCACTTGGACCGGAGGGTTAAGTAGGTTAAGTAGGCAGGACCTGGAAGTTGAGCTCAGGGCTGCAAGTTTTTTGGGCCTAGTTGCAGAACATTGAAGAACAGTATATTCTCAAGTGCAATTCTGTAACTTATTGTGGAGCACAATAAACCATCCTTGAAAACTTAAAGACGACTTCGAGCATTCTTTCAAGAAGCATAACCATGGGATTAATGATTGTTTCTCTGGTTGGCAATCAGTAGCTAGTGGTAACCCTCAGGGATCAGTGTTGTGCCCACAATTTTTCAAAATTTACATAGATTATTTGGAGTTATGTCCAAGTTTGCAGGCGACACTATGGTGAGTGGTAAAGCAAACGTTGCAGAGGATACCGGAATACTGCAGCGGGATTTGGATAGGTTAACTGAATGGACTAGGGTCTGGCAGATGGAATACAACGTTGACACATGTGAGGTTATCCATTTTGGTAGGAATAAAAGCAAAGGGGATGATTATTTAAATGATAAAATATTAAAACATGCCGCTATGCAGAGAGACCTGGGCGTGCTAGTGCATGATTCGCAAAAAGTTTGTTTACAGGTGCAACAGGTGAAAAAGAAGGCGAATGGAATTATGCCTTTCTTTGCTCGAGAGATGGTTTTTTCGACGAACGAGTTTTTTCTGTAGTTATGTATGGTCTTAATCATGTCACACCTGGGGTATTGTGTTCAGTTTTGGTATCCATGCCTGACAAAGGACTTACTGGTGATGGGGCGTGTGCAGCGGAGATTCACTAGGTTAATCACAGAGATGGAGGGGTTGGATTACGAGGACTGGTTGAGTAGACTGGGACTGCACTCGTTGGAATTTAGAAGGATGAGGTGGGGGGGGGGGGTCTGAGAGAAACGTCTACAATCATGAAGGGAATAGATGGGATGGAATCGGTCAGTTAGTTTCCACTGGCGGGTGAAAGCAGAACTCGGGGGCATAGCCTCAAAATAAGGGTCTGTATATTTAAGACAGAGCTGTGGAGGAACTTCTTCACCCAAAGGGTTGTGAATCTATGAAATTCATTGCCAAATGAAGCCGTTGCGGCACCATCATTATATGTTTTTAAGATAAAGTGAGAGAGCATTTTTGAAGAATAAAGCGAGTAATGGTTATGAAGTTCCGCCGCAAAGTGGAGCTGAGTCCACAAAATATCAGCAACGATCTCATTGAATGGTGGAGCAGGCGCGAGGGGCTGAATGACCACTGATGCTCCTAGTTATTACGATCTTGTCGCCGAGAAGGTTCTGAACCCTACACGCCACAAATATATATATCCCTGTGGTGCATTTAGAAGGAATATAATAAATTAAGGCACAAGATGGGTCAAAATCTGGTTTAGGTACAAAACATATCCGGAGAGAGGACAGTAAGAGCGATATTTAAGAACCAGTCCAAGGACACTGTTATTGATAATCAGGGATTCAATATCAAAAGTGCAGAGTGTGTCCTAGACGCAGCTCAGCACTCGCCGTTCATGCAATGGTGACTGCCATTTCGCGGGTCCAATATTTGTGATTAAAATGCTGGCAGTAAATGGCCATTTAACGATCAAGGGTAAATTCAAACGGTAATCAAAGATATATTTCCTGCTACAATGGACCAAGTGGGTTTTGGTACCACTTAATGGGCAAAAATATCAAAAGAAACGCGATTCGACAATGCACCGATTCAATGAAATACTAGTGGAAACGGCCAGTGGATCCAATCATTACCCCAAGGTAGCAAGTTATGCATCTGGGTTGTCTACACTTCCCTCCGGATTGTACCAAAGTCGTCATTATGTTCCCTGACATGACAAATAAAATAAATAAATAGCTGGTCAGTGACAAAGATCGAATGTGTGACAACTTACATTGGGAGAGCATTATTAATTAACAGAACCAGTCGGTGGTAATGCAAAGCTTTCCGTTTTCAGCTGCATCTGATATTGTGATCATTGTATCACTTCCATAATAGTGTACCGGAATGAAATGCAAGTTATTTAAATTTATACATATAATTAAAAATCGTAAGGGCTGGCAAGCTATCCGAATGAACAAATTGCGAAGATGCAACAAAGAATGATATGTGTGCGGTCCAAAACAGTTTGAAATGAAACAGGGCAAGGAGGTAGATTCACTTTTGCTTGTGTCGAGAGAAATTACAATGCAAGGAAAGTAGAACGAAAAGAGGAACTAAACCGCATGTGTCTAATTGATGGTCCATAATTTGAAGAATGTCACTGGAGGAAACTGTTTGAAGTCACATCATTAAGTAGAAAAATGCATATTCTTGGAAAGTACCAAGGGTAACTTTTCTTATGGGTTGGGTAAGATCAATTATCAGTGCTTGACTCTGTATGCTGAATGACGGATAATCGAAGGGAACTGCTCCGTAGAGTCGTGAACCTATGCGCTCAACACCTACGAAGTGAAAACCTTCCTCCTCATCTTCAGTAAATGTCGTGACCATTGTTTTGAGCTGTAACTATTGCCCTCCCATTCTTCATACCTCTACTCCTTTGCGCACTGTAAGAATTATGCAATTTGCAGAAAGACACCCTTTCCATTAGATAAACTCTGGAGAATGCAGCCGATTCGCCTCAACTTATTCTCATGGAACTAACCAACTATCCGCTGAATCAGGATTGTAAACTTCAATTGAACGTCGTTGGTCAGTATAGTTCCTTAGATTAGAAGACCAAAAATGCTCACAATAGACCAGGTGCTCTGTCTGAAATGGTATACACTATTGCAGAGATGTATGGATTCCTGTCGACTCAAATATTCTTGAAATCGACACCAATTTATGATTTGCCGTCCCAATAGAATGCTGCACCTGTTTTAATTCAGTCATGAACAAAGGCATGCAGGGCCATTTCGACATCAACGCTTCCTCATTTGTAACATTTGAAAAACATAACCTGTATTTCGCTGTTTCCTGCGAAAGTGCAGAAAATCACATATTGGCACGTTATTCCTCTCCGTCGTGTTGCTGAAAACACGTTTAGCCTGCCTGAAACTAATTGCATCCTTCACACAAGTCACCTTTCCACCAAAATTAAATGGGTGAATGGTGATTAGCTGATTGGTAATGTACTCTTGATTGATTGATTTAATTGTTGTCACTTGTACATAAGTACAGTGAAAAACAATGTTCTGCAGTCAAGGGAACGTGCACAGTCCGTGTACAGTAGGGAAAGAAGATTCGACAAAGGACATCCACAAATAGTGATTGATCACATTGCGGATCAAGGGCGAACAAAAGCAAATACATGAGCAAGAACAGAATAAAGTGTCATGAATAATGCTCTTAAAGGGACCAGGTTATTGCGAGGGAGAGTCGTTGAGGATTCCAGTAGCTGTGGGGAAGAAGCTGTTCTTATGTCTGGATGTGCGTGTCGTCAGACTTAGAACATCGAACACAGAACTGTATAGCACTGTACATTTCTCCTTTCAAAGTGCACAACCTCACACATTTCCACATTGTATTACTGCTGCCACGTCTTTACCCACTCTCCCAGCCTTCCCAATTCCTCCTGAAGCCCGCCTGCTTCTTCAATGCTACCTGCCACGCTACAGATATCTCCAACATCTGCAAACGCAGCAACAGTGCCTTCAGTTCCTTCGTCCAGATCAATAATGCACATTGTGAAAAGTTGTGGTCCCAGCATCGACCCGTGAGACACACCACCAGCCACCGGCTGCCATACAGAAAAATACCCATTTATCCCCACACTCTGCGCTCTGCTCCTCAGCCAATCCTCTACCCATGCCAGGATGTTACACTTAACACCATGGGCTCTGAACCTATTTAACAGTGGCCTCGGCGGCACCTTGTCAAGGCCTTCTGGAAATCTAAATATATACTGTCCACTGGTTTGCCTTTATGTAATTTCCTTGTTACTTCCTCAAAGAATTGTAACAGGTTTGCCAGACATGACCTCAGCTTGACGAAGCCGTGCTGTCGCAGTCCTATTTTATTATGCCTTTACATTTATTCTGCGACCTCATCTTTAATAATGGATGCTAAAATCTTACCACAGACCGAAGTCAGGCTAACTGGCCTATACCTTCCCGTCTTCTGCCTCCCTCCGTTCCTAAACAGCTTCCCGTAGCAATCTTCGGTATATCCCGTCTTTACCAGTGGACCTATCTGTCCTGATGCTTTTCTAAACTTACCCCACGGCCTCCTTCTTAATGTCAACCTGTTCGAGCCTATTACCCTGATTAACGGTGTTCTTACGAGCAAGTGAGAACATTCTCTCGACGGCATGCGGCTGCCTTAATAGTTAACCCATCAGATCTGAATTCCCAAAGAGATGGAAAAAAGGGAAAAAATTAACGAGTAAATAGCCGTAAATACCTTTAAAAAAATACTGCTCAAGTCAACCCTCTAACATTGGTTATTCTGTTGAAAGAAACAAATGTAGCTTGCTGCCTCCTGGAAAAAAGAACCCACAAAAATAACAACAACTTTTGCCTTACAGAATGCAGCTGAGATTATGCCCTGTGAACCGGTAGCTTGTTTCTCCACTACTCACATTGCTCCCGCAATTCACGGCTGCTCCTGAGGTTTCTGGAAAGGTAAGTTCCCTTCTGGAAAGATAAGGAAAACTAAGTCCAAAATCCGCCCCGCGCTCAATTTATTCACTTACCGGTCGCCTGATCCGCCGACCGGACACTGCTCCCGTTATTCCCGGCTGCTCCTGTTGTTCCCATCTGTCTGTTTCAAGGGTCCGGAAGAGAGGGAAATCCTCGGGGTGAGTGGTCAGTGACAATGCTTTCTGCTTTCTGTAGGCAGCGTGAGGTGTTGGCAGATTCAATAGGGGGTGGAAAGCCTGTCTGATGCGTGTTCACTGCACCCTGCGGATTCTTGTTATCTCGGTTCCAGCAGTTGCCAGACTAAAAAGTGATGCAGCAGAAAAGGATGCTCTTTGTTGCACATCTGTGGAAATTTGTGAGATTGGATGCAGGTATGACGAATTCATTCAGCGTCCACAGGAAGTAGAGAATTTATTGAGCTTTCTTGACTATTGCATAAACGTGACTGGACCCGTGCAGACAGTTGGTGATGAGGACCCCCAGCAACATAAATCCATCGAAAGCCTCCACTTCGGAGCAATTGATTTAGAGGATGTGGGGTCGTGCTACGCGTCAGCGCTTCCTGACGTCGCTGATCAGATACTTGGTTTCGCCGACATTTGTTGTCTCGGTACAGCAGGCAACCAACTGGTCGATTTCCCTTCAATAGTCTGATTCATTGTTGGTTGAGATAAGACCCACTAAAGACGTAACTTCTGCAAACGTATGGATCGAATTGGAGTTGAATCTTGTCACATAGTCGTGTGTGCACAGGCAGGATAATAGAGGACTGAGCACACATCATCGCGGGACACCGGTGTTGAGAACGATTGTGGAGGAGGTGCCTTTACCTATATTGACATATTGCGGTCTTTTGCCAAGGAATTCAAGGATGCAGGTGCACAGAACGAGATCCAGTCCAATATTTCTGTGATCTTGGAACCGGTTGTGGGAGACGTTGAACTATTTGATCTTGGGCGATCTACAACTGGCCAGGACTGCGATCAATGTCCCAGAGAGGTCATTTGCTATCAACGTTGGTGAGGGTTTCAACTTTTGTGGCAGGGGGATGGGTGCCAATGCAGGAAGTCGGAGGGAGTAAAGAGAGGATAGACACAGAGTCAGTCAGGAGAAACGTGCAAGACAGACAAACAGATTGAACTGCATTTAATGCAATGCAAAATTTCTGACGTCAACGGCAGGTGAACTCAGGCGCCGATAGATACATGGGACTGGGGCATTACAGCTATTACTGTAACATGGCTAAAGGAAGGGAAGGAATCGTAGCTCCATGCTCCGGGATGAAGATGGTAGAGGGCAGATTGACCAGTAGATAGGAGAGGAGAAGGAGTTGCATTTTTGATTAGGGGCAGTAACAAGGCAGTATTGGAAGAGGGTGCATCCGACAGTTGGCCGACTGAGTGTTTATGGGTCCATATGAACTTAAAAATAAGACGGGTCAGACCACTGTGAGAGGTCTGTACTCTAGAGCCCGAAATAGTCAGCGGGATATCGAGCAGCAAATATGCAAATACATTTAAATAGCTGCGGGGAAAATAGGTTGCTAATAGTTCGGGACATTAAGTTTCCCAACATGAAATAGGACAGCCATAGCACGAGGGGTTTGGATGGAGTAACATTTCTCGAGTAAATTCAGGAAGAATTCCTCATTTTTTATGTGGGTTGACCGCCTAGAACTAGTCGTCCTCTTTGGAATAAGGAAAAGCAGGTGACGGAAGTGTTCACGAAGGATAACTTTGGGACCAGTGACCATAATTCCATTCGTTTTCATATAGCTATCGATAATTATAGTTAAGGTGCAAAGAATAAAATTGCAAATTGGGGTAAGGCCAATTTCGAGGAGATTAGGCGGGAATGTTCAAATGTTGATTGTGGGTGCCTATGTGCAGGAAAGGGGACAGGTGGCGTGTTATCTAGGATTCAGGGTGAGCACATTACTTTCAGAGTCACCCTGGATGACTCGGGATATTGAGGCAATGGTCGTAAAGGAAAAAGGATTCTAACGACATGTATTGGCACCAGGGATCAGGTGAATTAATTGAAGAGAATAGGCCTCGTCGGAGTAGAGTTAAGAGAAAAATCACGAGGGCAAAAAGAGGACATGAGATTTTTTTGGCAGTTAAGGCAAAGGGAAGTCCAAAGAGCTTTTTGAGATACATAAAGGGCAAAAGGGTGACTACGGAGCGGGCAACTCCTCTTCATGATAAGCATGGTCAAATATGTGCGGATCCACAAGGGATGGGAGAGATTCTAAATTAAGGTTTCTCATCAGTCTTTACTGTTGATGGAGACACGAATGTTAAGTAAATTGGGCAAATAAAAAGTGATGTCATGACGAGTGCACATATTACTGAGAACGAGGTGTTGGAGATAGTAAAGTTCGTCAAGATAAATTCCCTGGAGTTGACGAAATGTGTCCCATGACGTTGTGGGAGGCGAGGGACCAAATTGTCTGCCCCTTAGCTCAGATATTTGAATAATCGAAAACCGCACGAGAGTTGCATGAAGATTGAAGTGTAGAAAATGTTGTGCCCTTGTTTAAGAAGGCTTGTAGGGATAAGCCTGGGAACTACAGGGCGGTTAGCCTTACTTCTGTAGTGCGTGAATTGTCAGAAGGAACTCTGAAGGGCAGGATCCACGGCATATAGACAGCCAAGCGCTAATCAGGATAAGTCAGCATTGCTTTGAAAGGGCATAGTCATGCCTCACGAATTTGATTGAGTGCTTTGACGGGGTACCTAAGAAGGTAGATTACGGCAGTGCTGTCGATTGTGTCTACCTGGACATTAGCAATGTCTTTGACACGGTACCACATGGTAGCTTGTTGCAAAAGGTTAAATCTCTCGCAATCCAGGATGAGGTAGCCAATTGGATGCACAATTGGCTTGCCGACCAATGAGAAAGGATGGTTGTGGACGGTTGTTTTTCAACCTGGAGGCCTGTGACCAGCGGTGTGCCTCAGGGACCTGTGATGGGTCTACTGTTACTTGGTGGACATATTAATGATTTGGATGAGAATGTAGACGACAGGGTTAGTACGGTAACAGATGACACCAAGATTGGTGGCATAGTGGATAGTGAATAGGATTATATAACATTGCTGCATGATCTTACCCAATTGCGCCAGTGGGCTGATGAATGGCATATGGAAATCAATTTGGAGAAATGTGAGTTTATGCATCAGGATAGGACCTACTCAGTGAATGATAAGCAGTTGGGGAGAGTTACAGAACAAAGAAATATAGGGGTACAGGTTCATACATCCTTGAACGTAAAGTTGCATGACAGCAGTCGGGTCAAGAATTCAATCCGCATGCCAAGTTTTATTGTTCAGAATATTGTATGCCGGAGTTTGGACGTCTTGTTGAAGTTGTACAAGACATTCGTAAGACCAGAAATGGAATATTGTGTTCAATTCTGTTCACCGTATTACAGGAAGTATATTGTTGAAGTAGAAAGAGTGGAGATGAGATTTGCAAGGATGCGACCAGGTTTTGATGGCCTGAGTTAACAGGAGAGGCTGGATATGAAGGGACTTTATTTTCCTCGAGCGCAGAAGGCTTCGGGGTGAACTTTTAGATGACTATAATATAACGATGAGCATCGATACGTGGATAGTCAACACATTTTTCAAAAGGTAGAAGAGTCTAGAACAAGAGGGCATACGTTTAAAGGTAGACGGAATATATACAAAAGGGTACAGAGGGGATTTTTGTTTCACACAGAGGGTGGCCAGCATCTGGACCGAGCTTCCAGAGCAACGGTAGAGGAGGGTACATTTTTTTCCTTTAAAAGGTTAAACAGTTCCATGGGCAGGGCGTGTTTAGAGGGATATCGTCCAAATGCGTGCTAGTCGGCCTAGCTTAGTAATAGAATCTGGGTGGCATTGACACGCGGGGCCGAAGTGCCTGTTTCCATGCTGTTGACATCTATAACTCTGTTGCACAGTTTGCTTATTAGATCTGTCGGGATAAATCTGTTGAAGGAAAATCTGTAGTCTATCAACAGCAGTACGTTTCCTTGTTGGCGATGTGTCCGAGTTATGAGTGAAGAACCAGGAGGTTGCATCAGCTCTGGACCGGTTGTGGCGATAGGCGCAATGCAATGGATCGAGACCATCTGGGAGGCTGGGGTTGATCCGTCGCATGACTAGGCACTCGGAGAATTACATAACAATAGATGTGAGGTCCACCGTAGCTAGTCGATGAAGCACGCTACCTTGTTATTTTTGGTACTGGTATAGTGGTGGTCTTCTTGAAGAAGGTGGGAACTCGGAGAGGTAATGTGAGGTGTTGAAGATGCCTGCTAATAAACTCGCCAGCTGCTCTGTGTAGGATCTGCGTGCAGTGACTGCGTCTGGGCCCGTGGCTTTCCGCGTTTTCATTTTCAAGACATTAGCTCTTACCTCTGAGGCTATAATAGTGGATATGTGTGTGTCGAGGGCTGTTGGAGCGGTTGCATTGGATATCTGCTCGAAGCGGGCATGGAGCTTGTTCTATTAATTTGGGAGGGATACTTCAGCCACAGAGATTCCGCCAGGCCTTTTTTTATGATGCGTAATCTCATGTACACCCTGCCATGGGCGTCGTCGGTTTGTGTCGTTGGACTGGGGCGCTCGTTCTATTCGGGATTGTCTTTTGGCCTCACTGATGGCTTTACGTAGGTCTCACCACGATTTCTAATTTAGGGCGGGATCGTCAGACTTGAACGTCTAATTCTGGGACTTCAGCAGCGATTGAATCTTTCGATGAATCCAGGGTTTCCGATCAGTGAACACATATATTGTCTTCTTTGGTACACAGTCGCCGACAGGCTTACTGATTAAACCTCTGACGGTCGTTGTGTCCTCGTCCAGTTTAGCAGCCACGGCCTTGCATATGGAGCAGTCCACAGACTCCAATCAATCACTTTGCGTGTCGTCTAATGGCACGGACCAGCATTGCACGGTTTTCATGAGTGGTTCAGAACGCTTGAGTTCCTGTTTGTAAGCTGGAAATCGAAGACCGCTGGTCGGATTTGCCAATGTGTGGTCGGGGAATAGAGCGGTAGGCACCCTTTCTGCTCCTGTAGTACTTAGCGTGCCGTGCCGTAAGAGGTCTTATAAGACCAGGTTAAAGTTCAATGTGTTTGTTTGGAATCACTAGCTTTCGGAGCGCAGCTCCTTCAGCAGGTAAATGTCGTGTCGAGGTGGTACAGGATACTTGCACTTCTGGTGCGCAGGAGATGTGTTGATGTAGTTTGGAAAGAAACCTCCTGAGGTTGGCCTTATTGAAGTCTCCTCCCACAATTGTCAGTGCTTCAAGATTAGTTGTTTCTTGCTGGTTGATGGTTGAGTGCAGGTCATCAAGTGCCTCTTTACTTCCGTCGGCGGTGAGTTGTAGATGAATATAGAGGTAAATTCATGTGGGAGGTAGAAAGGGCGAAAATTCACCGTCAGGTATTATATGTCTGTGGATCAGTGGAACCCTAGGAACACCACATTCGACGGCAGCAGGAGCTGCTGACGAGGAGGCAAAACACGTCCGCCCTTCGACTTGCCTCAGGCCAGCGGGCAGTCCATCCGGTGGAAAGAGAACCCTTCGTTTTGGATGGCGCAGTCTGGTGTGGTCAGAGTAAGCCATATCTCAGTGAAACAGGGCACACAGCGATTCCTCACATCTCTCTGGGCGTTAAGTCGAGTGTAGATGTAATCCAGCTTGTTTTCAATCGTTTGGACATTCGCCAGGAGTCCGTTGGGGAGAGGAGTCTTGAAACCACGTCGTTGTCGTCTCCCTTCAGACTAATGCGGTTGGTGGGTGGATGTGCCTCCGTCCTCGGGCGGTCGCTGATCAGCTGAACCCCGTCCTCGAGCGGTCGAGTGTCCGGTAAGCCGGTGTCCTCTGTTGGTCTGTGGTCTGGTAAGCACCGGTCCTCGAGTGGTCGCTGGATGGGTAAGCATCAGTTTCGGGCAATCGCTGGTTGCAGAGGTGATTCGGCAGTTGCGTGTGCAGCATGTCGATAGAGTCATTCCGGCCCGCGTCGAGTATAGTCTTGGAGTCCGGTTCACGACCTTTGGAGGATGCTCAAAACATTCTAGTAACCAGAATGTAGCATTATTACTGGTTATATATCAAGACAAAGAAGTGTTTTATTAAGTCGGAGCGATGATACGAGCAAAAAGGAAACGGTTTTGGTCAGTGAGGTCGTAGAGAGACGGCACGTTCGGCGCCTTCTTTTGGAGATAGTGATGTACTTGCTTTTATCGGACAGTATATTATTTGCATAGCGAGAACACTGTGGGAGAGAGGACGGGGTAACAATTATAAATCAGTTATTCAACAGATCAGCGCGAACCCCTTTCATTAGAGTGTAAATCTTCCCGATACTGTGAGAAATAAAATAACGCTCTCCTTCTGATCGCCACTTCCCGATCATTTTCTCTTTCACCGTTTGTCTTGCCACAAAGAGCCATGCGGATTATATTGGCTACAAATATATCCTTCACTGTCAGTGGACGAATTAACCCAAATCAAAATGAATGGAATGAATGATGTTAAAACATATTTGAGTAAGTAAAACGCTCTCCATGGAGGGCTGAAATACAAATGTCACTGCAAAGGTAAATACGAAGATACATTGTTGAAAATAATAAAACGATGTCAATGCAAAGTACCAAGGGATGTTCCGTGAACAAGATCAAGCCTGCTCCTATTACCACTGTTACAATGTCCTTGGTGCACTAATTCGATTTTAGCTTCTGGAAACAAATCCCCACATGCGGATCTCATGTGAACGCTACCTTTGTGTGAAAATGAAAGTTTCTGAAATCTATCTGAATTAGAAAATAGAGCACATAACACTACAGCGCAGTACGGGCCTTTCGGCCCTCGATGTTGCGCCGACCTGTGAAACCATCTGAAGCCAATCTGACCTACACCATTCAATTTTCATCCATATGTCTACCAGTGACCACTTAAATGCCCTTAAAGTTGGCGAGTCTACTACTGTTGCAGGCAGGGCGTTCCACACCCCTACTACTCTCTGAGTAAAGAAACTGCCTCTGACATCTGTCCTAAATCTATCACCCCTCAATTTAAAGCTATGTCCCCTCGTGTTGGTCATCACCATCCGAGGAAAAAGACTCTCACTGTCCACCCTATCTAACCCTCTGACTATCTTATCTGTCTCTATTAAGTCACCTCTCAGCCTTCTCCTCTCGAACGAAACCAACCTCTAGTCCCTGAGCCTTTCCTCGTAAGACCTTCCCTCCATACCAGGCAACAACCTAGTAAATCACCTCTGAACTCTTTCCAAAGCTTCCACATCCTTCCTATAATGTGGTGACCAGAACTGCACGCAGTACTCCAGGTGCGGCCGCACCAGAGTTATGTACAGCTACAGCATGACCTTGTGGCTCCGAAACTCAATCCCCCTGCTGATAAAGGCTAGCACACCATATGCCTTCTTAATAGCCCTATTAACCTGGGTGGCAACTTTCAGGGATTTATGTACCTGGATGCCGAGATCACTCTGTTCATCTACACTACCAAAAATCTTGCCATTAGCCCAGTACTCTGCATTCCTGTTACTCCTTCCAAAGTGAACCACCTCACACTTTTCCGCATTAAACTCCATCTGCCACCTCTCAGCCCAGCTCTGCAGCTTATCTATGTCAATCTGTATCCTATAACATCCTTCAGCTCTATCCACAACACCATCCACCATTCCTCAAACTTTTTCCGTCATTGATTAGTAACGTTGGGATAGATTGTATCAGATTACTTGTGTGGAATGGCTAAGGGGTATTGTTGCGTTTTCAGGTTGGAGAAGGTGGTATGTGGCAAACATTGATCGGACTGCAGGGAATCATAAAAAAACAGAGCGAAGGGAAAAGAAAGCGTTGAATCCCGTCGGCGGTATCATCTAATGTATTCGGACTCGAGGCGAGGAAACACCGGGAGAATCCTTGTACTGGTCAGTTTGCACATCTTATACGCAATCTTAAGGGCCCCAAACCCACCGTTATAATATAAAATGCAAGGACGTGACAAATTGTTTTTAGAAATCAGTGATGATATTTCGGCTCCACTGTTGATTACAAGTTCCTGCAGCACATTTCCTGAATAACTTTGCAATTTTAGAGCTGGTGCCGAAATGTTTTACACGAATGCTTTCAGGGATGGGGATGGCAGTTTTTGGAAAGAATATGAAGCCTGCTCTGTCCCGTTAGGATCAGCGAACGATGAGGGCAATTCAGATGGAGGTAGTCGTAATTCTGACAAATGCTGAAATGAAATAACGAAACATACAGTAGGTTTCCCAGCATGTGTTTATGGTAACCAACTAATAACGTTCTAAGGTCTGTTTGCAAGTTTACTTTTTCATAGAGTTATTCTGATCGCACAGTTGGAATTTCTGTTGCAAACATGTTGCCGACATATTTCTCATTCATAAGAACATAAGAACTAGAGCAGGTTTAGGCTATCTGGCCCTTCGAGCATGCACTGGTATTCAATGAGATCATGGCTGAGGTTTTGTGGACTCAGCTCCACTTTTCCGCCCGAGCACCATAACCCTGTGGTCCTTTATTCATCAAAAAACGATCTATCTTTATCTTGTAAACATTTATTGAAGGAGCTTCAACTGCTTCACTCGGCATCCAATTCCATAGATTTCCGACAACTTGTGTGAAGAAGTTCCCCCTAAACGCAGTCTAAATCCACTTCCCATTATTTTGAGGCTATACCCCCTAGTTCTACTTTCTTCCGCCAGTGGAAACAACGTCACCGCATCTATACTATCGATTCCCACGAGCATAATTTTATATGTTTCTGGAAGATATCATCCCCATCCCCGAATATTTCGAAATTCCAACGAGTACAGTCCCAGTCTACTCAACCTGTCGTTGTAATCCAACCCACTCAACTTTGGGATTAACCTAGTGAATCTCCTCTGCACACACTACAACGCCAGTACGTCTCTGCTCAGGTAAGTAGAGAAAAACGAAACTCAATAATCCAGGTGTGGTCTCACTAATACCGCATACTGTTGCAGCATAACCTCCCTAGTCTTAGGCACCACGCCTCTAGCAATGAACGACAAAACGCCATTCGCCTTCTCAATAACATATTGCAACTGTAAATCAAGTTTTTGCGACTCATGCCCTTTGACATCCAGGACCCTCTGCACAGCAGCACCGTTTAATATTTTACCATTTAAATAATCATCCGTATTGCTGTTATTCCTACCAAAATGAATAACCTCACATTTTTCAACAATGTACCCCATCTGCCAGATCCTGGCCCATTGACTTATACTATCCAAATCTCTATGTAGACTTCCAGTATCCTATGCACTTTTTGCTTTACAACTCATCTTAATGTTGTCTGCAAACTTGGACATTACACTTGGTCCCCAATTCCAAATCAGCTATGTAATTTGTGAACAATTGTGGGCCCAGAACTGACACCTGAGGGACACCACTACCTCCAAATTGCCAACCAGAGGAACACCACTAATCCACAGTCCTTTATATCTATTAATTAACCAATCCACTATCCATGATACTACTTTAACATCAACGCCATGCGTCATTATCTTATACAGCAATCTTTTGTGTGTGCCCTTGTAAAAGGTTGTCTGTAAATCCAGACATACCACATCCATTGGCTCCCCGTTGTATTTCGCACTTGTAATGTCCTCCAAACATTCCACTGAATTAGTTCGGCACGACCTGCCCTTTATGAACCCATGCTGCGTCTAATCAATGCGACAAATTGCATCCAGATGCCTCGCTATGTTCCTTGATGATAGATTCCAGCATCTTCCCTATTACAGAAGTTAAGCTTACTGGCCTAAAAATGTCCGTTTTCTGCCTACCTCCTTTTTTAAACAGTGGTATCCCGTTTGCTAATTCCCACTCCGCCCGGGATACCCCAGCGTCGAGTGAAATTTGATGAATTACCTCCAGTGCATTTGCAATTGCCCGATCCATCTCTTTCAGTACGCTGGAATGTATTCCATCCGAGCCAGGAATTTTGTCTACTTTTAGACCCATTAGCGTGGCCATCACTACCTCCTTTGAGATAACTGTGTTCTCAAGGTCCTCACATGTCAAAGAGTGATTTTCATCGGTCACGGGCATGTAATTTTTGTCTTCCACTGTGAAGACCGACCCAAAAAACCTGTTCATTTCCCTCAGCCGTTTCTTGATCTCCGATTACTATATCTTCCATCTCATCTTCTGAAGGACTAATATTTACGTTGGCCACAATGTTTTATTTTATATACTTGTGCAAATATTACCATCTGTTTTATATTCTAAGCAACTTTACTCTCATAATCTAACTTAGTAGATTTCTGTTGAGCCCTAAATATTTCCCAGTCCTCTAGACCACCACTAATCTTTGACACTCTGTGTGGTTTTTCTTTCAATTTGATAGTCTCCCTGATTTCTTTAGATATCCACGGTCGATTTTCCCTCTTTCTACCGTCAATCCTTTTTCTTGGTACAGATGTTTGCTGAGCACTGCGAAAAATCGCGTGGAATGTTCTTCACTGCTCCTCAACTGTTTCACTGTAAATATTTTGTTCCCAGTCTACCTTATCCAGCTCTTCTCTCGTCCCATTGTAATCTCCTCTGTTTAAGCACACAACACAGGAGTTTGACTTTACCTTCTCACCCTCCATCTGAATTTTAAATCCCCCAATATTGTGATCATTCCTTCCGAGAGGATCCCTGAATACGAAATCATGAATCAATTCTGTCTCATTACGCAGGACCAGATGTAGGATCGCTTGACCACCTTGTAGGTTCCATTACATACTGCGCTGGGAAGGTATCGCAAAATCATTGTAGAAACTCATCCTTGACAGACCTGGTTCAACCAATCGATAGGTAAATTAAAATCCCCCATGATAACTTCTGTACGATTTCTACATGCATCCTTTATTTATTTTTTTATTGTCCACCCCACCGTAATGTTACTATTTGGTGGTCTACAGACTTTCAGTGACCTTTTCGCAATACTAGTCCTGATACCCACCCAAATAGATTCAACCTTATCTTCCATGGCACCGATATCATGTCTCACTACTGCCCGGATGTCGCCCTTAAATTATATAGTCACAACACCTCACTTACGATACATTTTAACCTTTCGAATAGTTTGATACGCTTTAGTATTTAACTCCCAGACGTGAGCATCCATTAATCAGGTTTCAGTCATGGCCACTAAATCATAGTGATTCCCGATGATTGGCGCAATCAACGCGTTTACTTTATTCCGAATACTACGAGCATTTAGGTAAAGTACCCTCATTCTCGCTTTTACACATCTGTTTTGAATCTTAACACATCCATCAGTAACCTCTCCTAAGTTATTTTTCCTTTTAACGTTCCTACTAATATTTTACTTCCTGTTTTAATCCTTTTAATATTTCTTAGCATATAAACGGAGCTCTATCTCTGTTTAACGTCACTCCGACGTCCTGAAGCGGTTCCCACCGCCTGCTACATTAGTACGAACCCTCTCCAACAGCACGACGAACCACCCTCCATCGGACATTGGTTCCAGACCTGTGAAGGTGCAGACCGTCCGGTCTATACAGATCCCACCACTCCCAGAACGGGTTCCAATGCCCCAGGAATTTAAATCCCCCCCTCCCCCGCCTTTCACCATCTCTCGGGCCATGTATTCATCCTATCTATCGGCACATTTCTGCTCTGTGTGGTCGTGGCACTGGTAGCAATTCTAATGTTACAACCTTTGAGGTTCTTCTTTTAGTTTAACAGAAAACACCCTGAATTCAACTTGCAGGACCTCATCCCGTATTTTACCTATATCATTGGTGGCTATATGCAGAACGACAGGTGGATGTTCACCCTCCCCTTGCCCCCAGAATGTCCTGCCGCTGTTCCAAGACATCCTTGCGCCAAGGAGGAAACAGACCATACTGGAGTCTCGATTGCGTCCGCAGAAGCTCCTGTCTATTCGGAGAGTTATTCTTTTCCGTTTTCAACTGGAATAATTTATAGTTCTCGGTGTGCCTATGTGTGGATCGAATCTCAGCTGCTTTTAGGAAAGGAGCAGAGGATGCCAGGTATTGAACGCTGCCTTCCGCACTGAAATGTGCAATGTTAATATCAAAATTCAAACGACACTACACTCGCCGCTATGGATTGGATTGGATGGATTGGATGTCTTTATTGTCACGTGTGCCGAGGTACAGTGAAAAGTATTTGAAATCTCCAGATGATGTCCAGGACCATATGCGGGATTAGGCTTCAATGTCAGCATGCTGAAGAATCGAGTCACTGGTGCTTTATTTCTATAATTGAGTCACAAAGGCCAGAGGATGTGCTAATATTTTTGTCAGCACCTCTCTATACTCAGTCTCTGCGTAAATGCACGTATTGGTAGAACAACTCAAAAGGAGGAGCACACACCCGGATTCTTGGAATATACAGAATGAATCTTCGGTGCTGATATAATTACGAGAGTTCGTAGTTCGATGATATAAGTAATGGACTGCAAAAGTCATCCATTAGAGTGTAAATCTTCCCGATACTGTGAGAAATAAAATAACGCTCTCCTTCTGATCGCCACTTCCCGATCATTTTCTCTTTCACCGTTTGTCTTGCCACAAAGAGCCATGCGGATTATATTGGCTACAAATATATCCTTCACTGTCAGTGGACGAATTAACCCAAATCAAAATGAATGGAATGAATGATGTTAAAACATATTTGAGTAAGTAAAACGCTCTCCATGGAGGGCTGAAATACAAATGTCACTGCAAAGGTAAATACGAAGATACATTGTTGAAAATAATAAAACGATGTCAATGCAAAGTACCAAGGGATGTTCCGTGAACAAGATCAAGCCTGCTCCTATTACCACTGTTACAATGTCCTTGGTGCACTAATTCGATTTTAGCTTCTGGAAACAAATCCCCATATGCGGATCTCATGTGAACGCTACCTTTGTGTGAAAATGAAAGTTTCTGAAATCTATCTGAATTAGAAAATAGAACACATAACACTACAGCGCAGTACGGGCCCTTCGGCCCTCGATGTTGCGCCGGCCTGTGAAACCATCTGAAGCCAATCTGACCTACACCATTCCATTTTCATCCATATGTCTACCAGTGACCACTTAAATGCCCTTAAAGTTGGCGAGTCTACTACTGTTGCAGGCAGGGCGTTCCACACACCTACTACTCTATGAGTAAAGAAACTGCCTCTGACATCTGTCCTAAATCTATCACCCCTCAATTTAAAGCTATGTCCCCTCGTGCTGGTCATCACCATCCGAGGAAAAAGACTCTCACTGTCCACCCTATCTAACCCTCTGACTATCTTATATGTCTCTATTAAGTCACATCTCAGCCTTCTCCTCTCGATCGAAACCAACCTCTAGTCCCTGAGCCTTTCCTCGTAAGACCTTCCCTCCATACCAGGCAGCAACCTAGTAAATCACCTCTGAACCCTTTCCAAAGCTTCCACATCCTTCCTATAATGTGGTGACCAGAACTGCACGCAGTACTCCAGGTGCGGCCGCACCAGAGTTATGTAAAGCTACAGCATGACCTTGTGGCTCCAAACTCAATCCCCCTGCTGATAAAGGCTAGCACACCATATGCCTTCATAATAGCCCTATTAACCTGGGTGGCAACTTTCAGGGATTTATGTACCTGGATGCCGAGATCACTCTGTTCATCTACACTACCAAGAATCTTCCATTAGCCCAGCACTCTGCATTCCTGTTACTCCTTCCAAAGTGAACCACCTCACACTTTTCCGCATTAAACTCCATCTGCCACCTCTCAGCCCAGCTCTGCAGCTTATCTATGTCAATCTGTATCCTATAACATCCTTCAGCTCTATCCACAACACCACCGACCTTCGTCTCATCTGCAAATTTACTAACCCATCCTTCTACACACTCTTCCAGGTCATTTATAAAAATGACAAACAGCAGTGGCCCCAAAACAGATCCTTGCGGTACACCACTAGTAACTGAACTCCAGGATGAACATTTGCCATCAACCACCACCCTCTGTCTTCTTTCAGATAGCCAATTACTGATCCAAACCGCTAAATCACCTTCAATCCCATACTTCCTTATTTTCTGCAATAGCCTACCGTGGGGTACCTTATCAAACGCCTTACTGAAATCCATATACACCACATCAACCGCTTTACCCTGACCCACCTGTTTGGTCACCTTCTCAAAAAACTCAATGAGGTTTGTGAGGCATGACCTACCCATCACAAAACCGTGTTGACTATCGCTAATCAACTTGTTATTTTCAAGATGATTATAAACCCTATCTCTTATAACCTTTTCCATCATTTTACCCACAACCGAAGTAAGGCTCACAGGTCTACAATTACCAGGGTTGTCTCTACTCCCCTTCTTGAACAAGGGGACAACATTTGCTACCCTCCAGTCTTCTGGCACTATTCCTGTCGACAAAGACGACAAAAAGATCAAGGACAAAGGCTCTGCAATCTCCATCTGGCCCAGGGGACTTATCTATTTTGACATTTTCCAAAATTGCTAACCCCTCCACCTTTGGAACCTCAATTCCATCTAGCTTGGTCGACTGAACCTGAGTGTTCTCCTCGACAACATTGTCTTTCTCCAGTGTAAACACTGACGAAAAATATCCATTTAACGCTTCCCCTATCTCCTCTGATTCCACACACAACTTTCCACTACTATCCTTGATTGGCCCTAATCTTACTCTAGTCATTCGTTTGTTCCTGATATACCTATAGAAAGCCATAGGGTTTTCCTTCATCCTATCCGCCAACGACTTTTCGTGTCCTTTCCTCGCTCTTCTTAACTCTAACTTTAGGTCCTTCCTGGCTAACTTGTAACTCTCAAGTGCCCTAACTGAGCCTTCATGTCTCATCCTAACATAAGCATTCTTCTTCCTCTTGACAAGTGCTTCAACTTCCTTAGTAAACAAACGGCTCCCTTGCTCGACATCTTCCTCCCTGCCTGACAGGTACATACTTATCAAGGACACGCAGTAGCTGTTCCTTGAAAAAGCTCCACATTTCGATTGTACCCATCCCCTGCAGTTTCTTTCCCCATCCTATACATCCTAAATCTTGCCGAATAGCATCATAATTTCCATTCCCCCACCTATAATTCTTGCCTTGCGGTATATACCTATCCCTGCCCATTGCTAAAGTAAACATAACCGAGTTGTGATCACTATCAGCAAAGTGCTCACCTACATCTAAATCTAACACCTGGCCGGGTTCATTACCCAGTACCAAATCCAATGTGGCCTCGCCCCTTGTTGGCCTGTCTACATACCGTGTCAGAAAACCCTCCTGCACACACTGTACAAAAACTGACCCATCTATAGTACTCGAACTATAGTATTTCCAGTCAATATTTGGAAAGTTAAAGTCCCCCATAACAACTATCCTGTTACTCTCGCTCCTATCGCGAATCATCTTTGCAATCCTTTCCTCTACATCTCTGGAACTATTCGGAGGTCTATAGACAACTCCCAATAGGGTGACCTCTCCTCTCCTGTTCCTAACCTCGGCCCATACTACCTCAGTAGACGAGTCCTCAAACGTCCTTTCTACCGTCGTAATACTTTCCTTGATTAACAATGCTCACCCTCCCTCCCCTCTTTTAACATCTTCTCTGTTCTTACAGAAACATCTAAATCCTGGAACCTGCAACAGCCATTCCTGTCCCTGCTCTACCCATGTCTCCGAAGTCGCCGCAACATCGAGATCCCAGGTACCAACCCATGCTGCAAGCTCACCCACCTTATTCCGGATGCTCCTGCCGTTGAAGTAGACACACTTCAAACCAACGTCTTGCTTTACGGTGCCCTCTTTCGAACATTTAACCCTATCCCTGACCTCACTTCTCTCAACATCCTGTACACTGGGACTATAATTTAGGTTCCCATCCCCCTGCTGAACTAGGTTAACCCCCCCCCCCCCCCGAAGAACAATAGCAAATCTCAACCCCCCCCAGGATATTGGTACCCCTCTGGTTCAGGTGAAGACCATCCTGTTTGTAGTGGTCCCAGCTATCCCAGAATGAGCCCCAATTATCCAGGAAACCAAAACACTCCCTCCTGCACCATCCCCGTAGCCACGTGTTCAACTCCTCTCTCTCCTTATTTCTCACTTCGCTAGCACGTGGCACGGGTAACAACCCAGAGATAACAACTCTGTTCTAGCTCTCAGCTTCCACCCCAGCTCCCTGAATTTCTGTCTCAAATCCCCATCTCTCTTCCAACCTATGTCGTTGGTACCTATGTGGACCACGACTTGGGGCTGCCCCCCCCTCCCCCTTAATGATCCCAAAAACACGGTCAGAGGTATCACGAACCCTGGCACCTGGGAGGCAACATACCAACCGTGAGTCTTTTTCGTTCCCACAGAACCTCCTGTCTGTTCCTCTAACTATGGAGTCCCCAATGACAAGTGCTCTGTTCCTTCTCTCCCTTCCCTTCTGACCAACAGGAACAGACTCTGTGCCAGAGACCTGTGCCCTATTGCTTACCCCTGGTAAGTCGTCCCCCGCAACAGTATCCATAACGGTATACTTGTTATTGAGGGGAACGACCACAGGTGATCTCTGCACTGCCGGCCGGTTCCCTCTCCCTCCCCTGACTGCAACCCATCTACCTTCTTCTTTTACCTGAGGTGTGACTACCTCCCTATAACTCCTCTCAATAACCTCCTCCGCCTCCCGAATGATCCGCAGTTCATCCAGCTCCAGCTCCAGGTCCCTAACGCGGCTCTCGAGGAGCTGGAGTTGGGTGCATTTCCCGCATATGTAGTCAGCAGGGACACCAGAGGTGACCCTTTCTTCCCACATTCCGCAGGAGGAACATTCAACTGACGGAGCCTCCAATCCCACCTAACTAACTTCCCAACTACTGAAAAATAAAAATAAAAAACTTGTTAGTTTAGCAATCCAATGGACAGAACTTTTTTTTGGTTAGAGGAGGAGGATGGGTGGGAGACACCACGTAAGTAGTGTTTCGGGTAAAGCTGTCACTCGAGAACAGCCCCTTCACAAACCACCTTCAACTTACGCTGACCGCACTGCACGTATGCAAATCCCCCCGTAACAGCCAATCAGAAGCCCTCCTCTGCTGCCCTCTGCTGGATGAATTAAACAGGGGAAATATATTAGTGCGCAGTTCAGTGACCTGGTCGGTCAAATTTCATTTCATTGTGTTGTGAGACACTGCATTAATTGTGTAATTACTTAAAAGAAACACAGCAAGTGGATTACAAAGGATGTGAGAGGTATTGTCAACTTCACCACAGAGGAGCGACAATTTGCGAAAAATATATAAATTTGATGAAAGAAAACATTCTGAGTTAGCTGCCTATGTTTTTAATGAAAATAACTACAGAATGATACCTGAAACATATATTGAATAAATGACATATTTAAAACTCACGAACAAGTTAAAGCAAAGGTTTAAGGCGAGAATAATAACTGGGAAACGAAACAAATTTTGCGAATGGACGATTCTTTAAGAATAAATCCTCTACTTCAGATGGATTTATCACCAGAATAAACGCAAGTTTCAATCAGCAGTAAATGTATCCGACTTAAAGTAAGTTCCCGTTGATTTATAATCTTTGCTAACAAGTCTCCATTGGATAAATGATGCTTAAAACGAACAACTTCAGAACAAGGAAGATGAGTAGGGAAGTTACGGCGCCTAGCCAGCCCATGTAATGAGGTCATGGCTGGTCTGTGGCCGAACCTCAAACGGAATTTGGCCCATATCCCTAAATATCGTTGCTTAAGAAAAAAATATCTATCTCGTCTTTAAATTATACAACTGTTTTAGTTTCCATCGTTGTTTGCGAGTGCACGCTCCAAACCGCTGTCACATTTTCAATGAGGTGGTGTTTTCTCTTCTCGCTCCTGAACGGTTTTGTCCTAACTTTTAGACTATGACCCTAGTTTTAAGAACTACAACCAGTGAAATAAGTTTATCTTTATCTCCCTGTCTTTTCCCATTAATATATTAAATAGTTCAGTCAGATCTTCCGCTAACCTTCTAAACTCGCGCGAAAAGATACAGTGCATGTAATACTACTGACACGATTTTCAATGTAGTAAACGTCCGTCGCAGTCCACTCAAGGCTAAAATAATATTCGTAAGGTGTGGTACACAGAACTACTAACAGTTGTGCAAATTTTGTCCGACCAGTGCTTTGCATTGCCACAGCTAAATTTCTGAATTTTCATTTTCCAATCCTCTAATAACAAATGCAAGCATTCCATGAGTCTGCTTGATTACTTTCTGCACTTGTTCGTGGCATTTAAAGGATCTATTCACCTGAACCCCTATTCCCTTTGAAAATCCGCTGCACAGAACATAGAATATTGAAAAATACAGCAGAGAACAGGCCCGTCGGCCCAAGATGTTGTACCGAACCTTTGTCCGAGATTAAGAACAAATTAATCTACACCCCAGCATTCTACTGTTATCCATGTACCTATCCAATAGCCGCTTGTAATTCCCTAATGTTTCCGGCTCAAGTACTTTCAATGACAGTGCATTCCATGCCCCCACTACTTTCTTGGTAAAGAACCTACCTCTGACATCACCCCTATATCTTTCACCATTAACCTTAAATTTATGTTTCCTTCTAATGGTTTGTTTTACCCGGGGAAAATGTCTCTGACTGTCTACTCTATCTATTCTCCTGATCATCTTCTAACATCTATTGAGTCGCCCCTCATCCTTCTCCGTTCTAATGAGAAAAGGGCTAGCACCCTCAACTCTCCTCGTAGAACCTACTCTCTATTCCAGTCAACATCCTGATAAATCTCAGTTGCACCTTTTCCAAAGCTTTCACATCCTTTCTAAAATGAGGCGACCAGAATTGCATACAGTACTCCAAATGTGGCCTTAGCATGGTTTTGTACAGCTGCATCATCACTTCACGATTCTTAAATTCAATAACTCTGTTAATTTACGTTAGCACACCAATAGAAAATAGAAGCAGACCAATAATACATAGAAACTGACCTAATTCCATTTCAAACGTTCTTTGCTCAATCCGTTTAACGTCAAGAATGGATAAACTCACGCTTGATGACATTCAATTCCATGTGACACAAATTTGTCAATTCACCTTGACTGTCAAGATCTCATCACGATGTTATGCCAACGCCAAGGCTGTCTGCACCATCGGCTAATTTGAATAAATCGCTTTCTATGGCATTAGCCACATCATTAATGGATAATGTGCGTAATTGTGACCACAACACTGATATCCGTGGTGTACCGCAGGTCGCCTAATGCAATTTATCGGATATACGCAGTATTTCCACTTTCTGCCGTATTCCAGTCAACCAAGTTCTTAACATTGTCAGTAATTTACTCTCAGCTCCTTGGGACTCCAACTTAACTAAATGTTGCTAACGTGGGACTTTCTCAAATGTCTTGTGGGCATGCGAGACGTTAAGTAGATTTGGATTTGGTGAGGGATTCATCGGGTGGGTCCATCTACTGTACCAGGCCCCCGCAGCAAGTTAGTCCACGAATTGGCTGAGGTCAGGGTACTTTAGGCTACACCGAGTGACGAGGCACGTGTGCCCACTATCATTCCTACTGTCTGCCCTTGCAACTGATCCGTTGGCCACAGCGCTGAGGGCTTCAAGGAACTGAAGGGGGCTGATTCCGGGGGGGGGGGGGGGGGGAGGAGAACCGGGTGTTGCGGGTCCGGGTCTACGGAGAAGATCTCCACCTGCATATTTCGTTCCCGCTAGAGGGGATGGGTGGAGTCAACCCTCGGAGTACAGGTTGAACGTGGCGAAAAATGAGCTATTTATAATTAATGCTTATGTTCAAGAGAAGAGACTGGAAGAACTCCAGCTCAAGATCGTGGAGAAGAGCTTTCGGTACCTAGGCATACAGGTGGATAGGAATTGGGATGTCCTACAGAGGCTCAAGCTATCTCGGCTTGTAGAGCAGATATAGGGAGACTTTAAAAGGTGGGAAATGCCCCCGCTTTCCCTGCCGGGATGGGTGCAGAGCGTGTAAATGACGGTCCTCCCCAGTTTCCTGTTCGTTTTCCACTGCCATCCCATCATCATCCCCAAATCCTTCTTGAAGCGGAAAAGCAGGATTGTCGCGGGATTTATGTGTGCAAACAAGACCCCGCGAGTTGAAAGACTGTTTTTAGAGTGCAGTCGGGGGTGGGGAGTGTTGGAGTAACCGAACCTGTGTAGGTCCCACTGGGCGGCTAATGTAGCCATGATTAGGAAATGGTTAATGGAGGAGGGGTCGGCGGAGGGGAGGGTAGGCGCGGCATCAAGGAAAGGCACCACCCTCGGGGCACGTGGAATGGCACCGCTGCTGTTCATGCAGGCACGATACACCACAAGCCCGTTGGTGATGGCAGTAATTTTGGTCTGGGAAGAGTGGAGAAGGCACGGGAGGGAGCAGTGGGCCCCCGTTTGGATCCGGAGACGGAGCATTCATAGATTTGTACCGGGCAAGATAGACGGAAGGTTTGAAAGTTGGCATAGGGCAGGCATTAAACGGATAGGGGACCTGGTCAAAGCTGGCACTTTACCGAGATGGAAGTCGCTGAAGGAGTAATTCAGTCTGCCACTGGAAACAGCTTCAGACGCCTCCAAATCTGCGCCTTACTGAAAATCCATATTGGGGTATTCCCGATGCTACTCCATGGCAGGATACAGGACATGGTGGTCTGTGGCATCTGGGTAGGGGAACAAAGAACCTAGAATATTACAGCACAGTACAGGCCGTTCGGCCCTCGATGTTGCGTCGATCTGTGAAACCACTATAAAGCCCATCTACACTATTCCCTTATCATCTGTGTGTTCAACCAATGACCATTTAAATGCCATTAGTGTTGCCGAGTCCACTACTGTTGCAGGCAGGGCATTCCACGACCTTCCTACTGTCTGATTCTGTCCTGATTTTATTTACCCTCAATTTAAAACTATGTCCCCTCCTGCTAGTCATCACCATCCGAGGAAAAAGGCTCTCACTGTGCACCCGACCTAATCCTCTGGTTGTTATGTATGCCTCAATTAGGTCACATTTTAACCTTCTTCTCTCTAACGAAAACTGTCTTAAGTCCCTCAGACTTTCCTCATAAGATCTTCCCTCCATACCAGGCAACATCCTTGTAAATCTCCTCTGCACCCCTTCCAATGCTTTCACATCCTTACCATATTGCGGCGACAAGAACTGCACGCAATACTCCAAATGCGGCCGCACCAGAGCTTTGCACAGCTGCAACGTGCCCTCATGGTTCCGAAACTCAATTCCTCTACCAATAAAAGCTAACACACCGTATGCCTTCTTAACAATCCCCTGAACCTATGTGGCAACTTTCAGGGTTGTGTGTACATGGACACCGTGATCTCTCTGGTCATCCATACTACGAAAATTCTTACCATTAGCCCAGTACTCTGTCTTCCTGTTACTCCTTCCAAAATGAATCACCTCACACTGTTCTGAATTCAAACCCATTAGCACATCTCATTCCAGCTCTGCAGCTTATCTATGTCCCTCTGTATCCTATAACATCCTTCCACACTGTCCACAACTCCACCAACTTTTCTTTTTAAATTTTAGATTACCCAATTATTTTTTCCAATTAATGGGCAGTTTAGCGTGGCCAATCCACCTACTCTGCACATTTTTGGGTTGTGGGGGCGAAACCCACGCAGACACGGGGAGAATGTGCAAACTCCACACGGACAGTGACCCAGAGCCGGGATCGAACCTGGGACCTCAGCGCCGTGAGGCGGTTGTGCTAACCACTAGGCCACCGTGCTGCCCTAACTCCACCAACTTTAGTGTCATCTGCACATTTACTCACCCATCCTTCTACGCCCTCCTCCAGGTCATGTATAAAAATGACAGACAGCAGTAGCCCCAAAAAAGATCCTTGTGGTACACCACTAGTAAATGAACTCCAGGCTGAACATTTCCCATCAACCACCACCATCTGTCTTCTTACAGCGAGCCAATTTCTGATCCAAAGTGTAAAATCACCGTAAATCGCATGCCCCCGTATTTTCTGCAATAGCTAACTGTGTGGAACATTATCAAACGATTCCTGAAATCCATATACATCACAACAATTGCTTTACCCTCGTCCACCTGTTTGGGCACCGTCTCAAAGAACTCAATAAGGTTTGTGAGGCACGACCAACCCTTCACAAAACCGTGTTGAATATACCGAATCAAATTATTCCTTTCTAGATGATTAAGAATATTATCTCTTCTACATCTTTCCAAGTATTTCCCCACAACAGAAGTAACGCTCACTGGTCTATAGTTCCCGGGGTTGTCTCTGCTCCCCCTCCAGAACAAGGGGACAACATTTGCTATCCTCCTGTCTTCAGGCACTATTCTTGTAGACAATGACGACATAAAGATCAAAGACAAAGGCTCAGCAATCTCCTACCTAGCTTCTCAGAGAATCCTAGGGATAAATCCCATCCGACCCAGAGGACTTCTATATTCCCACTTTCCAGAATTGCTAACACCTCATCCTGATGAACCACAAGCCCTTCTAGTCTACTAGCCTGTATCTCAGATTTCTCCTCGACAACATTGTCTTTTTCCTGCGTGAATGCCGACGCAAAATATTAATTTATAATCACCTCTCCTATCTCCACGGACTCACACGCATAACTTCCACTACTGTCGTTGACTGCCCTACTCTTACCCTCGTCGTTCTTTTATTCCTAACATACCAATGGAAAGCTCTCGGGTTATCCTTGCTCCTACCTGCCAAAGACTTATCATATCTTCTCGTGGCTCTTCATAGCTCTCTCTTTAGGTCCTTCCGAGCTAACATGTAACTCCCGAGCGCCAAAACTGTATCTTAACTTCTCGTCTTTACATAAGCCTGCTTCTAGCTCTTGAGAATTGATTCAACGATTTTATTAAACCACGGACCCCTTGCTCGAATATTTCCTCCCTGACTGACAGGTACTTACTTACCAATGAACGAGCTCCACATTTCAAGTGTGCGCATTCCCTGCAGTTTCCTTCCCCATCATATGCACTAAGTATAGCCTCATCGCATCATAATTGCCTTTCTCCCAGCCATAACTCCTGCCCTGCCGAATATACCTATCCCTTTCCAACGCTAAAGTAAACGTAACTGAATTGTGGGGACTATCACCAACGTGCTCTCCCAACTCCAAATCCGGCACCTGTCCTGGTTCATTGCCCAGTACCAAATCCAATGTGGCCTCGCCTCTTGTTGTCCGATCTCCGTACTGTGTCAGGAAACCCTCCAGCACACATTGGACAAAAACGGACCCATCTAAAGTACTCGATATGTTGCGTTTCCAGTTAATATTTGGAAAGTTAAAGTCCCCCAAATCAATTACCCATTACTTTCGCTCCTATCCAGAACCATATTTGCAATCCTTTCCTCTACATATCTGCAAATGTTCTGAGACTTATAGAATATGTCAACAGTGTGACCTAGCCTTTCCTGTTTCTAACCTCAGCCCATACTATCTCAGTAGAAGAGTCCTCATAAAACGTCCCTTCTGGCCCTGAATGCTGTCCTTGACTAACAATACCTCACCTCCCCCTCTTTTACCACCTTCCCTGAGCTTACTGAAAGATCTAAACACCGGAGCCTGCAACAACCAATCCTATTCCTGATCTAACCATGTCTCCGAAATAGCCTCAACATCGAAGTCCAAGGTACCAACCCAAGCAGCTATTCACCCACCTTATTCCGGATGCTCCTGGCGTTCAAGTAGACACACTTTTAACCAATTTCCTGCCTGCCAGTACACTGCTGCAACCATTAAACCTTACTCATGACTTCACTACTCTCAACATCCTGTACACTGGAGCTATAATTCAGTTTCCCAACCCCCTGCTGAATTAGTTTAAACCCTGCCGAAGAGCAATAGCAAAATCCCCCCTCCCCCTCCCCCCCAAAGGATATTCGTTCCCCTCTGGTCCAGGTGTAGACCATACCGTTTGTACAGATCCCACCTCCCCCAGAATGATCCCCAAGTATGCAGGGATCAGAAACCCTCCCTCCTGCACCATCCCTGTAGCCATGTGTTCAACTGATCTCTCTCTCCATATTCCTCGTTTCGCCTGCTCGTGACACGGGTAACATCCCAGATATAATAACTCTGTTTGTTCTAGCTCTAAGTTTCCTCCCATCTCCCTGAAATCCTGCATTATATCCCTATCCATTTCCCTACCTATGTCGTTGGTGCCCATGTGCACCACGGCTTGGGGCTGCTCCCCATCCTCCTTGAGGATCCCGAAAACATGAACCGCCTAAATTATGTACAGGTACTACACAACTTTACATAAATCCTGACGGCCGACTTCCGGTTACCTGCTACGCTGAAACAAACAAAAAAAATTAACTCCGAAAAAAACATTAGTTAAAAAACAAATGCCGCTTCTCCTGAAATGTAAGTTTTTAAAGCGGAAAACTTATCTTCCCGACAGACCCCGGGAAGGGCTCTAGCAAGACATCTAGCAAGAATTTCAGGAGGCGGAGGAAGCCACAGTGGAGAACCTGAAGGACAGGTGGGAGTAGGAGCTGGGCGAGGAGCTGGATGAGGGCCTGTGGGCTGATGCCCTTGGCAGGGTGAATTCCTCCTCAGCATGTGCCAGTCTCAGCTTAGTTCAGTTTAAGTTGGTTCATCGGGCACCGATGGCGAGAATGAACAAGCTATTGGGGTTGAGGACAGATGTGAGAGATGTTTTGGGAGCCCAGCAAACCATTTCCATGTGTTTTGGTCATGCCCGGCGCTTAACGAATTGTGGCAGGATTTTGCGAATGTTCTGTCCAGGATCTTCGACACCCGGTCGAAAACGAGTCCAGAGATAGCAATCTTTGGGGCCTCAGATGATGTGGGTGTGCAGGAAGTGAAAGAGGTCTATGTTTTGACCTGTGCGTCCCTGGTTGCCCAGAGACTGATCTTGTTAATGTGCAGAGACGCAAAGCCCCCAAGTGTGGAGAACTGGGTTAGTAACTTGCCTGGGTTTCTCAGTCTTGAGAGAATCAAGTTTGCTTTACTGTGTTCTTGCTGGGGTTCGCCCGGCGGATTCAACCGTTCCCTAACTTTCTCGGAGAGCGTTAAAATGTCAGGAGCAACAGCAATCCGGTGGGGAGGGAGGGGGGGGGGGGTAGGGGGGAGTTGGACGCTGGGTGGAAAACTGTTCATTTAATGTATATTCTCTTTTGGATAATGACAACAGGCACCTTGTTTTGTTAAATATTCTTTTTTTTTATCATTGGTTATGTAAAAGTTCTGTTTGAGAAAAATCTGCATAAAAAACAAATTAAAAAATATATATGTCTTCTGGGAATCCATCACGATAACATCAATAGACATTACCATTTTGACGACCTCAGTACCCTCTTCATAACATCAATAAAATTAATCACGGATCAACTTCCCATCAGGAATGCACGATAGTTAACCTTGATTGACCACAATTTGTCGCGGTGTTCTGTTACCACAACCTTCATTATACCTCCATCAACATCCCCACCACCGATGTTAAGATGACCGGTCTGTAGTTCCAAGGCCCCTTTCATCTTTCTTAAGAAGTATCGTGATGTACAATTTTCAAAACTGTAAGGACTGACCTTGAATCTAACGAAATCGAAAACATCATAGTTAGCGCATTTGCATTGTGTTCCCTTGTGTAAAACGATTATGGGTCATTCGAAATAGTACACTGTGAACAGTTCATCTTGAAAGTCAGAAGTCATGATCTGGTAACGTAAAACCTGTGAGGAATAAGTCGCATCAGAGTGAGACTAGCCATGATGTGGAGATGCCGGCGTTGGACAGGGTAAGCAAAGTAAAAAGCCTTACAACCCAGGTTACACAGGTTTTACATATAATTTACAGTGCAGAAGTAGGCCATTCGGCCCATCGAGTCTGCACCGGCTCTTGGAAATAGCATCCTATCCAAGGTCAACACATCCACCCTACCCCCATAACCCAACCCAACACTCAGGGCAATTCTGGACACTAAGGACAATATATCATGGCAATCCACCATACCTGCACATGTTTGGACAGAGGGAGGAACCCCGGTGCACCCAAAGGATACCCACGCACACACAGGGAGGATGTGCAGACTCCGCAGGAACGTTGCTCCTTCCTCAGCCGAATTAATGAGGTATGTTCCACCCTCTCCATCCCCTCCGCCAATCCACCCCCTCCTCCCACGCTCCCCATCGCCCCGCCTTTCCGGCACCCTCCTTGTGCTCCCCAGCTCGCATCCTCCCCATCACTCGCCCGCAGCAGCAAATCCCTCTCCTCCCCGGAATGCACCCTCCCCATCTCCTCGCCCTCCCGAGACCCCCCTTTATTCCCTTGCATGCAGCCTCCACAACCCCCACCACCTCTCTCCCCGGCACGCTACCCCCGCATCACTCGCCCTCCCATGCACCACACTCCGGTGCCTGTCACGCACCCATTTCAACCACATCACCATTTTCCCGCATGCACCCTCCCCGGCCTCGGCTTCCCCAACACTCCACTCTCCTCTCCGGCACACACCCTACACAACCAACCCATCTCCTCCCCGGCATGCAGCCTCCCCAAAGCCCCCTCAAATGTCTCTCTAAAAGGCACTCTCCCCATCACTCGCCCTCCTCTGCACCCCCTCTCCCCCCAGGCATGCACCCCACCCATTACTCACACTACACGACAACGCTCTCACCACTCCATCACTCAACCTCCCCCGGCAACACCCTCTCATCCCCGGCACACACCCAAACTATCAATTGCCCTCCTCCACCCTCTCCTCCCTGGCCCGCACCCCACCCAACCCCACCTCACTTTCTGATCCCCTGGCACGCAAGATTCGCATCACACGCCCTCCCGCCCACCTTTCTTTTCCCCGGCATTCACCCTTCCCAACCGCATCCCTGCTCCTCCCTCGCAGGCACCGGCCGTATCACTCACACCCCCCCCCCCCCGCCACCCCACTACTCCTCGGAACGCACCCTCCACTACCCCACCCCCTCTCCTCTCCAGCACGCACCCTACCCATTGCGCGCCCTCTCCGCAACCCCCGCTCTTCCCCAGAACGCACCCACCCCATCACTGGCCCTCAATGCCGCCCACTCTACTCCGTGGCACACACCCTACAGAACCCCATCTACCCTCTCATTCCAGGCATGCATCCTCGCGGCAGTGCGCTCTCATCCCTGGCACACACCCTCCATATTCTTAACCCTCCAAACCCCCTTTCATCTCTGGCATGTACCTTCAACAACCCACCCCTGCACGCGCCCTCCCCAACCCCCAAATCTTTCCCGGAAGGCACCCTCCCCACCAATTGCCCTATGCTGCACTCCCCTCTCCTGCCCAGCAGACACTCACCCATAATCCATCCCCGCCCCCCCGCCTCCTCGTTGTACACCCTCTCCATCACTCGCCTGCAACAAACAACCACTCTCCTTCTCATCATGCACGCTGCCCATCACTTGCTCTCAACGAACACCCCCACTCCACCACAGCAGGCATCCTGTCAAATAATCGCGCTCTGCTCCCTGGCAGGCATTCTTCGCATCACTCCTCACCCCCAGAAGCCCCCTCTGCTCAGTGGCACGCACCCCCCCCCCCCATCACTCGCCCTTCCCACCTTCCCCCTCCTACCTGGAACGCACCCTCCCCAACACTCGCCCAACCCGCAGACCCCTCCCCACACCGGCCCGGACCCTGCCCAACACCCCTGTCTCCTCCATGGCAGGCACCCTCCCCATCACTCGCACTCCCCGCCAAGCACCCTGCCCAACTCACCTCCGTGGCAGCCCCCCCTCCCACACTTGTCCTCCCCACATACCCCTCTACCCCTCTGCACCGACCCACTCTATCACTCGCTCTTCCTGGGAAACACCTCTCCTTCCTGACATACACCCTCCACTCCACTTGCCCTCCCCGTCCCGCCCCCATGAAACCGGAGTGGACCGTCCCCACCGCTCGCCTTCCCCAACTCCCCCTCCTCCACGACATGCACCCAGCCCACCACACCCTCTCCCATGGCATTCCATCTGCGCATCACCCGCCTTTCCCGCCACCCTCCTCGCCTCCCTGGCAAGCTCCCTCCCCATTACTTGCCCTCTGCAGCAACGCCCTCTCCTCCCCAGCATGCAGCCTCCCCGTCTCTCACTTTCCCTAGCACCCATTTTATCCCCTGCACGCAATCTCCCCACCACCCCCTCTCATCCACGGCACGCACCCTCTCCTTCACTCGCCCTCTCCGGCCACAACCTCTCCATCCCGCCAACACTCGTCCACCACGACACTCTCTCCTCCCTGCCACGCACCCCATCCACTCTCCTCCCCAGCAAGCCCTGTCCCCATCACTCACCCTCCCCGGCGCCGCCATCTACTCCCTGTCACGCACCCTCACCAATCCGCTCCTATCCAGAAACATCGTTGCAATGATTTTCTCCACATCTCTGCAAATGTTCTGAGGCTTATAGACAAAACTCAAGAGTGTGACCTCGCCTTTCCTGTTTCTAACATCAGCCCATACTACCTCAATAGCCGAGTCCTCATCAAACGTCCTTTCTAGTACCGTAATATTGTCATTGACTAACAATGCCACATCTCCCCCTCTGTTACCACCTTCCCTGTGCTTACTGAAAGATCTAAAGACCGGAACCTGCAACAACCAATCCTGGCCCTGCTTTAACAATGCCTCCGAAATGACCACAGCATCAGAACATTTTGGATAAATTTAACAGATCTGACAGCATCTGTGCAGAGAGAACAGTTAACACCTCATAACTATTTATCTCCACAGATGCTGCCAGGTGGCTGAGGGCATTTAACCCTCAACCTAGTTGACTACTTCATCAAGATGATATTTCGTTGGTGCCCTTGGTAGGTCCATAGGTATTAGCCATATCTCACAAGGAACCATATCTATCTCTTAACAGATAGTTGATGATAAAGTTTTGAGGGGCATCTCTCCACATGAAACTTGGCACATTTGAGGAAAATTAAATGAATGAATATGTGAAGTCCAAGGTACCAACCATGCTGCAATTCACGCACCTGATTCCGGATGCTCCTGGCGTTGAAGTAGACACACTTTTAACCATCTTCCTGCCTGCCAGTACACTGCTGCAACCATGAAACCTTACTCATGACCTCACTACTCTCAACCCCCTGTATAGTGGAGCTACAATTCAGGTTCCCAATCCCCTGCTGAATTAGTTTAAACCCACCCGAAGAGCAATAGCAAATTGCCGCCTCCCCCTCCACCCCAAGGATATTGGTGTCCCTCTTGTCCAGAGGTAGACCATACCGTTTGTAGAGATCCCACCTTCCCCAAAATGAGCCCCAATTATCCAGGGACATGAAACCCTCCCTCATGCACCATCCCTGTAGCAAAGTGTTCAGCTGTTCTCTCTCCATATTCCTCGTCACCCTTGCACGTGACACGGGTAACATCCCATAAATAATAACTCTGTTTGTTGTAGGAATCCGTTTCCTCCCATCTCCCTGAAGCCCTGCATTATATCCCTATCCAATTCCCTACCTATGTCGTTGGTGCCCATGTGCACCACGGCTTGGGGCTGTTCCCCATCCCCCTTGAGGATCCCGAAATCACGATCCGCCCAGCATATATACAGGTACTACACACCTTTACAGAAATGCCCACGGCCGACATCCGGTTTCCTGCTACACTGAAACTAACAAAAAAAACAACTCCGAAAAAAAAGTTATGATGTTATGATGTTATGAAAGGTAAGTTTCTAAAGCGGGAAACCTATTTTCCCGACATATCCCGTGAAGGTGTCGAACATCTGGTAAAAATTTCAGGAGGCGGAGGAAGCCCCAGTGGAGGAACTGAAGGGCAAGTGGGAGGAGGAGCTGGGCGTAGAGCTGGATGAGGGCCTGTGGGCTGATACCCTCGGTAGGATGATTCCTCCTCATCATGTGCCAGTTTCAGCTTAGTTCAGTTTAAAATGGTTCATCGGGCACACATACCGATGGCGAGAATAAACAAGCTCATCTTTGTGGTTGAGGATAGATGTGAGAGATGTTTTGGGAGCCCAGCAAACGGTTTCCATGTGTTTTGGTCATGCCCGGTGCTAAAAGAATTGTAGCAGGATTTTGCGAAGCCTCTGTCCAGGATCTCTGACAAGCGGTTTAAGTCGTGTCCAGAGATAGCGGTCTTTGGGGCCTGAGAGGATCTGCGAGTGCAGGAAGCGAAAGAGCCCGAGGTTTTGGCTTTTCCGTCCCTGGTAGCCCAGAGACGGATCTTGTTAATGTGCAGAGACGCAAAACCCCAAAGTGTGGAGACCTGGAATAGAGACTTGGCTGTGTTTCTCAGTCTTGAGAGAATCAAGTTGGCTTTACAGTGTGCTTGCTGGGGTTCGCCCGGTGGTGGCAACCTTGACTTTCTCGGAGAGCGTTACAATGTCAGCAGCAGCAGCAATGCGGGGGTGGGGGGGGGGGGAGGGTGAACGTTAGGTGGGGAACTGTTCATTTAAATGTATATTCTCTTCTTGGATAACGACAATAGCCACCTTGTTTTGTTAAATATTCTTCTTTTTTTCCTCATTGGATATGTAAAAATTCTGTTTGAGAAAAATCTGCATAAAAACAATCTTTTTCAAAAAATGTCTTTTGGGCCTCCATCATCAAAACATCCGTAGACATTAACATTTTGACGACCTTAATACCCTCTTCATAACATCAATAACCTTAATCACGAATCAACTTCCCATCAGGAATGCATGCCAATTCTCCTTGATTGACCACAATTTGCCGAAGTGTTCTGTGACCACAACTTGATTATACCTCCATCAACTTCCCCACCACTGATGTTAGCATGACCGGTCTGTAGTTCCATGGCCCCTTTCATCCTCCTTGAGAAGTATCGTGACGTGCAATTTTCTAAACTGTAAGGGCTGACCTTAGACCATAAGACCATAAGACATAGGAGTGGAAGTAAGGCCATTCGGCCCATCGAGTCCACTCCGCCATTCAATCATGGCTGATGGGCATTTCAACTCCACCTACCAGCATTCTCCCCGTAGCCCTTAATTCCTCGCGACATCAAGAATTTATCTATCTCTGCCTTGAAGCCATTTAGCGTCCCGGCCTCCACTGCACTCCGTGGCAATGAATTCCACAGGCCCACCACTCTCTGGCTGAAGAAATGTCTCCGCATTTCTGTTCTGAATTTACCCCCTCTAAGTCTAAGGCTGTGCCCACAGGTCCTCGTCTCCTCGCCTCACGGAAACAGTTTCTTTGCGTCCACCATGTATTATCTTGTAAGTTTCTATTAGATCTCCCCTTAACCTTCTAAACTCCAATGAATACAAACCCAGGATCCTCAGCCGTTCATCATATGTTAGACCCGCCATTCCAGGGATCATCCATGTGAATCTCCGCTGGACACGCTCCAGTGCCAGTATGTCCTTCCTGAGATGTGGGGCCCAAAACTGGACACAGTACTCCAAATGGGGCCTAACCAGAGCCTTATAAAGGCTCAGTAGCACATCGCTGCTTTTATATTCCAACCCTCTTGAGATAAATGACAACATTGCATTCGCTTTCTTAATCACAGATTCAACCTGCATGTTTACCTTTAGGGAATCCTCGACTAGCACTCCCAGATCCCTTTGCACTTTGGCATTATGAATTTTTGGCATTATGAATTATTGAATCTAGCGAACTCGAAAACATCGTTTTTAGCGCACTTGCAATGTGTTCCCTTGCGTAAAATGATTCTGAGTCATTGGAAATTGTACACCGTGAACAGTTCGTCGTGAATGTCAGAAGTCAGTATCTGGTAAAGCAAAACTTGTGAGAAATAAGGAGGATCAGAGTGAGAATAGCCATGATATTGAGATACCGACATTGGACAGGGGTAAGCAAAGTAAGAAGACTTACAACACCAGCTTAAAGTCCAACAGGTATGTTTCAAATCATTAGCTTTCGGGACATTGCGCTTTCCTCAGGTGAATGAAGAGGTATGTTTTTTTTTCTTTATAAATTTAGATTACCCAATTATTTTTTCCAATTAAGGGGCAATTTAGCGTGGCCAATCCACCTACTCTGCACATTTCTGGGTTGTGGGGGCGAAACCCACGCAGACACGGGCAGGATGTACAAACTCCACACAGACAGTGACCCAGAGCCGGGATCGAACCTGGGACCTCAGCGCCGTGAGGCGGTTGTGCTAACCACTAGGCCACCGTGCTGCCCGATGAAGAAGTATGTTCCAGAAAACATATGTAGACAAAGTTAAATATGCAAGATAATGCTTTGAATGCGAACATTTGAAGGTAAGGAAGTCTTTGCCGATCCAGAGATAGGTGTAACACATGTTAAAGAGGTTTGAATTGACTCAAGCCAGGACAAATGGTATGATTTCCCAAGCCCAGGCCAGTTGGTGGGTGATGAATGTAATCAAACATGAATCCAAGGCCCTGGTTGAGGCCGTACTCATGTAAGCGGAACTTGGCTTGAAGTTTCTGCTCGGCGATTTTGCGTTGTCGCCCATCCTGAAGGCCGCGTTGGAGAACGATTACCCGGAGATCAAAAGCTGCACGTCCTTGACTGCTGAAGTTTTCGTTGATTGGAAGGGACCCTTCCTGCCTGGAGAGTGTCGCACGATGTCCATTCATCCGTTGTCTCAGCGTCTGCATCGTCGCGCGATGTACCATGCTTCGGGACATCCTTTCCTGCAGCGGATGAGGTCGGCAATGTTGGCTGAATTGCACGTCTATCTACCGCGTACCGGGCGGGTGTCATGCTCACGTGTAATTGTGGGAGACATGTCGATGATGTTGCACGTTTTGTAGAGATTGCCATAGCAGGGTTGTGTGGTGTGGTGGTCGCTGTTCTGAAGGGTGGCTAGTTAGCTGCAAACAATGGTTTGTTTGAGTTTGCTCTGTTGTTTGAAGGCAAGTAGTAGGGGTATGGGGATGACCTTGGCAAGATGGTCATCTTCATCGATGATGTGCTGAAGGCCGCGAAGAAGAGTGAGAGTAGTGCCGATCAGGGACATTATAGGGAACCTGTGCCTAGAGTCTGACGAGATAGTGGAAGCCCTAGTTTAATAGATAGCTTCAGTATTCTCTCGAGAGTTGGACATTGATGCTCAGGCGAACAGCGCAAACCAGGTTAATAGACTCAAACTGTTTGATATTACGAAGAAGGATGTGCTGGATTTTTTAAAAAAGCAACAGGATGTATAAGTCCCCTTGGCCTGACGTGATATACAATAGGTTACTAGAGGAAGCAAGGGCGGAGATTGCTGCGCCGTTGTCGATGATCTCCACTGGAGTAGTACCGGATGATTGGAGGGAGACGAATGTTGTTCTCCTGTTCAAGAAAGGGAACAGGAAAATACATGGCAAATACATAACAGTCAGTCTTACGTCTGTGGTGAGCAAAATATTGGAATTCATTCTGAGATAGGATTTAGGATTAGTTAGAAAAATATGGTTTTATTATAGATAGTCAGCAAATTCTCACTGAATTCTTTGTGGACGTGACGAGACACATGGATGAAGACAAGGCAATGGACATAGTGTAAGTGTTTTTCAGTAAGACACTTGATAAGGTTCCCGATGGTAGACTCATTCTGATATTAGGGGGCATGAGATACACGGAAATTTGCCTTTCTTTGTAAGGGATTGGCAAGCCGAAATAAGACAACGAGTGGTAGCGTATGGAAAGTATTCCACCTGGAGTTTTGAGACCATTGGTGTCCCGCCGAAATCTGTTCTGGTACGACTGCTATTTGTGATTTTTTTTTAAAAATGGCTTTGATGAAGATGTGGAAGGGTGGGTTAGTGCGTCTGCCGATGACACGAAGGTTGGTGGAGTTGTAGATAGTGTCGAGGGATGCTGCAGGTTTCTACAGGACATTATTTGATGCAGAGCTGGGATGAGAAGTGGCAGATCGAGTTCAAGCAAGATCAATGCAAAGTGATTCATTTTAGCAGGACACATATGAATGCTGAATCATGGGTTAAATGCAGCACTCTTCGAAGTTTGGAGGAACAGAAGGACCTTGAGTTCCATTCCATAGGTCCCTCAAAGTTGCCACACAGGTTGACAGGGTTCTTAAGAAGTCTTATGGTTTCTTGGCTTTCATTAACAGGGGGACTTAATTTTAGAGCCACGAGGTTTTGCTACAGCTTTATAAAACTCGTTAGACCATACTTGGAATACTGTGTCCAATTCTAGTGGCCTCATTATAGAAAGGATGTGCATGCTTTTGTCATGGTGCAGAGGAGATTTACCAGCATGCTGTCTGGATTGGAGCGCATGTCTGATGAAGAATGTTTGAGGAAGCTATGCCTTTTCTCACTGGAGCGAAGAAGGAAGAGGAGTGACTTGACAGAGATGTACAAGGTGATGAGACGCATGGATAGACTGGATAGCCAGAGGATTTTCCCCAGGGCGCAAATTGCTTCCACAAGGCATATAATTTTAAGGTGACTGGAGGAAGGTATAGGGGAGATGTCAGCAGTAGGTTCTTTACACACAGAGTGGTTGGTGCGTGGAAGACATTGCCAGCGGCGTTTGTGGAGTCAGAGTCATTAGGGACATGTAAGTGCCCCGTGGTCAATCACATGGACAGCACGAAATTGTAGGGGTGTCGGTTAGGTTTATCGTAGATTAGGATAAGTGGTCGGCATAACATCGTGGCTGGAAGGGCCTGTGCTGTGCTGTACTGCTCTATGTTCTATGTGATGTTGGGTGGCAGTTCATTCAGTGAACGGTAATCATTGAAATACCTGTGTGCCAGTGCAAGTTAAAACTCAATATAGATGTAAGACAATGAGAAAATAGCATGGTATTGAAGGAAAGCTCATTTTAGTTTTTCTAAAATTTGAAAATGATTTACTTCGGAGTGAAATTTCGTCCACCGGCACGTGTCGGTCCACGTAATGTCTACTTATCCTACACAGCTCAATGGGGCATCTTTTCGACTGAAACGTAGGTTAAATAAATGTACGATCTTGTTCTTGCCCCGCGTGCAACTGTTAGCCTTTTCATTGACAAGCTGACTTTATTTAGGGAACAAATGCATGATGTGTATGTGCCACTTTGCATGTTCCTCTGCACTCGGCTAAATTTAAGTATTGGGAGTGAACGTTCATTACCAGGTAGTCTCATCGTGCAGTTGTTAATGTCCCTCCCCTTGAATAGCACGCACAATGGTTACAGTCGTACTCCAGAGTCAAAGGTGCTGACAATTGCATTTCTGTATCAACTGATGAATCCAGAGTTCTTGCAAATGGCGGGCTCGGAAAGGGAGAGATATTTTTGATGAAGCATGCTTTGGAAAATAAATTGGAACCTCTACTATCAAAATACATTGTAGAAAAATGCAACATCAACTTTTACCTTATCACGTTTCTGCAGTTGATTATAGCAGTGTTCAATAAATCTTATTCGAGTACAGCTCTTCATTTGTTAGAACGTAAGTACAGTCGGATTGTTATCAGAGATTCTGTAACAAAACGCAACATACAAAAAGTGCTTTGCCAAATGAAATTTGACAACAAAATACCTGACATAGAGTACCCACCGTGCCAAGAACTGGACAGGACAGCAGATAGAACGCTTCTGTTTTCCCCTCGTACATTATTTTTATGGGGCGATGCCCCTGCTGTTGATGGAGATAGCAAACAGTGTATGATCTGCAAAACAGCTCAATGGACCTTTACGTGAGCGAATTCTCGAGTGAGATAATTAGGTTACCATAAGACCATAAGACATAGGAGTGGAAGCAAGGCCATTTGGCCCATCGAGTCCACTCCGCCATTCAATCATGGCTGATGGGCATTTCAACTCCACCTACCAGCATTCTCCCCGTAGCCCTTAATTCCTCGCGACATCAAGAATTTATCTATCTCTGCCTTGAAGCCATTTAGCGTACCGGCCTCCACTGCACTCCGCGGCAATGAATTCCACAGGCCCACCACTCTCTGGCTGAAGAAATGTCTCCGCATTTCTGTTCTGAATTTACCCCTCTAATTCTAAGGCTGTGCCCACGGGTCCTCGTCTCCTCGCCTAACGGAAACAGTTTCTTTGCGTCCACCCTTTCTAAGCCATGTATTATCTTGTAAGTTTATATTAGATCTCCCCTTAACCTTCTAAACTCCAATGAATACAATCCCAGGATCCTCCGCCGTTCATCATATGTTAGACCCGCCATTCCAGGGATCATCCGTGTGAATCTCCGCTGGATACGCTCCAATGCCAGTATGTCCTTCCTGAGATGTGGGGCCCAAAACTGGACACAGTACTCCAAATGGGGCCTAACCAGAGCCTTATAAAGGCTCAGTAGCACATCGCTGCTTCTATATTCCAACCCTCTTGAGATAAATGACAACATTGCATTCGCTTTCTTAATCATGGATTCAACCTGCATGTTTACCTTTAGGGAATCCTAGACTAGCACTCCCAGATCCCTTTGTACTTTGGCATTATGAATTTTCTCACCGTTTAGAAAGTAGTCTATGCTTGGATTCTTTTTTCCAAAGTGCAAGACCTCACATTTTCTCACGTTGAATTGCATCAGCCATTTCCTGCACCACTCTCCCAAACTGTCTAGATCCTTCTGCAGCCTTCCCACTTCCTCAGCACTACCTGCTTGACCACCTAACTTCGTATCATCGGCAAACTTCGCTAGAATGCCCCCAGTCCCTTCATCCAGATCATTAATATATATGGTGAACAGCTGTGGCCCCAACACTGAACCCTGTGGGACACCGCTGGTCACCGGCTGCCATTCCGAAAAAGAACCTTGTATCCCAACTCTGCCTTCTGTCAGACAGCGAATCCTCAACCCATGCCAGTAGCTCACCTCGAACACCATGGGCCCTCACCTTACTCAGCAGCCTCCTGTGTGGCACCTTATCAAAGGCCTTTTGGAAATCCAGATAGACTACATCCACTGGGTTTCCCTGGTCTAACCTACTTGTCACCTCCTCAACGAATTCTAACAGGTTCGTCAGGCACGAACTCCCCTTACTAAATCCATGTTGACTTGTTCTAATCCGACCCTGCTCTTCCAAGAATTTAGAAATCTCATCCTTAACGATCGATTCTAGAATTTTACCAACAACCGAGGTTCGGCTAATTGGCCTATAATTTTCCATCTTTTGTCTTGATCCTTTCTTGAACAAGGGGGTTACAACAGCGATCTTCCAATCGTACGGGACTTTGCCTGACTCCAGTGATTTTTGAAAGATCTCAACCAACGCTTCCGCTATTTCTTCAGCCACCTCTCTCAGAACTCTAGGGTGTAGCCCATCGGGGCCAGGAGATTTGTCAATTTTAAGACCTTTTAGCTTTTTTAGCTACATCCCTTTTGTAATGGCAACCATACTCAACTCAGCCCCCTGTCCCTCTATAATTTTTGGGATATTACTCATGTCTTCCACTGTAAAGACAGACGCAAAGTACCTATTAAGTTCTCCAGCCATTTCCTCGTCTCCCATCACTAGCCTTCCGGAATCAGTTTGAATTGGCCCAATGTCTACTTTGGCCTGTCGTTTGTTTCTTATGTATTGAAAGAAACTTTTACTATCATTTCTTATATTACTGGCTAGCGTGCCTTCATATTTGACCCTCTCCTTCCTTATTTGTCTCTTTGTTAACCTCTGTTTGTTTTTGTAGCCTTCCCAATCTTCTTATTTCCCAGTGCTTTTGGCCACTTTATAGGATCTCTCTTTTTCTTTGATAAATTTCCTGACCTCTTTTGTCAGCCATGGCTGTCTAATCCCTCCCCGGATAATCTTTATTTTCTTGGGGATGAACCTCTGTACAGTGTCCTCAATTATGCATACAAACTCCTGCCATTTTTGCTCTGCTGTCTTCCCCACTAGGGTCTGCTTCCAGTCGATTTTCGCCAGTGCCTCTCTCATGCCCTCGTAATTACCTTTATTGAACTGTAACACCATTACATCCGATTTTTCCTTCTCTCTTTCAAACTGCAGACTGAACTCAACCATATTATGATCGCTGCTTCCTAAGTGTTCCCTTACTTTAAGATCTTTTATAAAGTCTGGTTCATTACATAGCACTAGGTCCAGAATAGCCTGCTCCCTTGTGGGCTCCATGACAAGCTGTTCCAAAAAGCCATCTTGTAAGCATTCCATGAATTCCTTTTCTTTGGATCCACTGGCTACGTTATTTACCCAATCCACCTGCATATTGAAGTCCCCCATGATCATCGTGACCTTGCCTTTCTGACATGCCTTTTCTATTTCCCGGTACATGTTGCGCCCCTGGTCCTGACCACTGTTTGGAGGTCTGTACATAACTCCCATTATGGTTTTTTTTGCCTTTGTGGTTCCTCAATTCTACCCACACAGACTCCACATCATCCGACCCTATGTCGTTTAGTGCCATAGATTTAATTTTGTTCTTAACTAACAAGGCAACCCCACCCCCTCGGCCCACCTCCCTGTCTTTTCGATAGGTTGTATATCCTTGGATGTTTAACTGCCAGTCCTGAACCCCCTGCAGCAATGTCTCTGTGATGCCTACCACATCATAATCATTCACGATGATCTGTGCCATTAGTTCGTCTACTTTGTTACAAATGCTACGAGCATTCTGGTAAAGTACCTTAATGCTAACTTTCTTATCATTACAGATATTGGAAGTCCTAAGATGTCCAAAGTTATCCTTCCTTTTTGTTGAATTCCTAGTCTGCCTCAAGCTTAAATCCACCTGCCTACATGTTATCCTCCTGCGTATCTTGCCATTTAACTCCATGCTCCCTGTCGCTTTCACTTTCCCTTCCCTGCAACTCAGAAGTTTAAAGTCCTACTGACCACCCTATTTATCCTCTTTGCTAGATCATTATAAAGGTTGTCATGGCTCTTCAGGGAGCAAGTTAGAACATGTGAGTTTAATTTTAGGAAGCAATGAGATATATGAGTTCCTTAAGAGCCACATTAGGAAACAGTAATGCAGTTGGTCGCCAGAATCAGGGCCATCACACTTCAGAAATCTTAGCATTTGTCAGCCCTGAAGTAACCGGTGATGGAAGATATGGTTTCTGCAGACTTCAGTAGAATGCCCTCCTATCTTTATCATCAGATAATACCCACGTGATCAAGATAATCACCTCTTCATTTTAAGTCCTGGACCCTAATCTATGCAAAACTATCGTTACCTCTCATCACATCTCCATACACAATTCCGGATTGAAGTCATTCTTCCAACGCTGTCTCTTTGCCAATTCATTTCATATTTAGCCGAATAGCTCAGCACGTGTTTTGCGTGTAATGTATTGCTTTGTAATCGGATATTTCAATAACAAAATACAGGAACAAACAGTCGCAGGATTAGATTATCCAACGCCTTGAGCCCGATCCACCATTCAGTACTCATGGTTTATTCGCTCTTCACTGAAACCTGGATCCTCCGTCTGTCCTGAATCATTCCTTTATTATAGAGTACCCAAATCATTTTTTTTCCAATTAAGTGGCAATTTAACGTGGTCAATCCACCAACCCAGCACATCTTTTGCGTTGTGGGGGCTAAACCCACGCAAATACGCAGAGAATGTGCATATTCAGGTGAATGACATACTTCCAGGAAAACAAACAATGGCCCTCCTATCATTTGAAATGAAGTGAAAATGAAATGAAAATGAAATGAAAATGAAATGAAAATGAAATAAAAATGCAATGAAATGAAAATCAAAATCGGTTATTGTTAGAAGTAGGCTTCAAATAAAGTTACTGTGAAAATCCCCTGGTCGCCAAATTCCGGCGCTATTCGGGAGGCTGGTACGGGAATTTAACCCGCGTTGCTGGCCTGCCTTGGTCTGTTTCAAAAGCCAGCTCCAGCCCTGTGCTAAACCAGCCGCTTTCGTCATATTTCTGCAACAGAACAGTGCCAACTCCCGCATTACTCACATCAACTGCCACTTGAAATTGCTGGATATATTGAGATCTCGCCTTAATTAGTGTTGCAGTTCGCAGTCTTGAATTGTCAAATGCGGGCGAACATTTTAACATCCAATTAAATTTCCCGTGCTTTTTCAAAATGTCACTTTTTGTCTCCGACTGCACGACATAAATTGTACGGTTCTATGGTGCAAGCACATTGATAAAATTTAGAACGAAATTCCTGCGCGGGCCACAGCAAAACGACGCACCCACCTGCTCAGAAGACAAACACGGGACACAACCGACTCAGTACCCTTTGTTATCCAGTACTTCCGCAAAGTGGAGAAACTACGACATCTTCTTCACAGCCTTCAACACGTCATTGATGAAGATGAGCATCTTACCAAGGTCATCTCCACACCCCAATATTTGCATTCAAACAAATGTGCAACCTCAAACAAATTATTGTTTGCAACAAACTACCCAACCTTCAGAACAACGAGCACAACACGAAACAACCCTGCCATGGCAAGCTCTGCAAGTCATGCCAGATCATCGGCATGGCTACCACCATTATACGTGAGAACACCACCCACCAGATACGCGGTATATAATCGTGCGACTCAGCCAACGTGGTCTACCTCATAAGCTGCAGGAAAGGATATCCCGAAGCGTGGTACATTGGCGCGACCCTGCGGCAATGGATGAACAGACATCGGGCTACAATTGCCAGCCTGACATGTTCCCATCCAGTCACCGAACACTTCAACTGTCAAGGACATTCAGCTTCTAATCTCCAGGTACGCGTTCTCCAATGCAACCTTCAGGACGCGCGACAATGCAATTTCGTCGAGCAGAAAGTTAAAGCCAAGTTCCGCACACATGAGTACAGCTTCAACCAGGACCTTCGATTCATTTCCTATTACATTCATTCCTCTCCGACTGACATGGGCTTGGAAAATCCTCCCAACTGTCCTGGTTTGAGACAATTCACACATCTTTAGCCTGGGTTTACGTCTATCTCTGGCTCTGTAAAGACGTAATTACCTGCAAATGCTCGCAGCAGAACATAAGAACTAGGAGTAGGAGACGGTCATCTGGCCTCTCGGGCCTGCTCCGCCATACACTAAGATCATGGCTGATCTTCGGTGGAGTCTGCTCCACTTTCCGGCCCGAACACCTTAATTTTTAATCCCTTTATTCGTCAAAAAAACATCTATCTGTATCTCGCATTGAAAGCATTGTCTTGCACTTTTGACTCTATATATATGTTTCTTGAACATTGATGCATTCAATGAGGAAGAAACAGTGCTCCGAAAGCTAGTGATTTGAAACAAAACTGTTGGACTTTACTCTGGTGTTGTAAGACTTCTTCCTGTACTCACCCCAGTCCAACTGCGGCATCTCCACATCATCCTTTATCTTTGACCGTATTTGGAATTCCCAGATTTCTTACGTTCCCATATTTTGTGGGGACAATTCGCCGTGTCCAACTGTTCAGCCTAACAATCCACTTGCAGCCAGGTATAACACCTGCGTCTTGTAGAAAATTGAAGATTCCATTAAAATGTTCAAAAATGTTCATCTATGTTTGACTGAACATCTTTAGATTGCTGACAAATGCTGCTCAATTCTTTCCTCCAGTAATTACGTTGTTAGCTAGTCTTTGGAATGTTGCTGGCGCAATGTTAAATTCAAACGGCAGAAATTTTAACTGATGCAGATATTTTGGCGGTAAAATGCCAAAACCCCCTTCCATTTGCCCTTTCTGATGAAGGTTCGTGCCAGTATCCTACATTTACTTCAATTTTGGTTATAAATTTTCGTTTCCAGCTTTTCAATCAAATGCTCCAAATTTGGAGTGGGAGACGAACCTGACTTGGTTGCAGTACTTCCTTTATTATTGTCCACAAACCAATCACGTGAACTCTTTTTAGATTATATTATTCGTAGGCATGCTTACAATTTCCTTTTGAACGTAATCTAACTTGAGTGGAATGAGTTCAAAATCTTGTTGCGAAATTGGAATTAGAATTCCTTCATTATTAAAATTTACTTTCACACTTTCCAGTATGTTCCCACAATAGCTCCATTCATGTGTAGTAACATTTCCAGATACTCTGGTTTATCTCCGGACGTTATTTTCGTTCCTTGCTGACATTTCTGATCACGTCCTCATTGTCCAACCTAATATGAGCAACGTCAAAACAGAAACATGCAGATTTATCACGAATCACTGAATGATGAATTAAGTCAGCAGGCGGTAGGAAACTAAATTATAGCTCCAGTATACAGGAGGTTGAGAGTCGTAGGATCATGAGTAGGATTTCAAGGTTGCAGGAGTGTATCGGCGGGCAAGAAGGTGGTTTAAAGTGTGTCAACTTCAACGCCCGGAGCATCCGGAATAAGGTAGGCGAACTTGCAGCATGGGTTCGTACCTGGGACTTCGATATTGTGGCCATTTCGCAGACATGGCTAGAGCAGGGACACGAATAGTTGTTGCCGGTTCCGGGGTTTAGATATTTCAGTATGCTCAGGGAAGGTGGTTAAAGTGGGGGAGGAGTGGCATTGCTAATCAAGGACAGTATTACTGTGGTAGAAAATATGCTTGATGAGGACTCGTCTACTGAGGTATAGGGCTGATGTTAGAAACAGGAAATGGAGAGGTCAGACTGTTGAGGGTTGTCTCCAGGCCTCCTGAAAGTTCCTGAGATATAGAGGAAAGGATTGCAAATATGATTCTGGATAGGAGCGAAAGTAACAGGGTAGTTGTTTTGAGGACTTTAACTTTCAAAATATTGACTGGAAACGCGATAGATCGAGTACGTTAGATGGATCCTTTTTTGTCCAATGTGTGCTGAAGGGTTTCCTGACACAGTATTTAGATATGCAAACAAGAGGCAAGGCCACATTGGATTTGTTCCTGGGTAATGATCCAGGACAGGTGCTAGATTAGGAGGTGGTTGCGCACTTTGGTGATAGTTACCACAATTCAGTTCAGTTTCATTTTGCGATGGATAGGGATAGGTATATACTGCAGGGCAATAGTTATAGCGGGAAAAGGCAATTATAATGCGATGAGGCAAGAGTTAGTATGCATAGAATGGGGATCGAAACTGCAAGGGATGGGCACAATTCAAATGTGAAGCTCGTTCTTGGAACAGTTTCTGCATGTCCTTGATAAGGACGTACCTGTCAGACAGGGAGGATGTGGTCGAGCGAGGGAACTGTGGTTTACTAAAGTAGTTGAATGACTTGTCAAGATGAAGAAGGAGGTTTTTGTAAAGATGAGACGTGAAGGTTCAGTTTTGGCGCTCGAGTGTTACAAGCTATCTGGGAAGGAACTAAAGAGAGAGCTAAGAAGAGCCAGGAGAGTACATAATAAGTCTTTGGTAGGCAGGATCAAGGATAACCCTAAAGCTTTCTATAGGAATGTCAGGAATAAAAGAATGAAGCGGGTAAGAGTAGGGCCAGTCAAGGACAATAGTGGGAAGATGTGCGTGGAGTCGGAGAAGGTAGGAGAGCTGCTGAATGAATATTTTCCGTCAGTATTGAGGCATGAAAAAGACAATGTTGCGACACTGAGATACTGGCTGCTGGACTATAAGGGCTTGAGGTTCATACGGAGGTGGTGTTAGCAACTTTGGAAAGTGTGAAAATAGTTAAGTCCCCTGGGACGGATGGGATTTATCGAAGGATTCTGTGGGATGCTGGGGAGCAGATTGCTGAGCTTTTGACTTAGATCTTTATGTCGTCATTGTCTATGGGAATAGTGCCAGAATAATGGGGAGTAGAGACAAACCCGGTAATTATAGACGAGTGAGCATGACTTCTGTTGCGGGCAAAACCTTGGAAATGTCTATGAGAGATAGGATTGATAATCATCTAGAAAGTAATAATTTGATTAGGGATCGTCAACACGGTTTTGTGAAGGGGAGGTCGCGCCTCACAAACCTTATTGAGTTCTTTGAGAAGGTGACCAAACAGCTGGACGAGGGTAAACCATTTGATGTGGTGTATATGGATTTCATATACGCGTTTTATAGGTTCCCCACGGGAGGCCACTGCAGAAAATACGGAGGCATGGGATTCAGGGTGCTTTTGCAGATTGGATCAGAAATTGGATCGCTCTAAGAAGGCAGAGGGTGCTGGTTGATTGCAAATGTTCAGGCTGGAGTTCAGTTACTTGTGGTGGACCACAAGGATCTCTTTTGGGGCCACTGTTGTTTTTCATTTTTACAAAGTCACCTGGAGGAGGGCGTAGAAGGATGGGTGAACAAATTTGTAGATGACACTAAATTCGCTGGAGTTGTGGACAGTGAGCAAACTTTGTGCAGGTTACAGAGGGACAGAGATAAGCTGCACAGCTGGGCTGAGCGGTGAAAAATGGAGTTTAATGCAAAAGTGTGTGGTGATACATGTTGGAAGGAGTAACAGGAAGACAGATAACTGAGCTAATAGTAAGATTCTCCATAGTGTGGATGAGGAGAGAGATCTCAGTGTCCATGTCCGTAGATCCCTGAAAGTTTCCACCCAGGTCGAAAGGATTGTTAAGAAAGCGTACAGTGCGTTTGTTTTTATTGGTAGAGGGGTTGAGTTTCGCAGGCATGAGGTAAGGTTGCAGCTGTACAAATATCTGGTGCGGCCACATTTGGAATATTAGAACATCGAACAGTACAGCACAGAACAGGCCCTTTGGCCCTCGATGTTGTGCCGAGCAATGATCACCCTACTCAAACCCACGTATCCACCCTATACCTGTAACCGAACAACCCCCCCCAACCTTACTTTTTAGGACACTAAGGGCAATTTAGCATGGCCAATCCACCTAACCCGCACATCTTTGGGCTGTGGGAGGAAACCGGAGCACCTGGAGGAAACCCACGCACACACGGGGAGGACGTGCAGACTCCGCACAGGCAGTGACCCAGCCGGGAATCGAACCTGGGACCCTGGAGCTGTGAAGCATTTATGCTAACCACCATGCTACCGTGCTGCCCAATTGCGTGCAGTTCTGGTCACCGCATTATAGGAGTGATCTGGAAGCATTGGAAAGGGTGCAGAGGAGATTTACCAGGATGTTGTCTGGTATGGAGGGAAGATCTTATGAAGAAAGGCTGAGGGACGTAAGGCTGTTTTCGTAAGAGAGAAGAAGCTTAAGAGACGGCTTAAGTGAGGCACACAAGCTGATAAGAGGACAAATTAGGGTGGACAGTGAGCCGTTTTTCCTCGGATGCTGATGGCTACCACGGGGGGACATAGCTTTAAATTGAGGGGAGATAGATATAGGTCAGACGTCAGAGTTATGTTCTTTACTCAGAGAGTAGTAAGGACGTGGAATGCCCTGCCTGCAAAAGTAGTTGTCTCACCAATATTAAGGGCATTTAAATGGTCATTGAATCAACATATGGATGATAAGGGGATAGTGTAGATGGGCTTTAGAGAGGTTTCACAGCAACATCGAGGGCCGAAGGGCCGGTACTGCGTTGTAATGTCCTATGTTCTGTGCTAGAAAGTAACACGTTCTTCTTCTGCTTTCCTTCCCAATCAACATATCAAGTGAGTGTATGATCATGAAAAATTCTGTGGATTTTCCTTCCACCCGAAGTTTGTATCAAATATTTCATCTTGCTCATTTTTCTTTCGATGTTATAACACTCACTGAATCGTCAATTTAATGGGCGACCATCCACGGGTGATAACACATATACCTTAACCCCACGAACACAAATACAAGAATTTTGATTATGTACCCTGTACTTTATATGTCGCATTTTGTAACAAGTGAATTTCTTTCGAGCCAACTGATCAACAGTTGTTAAAACCACCCTATAATTTGCTAGATAGTCCAACAATATACTCTGTGAACGCTAAGCAACCATTTCACCTTGTTAAGTTTGAGTCGTATTTTTCACTCAATTTTTTAAAAATAAATTCACTGTACCCAATTCATGTTTTCTAATAATGGGGCAATTTTGCGTGGCCAATCCATCTCGCCTGCACATATTTTGGGTTCTGGGGGCGAAACCCACGAAAGCACGGGGAGAATATGCAAACTGCAAACATATAGTGACCTATAGCCGGGTTCGAACAGAGGACCGGTGTGCCATCAGGCAGCAGGGCTAACCCACTGTCCCACCGTGCTGCCTTGACTTTTTCACTCAATTTCACTCAAAAATCAATTCGAGTGGACTGACATTTGTTCGTTCAAGTGGTGTGTGCCGATTACAAATAACATAACCGAACTTCCTGAGTCCCGATCTTTCGACAGTCCTGGCATAACATGGTCTTTAAAGTTTGATGACACCTTTCTACCGCTCTCTGCGATTTTGGATGGTACACAGTGGATTTACATTTCTTTATTCCTAGGTGATCCATATCTCTCCTGAATAAGTTCCACATACAACTCGATTCATTATATGCGTGGATTTCTGTTTATTGTCCTGATCTGGCAGAGTAAACATAGTTAACTCCCGTACAACCTACTTTTCTATAAGAATTCGTATTAGAACAGCTGCAAAAATCTTGTAGACGCATTGACTACGGTCAAGAAATACTAATTCCTACAATGAATCTGATCACCCAGTAAAACGTTAATCATTGCTGGAATTGTATGGAAGATGTTGATTTGCCTTCCGCTTGAGGTCTTCCTTTTACATGTCATTTGTGACGTTTACGGCAAAATTCAACAGCATCCGTATGCTGTTCAGGCCAGGAAAAATTATTTGTATCTTCACTTGAGTTCTCCTGTCTTTTAAATAACTCAATTTAGAACCTCACATGCTCTCTACAAGTCCTCCTTCCTAAAACACACTGGTCATACCGCTTCATGAATGTTTACCCATTTCTCCTTTCGTTAAATCTGTTAAGATCTCCATCTTGAATAAATCATTTCTCATTTAATACCTCAGCGGAATACAGAAATGTCTGCTTTCCGGTAGAACTACTTTATCTCTGAATCCCTTGTTTAAAGTCGAACACCTCTCCTCAACAAAACATATCAACTTCATTCTCCTCCTACTATTGTACATTGTCAACCATCTGGTCTGAGAATATTTCTGATATCTCAACCTCAGCATCTGGATTGTTAGCCCTTGATTTGTCCTCTTCTTTAATTCAAACTGCACTTTTATGTTCTTGTTACTACACAGGAATCTGTGCAGGGTAGGTTACAGGTAGCACATCAGTTTTTTGAATTTTCCCTGACCTTCCACCACCATAGGCACCAATTCCAGTTGTAATGCCATCATATAATGACCAAGGATTAATTGTTCATTTCAAAAAAGTCATTTTTAATTTTCCACATAACCCAATTCACCACTTCTCACTGGCAACTTTAACTTACCTGATCATTGTGGCAGACGTGTAATTCCACCACCAATTACACATTGTATCACCTTTTCTGGTAATAATCAATCCAATTACATATCTCGTTTTCTTTCAACATTAAAGGTTGATTTATTTCTGTATCCCTTAATATTTTAAACTTTTAAACTACTACAACGTAAACACATGAGTAATTAATACCCTGACCGTTGAGCTTTTTCAAATTTCTGGCTCCTGCTGGACAACCGACATCTGAACAGGTTTTACATCCTTTGCACCTATCCAGTTTCAAGCATGATTTATTAATGAGTGTTGGTGGGGGAAAGGTGCATTAGTTGGTCCGTTGCATTTTTCTTAGTTTAACTGTAGTACTGTGAAACATGACAATGTTATTCGTGTGTTTAGTTGACAAATCTGGTGACCGCAATACATTGACCTCAGACAAGGTACTCAGCTATTTTAAAATTATATCTAGGTTCTCTTGTGTTGCTGCTGCGGGTCAAGTGAAGCTGGAATATCCGGATTCTAGCAGAAGGGGTGCTGGCTTAACTCAAAATGTCACTACACGCTGACGTTCTATCTGACATCAGAGTTGCGACGGACGGGTCAGAACATTCTGCTCCGGAACGATTGAAGAAGTCAACACTTGATGTATCAGTGGTTTCTGGTGAGAACAAAAAAAACAATATGCAGAGAAATATAGTTCACCAACAATCCATAAGGCAGGGATCAACTGGAACATTTTAGAATTCCTGCGTTAAATGAAGTGTGTGGCTCCTGTCGTATGACTCCCTGAGCAGACTGTGAATGTAAATTTGTTAAATGCCACAACATTTTAAACTTTCAGACAGGCACCGAGGTCCAGTTGTCTGGTTGATGGAATACCGTTTCCCGTCGGACTTTTCCCGTCCACACATTGCTTTCGACATCACTTTGTTTGGATAAATACAAATGTGTACCGATTTGTGGATTGAGCCTTTGAACAGAATGATTGACGAGATGAAATTATGTGTTTTGAGATACATCCAGAGCAAATTTCTCATGCGGACTCAATGCTAAACGGGTTGCTCCCAGGGAGGCACAGAGTGATAAACATAAGTTGCTGCTTGTGATCAGAAGTTCGATGAACGGCGCTCCTTGGTCTGTTCCACACTGGACTGTCTTCTAGTGCAAAGGGAAGTGGGCTTCTGTCTTGAATACTCCAATGCCCATTCTGACATACTGCAAGGAAGATATATAATGAGGAAAGGTCACTAGCCGAGACTAGCCCGTCATGGTTCACCAAAGGGAAGGGAATTTTATTGAGCCACCGGCCTGTATGACTCACCCTCAATGTAAAGGGTGAATGTTCCATGCATGTAACCTGCTTGACAGCAGTTCAGGGTACAGTCTGGCCTCTCTAGACAGTATAAATGCTATGGATGATTATGGAATAAACACTTTGAAGACTACGTATCATTCTAGTGATTATTTTGAAGCACCTGAGAGTGCAACATCATATAAGTAGAAAAGTGGGATAGAATTGCATGACAGTTATTTTGAAATGCTTGGTGCGTTTTTCAGATATTTTCCGAGGAACGTATATTGTTTTGAGAAGAAAACGGGCGCTTTATATCGCCTGCCAACATGACGCAATTAAATTGCATACGCTTACCAAGATTGAATTTTGGGTGCAGCTCGGGTTCTTCCTCAGTAAAGCTACAAATTCCCCTCTTGACAGTTATCCATTGAGGTATCCACTTCTTACTGTAAGACTGCCTTTCATAAACTGTTAATTACTCAAAATATATTTGTCGTAAGCGATTATTTTACTACATCGAACGTTGTATTTGTGGCCCAATAATCTTTCCATGATTAAGAAAAACACTTTACTATGCTTTAGATTGGTTTCGATTATTTTGAATGTTTACTCGGAGTTCGGTTCAATAGTGTTCAGGTTCGAACTCGACACTGAACGAGATGGGGTGTTGCTGACCATATCATCTCAGACAGATGCACCGTGATTATTCTCCGTTATTGAATCCCCGATGTGTTAACAGGAGCTTGGAAACTGATACCTGCGCTTACCCCTTCATCATGCTTGCTGTCCTAACATTGAAATATATGCACGCTTCTTCACTGAGGTTATATAAAAATGCTGGAAAGGCTTCCCTCACAGCACTATGGAATTTTGCGTACCCCGGAAATGGACCGTATCAAGAATGCAGCTCACTACCGGCGTCCACACGGCAATTAGTGATTAGTAATTAAAGCTGAATGGCCAGCGACGCAGTCCTCGGCGAACGGGCGCAGAACAAATAAAACGTTCCTCTCTCTGTTTAGTAGCTCACAGCCGCCAAGAGATGATGGAATGCTATAACTTTACCCCACAAATAAGGGTACATCTACGAGGAAGAAAAATGTGGTCAGCTTTTAAATTAAATTATAATTATTAAATAGAGCTCCTGTTACAGTGTCACCTTTTAAACTTCAAATGCCACGTCAATTCATGTTCCGAAATTCTATGTTCCCATTTTTGTTCTGTTTTGTTCCAGTTCTTTACACTTATCGTCGCATGTGTGTATTTATAAATTTATTTTGTTCAAGGCAATAGAAGTGCCAGCTTTTTGCACTGAATTATTGTGGAGATGGTGGGCATTATTTGCAAACAAATGCATCTAAACATAGGTTACATAGAATTTAGAATTTGCAGTGCAGAAGGAGGTCATTCGGCCCATCGAATCTGCACCGGTTCCTGAAAAGAGCACCCTACCCAAGGTTAACAACTCCACCCTATCCCCATAACCCAGTAACCCCACCCAACACTGAGGGCAATTTTGGACACTAAGGGCAATTTATCACGGCCAATTCATCTAACCTGCACATCGTTGGACTGTGGGAGGAAACCGGTGCACCCGGAGGAAACCCACGCACACACGGGGAGGATGTGCAGACTCCGCACAGACAGTGACCCAAGCCGGAATCGAACCTGGGACCCTGGAGCTGTGAAACGATCGTGAAATTCGCAATGCTACCGTGCTGCCCAAATAGCTGAGTCCGTTTCCGAAAAGGACATGATCAGCTTTGACAAAGAGTCATCGGACTCGAAACGTTAGCTCTTTTATCTCCCTGCAGATGCTGCCAGACTTGCTGAGATTTTCCAGCATTATCCCTTTCGTTTCAGGATATGATTCCAGCTTGTGCGCCAGCGTTCAGCGGGGCAGCATGAAAGTCACACCCAGTGCTTGAGAGAAGGAGGAGGGAAATGGAGAATGCAGAATATTGTGTCTATGCAGATGAGAGCGATTCCCATCAGATCAGGTTTTGTCCGCGCAATTTATGGGACCTATTGAAGGCAGCAGCAACAGAGTCCCACTTGTCCGCCACGCCCCCGCAACGCACCCACCTACGCACACGCGTTGACTCTCTGAACCTCTACACACACAAGACAGATAGACAGGGAATGGAACGAGGTATTTATAAATAATACTAAAATTAAAAAAATTAAAGGTCTCTGTTATCGATATTTCTTCAGTTTAGTCCGCCAGTGAGATGATGTATTTGCTTTCATCTCGGGGATGCTTTTCACTGCAGATTGGTCATGGTCTCGAAGGTTTTCTGCAAACGCAGAAACAGCAGGTGTGAAACATTTGAAACCGAGAGAGAGAGACAGGCAAAACCATGGACCCTATTTTAGCATCCAAGAGCTTTCTGCGGAGTTCACTGTAAAGTTCTCCACACGGCAGGTGTAAATGGCGGTCTGTTGCCGTACACAATTTGGTCCCTGCCCGACCATTGGCCACCAGCCAGCCAATGGAACAGAGGCAATCCATTCTCTCTGCTGCTATAAACTGTGTGCTGAATTTGGGTGCAATTGATTGCTGTATTGAGAGTTTTGTGACTGGGGGGGGGGGGGTTAAGTGAGGGGGTTAAGTCATTTAATTTCTACATTTCCTTCAAGAGCGTGAAGAGAGCCCGGAGTTGAAAGAGGCTGCAGGTGACGGGCAATAGAGTCAAACAGCAGAGCTCCAGTTGGTCCACAGGGCAGCTACATTCTTTAAGTAAATAGTTGTTTGTTTTTGCTTTTTTAAATTTTAAATTTGATATTTGTTTGTTTGTTTTGTTTTTTAGTGTCAGCAAGCTATCATGCTTTCTTTTCGCAGACTCATCAATTTCCGAGGGCTCACTTGGGAGTGGAGTAGCAGTATATATATATATTTATATAAAGCAGAACGGGTGTTTAATCTTCCTTAACTTTCTCCCCCTTTAAAGATCAGATCAGAGGGGTTGGATTCCAGGTAGTTGCATGCTCTTTCTGTAGGAGTGGATGTTGAGGGACACAATCGGAATCCCCGCTGATATACCTACGGGAAGTGCACCCAACTCAAGCACCTCGGAGACTGCGTTAGCGAACTGGTGCCGGATGAACCTTGGATCATTCGGGAGGAAGAGGGGGCGATAGAGAAGAGTTACAGGGCGGTAGCTACACCCAATGTGCAGGACAAGAATATCTGGGGTTCAGTCAGGGGAAGGAAAACGAACGGGCGGAAAGTGCAGGGGTCCCGCGTGGCAGTTCCCGTTCAAAATAAGAATACAGTTTTGGATGATGATGGGGGATGACCTAACGGAGGAAGGCACTGGCGGCCAGGGCTATAGCTCTGATTCCGGCTCAGTGGCTCAGAAGGTAATGGGGGACAATAGAAAAGCAATACTGACAGGAGACTCAATGGTTAGGGAAATAGATAGGAGTTTCTGTGGTAGCGAGGGAGACTCCAAGAAGGTATGTTGCCTCCCGGGTGAGGGACAGGGATGTCTCGGATCAAGAATACAGGATTCGTCAAGGGGAGGGGCAGCAACTCGATCTCGTGGTGCACATAGGTACTAACGGCAGAGCCACGAAAAGCGATTAGGATCCAAAACGTGATGTTAGGGAGTTAGGTTGGAAGCTAAAGAGCAGGACATGCAGAGTAGTGATCTTAGGATTGCTACCGGTGCCACGTGCAGGAGAGGCGAGGAATAGAGAGCAAGCGCAGCTGAACACTTGGCGACAGTGATGGTGCAGGAGTGGAGGCTTCAGATCTGTGGATAATTGGGATATATTCATGGGCAAGGCGGGACCTGCACATGAAGGACGGGTAGACCTAAAGTGGAGGGGCACCAATATCCTCGGTGGGAGGTTTTATAGAGAACTTCTGGAGGGTTTAAACTTGTTTCGCAGCGGGATGGGAAACAGAGATATGGATCAGAGGAAGTGCAGGTGTTAAACGGTCAGAACTAGTATGCAGCACGTCAATCGGGAAGGATAGACAGTTGATATGGCAACGTTGCATCCAATGGCATGTGTAAATGTGTCTCTTTTTCAATGTAAGGAATGTTTGGAACAAGGGAGATGAACTTGGAGCATGGATCATTACTTTGAACAACGATTATTGGGCCAGTACGGAGACGGTGGATTTCACAGTGGCAGGGAGGATTGTTGGATGTTTAGATTAATTAGATGTTTTCAGGAGAATAGGGAGGGTGGCAAAAGAGGAGGGGGAGACAAACTGTTAATTAGGGAGTGCACCACAGCTGCAGAAAAGGAGGTAGTTGAGGAGGGTTTGTCCACTGAGTAAGAATGTGTGGAAGTCAGAAACAAGAAAGGAGCAGTCACTTCATTGGGATTTATCTATAGTCCCCCATTAGCTCCAGTGAGATAGTGGAACAGGTTGGATGGCAGGTATTGAAAATGTGCAGAAGTAACAGAGTTGGTGTTATGGGTGATGTCAACTTCCCTAATATTGAGTGGAACCTCCTTCGTGCAAATGGTTTAGATGGAGCAGATTTTGGCAGTTGTGTAAAGGAAGGATTCCTGACTCAATATGTAGTTTGGCCGATGAGGGGGGCGACTATATTGTACTTGGTGCTTGGCAACGAAGCAGCCCAGGTGTCAGATATCTCGGTTGGAGAGCATTTCGGTTAGCGTGACCAGAACGCCTTGACCTTTACGACAGTCATCACGAGGGATAGGAACAGGCAGTACGGACAGGTATTTAATGTGGGGAGTAGAAATTTTACTGCTATTAATCAGGATCTGAGGAGCTTCAAGTTGGAACAATTGTTCTGGGGGAAATGCACAACAGTATTGTGGGGATGGTTTAAGGAGCAGTTGCTGCGAGTGCTGGATAGTTTTGTCCCTCTGTGACGAGGGCGGAATGGTAAGGTGAAGGAGCCTTGGATGACAACAGAAGTGTACCTTATATTCAAGAGGAAGAAGGAAGCTTACGTAAGGTTGAGCACGCAAGGATGTTTCTCGGCTCCAGACGGACACAATGTCGCCAGGAGGGAACTGAAAAGTGGACTCAGGAGAGCGAGAAGGGGGCATGAAAAAGCCCTGACGGGAATGATTAGGGAACACCCCAATGCGTTATACATTTATCTGAGAAATAAGAGGATGATTAGAGTGAGAGTAGGGCCAATCAGTGATAGTGGAGGTAAATTGTGCCAAGAGTCTGAGGAGATGTGGAGGCCCGAAATAAATACTTTGCTTCAGTATTCACTAGCGGGAAATTGCTGCTCATGAGAACAGTGTGAACCAGGTCAATTGACTGGAACAGCTGTCCCCGGGCCTGAAGGGATATAACCAAGGTTACTACGGGAAGCGAGGGAAGAGATTGCTGCGACATTGCAGATGGTCTTTTCGTCCTCACTGGAGTAGTGCCGGATGATTGGAGGCAGGCGAAATTTATTCCCCTGTTCTTGAAAGGGAATAGGGAAATTCCTGGGAACTATAGACCCATCAGCTTACGCCTGTGAAGAGAAAAATGTTGGAAAGAATTCTGAGAGATCGGATTTAAGATTATGTGGGAATACTTAGTTTTATTAGATAGTCAGCATGGCTTTGTGAGGGGCAGGTCATAAGACCATAAGACCATAAGACATAGGAGCGGATGTAAGGCCATTCGGCCCATCGATTCCACTCCACCATTCAATCATGGTTGATTTCAACTCCATTTACCCGCTCTCTCCCCATAACCCTTAATTCCTCGAGAAATCAAGAATTTATCAATTTCTGTCTTAAAGACACTCAACGTCCCGGCCTCCACCGCCCTCTGTGGCAATGAATTCCACAGACCTACCACTCTCTGGCTGAAGGAATTTCTCCTCATCTCTGTTCTAAAGTGACTCCCTTTTATTCTAAGGCTGTGCCCCGCGTCCTAGTCTCCCCTGCTAATGGAAACAACTTCCCTACGTCTATCCTATCCAAGCCATTCATTATCTTGTAAGTTTCTATTAGATCTCCCCTCAACCTCCTAAACTCCAATGAATATAATCCCACGATCCTCAGACGTTCATCGTATGTTAGGCCTACCATTCCTGGGATCATCCGTGTGAATCTCCGCTGGACACGCTCTAGTGCCAGTATGTCCTTCCTGAGGTGTGGGGCCCAAAATTGCTCACAGTATTCTAAATAGGGCCTAACTAGTGCTTTATAAAGCCTCAGAAGTACATCCCTGCTTTTATATCCCAAGCCTCTTGAGAGAAATGACAGCATTACATTTGCTTTCTTAATTACGGACTCAACCTGCAAGTTTACCTTTAGAGAATCCTGGACTAGGACTCCCAAGTCCCTTTGCACTTTAGCATTATGAATTTTGTCACCGTTTAGAAAATAGTCCATTCCTCTATTCTTTTTTCCAAAGTGCAAGACCTCGCACTTGCCCACGTTGAATGTCATCAGCCACTTCTTGGACCATTCTCCTAAACTGTCAAAACATTCTGCATCCTCCCCAACTCCTCAATACTACCTGCCCTCCACCTATCTTTGTATCATCGGCACACTTGGCCAGAATGTCCCCAGTCCCGTCATCTAGATCGTTAATATATAAAGAGAACAGCTGTGTCCCCAACACTAAACCCTGCGGGACACCACTTGTCACCGGTTGCCATTCCGAAAAAGAACCTTTTATCCCAACTCTCTGCCTTCTGTCTGACAGCCAATCGTCAATCCATGTTAGTACCTTGTCTCGAATACCATGGGCCCTTATTTTACTCAGCAGTCTCCCGTGAGGCACCTTGTCAAAGGCCTTTTGGAAGTCAAGATAGATAACATCCATTGGCTCTCCTTGGTCTAACCTATTTGTTATATCTTCAAAGAACTCTAACAGGTTTGTCAGGGCACGACCTCCCCTTACTAAATCCATGCTGACTTGTCCTAATCCGACCCTGCACTTCCAAGAATTTAGAAATCGCATCCTTAACGATGGATTCTAGAATTTGCCATCAACCGAGGTTAGGCTAATTGGCCTATATTTTCCATCTTTTTCTTGTTCCCTTCTTGAACAGGGGGGTTACAACAGCGATTTTCCAATCCTCTGGGACTCTCCCTGATTCCAGTGACTTTGAAAGATCATACTATCGCCTCCACTATTCTTCAGCTATCTCCTTTAGAACTCTAGGATGTAGCCCATCTGGGCCCGGAGATTTATCAAGTTTCAGACCTTTTAGTTTCTCTAGCACTTTCTCCTTTGTGATGGCAAACCATATTCAACTCTGCCCCTGACTTTCCTGAATTGTTGGGATATTACTCATGTCTTCTACTGTGAAGACTGACGCAAAGTACTTGTTAAGTTCCTCAGCTATTTCCTTGTCTCCCATCACTAGATTACCAGCGTCATTTTGGAGCGGCCCAATGTCTACTTTTGCCTCCCGTTTGTTTTTAATGTATTTAAAGAAACTTTTACTATCATTCTTAATGTTACTGGCTAGCCTACCTTCATATTTGATCCTCTCCTTCCTTATTTCTCTCTTTGTTATCCTCTGTTTGTTTTTGTAGCCTTCCCAATCTTCTGACTTCCCACTACTCTTTGCCACATTATAGGCTCTCTCTTTTGCCTTGATGCATTCCCTGACTTCCTTTGTCAGCCATGGCTGCCTAATCCTCCCTCTGATAACCTTTCTTTTCTTTGGGATGAACCTCTGCACTGTGTCCTCAATTACTCCCAGAAACTCCTGCCATTGCTGTTCTACTGTCTTTCCCACTAGGCTCTGCTTCCAGTCGATTTTCGTCAGTTCCTCCCTCATGCGCCTGTAATTACCTTTATTTAACTGTAAAACCTTTACATCTGATTCTACCTTCCTTCTTCCAAATTGCAGACTGAATTCTACCATATTATGATCACTGCTTCCTAAATGTTCCCTTACTTTAAGATCTTTTATCAATTCTGGCTCATTACATAACACTAAGTCCAGAATAGCCTGTTCCCTCGTGGGCTCCATCACAAGCAGTTCCAAAAGCGATCCTGTAAACATTCAATGAATTCCTTTCTTTGGGTCCACTGGCAACATTATTTACCCCAGTCCACCTGCATATTGAAGTCCCCCATGATCACTGTGACCTTGCCTTTCTGACATGCCCTTTCTATTTCGTGGTGCATTTTGTGCCCCTGGTCCTGACCACTGTCAGGAGGCCTGTACATAACTCCCATTATGGTTTTTTTGCCGTTGTGGTTCCTCAACTCTACCCACACAGACTCCACATCGTCTGACCCTATGTCGTTTAGTGCTATTGATTTAATTTCATTTCTAATTAAAAAGGCAACCCCGCCCCCTCTACCCACCTCTCTGTCTTTTCGATAGGTTGTAAATCCCTGGATGTTTAACTGGCAGTCCTGAACCCCCTGCAACCACGTCTCTGTGATGCCTACCACATCATACCTGCCAGTCACAATCTGGGCCACAAGCTCTTGTACCTTGTTCCGTACACTGCCGGCATTTAAATATAGCACCTTTAATTCCCTATTGACTGTCCCTTTTTGTTTTCTTCGTGTGGTGGACCTTGGTTTACTGAGCCTTTCCATACACTGTGTCATATTTTGTGAGATGGGGACTATCGTAACCTCTCCTGAGCTCTGTATTTTCGTGATTTTTTGTAATCCTAAGCAGCTACGCTTCCCACTGATTCCTTCACCTCTTGGTTCCCTGACTTTCCCTTCCCCCCCCCATCTCTAGTTTACAGTCCCATTGACCACCCTATTTACCCTTTTCGCCAGAACAATGGTCCCAGCTTGGTTCAGGTGGAGACCATCCCAACGGAATAGGTCCCCCCTGTCCCAAAACTGATGCCAGTGTCCCATGAAAAGGAACCCCTCTTTCCCACACCACTCTTTCAGCCACGTGTTAACGTCCCTTATTCCTGCCTCCCTATGCCAATTTGCACGTGGCTCGGGCAGTAATCCGGAGATTATGACCCTTGAGGACCTGTTTTTTAATTTGAATCCTAGCTCTTTATAATCTCTAAACAGGTCCTCTTTCCTAGACTTGCCTATGTTGTTGGTACCGACATGGACCACAACAAATGGATCCTCCCCCTCCCTCTCCAATATCCTTTCAAGCCGGTCAGAGATGTCCCGCACCCTAGCACCGGGCAGGCAACATACCATGCGGGACCCTCTATCCTGCTCACTAAGGATACTATCTATCCCTCTGATAATAGAATCCCCTACAACTACAACTTGCCTATTTGCTTCCTCCCCTTGAATGGCCTGCTGAACCATGGTGCCTTGGTCAGCTGACTCATCCTTCCTGCAGCCCTGTTCGCCATCCACATAGGGAGCAAGTGCCTCGTACTTGTTGGACAGGGTCAAGGTCTGAGGCTCCTGAGTTCCTGATTGCTGGTTCCCTTTCCCTGCCTGACTTACAGTAACACCCTGCTGTCCCTGGCCACTGGCAGGATTTAAACTATTTACTCTGACAGATGTGACTGCCTCCTGAAACAAAGTGTCCAGGTAAGCCTCCCCCTCCCGGATGTGCCTCAGTGTGTGAAGCTCAGACTCCAGCTCATCAACTCTGAGCCGGAGTTCTTCGAGCAGCCAACGCTTACTGCAGATGTGGTCGCTGCAGCTCGCAATGGGATCTGCCAGCTCCCACATCAAGCAGGTTAAGCACATCACCTGACCAGCCATCTCTAATTAATTAATTTGTTTAATTTAAGTTTACGAGTTTTAAATTTGGGGCAGATTGGTTATCAACCAATCAGTTCACAGCTTCCCTCTGACGTCACTTTTGAAAAAAAGTGGAAAACAGGAAGGTACCGTTAGGTCTGTATACTCACCCAGAGACTGCTCCTCCTCCTCTGAACGGCTCCCGAATCTAGGCCTCGATCCCCGGGTTAAAATGAGTCATGTGTCAGAAGCCTCATTGAATTCTTTGAGGAGACACATTGATGAAGGTCGGGCAGTGCATGTGGTGTATATGGATTTCAGAAAGGCATTTGATAAGGTTCCCCGTGGTAGGGTCATTCAGGAAGTTGCGCGGCATGGGATAGAGGGGAATGTGGATCTCTGGAAACAGAATTGGCTGGTCAAAAGAAGGCAGCGAGTGGTAGTGGATGGAAAGTATTCCGCCTGGTGGGCGCTGACCAGTGGTGTTCCGCAAGGGTCTGTTCTGGGAGCTCTGCTCTTTGTGGTTTTTATAGATACTGATGAGGAGTGGAAGCGTGGGTTAGTACGTTTGCCGATGACACGAAGGTTGGGATAGTTGTAGATAGTGTTGAAGGTTGTAAGTTTCAGCAGAACATTGCCATGATGTAGATCTGCGCTGAGAAGTGGCAGATGGAGTTAAACCTTTATAAATGTGAACTGCTTCATTTTGGAACGTCGGATTTGAATGCTAAATACAGTGTTAAAGGCAGGAATCTTGGAAGTGTGGAGGAAAAGACTGATCTTGGCGTCCACGTATATAGATCCCTCAAAGTTCCTGCCAGGTTGATGGGGTTGTTCAGAAGGCTATGGTGTGTTAACTTTCATTAACATGGGGATTGAGTTAGACCGCACTTCGAATAGCGTGTCCAGTTCTGGTCGCCTCATTATGGGACGGATGTGGATGCTTTGCAGAGGATACTGAGGATAATTTCTCACTAGAGCGGAGAATTCAGAGAGGTGGCTTGATAAAGATGTACGTTGTGATGAGAGGCACAGATAGAGTGGGAAGCCAGATACTTTTTGCCAGGGTGGAAATGGCTCTCAAGAGGGGCATTATGTTAAGGTGATTAGAGGAAGGTATAGGGGAGATGTCGAGATAGGTTCTTTAGACAGAGAGTGGTGGGTGTGTGGAATGTACTGCCAGCAAAGGCGCTGGACTCAGAGTCATTTGGGATATTTCAGCACTCTTAAAAAGGCACATGAACAGCAGTAACTGGAAGGTGTGTAGGTTAGATTGACCTTAGATCATGATAAATGGTCGGCACAACATCGTGCGCTGAAGGGCCTGTTCTGTGCTGTACTGTTCTATGTTCGATAACGTCTGTTATTTTTTCCAAAATCGAAATATTTATACCGGAGTGTACTATTTTCAACTTTTGACTTCTTCGCTACCCCGGCTGGACAGAAACGTATGTGCTCATTAAAGATGCATTAACCCAACGATAGCAGAAAACATGAAAAAAGGCAAAACGGAAATTAACAGGAAGGACACTTGCAACACAACTAATTAAAGCAGTAGAAATCCGTCACCATTGTTCCTTGAATCTAACTGATGGGAGACACGTTTTCGCGAGTCATTATGTAATTCGGGCCTTAAATTTCTCCGGTTAAAAGTCAGTTTGTCCCGCATGGCTTGATGGGATGGTCCAGTTAATTTTCTAAATGTTTGCTACGCCCATGATGCAGATGTGTCCATCAGCGGTAACGGATCTGAACGCCTTTGGTGATGCAGTTATGTGCTCATGCATGTTTGATTTTTAATCATAGAAGCTTAACTTCTCAGTTTCTATTTTGGACACAAATAGCAGGCAGCCTTCCATGTCAGTCGCGCCACGTTTACGAGGGAAGAACAAAACACAGAGGGATATATCGCCGTATCTTGTTCCAAATATCACTGAACATACTTCCAAGCAGGTCTGCTGGTTTCAGGGGCATATTATGACATAGAAGAAAGAACATGCCGTGCAGAGGCAATTCGGCCATCGAATATGCTTCGACACACTTAAGCCCTCACATGTACCCTTTCTCCGTCGCCCAATAACCCCGCCCCACCTTTTCATAATCACAGTCAATTTATCGTGGACAATCCACCCCACCTGCAAGTTGTTGGACTGTGGGCGGAAACAGGAGAACAGTGCCTTTAACACTGTATTTAGCATTCAAATCCGACGTTCCAAAATGAAGCAGTTCACATTTATAAAGGTTTAACTCCATCTGCCACTTCTCAGCGCAGATCTACATCATGGCAATGTTCTGCTGAAACTTACAACCTTCAACACTATCTACTGGGGCCTCACGGTAGCATGGTGGTTAGCATCAATGCTTCACAGCTCCAGGGTCCCAGGTTCAATTCCCAGCTGGGTCACTGTCTGTGTGGAGTCTGCACATCCTCCCCGTGTGCGCGTGGGTTTCCTCCGGGTGCTCCGGTTTCCTCCCACAGTCCAAAGATGTGCGGGTTAGGTGGATTGGCCATGCTAAATTGCCCGTAGTGTAAGGTTAATGGGGGGTTTGTTGGGTTACGGGTATACGGTTTAATTGGGGTGATCATTGTTCGGCACAACATCGAGGGCTGAAGGGCCTGTTCTGTGCTGTACTGTTCTATGTTCTATGTTCTATGAAACCCACGCAAACACGGGGAAAACGTACAGACTCAACACAGACAGTGAACTAAGCCGGGAATCGAACCTATGATTCTGGAGCTGTGCATGAACTTTGCCAACCACTATGCTACCGTGCTGCCCTCGAACTAACATACCTGTAGTTTCAGAAATCATGACTTCCTACCTTTTTTAAATAAGCGTTACCAAACACATTTTTGCACTCCATTGGCACCTTGCCAGTGTCCAGAAAATGTTGTAATATGATAACAAATGTGTCCGCTATCTCCGCTGATAATTCCCTTGACACCCTGGGATGATGGCCATCAGGCAAGGAGATGGGGGAGGACATTTGTGCACTCAACCCCGATAGTTTTCGGACTACTGTTTCCCTATTGGTCCTGTTTGTTCTCACTTACACCATTTCGATGAACTCTGAATTACCGGTTACTACAGGAATAGACCTTGTGTCCTCCACATGAAAATTGAGGCAAAGTAATGATTGAGAATCCATGACATTCGCGTGTTCCCCATCATTCACTCTCCGTTTTCATCTCGCAAGTTAGAAGTATTCACCTTAGTGACTATCTTCCCTTTTATGAACTAAGATCAACTGTTGGAGTGAATTGTGGACTTGGAGGTTAATGACGGGATACTTGATTATTGCACCAACACTGAATTCTGCTGAACATGAACATTGGCGAATAAAAGTGGCCCCTTATCCGGTCCACTCTGTGTATGTGACCTGGCCCCTTCTCCACAACCACAGGAGCGGGTGACCAAACTGTCGAGACAGCAACCAAAAAAACGAAGAGAGCCTAGATCCTGCACTACCTGAGACCCCATGGCGAATATGTAATCACGAATGTAATGAGCTGATTGGAACAACGTAACCTGCTATGAAAGGAATTGATTGGAGAAATGTGATCTAAATGTTTTAATAAGGGAATTAATTGGCTCCATGTGAATGATACACAAACTAATTCCGCTTTTCAAAACGGATATTAAGCCAGCGTAAGCCCTCACTCGAACGACAAGGTGTCCCCACGGACGACGGGGTTCAGGACTCGACTCTAAAAGCTCTGTAACAATGAATTGCGTCTCTTGCTTTCCAGAAACGTCCATGTGTGAACATTTTCACCCAACAGATACTGTTGCTTTCCTTTTCGATATTTTGTGTAAGTTTTCTTTCATAATTTACATTTGTCTTTTTATTACTTGTTTAATATCCATTGGTTTATTTTGGAAGGTTTTCCAATCTTCCAACCTGCCATTGGCCGTTTCAACAAGTTCTACGTTAGCTTTAGGCCTTTTAGTGTCTTCCAAATCTTCATTTAGCCATGGATGTTTCATGTAACCGCTTAACGTCTTTCTTCCTCTCTGGGACATATTATACTAGTCAGAGTAGGAATGTCAGGATAGATAGGATGAATGCGTGGCTCGAGAGATGGTGCAAGAGGGAGGGATTCAAATTCCTGGGGCATTGGGACCGGTTCTGGGGGAAGTGGGACCAGTACAAACCGGACGGTCTGCACTTGGGCAGGACTGGAACCGATGCCCTGGGGGGGGGGGGGGGGGGTGTTTTCTAGAGCTGTTGGGGAGGGTTTAAACTAATGTGGCAGGGGGATGGGAACCAATGCTTGAAGTTGGAAGGTAGTAAAACAGGGACAGAAACAAAAGGAAGTAAGGGGAAAAGTGCAAGGCAGAGAAGACATAGTCAGAAATCCATAAGGGCGACAGTACAAGGTACAGTGACTGAGGGGAGCACAGTGAATAGGCCCAGTAATAACAAAAGGAATAAAACTGGAGATGTTAAGATTCAAAACAGAGGTAAAAAAAACCAACGTAAGTGTACTTTACCTGAATGCTCGTAGTATTCGGAATAAAGTAAATGAGTTGGTGGCACAAATCATCGTAAATGACTATGATTTAGTGGCCATTACTGAAACATGGTTAAAGGATGGTCAGGACTGGGAGTTAAATATCCGAGGGTATCAAACTATTCGGAAGGACAGAGTTGATGGTAAGGGAGGTGGTGCTGCTCTGTTATTTAAGGATGACATCCGGGCAATAGTAAGGGATGACATCGGTGCTATGGAGGATAAGGTTGAATCCATTTGGGTGGAAATCAGGAATAGTAAGGCGAAAAAGTCACTGATAGGAGTAGTCTATCGGCCACCAAATAGTAACGAGATGGTGGGGCAGGCAATAAACAAAGAAATAACTGATGCATGTAGAAATGGTACAGCAGTTATCATGGGGGATTTTAATCTACATGTCGATTGGTTTAACCAGGTCAGTCAAGGCAACCGTGAGGAGGAGTTTATAGAATGTATCCGCGATAGTTTCCTAGAACAGTATGTAATGGAACCTACGAGGGAACAAGCGGTCCTAGATCTTGTCCTGTGTAATGAGACAGGATTGATTCATGATCTCATAGTATGGGATCCTCTCGGAAAGAGCGATCACAATATTGTGGAATTCAAAATACAGCTGGAGGGTGAGAAAGTAAAATCAAATACTAGTGTTTTGTGTTTCAAACAAAGGAGATTACAAGGGGATGAGAGAAGAACTAGCTAAGGTAGACTGGGAGCTAAGACATTATGGTGGAACAGTTGAGGAACAGTGGAGAACCTTCCAAGCGATTTTTCACAGTGCTCAGCAAAGGTTTATACCAACAAAAAGGAAGGACGGAAGAAAGAGGGAAAATCGACCGTGGATATCTAAGGAAATAAGAGGGAGTATCAAATTGAAGGAAAAATCATATAAAGTGGCAAAGATTGCTGGGAGATTAGAGGACTGGGAAATCTTTAGGGGGCAACAGAAAGCTACTAAAAAAGCTATAAAGAAGAGTAAGATAGAGTATGAGAGTAAACTTGCTCAGAATATAAAAACAGACAGTAAACGTTTTTACAAATATATAAGACAAAAAAGAGTGGCTAAGGTAAATATTGGTCCTTTAGAGGATGAGAAGGGAGTTTTAATAATGTGAAATGAGGAAATGGCTGAGGAACTGAACAGGTTTTTTGGGTCGGTCTTCACAGTGGAAGACACAAATAACATGCCAGCGACTGATAGAAATGAGGCTATGACAGGTGAGGACCTTGAGAGGATTGTTATCACTAAGGAGGGAGTGATGGGCAAGCTAATGGGGGCTAAAGGTAGACAAGTCTCCTGGCCCTGATGGAATGCATCCCAGAGTGCTAAAAGAGATGGCTAGGGAAATTGCAGATGCACTAGTGATAATTTACCGAAATTCAGTAGACTCTGGGGTGGTCCCGGTGGATTGGAAATTAGCAAACGTGACGCCACTGTTTAAAAAAGGAGGTAGGCAGAAAGCAGGAAATTATAGGCCAGTGAGTTTAACTTCGGTAATAGGGAAGATGCTGGAATCTATCATCAAGGAAGAAATTGCGAGGCATCTGGATAGAAATTGTCCCATTGGGCAGACGCAGCATGGGTTCGTAAAAGGCAGGTCGTGCCTAACTAATTTAGTGGAATTTTTTGAGGACATTACCAGTGCAGGAGATAACGGGGAGCCGATGGATGTGGTATATCTGGATTCCCAGAAAGCCTTTGACAAGGTGCCACACAAAAGGTTGCTGCATAAGATAAAGATGCATGGCATTAAGGGTAAAGTAGTAGCATGGATAGAGGATTGGTTAATTAATAGAAAGCAAAGAGTTGGGATAAATGGGTGTTTCTCTGGTTAGCAATCAGTAGCTAGTGGTGTCCCTCAGGGATCCGTGTTGGGCCCACAATTGTTCACAATTTACATTGATGATTTGGAGTTGGGGACCAAGGGCAATGTGTCCAAATTTGCAGATGACACTAAGATGAGTGGTAAAGCGAAAAGTGCAGAGAATACTGGAAGTCTGCAGAGGGATTTGGATAGGTTAAGTGAATGGGCTCGGGTCTGGCAGATGGAATACAATGTTGACAAATGTGAGGTTATCCATTTTGGTAGGAATAACAGCAAACGGGATTATTATTTAAACGATAAAATATTAAAGCATGCCGCTGTTCAGAGAGACTTGGGTGTGCTAGTGCACGAGTCACAGAAGGTTGGTATACAAGTGCAACAGGTGATTAAGAAGGCAAATAGAATGTTGTCCTTCATTGCTAGAGGGATGGAGTTTAAGACTAGGGAGGTTATGTTGTAATTGTATAAGGTGTTAGTGCGGCTACACCTGGCGTATTGTGTTCAGTTTTGGTCTCCTTACTTGAGAAAGGACGTACTGGCGCTGGAGGGTGTGCAGAGGAGATTCACTAGGTTAATCCCAGAGCTGAAGGGGTTGGATTATGAGGAGAGGTTCAGTAGACTGGGACTGTACTCGTTGGAATTTAGAAGGATGAGGGGGGATCTTATAGAAACATTTAAAATTATGAAGGGAATAGATAGGATAGATGCGGGCAGGTTGTTTCCACTGGCGGGTGACAGCAGAACTAGGGGGCATAGCCTCAAAATAAGGGGAAGTAGATTTAGGACTGAGTTTAGGAGGAACTTCTTCACCCAAAGGGTTGTGAATCTATGGAATTCCTTGCCCAGTGAAGCAGTTGAGGCTCCTTAATTACATGTTTTTAAGGTAAAGATAGATAGTTTTTTGAAGAATAAAGGGATTAAGGGTTATGGTGTTAGGGCCGGAAAGTGGAGCTGAGTCCACAAAAGATCAGCCATGATCTCATTGAATGGCGGAGCAGGCTCGAGGGGCCAGATGGCCTACCCCTGCTCCTAGTTCTTATGTTCTTATGTTCTTATATTTCCGTGAATTGAGTATTTCCTTAATAAACAACTACCGCTCATCAGTTGTTCAACATTTTAGCTTTCCTGCCCACTCGTCCCGGGCAAAAGCTGTTCTCATGCCTTCTGCCGTTAACACAAACGAATAGGGTAATTCTATGAATATGCCATAAGCTGCCGATTTCATACAAAATATTTAATCAGCCGTTGTAATGGATAATTAAATCAGATTGACACTGGGAACAGTGTAGCTTTAGTGAATTACCCCAGCAGAAAAGGAATATCCTCTTAATTGCCATCAACGGGCTTAAATCTGAAAGGGACAATGTGAATCAGGTCAGAAGTGGGCGTTAACCTCTGAGTGTAAGCAGGTGTACGTTCAGTCTGTTAACACCTATATTTGCCGCTATTTCTTCAATCCAATGTTATAACATCTCCTTTGCGAACATGTCGCTCCGAAATAACAAATGAAGAATCAATATGTACAGAAGGATGATTTTCTTAACGCTTTACTTTAATTGTTTCTTAAGTACATTATATACTATAAGTTGCATTATATACTATTAAGTTGCATTATATACTATATATGTTTATATATGTATATATGTAAACATTTGTATATATAGATATATGTGGTATATACACATATATATTGTATATATATATATATATGTATATGTACATACACATTGTGTGTGTGTATCTATATATTTATATGTGTGCTCGTTTTCAGCAATCACATTTTTTTCGGTAAAAACGTTGATCTACTTTTGCTCGATAAGTCCTGGAATTATCAAGAATAAACGTGACCTTTGTGATAGTGTGCATATTGATGTACATCAAAAAATTCATCATCAATTATGTCACGTGCAGCTACTTGCCTTCACCATCAAGGTTTTCAGATTATTGATTGATGTTTTAGAACTCATCTTTTCTCCTTCACCTTTTTCAACTGTTTACTGCTTCCATTGCTGTGTGTTGAAGAAAAACACACGTAATTGGGAACAACTGGTGCATTTGATGATAATAACAATAATAATCATTATTAGTGTCACAATTAGGTTTACATTCGCATTGCAAGAAAGTTTGTGGACCGAGAGGGAGGTTTTCAGAAGGCAAAGTCACCTAATAAGAACGTCTTTTGGCACTTGAGGGAGGAAATCATAGGACCCAGAGGAAACCAACGCAGCCACGGGGATAACGTACCAACGCCACACAGACAGTGAGGGAATTGTACCTTGGACCCTGGTGCTGTGAAGCAGCAGTGCCATCGACCGTGATACAATCATGGCATGTTGAACGTTTGCACCCTATGCTGGCTGCATGTGCACAGGCTCGTCAGCTTGCGGATTTTGTATTGCACCACGGGAATATTCTCATCAACGGTGATTCAGTCTGCGTCCTCCACCTGTCCTTCTTGAGCAGGTCTTATTTTTATAACTTCCTGTCTCACCATTGTGGCAGGAAGTGACGGCTTTAGTGACCACCTTGCCTGCTGTTGTTTTTTTATTCCAACCAGCTGTCTTGTGAGTAGCTCTCTCTTTTGTTCAAGTTATTATCGATCCTCGTCGCTTCATTGCTCATTTTTGCCACACTGCAGCTCCACTGCATTTGGATGCTGGATCTCACCGTTTTTCCGAATCTGACTTTCCAAGCAAGATTTGTCCACCGTTGAGTTTCACTGAATTGTTCTACCTCATGAAGTTCCCACGCCAGCTGTTTCATAACCGGCAGTCATTTATTAACTCTTTCGAGGATTTCGTATTTGGTTTTACTTAATTCACTCATCTCTGTTTGTACAATGCTACTTTTAGTGAAATAAGTCTGCATGGCAGTTGTTGAATGGGAAAACTGTTTCCGATATCTAAATCATGCGTAATTATTTTCGTATGCCCAAAGTTATTCCCATACACTTATCTGCGCCTTTGTAATAGTTCACTGAAGTAATTTTGGTTTACATCCAGATGGTAACTCAATAATGTATCCCAATTTTTGAATGTTTTCCTATTGTCCAGTTCAATATTAGGCTTATCGATTCAAAACTGTCTCGATTTATCGCTTCTCCCTGAGATACAACGACTAACAGTTGCTCCTACTTCCTGCTTTATCAAAGTACTTTTTGAGCATATGGACGTGATTCCTCCTTCTGTCAGGCGTTCGTTTAGAATAATTATTCTCACTCAGTTTCCTTTAAGTCTGGTAAGACCCACTATATCTTGTTTTTAATGATTCCCCTACCATTGGTAATTACTCGTACATTCCACCTACGAATACAATTGTAAATTTTGATTGCTGATTCGGCACCTCGCTTCATCACATTTTGTGACAATTGTTAATGTTATCTAGCCGATTCATCAACCCTGCTTAATTGTTCCCTAAAGTTTGAAACCTGGTCCAACAGGGTAGTTTATGTGTGATGACTCCTAAACTTGATTTTCATCAATTTAAGTGGTCCTCTCACCGCATGACACAAATCATTTCAAATAGACTGCATTTAGTTGATTCCATTATGTGCATACCAAATTGTAAATAGTACAAATGGAATTGCATTGTCCCAATCCTCTAGATAAATCTAACTACAGGCACTGTACATGTTCCTTAAAGTTTCATGCCATCTTTCTATTTAGCCTTCTGATTCCAGATGGTACGTTCTTAAGTTAAATGGCTTCACTTCCTTGTTTCAATAACTTTCTTGAATGAGCTCAATGCAAAACTGTATTCCTGATCTGATTGAACTTATTTTAGTAGTCTACACCTACTATCAACCTGGTTATCTGATCTCCAACCTTCTTAGATGTAATAATTCTTAATGGATTTGCTTTTGGAAATCTAGTAGACAAGTCAACACAGATTGACTCCCACTTTTGGCTTTATTCAGGGGTTCCATACGAGCAATTCGGATCCTGTAAATAGTTGTTCGAAGATAGACTTGGTATTCCTTGTGGTGGTTTACTGACTACCCTTAGTTTCCTATATACATGGCATGTGTGACATGTACAGCAAAATCCAAAAGCATCCTTATGCTGTCTAGCGCAATATGAAGTCTGTGCATTTGCCTGTAGTCCTCCTCACCCCTAAGAGAACTCCTATTGAAACTCCTGCACCGCCTGCAAAATCTAATTTCTATAAATCACCGGCAATACCAATTGATGAACTTATGCCCGTTTCCAACCTGCTTGAAAGTGTTAAGGTCGCCATGTTTTTAATAATACATTATTTATATGATGTGGAGATGCAGGTTTTGGACTGGGGTGTGCACAGTAGGAAGTCTCACAACACCGGGTTAAAGCTACTCTTTTCCTGTACTTTGGTCCGAAAGAGGAATTAATATAGCCTGATTTGAGATTCACTTTTTAAAGAATATTTTTTTACTCCTCGTTTTTCAGATTTTGTCCCAGATTTGCACCCAACAGTAAATAAAAATAATTGACGAATGTCATGCGAATCCCCATAGAAAATACAACGATCCAATTTTCCCACCAAAACCCAGACATTAGCTCGCATGCTAACATAAACAAATGGCAAAAAGTAATAATCAATCACCCATCGTCACCATCAACCATCCAGTGCCTCTCCCGCGACCCAACACTCCGAACCCCCCCTCCGAATGTTCGATTTGATCCAATTCTCGAAAGTGTACAATGAATAACGCCCATGAATTGTACAACCCCTCCAACCTTACACTGTGTTCAAATTTGGCCTTCGCAAGTATCAACAATTCCAGCAGGTCCTCCCTCCCCCCCCCCCCCCCCCCGTGGCAGGGTGCAGAGGTTGATCTCCACCATAACAGGATCCACCTTCGGCGATCAACGAGACGAAGGCTGCAACAGCTGCCTCCGCACCCGTTTCCAACCGAGGCTGCTCCAACACGCCGAATGTGGCCTCCCGAAGGCCTGGGTCCAGTTTTACGTGCACCACTTTAGAGATTACCCTAAAAACCTCCTACTAGTAAACCTCCAGCTTTGGTCAGGACCAAATTAATTTCATTAGACCATTTTTCAGAGGCTCTATTCACAGTATAAAAGGGATCCAGCTACAATACAGACTTTGTTTGCACTGAGTGCTGAATTTGGTGCATTTGAGTGTTATAATGAGAGTTTGCTGACTGAAGGAGAATAAGGGTTAATTTGTATCTAAAGTCTAGTCTTTCTTTTATTTAGTTAATCAGCTAAAAAGTTGTTGTTTGGTTTAGAAGAAGGTGAATTTTGAATCAGCTTTAAACAAAGTTTATACTTGGAGGTACTTGCAGCTGGAGCTTGTTAATTGGTTAATTGGATCAGGACAGTTAACAGAGGCTAGATTCACAGTATAAAAGGGATCCAGCTACAGTGCAGAATTTGTTTGCACTGCGTGCTGAATTTTGTGCATTTGAGTGCTATATTGAGAGCTTGGTGACTGAGAGATTTAGGTGAGGAGGGAGCAAGGTGCTCCTTTCATTTATTTTCCACAAAGCGCAAGAAGGGAGCCAGGTGTTTCCAGAGAGTGCAGCTGACTAGGAGCAGTATCGGAGGTTCAGTTGGTCCACAGGGCAGCTATATTTTTTAAGGTATGAGGGGATGGATGCTAGGGCTGTTGCATGCTCCTCCAGTAGGATGTGAGTGGTGAGGCATAGCATCGGTGTACCCGATAATACGCCCAACTCCAGCTCCCGAGAGAACATGTTAGGGAATTGGTGCTGGAGCTGGATGAACTTCCGATCATTTGGGAGGCAAAGGGTTATAGAGAAGAGTTACAGGGAGGTAGCTACACCCAAGGTATAGGAAAAGAGTAGCTGTGATACAGTCAGTGGAAATAAAACCAACAGGCAGACAGTGTAGGGATCCCTTGTGTCCGTTCCCCGTCAAAACAAATGTACTGTTTTGGATGCTGTTGGGTGGTGGGGCGGATGACCAACCCGGGAAGGCTCTAGCGGCCAGGTCTCTGGCATTAGGGAAGTGGGGGAAGGGAAAGTGAATAGTAATAATAGATTGAATCGTTATTGGAAGAGTTAGGAGATTATGTGGTCGCGGGCGTGACTCCCGGAAGGTATCTTGCCTCCCAGGTGCCAGGGCCAGGGATGTCTCGGATCGTGTCTTCAGGATCCTGAAGGGGGAGGGTGAGCAGCCAGAAGTCTTGGTGTACATTGGTACAAACGCCGTAGGTTGGAAATGTGGTGTGGAAGTAATAAACGAGTTCCGTGAGTTAGGCTGGAAGTTAAAAGCCAGGACGGAATTGTCATCTCTGGTTTGTTGCCGGTGCCACATGACAGCTAGGCGAGGAATAGGGAGAAAGTGAAGTTGAAGACTTGGCTGCAAGAATGGTGTAGGATGGAGGGCTTCAGGTATTTGTATAATTGGAGCGCATTCTGGGGAAGATGGGACCTGTACAAGCAGGACGGCTTGCATCTGAACCAGAGGGGCGCCAATATCCTGGGAGGGAGGTTTTCTAGTAGTCTTCGGGAGGCTTTAATCTAATTTGGCAGGGGAATGGGAACCGGACTTGTAGTCCAGCCACTAAGGTAGTCGATATTCAGGACGCCAAAGCGTGTAGTGAGGCAGTGGGGAAGGGAACACTGACAAAGGAGAGTAGTTGCAGGCACGGAGATGGGTTGGCGTGTGTTTACTTCAACGCAAGAAGCATCAGGAAACAGGTGGATTAACTTATCTCACGGATCGGTACTAGGGGTTACGATGTGGTGGGCATCACGGAAATTTGGATAGAAGATGGGCAAAGTGGTTATAGATGTTTCAATCAGATTGGGGAGGACTGGAAAATAGGTGGGGTGGCATTGTGAATTAGAGATAGTATAGCAGTTGCAGAAAGGCATTTCGAGAGGGATCTGCCTACTGAGGTTGTATGGGTTGAAGTCAGAAATAGGAAAGGAACAGTCACCTTGTTGGGAGCTTTCTTTACACCCCCCTCCCCCAAGAGCATCAGATATGTGGAGGAACAGATTGGGAAACAGATTTAGGAAAGGTGCAGAAGTCGCAGGGTGCCTTCAACTTCCAAATACTGAGTGGAAACTCATTAGATCAAATCGTTTGGCTGCGGTGGCGTTTGTGCACTGTGTCCAAGAAGCTTTTCTAACACAGAATGTTGATTGTCTGACCAGAGTGGAGGCCATATTGGATTTGGTAATTGGTAGTGAACCAGGGCAAGTGATAGCTTTTTTAGTCGGGGAGCATTTTGGAGATAATGACCACAATTATATTCACTTTCACTTTAGTAATGGAGAGGGATAGGTATGTGTAACAGGGCATGGTTTACAATTGGGGGACGGGTAAATACGATGCTGTCAGACAAGAGTTGAAGAGCATAAGTTGGGAACATAGACTGTCATGGAAGGACACAAGTGAAATCTGGAACTTGGTCAATGAACATATACTACGTGTCCGTGATATGTATGTCCCTGCCAGGCAGGGAAGAGATGGTCGAGTGATTTAACCATGTTTGACAAGAGAGGTTCAATGTCTTGTTAAGAGGAAGAAGGAGACTTATGTAAGCCTGAGGAAACAAGGTTCAGACAGGGCGCTGGAGGGATACAGGATAACCAGGAAGGAACTGCAGAAAGGGATTAGAAGAGCTAAGAGAGGGTATCAAAAATATTTGCTTGGTATGAGCAAGGAAAACCCCAAAGCCTTTAACACATATGTGAGATACATGAAAAAGACTAGAGCGAGGGTCGCTTCGATCAAGGACGGTAGGGGGAGATTGTGTATTCAGTCTGAAGAGATAGGAGAGGTCTCGAACGAGTACTTTTCTTCAGTATTTACAAATTAGGGGGGGAATTGTTGAAGAGAACAGTGTGAAGAAGATTGGTAAGCTCGAGGAGATACCTGTTAGGAAGGAAAATGTGTTGGGCGTTTTGAAAAACTTGAGTTTAGACAAGTACCCCGGGCATTATGGGATATATCCAAGGATTCTATGGGAAGCAACAGAAGAAATTGCAGAGGCGTTGGCAATGATCCTTTCGTCCTCACTGACAACAGGGGAGGTACCAGGGGATTGGAGAGTGGCGAATGTCATGCCCCTGTTCAAAAAAAGGATTAGGGATAACCCTGGGAATTACAGGCCAGTTAGTCTTATTTCGGTGGTTGGTAAAGTAATGAAAAGGGTACTGAGGAAATGGATTTCTGTGCATCTGGAAAGACACTGCTTGGTTAGGGATAGTCTGCACAGGTTTGAGAGAGGTAGGTGTTGCCTTACATGTCTTGTTGCATTCTTTGAGTAGGTGACCAAGCCTGTGGATGAAGGTAAAGCAGTCGATGCAGTGTAGGTGGTTTTTAGTAAGGCATTTGATAAGATTCCCCATGGTAGGCGTATGAACAAAGTAAGGAGGCATGGGATAGTGAGAAATTTGGCCAGTTGGATAACGAACTGGCTGACCAAAAGAAGTCAGAGTGTGGTGCAGGATGGTAAAGATTCAGCCTGGAGCCCAGTTTCCAGTAGCGTACAGCAGGGATCAGTTCTGGGTCCTCTGCTGTTTGTGATTTTCATTAATGACTTGAATGAGCGAGTTGAAGAGTGGATCAGTAAATGTGCAGACGATACAAAGATTGGTGGAGTTGTGGATAGTGAGGAGGGCTGTTGGCGGCTGCAAAGAGACATAGATAGGATGCCGAGCTGGGCTGAGAAGTGGCAGATGAAGTTTAACACTGAAAAGTGTGAGGTTGCAATTTTGGAAGAACAAATATGAATTTGAAATGCCGGGTGAACCTTAGGGTCCGTGGCAATGTGGAGGAGCAGAGAGATCTTGGGATCTATATTCATAGATCATTGAAAGTCGCCACTCAAGTGGATAGAGCTGTGAAGAAGGCCTATGGTGTGTTCACTAGCAGAGGGATCGAATTTGAGAGCCGTGAGGTGATGATGCAGCTGTACAAAACCTTGGTGAGGCCACATTTGGAGTATTGTGTGCCGTTATATTCGCCTCATTTTAGGAAGGATGTGGAAGCTTTGGAAAATGTGCAAAGGAGATTTACCAGGATATTGCCAGGAATGGAGAGTAAGTTTTCCGAGGAAAGTTTTAGGGTGCTCGGCCTTTTCTCATTAGAACGGAGAATGATGAGGGGTGGATTTGACAGAGGTGTATACGATGACCAGGGGAATAGATAGAGTAGACAGTCAGAGACATTTACACCTGGAGGAACAAACCATGACAAGGGGACATAGATTTAAGGTGAATGGTGGAAGATATAGGGGGATGTCAGAGGTATGTTCTTTACCAAAAGAGAAGTGGGGGCATGGAATTCACTGCCTGTGGCAGTTGTTGAGTCGGAAACATTAGGGACCTTCAAGCGGCTATTGGATAGGTATATGGATTACGGTAGAATGATGGACTGTAATTTAATCTGTTCTTAAGGGCAGCACGGTAGCATTGTGGATAGCACAATTGCTTCACAGCTCCAGGGTCCCAGTTTCGATTCCGGCTTGGGTCACAGTCTGTGCGGTGTCTGTACATCCTCCCCGTGTTTGTGTGGGCTTCCTCCTGGTGCTCCGGTGTCCTCCCACAGTCCAAAGATGTGCAGGTTAAGTAGATTGGCCATGATAAATAGCCCTTAGTGTTGGGTGTGTTTACTGGGTTATGGGAATAGGTGGAGGTATTGACCTTTGGTAGGGTGTTCTTTCCAATAGCCGGTACAGACTCGATGGGCCGAGTGGCCTCCATGTGCACTGTAAATTCTATGATAATCTATGACTAGTCTCGGACAAAGGCTCGGCACAACATCCTGAGCCGACGGGCCTGTTCTGTGCTGTATTTTTTTCTATGTTCTATCATGCAGTGTATTTGTTCGAAATGAATAAAAATAGACAGTGTAATCACATTAAATGCTCTTGCCTTGGAAAACAACCTTTGTTTAACTGTTCTGCTATAATGATTACACCTGGTGGCAAGCCCCCGGAGCTCACTGCGTCAGTTAGGCTGTGCCATTGAGTGTATATAAAGTTCTCTATACCTCCATGGATCGATGATCACGCACAAGCACATGTTGGTCATCCTCCACGAAGATGGGAGTGTTTACGTTTTTGCTAATGCAGGAGGTTTTCTACCATATGTTAGCAGCCCTCGGTGTGACAGGTATGTGAGTACAACATAGCTAATGTAGGGCGAGTTTATGTTCATGCTTGTTGAGGAATACATGGATGCATTGGTGCTTCATGATGTGTCATTGTAGGTGTCTGTTGGCATATATCTGGTGATGTGATTTCGAATTTGTATTTTTACATTTCCATCTGTGTGTGTGTGTTTGTGTGTGTATCTGTTTGTTCCTGCTAGGCTCGGGCCTCTCTGTCTTTATATATTGTGCGTCGCAGTGTGAATGAATGCCACTCCGTGTGCCTGCCTTTAAGTCAGCTTTAAAATGCTTGTATCGTCTGTGATTATTGCGCTGTGGGTGTGTCTGTGTTGTGTTGTATGTGTGTATGCCTGCGTGTGCAAATCAATAAGTGTACATTGCTGTGTGCCTGAATCATTATGTGTGTACACACAAGTCCATCGCTTCACATATTTGCATGCCATAATGTGCGTGTCTGCCTGTGTGTGTCTCCGACCGCTGGCAAGATTCAGTATGTTTGTCGCTGTGTATTTATACGCACACCATAACGTTTTTTTGTGTACGGTTGTGTTTTCTGTGACCTGGCTTCATTTGGATTACCTTTTTTCTGCGCATGTGCTTGTTTTCAGCAGCCATTTTATCAACATTCGTCTTTTTTTCCTTCACATTTCATGTGTTGAATTAAACTAATAATTTGATATTATTGAGGTCTGTGAATGGGAGAACAATGTTTGGTGGGAGAGAATTGGAGAATTAGTTCTTGAGATGGGGAGTAGGCAATGAGTTGTCACTTAAGAATTCTCAGAATGTTAGAGTCTCATGCTGGATATTGAAAAATGGGAAACTGAAATTTCTGAAGACCAGGAGGTCTGCTATTTAAGTCCCTGGGAGGTTGGACAATATGCAATACTTTTTGTAAAAGTAGGACAATGGACAGTCATTAAAGGATACAAATATAGTTCCACAATGATAATTCGTTGACTGTTGGCTCGCTTTATATAACTGATCATTAATTTTGCAAGGAGAACAGTTGGAAACGTTTAAATGATGGAATTGGTTCATGAATAATGTTTGATTTGCAGAGGGAGACGGCATCGAGGGCTCGCTTGATGATTGAGATAGTTGTATAACGGGCGTGTATTAACTTACTGAGCGGTGGAAACTGATGCAGCGAACAAATATGATGAGTGTCCACTGAGAGGTCCTCAATTTTTGTCAGTATTATTTCAACTAAAAATCAGCTGATGGGTGATTTTTTTGTGTGTGTCCGTGTATCTGTATGTATGCGTGCGTGCGTGTAGGCGCCGCGCATACGTGCACGCATGTAAATGACCATGCTTTTAGTATGCCCTTTTTGAATGCGTGGGAAGAGTTTCGATGCTTGGAGATCCTTCAGCGGCGGACAATAGCAAACTCATGAGTAGTGCAGTTAAATGGAAGATGGGAATTACTGATGACACGGACAAACTGTGAGAGCATTGTGTGATTGCCCAAACGATCTTATTGATGTGTGCAGATAGACAATGAGTATTTCACGTGATTTTACGTTTATTTGTTTTTTTATGTCAGTTCTTATGTTCATTGTCACGAGAACAGATCAATCTTGGTTTGTGTCTTTATCTGTTCTTTATTGGCTGTCCCACTTTGCGAAGACTAAAAAGTTGTGCAATGGCAAATGGCTGATCGAAAGATTCCATCACAGCATGAGTTATCTGATTCTGGTTGGTTGGATAACGGAAGCTTATACAGTGAAGGAAGGTAATGACAGTCAGTCCTGCCGAACGATGGATTCCAGAAAACTGGCTGAGTGATGGCGAGATGGGAGCAAGACAAACTGCTTGAATGACATACAGAATTGCTAAAAGTTTTTTGCTTTAACGATAGTTTTGTTGGATAAAATGGGAACTAAGTGAGATTATCGGATTTTTGGCATGAAATGTGGGATTAAAGATGACGTGAGAAATTCCGATTACAGTCACTCAATCAAAAATGGAAGAACATTGGACAAGTTGTACCCTTTGGCAACACAGTATAACTTAATATTGGAACGACTTAAGTTGAATCTGTATTTTAATCGGAATGCATAGCGCGAATTACAGCACAGACGTTCAATATAAGGTTTTATAACTATTTGACAAGTGGCTGCAATGAATGCACATTTATCTACCGGAGGAATTGTCTCAGCGAAACTACTTGATGGAGTTGGCGAAAAAGCTAATGGTGCATTGCATGACTTGGCGCTGTTTATCTAACTGATTATGCTGGATATTATGTGTAATCTGTGTTGCCACTCCTCACAGTTCCATTGTGTTTATTAATGTTCTAATCTGAGAATGTATTGTGGGATAGAATTATGACTTGAGTGATATAAAGTAACGTAAAATGGGAGTTTGTTATGTGGATGTCAGATATGTGTGTATGTGTCTTTGGATTTATTTGTGTTTGTGTGGATACGTGTATTGGAAAATGTATTCTCATAATATGAGCAATATTAGGAAAATGAAAGAGCCCTCAAAGTTATGATGAGATTTGGAGATTGCGTTTTTATTGAGTGTTGGAAACCAGAACCCGTTGACTGACAAGAAAGATAAAGTGAATGCATCTGAAATTCGGATCGTAGGAAATCGAATGTTGGTCACTTTGAACTCAGGTAGTAGAGGAGAAAGCTGGACTATTTCAGTGATTGAATAAGGTGTAGAGTTACTCAAATGCAACATTCGATGTGAAATGCACCTCTAACTCACGTTTCGATGAAAGCGTGAGTAGACATGAATTGTTTAATCAAAGACACGAATTGCACGATTAGTAGGTCAGTGAATGTTGGAATAATGTGTTTGTGATTAACTCAGGAAGAGAGTTGAAAACTGTGAAATGACTGAGAGAGAGAGCATAACACTCATCGAGGAATTGAGCGAGCTGGATTGCGGCAATTCTTCAAATCAATGCCGAATATGCAATATTATGGGATGAAAGTGTAGTAGAATGTGCGTAAAGACTTTTTGCCCATTAACTACAGGCTATTATACATATTATACTTTTCGTTGAGGGTGATGAATTTGTGAAACTCGCTGCCATATAGTGCGGCCGAATCTGAGTCAATAAATGGTTTCAGAAATTAGAAAGATGTACTTGTGTAAAGGAAAAACGGAATAAAGGGCGATAGGGGACAGGTGGGGAGATTAATTTTAAGCCTTACGGAGATCATCCATGATCTGATGGAATGGCGGAACTGGAGAGTAGGCCTACATTACCTACGGCTGCTCCCAATTGCTATGTTTCTATAATATGCTATATAAATGACAATTGGATCTTTAAAGAACTTCCCGTTTCCATATACCGTCTTCATCGGATGTTCACGGTGGCTGGTTATTGCATTGAAGACGATGAGCTATGAAAACAGTAATTTGTGGGAATTGTGCAACTGCTGTACGGAGAGCCTCCCTTTAATCTTTCCTCAGATCAATAATATTCTAACACGTCAGTGATAAGCTTTATATCCCGTAGTCATGACACAGACACCAAGCACCGGATTCCCTCGGCTTCTATATTATTCCTTCCAAACATGGTGTTCTTAAGATACGTGATGCGAGTTTAGATATTACTATTCATCTATATTTTGTTCTCTGCCAGCAAACTTAATGACTCTAGTGATTCTGTCCCGAGGAAGTTGCGGTCTCTCCAGATGCACTGGCCGTTACCTGATGTCCATGGCAGCGGCGGATTTACTGGTGATCGTCTTCTGTGTGATATTGAATTACCTTGGATCTCTCCACTTCCCCATCTCTTTTCTCAACCATTATTACGTTTGCAGCATGAACAGCATCATGGATGCTGCCGTGGTGGATATATCAGTCTGGCTCACCGTCGCCTTCACTCTTGATCGATTTGTCTCCATTTGCTGCCCGAAATGGAAAGCAACTTTCTGCACAAAAAGAACAGCAGGCTGGGTGATACTGACACTGTGCACATTAAGCTACTTAAGGAACATTCCCCGATTTTTCACCTATGAACCTTACTACACCGTTGCTCCATTCCCATTCTGTCGCATTCGAAAGCTGTGTTCCAATGTTCCCTGGGCAATATATCTATGTTTGTGCAGAGTCTTAACACCTCTCATTCCCTACTTGTGCATCTTGATTCTCAACGCTCTCACGGTCAGACACGTTTTGGTAGCTAGTCGGGTCCGTAAAATATTCTGGGGTCACCGTCAAACTGGGAAACAAGTAGACCCAGAAATGGAAAACCGGAGAAGGTCCTTTATCTTGCTCTTTGCCATATCAGGCAACTTTATTGTGTTGTGGTTGACAAAGGTTGTGGTCTTTGTGATTCAAGAGATGTTGCTTGATTTTAGCTTCATGACAACACTCATACAGGTCGGTGAGACACTAATGTATCTGAACTCCTGCACGAACACCTGCATTTACGCTCTCACCCAGGTAAAGTTCAGGAACGAGATGTGGAGTGTTGTGACACATCCCATTCTTCTGTTACTGCGGTTGCTCAAAGTTGGAAAATGAAGGAAAGAGCTTGTGAACTCATCATCCAGAATGTCCAGAGGGCTTCGAGTGAGACCAGACGTATCGGCGGTCGTACCAACCTATATTGAACCAATCTACTCCGACCTACTGACTTGCACTGAAGTTTCTGAGAACAAATAGCTGTGATAAAGGGGAAGTCGAGTTTATATTTAGATAGGACAGAGTAGCAAAATACACGACGAATTATAAGCGCGTCATGCATCCTGTGTTATTTCTACTGAGATCTGAGGTTTGAACAATTTAACATTTTGTTGTCTGAATTACCTGCAAGTTATAAGTTGGGAAACTAACAGAAGTATCTCCAATTGATTGGACGAGTGTGGCAACAGTAGCATTGGACGAGTGTGGCAACTAAAAAAAAAATCACACAACAAAAATGCGCTCCGTACAATTGCCAGATATAGACCAGCTTTAATAAATTAAAATCGAGCAATCTCCCGTTGAGATTGAATATATTTACCATTGCTGGCCCTCCGGCTATTCGCTGGAAACTACCATTGCCTGGAAGGTGAACTCGATCAGTCATATAAATATTGTCTCTACAAGAGCAGATTGAAATTCTGTGGCGAATAAATTACTATCTGACATGTCAAATATTTTCTACCATCTCTAAGCACAAGTCAGGAGTGTGCTGGAATACTCTGAACGAATTCACGTTTAGCAGATCTCAAATAGCATTAAAATGTCGTGGAAAAGCAGCTCTCGATAATTCCATTTCACATTCCATCCACCAACTCAAGTTTGCCTGTTTTCATTACCGATCACCTTGTCAGTCGTGTATCCCAGGTATAATGTGCATTTCCGGAACTCCCAATTAGACAACATCTTCCGAACCATTTATCACCACCGCGTGACTGGACAAAGGCAGCATGGAAATAAAGCAAATTGCAAATTGCCCTTCAAGCTACGCACTATTTTGATTTTCGATTATCCAAATGAGTGTAGGCTGGAGGATGAGCGGAGGGCACGACATAAGTTCCCATACACTGGTTGTGTGGTAATTGCTTTGGAAACTTAGACTCTGATGGAGCATGGTCCTACATATGAAATCTTTGGAGATACTGATTTAAAATCAGATAGTTTATTTGTGTTGGACTGAGTTACAGTTTAGTGACACCGCAATAGTTATAAGGATTAATGCGACATCTACCTATTGCATAGCAATACTACTTGCCACGCCTGCTCACAGATTACAGTGTAAGTACAGTAAAGAAGCTTTAATAGTCAGGACAAATTATCTTTCGAGACCTTTCCTCGATCAACTTGTACTCTCGCTGCGAAGGAAAGGTTCCTGCAGCAGATACCCACGAAATGTTTCGCCAGCCCCGAGTTGGAGGTTTGATGAGAAATGTGAACTACAGACTAACATAATATGATTGGTGCAGGGATGTAATCCGATACTGATTCGGCCTGATATAGATATAGATATAGAACAGTACAGCACAGAACAGGCCCTTCGGCCCTCGATGTTGTGCCGAGCAATGATCACCCTACTTAAACCCACGTAACCCGTATACCCGTAACCCAACAATCCCCCCCATTAACCTTGCACTACGGGCAATTTAGCATGGCCAATCCACCTAACCCGCACATCTTTGGACTGTGGGAGGAAACCGGAGCACCCGGAGGAAACCCACGCACACACGGGGAGGACGTGCAGACTCCACACAGACAGTGACCCAGCCGGGAATCGAACCTGGGACCCTGGAGCTGTGAAGCATTGATGCTAACCACCATGCTACCGTGAGGCCCCTGATACATGTGTTAATTCACTGTTGTTATGTCTAAATCCTGACTATCATTTCATAGTAGTACTGTGTGCAGATGCATCACATGGAAGGAACACAGGGTTAAAGACGGCAGTGCAACATTAAGTTCTCAAAGGAAAACAGGGAAGGACAATAAATGCTGGTTGCAACCGGCCATGTCCACTTCTTCGGATTGAACAAAAACACACATGGAAAAGCTGTCCATTCGATCTATGCACACACACTCCGTGTACACAATTCACTGTCTACGTCGTTGTCTGTGCCATTCCAAAAACGCATCTTAAGCTTCTGAAGCCCTGCATCTCGTCCATCTAGGAGAACGAGGAGCGACGACGCTTCCCCTGCCCATCCAACTCTTCAGAACCCTGACCTGGAAGTATATCGCTTTTTCACACTGCCTATTGGTGGATTGGATAGAATACATTAATTGAATGTATTGACAGTTAAATAAATCTATCATGAGACCGCCTTTTCGTTAATGATTATATGTCAAAAGTCAATCAACCATAGCACAGTTCATGCGATGTCGTGTGAGTGAGTGCGTACTACTGTGCAGACCGAATGACACATTATTTGTGTGGGGCTGAATATTACACATAATATTGACTTCACTTTTGATCCCAATGTCGCTGATCAACTTATCTGGGAATTCTGGAAAGAGATACTGTGGATTCTGCTGTTGCACCTGATGTCAGTTAAAGTCTTCTATACCTTCCCCTCTGGTGGTAACCCTCGGTCCCACCCCTCCGCCCGCAGCCCACACCACAAACATCAGTCACGGCGTTCCGATTCATAAAACTCCGGTTCTGCGGCATACTCTGACTGGGCCATTGGAATTAGCTCCCTCGCAGTGTGCAACAGAGTCAGCGTAACTAATTGCCGACGTTTGGTTGCTGCAGATGACTATGGGTACAGGATGAATATTTTTGACATTACAAGCTGAGTGAATTATCAGAACCTAAGAAAACGTGTGTTCATGTTTTTGCAATAATGTCAGCTCCCTCGGAATGGAATTCAAAAACTAACCATTATCTGTTTGAAGTAATGCCTTATCTACGCCCCAAATTACAGAAGTCCGTATTTGCCAATCATACCACCCCCCCCCCCCCATTTGAACTTCCTTCCATGAGTACAAGCAGTTTCTTCGCTGAAACCGTGCAATCAAATTCCCGGAGAAGCGTATGTTCCTCGCACGATTTTATCATGCCGTGAGATTAGGTGCAATGTTCTTAACCTTTCATCATAAGACAAATCCCTTGTTGTCACCGACAACCAGGTGAAACTTCCTGAACGACTTTCAATATAAGTCGTGTTGGGGGTGGTAGATACCAATGCACATCATAAAATCCAGCCCTCTGTGGCGTGTCGTCATAAATTAGCACCTTCACATCTACTGCCTTGGTGTGAATCTTGTTTGAGCACTCTCCAGGAAATTAAAAACTGTTCTCATTGAGGGTTGTTGCGCAAATCTGTATGCAGTAAACTTCTTAACATTTCAATTGTTTGCACTCTCATCATCGAAATGCTGTGTTCTTTTATACATAGTTAGTGGGTCAGTGGCATTTCCCATCACTGAGTGTCACAGATAAGGTAGAGGTAACCTACCGCCGTGGGTACATATAGATACACCAGTAGTGCTGTTTTTAAAAGGGAGTATCGGAAATGATCCCGAGGCTGAATGGCTTGTCCCCATCGAAAACACAAATTATAGTGCAGAACCACGACTTCACCAATCTGCGTTTGCTGCGTTCCATGAAAATCACACAAGCATGCACATGTGTGAGATCGCCGCATGGAGATAGCCAGGACACACAATTCTGACCACCACCATCATCATACAGACACACCCTACAGATCTACGGTTCCAGAAGCACATCGGCAGACATCCCGGCCCCTCCACACCACCACCAGGCACACACAGATACTGAGAGCCTCACTTTCTGCAACGTCCCTTTCCCCGATACGGTGTATCATGGGCCAAGGTTTATTGATCACCAAACTATATCAGTGATTTCACCTGACCCACAACGTTTAATACATTTTGGTTATGGGGAGCACAAGGGCACACTTCACACGTGTGATGCAACATTTGAACATCTGAAATATTTTAAAACATAAACAATGTTTATTCTATGAATCCAGTTAACCTTTCGGAAACACACAGTAAACATTTTATCAACTACCGATACTGATGCCCCCCAAAGATGCAGTTCTCTAAATGTAACCCTTAGTAACATTCCTAACAACATCCCAGCTGCTTCCAATGTTTTTTCCACGTCTGAGTAAACATTACCAGATCGTCAATGTATACAGCGCAATTGGGTAATCATAAAGCAACTATGTTAGTTAACAGTTGAAATGTGCCTGGAACGGCTTTGATCCCAAATTGCATAACTTTGAATCGGTATATACCATCCGGAGTTCAAAAAGCTGAAATCTCCTTCGCCCTTTCGGATAAAGGTCCCTGCCAGTAACCTTTAAGTAAATCCAGTTAGGAAATAAAAGCTGATTGTCCCACCATGTCAACACAATCCTCCAAACGTGAAATATGATAAGAGTCCGTTCCTCTAACTGCATTAACCCCTTTATAGTCCACAGACAACCGCTGGGTACCACCCGGTGTCAGCATCAACACTGTGTGTGAGCTCGATTGGCTGCAACCCAATTAAATTATGCCATTTGTGGACATTCTTTCAATTTTATTGTTAACCAGTGCCAGTTGTGAAGGATTAGGTCCATGAGGATGTTGTTCAATTCGAACAGATTTTCCCACATCTACATCATATTAGCCGTTTTAGCACCTCACAAATTATCTCCACAAACTTCCCCATGTGATATGAATATCTCTTTCAGGTCAGTTCATTTTTTCTTTCGGAAGGTAACTCTACAATTTATCCCAATTTTTAATTATCGCTTTCAAATTTAATTTGAGTTTAATTAGGTTCTTCACTTTGAGGTAGAATCATTAAAACCTCCTCCAGTTGCTCTCCTTCCGTTTTAAAGTACCTGTTAAGTATATTCACATGGCACACTCGGTGCGTATCCCTTCTATCTGTCGTTCTTACCAAATAATTCACTTCACTTAATTTTTTTTCAATCTGATATTGTCCACAAAACATTGCTTTGAAATGTTCACCAACCACTGGTAACAATCCTAAAACTTTATGTTCACTGCCAAAACTATGAACCTTTAATTTCTTGACCGCTGCCCGTTTCGCCACGTGTTGCGCAACCTTAAATGTTGCCCTCGTTTCCCAACATTTGGCTCGTTATCCAGTAATGTAAGTTCCGACAGCTTTTTTTCCTTAATCAATTCAAGTGGTTCTCTTACTTCATGACCAAAAAATAGTTCAAAGGGTTGAATGTTATTGACTCATTACGTGAATCCCTAACTGCAAACAACACGAATGGAATTCCTTTGTCCCAATCCTCTCGATGATCGTTACAATAAGCTATCAACATTGTCTTTAGTATCTGATGTCACCTTTCTAACTCTCCCTGCGATTGTGGATGGTAAACAGTGTTTTTGTTTTTTTAAATTAAAATTTAGAGTGCCCAATTTTTTCCAATTAAGGGGCAATTTAGCATGGCCAATCCACCTATCCTGCACTTCTTTTGGAATGTGGGGGTGAAACCCACGCAAACACGAGAGGAATGTGCAAACTCCACACAGACAGTGACCCAGGGCCGGGTTTCGAACCCGGGTCCTCAGCGCCGTAGGCAGCAATGCTAACCACTGTGCCACCGTGCTGCCAAGGATGGTACACAGTTGATTGAAATTGTGTTGTTCCTAAACTATCCACAACTTCTTGGAATAACTACGAGATAAAATTTGAACCTTGATCCGATTGTGCTTTGTGAGTAGTCGATCTACAGTAAAGAATTAGGGGCAGCAGGGTAGCATGGTGGTTAGCATAAATGCTTCACAGCTCCAGGGTCTCAGGTTCGATTCCCGGCTGGGTCACTGTCTGTGTGGAGTCTGCACGTCCTCCCCCTGTGTGCGTGGGTTTCCTCCGGGTGCTCCGGTTTCCTCCCACAGTCCAAAGATGTGCGGGTTAGGTGGATTGGCCATGCTAAATTGCCCGTAGTGTCCTAATAAAAGTAAGGTTAAGGGGGGGGTTTGTTGGGTTACGGGTATAGGGTGGATACGTGGGTTTGAGTAGGGTGATCATGGCTCGGCACAACATTGAGGGCCGAAGGGCCTGTTCTGTGCTGTACTGTTCTATGTTCTAATTGAAATAACTCCTCCACAATCTTTCTAGCTGTAATATTGCGTATTGGGATGACCTGTGGATACCTTGTAGACACATTCATTATAGTCAAAAGCTATTGATTCCCCCTTTTTGTTTTAGGAAGCGGTGTAACTCAATCAATAACGACCCTTGTATAATGTTCCTGAAATGCTGGAATAGGTATTAAGGGCGCTGGTTTTATCACTGCTTGAGGCTTACCTATCACTTGACATGTGTGACGTGGTCGACATGCATTCCAGACCAATAAAAATGTTTTTGCATTTAGCTTGAGTTTTCCTTACACCCAGATGACCACTCAGTGGTACCTCATGTGCTATCGCAAACCCACCTTTCTCAACCCTACCGGAAATACCACTTGATGAATTTATGCCCACTTTTCATCCGGCTGCATATGTAAAGGTCTCCATTTTCTCATCAAGAGATACTTTTCACTGTAATAATATTCTGGTATACACTCAGATTCCACTTCCATGTATGCTTTCTGACACATCCGTTTTATTTTTTATATCTTTCTTTTGTAACGATGCCAACGTTCCTGAACGAAACATGTGCGCCTCATCCTCCACCTATTCGACAATAGAACATAGAACTATTCTGCAAATTACAGACCCTTCATCCCACGATGCTGTTCCAACCATTTATGCTAATCTAAGATCAACACAACCTACAGCCCATCAATTCATTGCTATTCATGTGCTTGTCGAAGAATCGCTTAAATGTCCATAATGTCTCTGAGTCCACCACCTCTAATGGCAATGCTTTCCACACACCCACCACTCTCTGCGTAAAGAACCTCCTCAGACATCGCCCCTATACTTTCCTCCAATCACCTTAAAATTACGTCCTCTAGTGACATCCATTTGCACACTCTGGGAAATGTATCTGGATATCCACTCTATTCATGCGTCTCATCATCTTGTGCACCTCCATCAAGTAACCTCTCTGCCTTCTTCGCTCCAGTGAGAAAAACCCTCGCAACCTCAACCATTCTTCATAAGACATGCCATCCAGTCCAGGTAGCATCCTGGTAAATCTCCTCTGTATCCTATCCAAAGCATCCACATCATTCCTGTAACGAGGCGGCCAGAACGGGGCACAATGTTCCAACTGTGGCGTAACTAGACATTTATAAAGCTGCAGGAAAACCCTCACGTATCATAAACTCAATCCGCCTGTTCATGAAAGCCAACACAGCATACATCTTCTTAAAAACCTCATCAACCTTTGTGGCAACATTGCCGGATCTAGGTACGTGGAAGCCAAGATCCCTAGGTATGTGGACCCCAAGATCCCTCTGATCCTCCAAGCTGCCAAAAATCCGACCTTTAACCCTGTACTCAGCATTCAAATTCGTCCTTCTAAAATGAATCACTTAACATTTATCAAGTTTGAACTCCATCTACCACTTCTCAGTCCAGCTCGACATACTGTTCATGTCCTGTTATGACATGCAACAATACACAAGACTATATACAACTCCACCAACATTTGTGTAATCGGCAAACTTACTAACTCACCCTTCCACTTCTTCATCCAAGTCATTTACAAATACCATAAATAGCAGAGGTCCCAGAACAGATCCTTGCGGGACACAACTGGTCACCGATCTCCTGGCGGAATACTCTCCATCCACATCCAGTCGTTGTCTTCTTTCGGCCTGCTGATTCTGTATCCAGACAGCCAAATGTACCTGTATCCCATACCCCTAAATTTCTGAATGAACCTAACTGGGGAACCATATTATATGTCTTACTAAAATGCATATACACCACATCCAGGGTCCGACATTCATCAATGTGTCTCGTTACATCCTCAAATAATTCTTGTTATTTTCCAACCAACTGATCAAAAATCGTTTCTGATAAGTGAACTTCAACTTTATCTTCACTCTTTCATTTCTCCTCTTCTCTTAACATTTGACTTTGCCATTTAGTTACAGCACAATCCGGAAAACTCCAAGGATATTCGTTCTTCAACTCTTTAGTTGTCTCGTTTTCCAATACCTTAGCAACTACAGTAGTCATCACTCACACCTGCGGCCCAGCAATGTCTTTAACCAATATAAAGTGTTTTCCTGGACAGGATCGTTTCTCTATTACTCACTTCACCACTCTTCATTGGACCTTCCAACATTCCCTTATACAATGGAATATTACTCTTCTCACACTGAATTCCACACATTACCAACTTTTCTGGCAATGTTCCTCCAAAACTCCGTAACACCTCGTCTCTTACCTCAAAAATTGATTAGCTCCGTGTCTCTTAAAATTTTGATTTATTTACCTACTCCTTCTGATACACATGAGCAAACTTTACCCACAGAAGAAGTTTTTGAAGAGATCTGGCACCATTTTACCAATCACCTCTTGATCAAGCTTTACAATATTTTGCACCTCTTTCGTTTCACTTGGGCTTTCCTTTACCACTGTATCACATCAATCCCGTTTTATTATATCAGCCTTCCCAGTGCCATTCATCCACCACTAACACTGTGATTTTACATGGCTTAGTTTATAACAGTGAAAATATTTGAAACATTTCATTTCTCATTCACTATACTGGATTTCGTTTTTAATCTGAGGTACACTCTCCTTTTTATCTTCAATCAGATCTCCTTTACGTCTACCAATGTAGTATTTCTCTGGTCCCAGTTTCTATCCCTCAAAAGCTGTAACTGATGTCAGAAATCAATCTTTGATTGATCAACTCATTCATAATCATCTGCCATTCATGTTGCTAAACTCGCAGTTTTAACACTCTGCTCTTTGACATGAGTTGTCACTACATCTGGAATGGAATTTTTCAACTCTTCGAAAAGTATAAGTTCTCTGTGAGCTCCATACGTTTGGTCTATTTTCAAAACCCTTACCCACCTATCAACATTACTCTGTTTGATCCTTTCAAACTCCATGTATGTTTGTCCAGGTTATTTCCTAAAATTTGTAAACATTTAGGTTTCAGGCACTAGTTCATGTGCACCGAAGGTTGCTTTTTTCAGCTCCTCACACGTCCCCGTTACATCCGCTGATAGTGATGAAAACACTTCTCCTGCTCTACCTAGAAGCTTTGTTTGCATCAGTAATACCCACGTATCCTGTGGACAATTCATTTGTTTATCTTCCTTCTTCTCAAATGAAACGAAAAAGGCTTCTACCTCTTTCTCTCCAAACCTAGGCAATGCGTGGTCATATACACATCGATCCCCACCGAACCTTCGACTATGACGCGCTTTCACTTTACCCTCATCACTATCCTGAATCTGTACGTTTCCCTTTACATCCACCAATTTTACCTGACTTTCATGTTTCATGGCCACTTTGTGAAGTCAATATTCTCACTCTTTTTGCCCTTCCTCTCTATCACTTTCGCCTTTTTTTCCTCTCTGTCACTTTCTCTCTCTTTTTCCTTTTCAGCTGTACATCTTTCTCTCACTTCTTCTTTTTAATCCCTGATCTGTATCCCCCTTTCTCTTTCTTGTTGTTCTTCAGGGGATATTATTTCTTTTCCCCTCATTTCGTATTCAAGCTGCTTTAATAGCTTTTCATTTTCAAGTCGGTAAAACCTTTACGGAGTTTTTGCCATTTCTCTTGAGTCAGACTGTATTTCAGGCAATATTACACGCACAGCTACCGCTGTAATTACCTCTTATTAACTTATACTACAGGGCAACGTTAACTGCAATGTCTTTACCAAATCTAAAATCCGTTTTTTTTCTCTCTTTTCGTAAGGTATGACCTGTGACCTTCTCCACCCCCATAAACATCAGAGCCTCTGAAAGAGACATTGTCCACGTCACACTCACTGCTAAAAATCTGGCATGCCACACCTGAAAATCTATCACAAAAATGCTCATCCCACTGCATTTAAGTTTACTAATCCAGCCCAATCACGAAACATAGACTTATGCCCCAGAAGCCTCCAATTTATTACCGGCCAGCGTTGAGAGAACACCGAAGTACATCATGAAGGTCACCTGAACCACAACTTTTAATACATTTTGGTTATGAGGAGCATAGGGGCCCACTTCATAGTTGTGATGCAACAGAGTCATCAAAAACAATATTTATTTCATTAATCCAGTTAACATTTTATAAAAACACAGTAAACATCTCATCAACCACTAAAACTGAGACACCACACTCCAAAAACATACAGTACTCTATAGGTACTTTAGTAACATTCCTGACAACATCCATGAGCCAAATACCATGTTTAACAAAGACAGTATGTTTTCATTCCTTACAGAAACAGGCATTACTTTAAAACCATCAAGTGATCTGAAGACAATATTTCGTATGAAGAGAGAGACCAAAATACGTCTCGTTTGATTGAATACAGCTCTCCAACTGAAAACGAAATTAAAATAAGAGCCAAATGCAGCTTCCAGCAGAAAAACAAAGTAAAAAGCAGAACCAGAGCCCAGATACACCCACACACTGGCACCACTGCAGCCAATTGAGAAGATAAATATTTGTTGCGACATTCCCATGACAGGTGAAGTTCAGAAAATGCACATGTGTGAGCTCTCACAAACACAGACGCATACAACTGCCTATAACCTCCTAAACTATTCACCATTAGGTGGCTGGTCAGCCGCACATGCGACAAAAGAAGTCACTGATGAGCGGAAGTATGGGAATAGAAGCGCTGGAAGCGCACGGCATTTAACACAATATGTTATTTTCTTAACAGATTGAAGCTCTGCGTTGTGCTTGCGCCGGTGAATGAAAATTCAGCTGCAACCCTAAATTGGACCACTGACACGGATTTTGATGAGTTGCCCAGATTTCAATATCCAGTGAAACATTTCAGTCTAGCAGTGGAAGGAAACAGCGGGAGATACTTTGGGGAGTTCAATGTTTTGTATTATTTGTGTTTAAAGGTTATATATTTTAAAGAATGCAAATACAATGATGAAAAGATTTTTTATTTTAAAACATTTTTTAGTTTGTGATGCGGCTGTAAATTCCATTAGAGCGGTACCTTACTGGATAATGTGGGCTCGCAGTCACAGAACGGAAAAGTGTCTTTTATCATACTTAATTTTGTGAAGATGATTTTAATTCAATTAAGGGAACTATAATGGATAGGATACCGGGCTCATTCGCTGAAGGGTTTGCATGTCCATCACAGATTCTCAGTGCTATTAGTCACGGGTTGTGTGGAAATTATGTGGAACATTTGATTGAGATAATTATACATGAATAAGTTAATGGAAACAAACAAGGCAGAAACATATTTAGCATGGGAAACACTTCGGTTCATCAGTTAACACAGTTGCTTCACATCACCAGGGAGCCGTGTTAAATTTGGTCATTGGGTGATTAAGTAGGCCGATTGGTGACATGGGCGGAGAAATTGGCGATTGCATTTAATCTGGACAAATGTGAGATAATGCTTTTCGAAAGTTCAAATGCATGTGAGCAGCATCCAATATTTGGCAGTAACCTTCGGAGTATTGACAGGCATAAAGATCTAGGCACACCAGTCCACCGATCAGTGGAAGCCGCTATGCAGGTGGATAAGGTAATCAAGAAGGCAGACGGCATTCTTGACTTTATCGGTCGGGAATTGAATATAAACAACTGCAGCCTACAGAACCGTAATGAGGTCACACTTGGAATGTCGTTCATAATGCTGGTCGCCACACTGACACTGTGGAGGCTCTTGCTAGTGTGCATAAGAGGTTTAGCAGGTCGTTGGGTGATCTGGATAGTATCAGCTGTGAGAAGATGTTGAATAAACTCGTATTGTTTCCAATGGAAAGATGTACGTTGAGGGGCGAGGTCAGAGAAGCTTACAAAATTATGAGTGGCATGGACAGAGTGGATGATCAGAAGCTATTTCCCAACAACATTTCCCGGATTTAATGTGCAAGTCTCAAAGTTAAAATATGTGCGAGGCAGATTTTCTTGGAAGTATCTCTCGGGGGAGCTGGTGGGAACAAGACTGCACCGACATTAAGTGCACAGGCAGTTCTGTCCCAGTAACCCAGCCTGCACATCCCGAAATGCCAAGCGTAAATTTAGCATGGCCAGTCCACCTAAACTGCACATCTTCGGACTGTGGGATGAAACCAGAGCACCCGGGGAACGCCCGCGCAGACATTGGGAAAACCTAGTAAGACCATAGAAACCGAAGACCACAATTTCATTCAAGGCCGGAATTGAGCCTTGGTCCCTGGTGTTGTGAGGCAGTAGTGACAAACATTCTGCAGGCGCCATTTCATGCGCGTGCATCGGTTTCTCTCACAGTGCAAAATTGCGCAGGTTAGGCCGATTAGCATGGTTAAATTGCCTCTTTCTGTCCAAATGTTAGGCGCAACATTGGGAATATGGCGGTGACGTGCTCCTGTTTAGGGTATAATTTCGGAAAATCAGTGTAGACTTGATGGGCCAAATGGATTTTTTCTTCACTGCAATGATTCTATAACACTAATACGAAAATAGACGATGCGAGGGAAGTGTAAGTAAAAAGGAATGAATCGCTTTTTAAATTTTGTGAGAAAAATCTAAATTCAAACATTCAAACATTTTTAAGCATGTCACACGTTACATTCTACAATTTAGTGCAGTTTTAAATAGCTTAATAGATTTAAAACAAAAACACAAACGTTTGATTACTTATAAATAATTACCTGTAATCATAACACTGAAATGAAAAATATCTTCAAAATAAATAACAAAGTAATAATTCGCATTATAAAGAAGGAGCGAAGAAATCTGATCAACAAGCGTAGACATGGCTTTAAAACACTGGTTAAAAAATATATGTTATTTTATTAACTTATATCTGAATCTGTTGTTGTGGAGCCTGCCCTCAATGGGCGTTCCGAAACTAGCCGCATCACAAATGGGATTCCTGGACAGTATTTGTGCATCTGCGTACGGGTGCGATGGATGCTCCAGGATTCCGAAGCGAAAGGAAGGTAAACGCATCATCAGAACGCTGGCAAGTGCGCAAATTTCTCTTAAAATTGGCGGCCCGTGGCTCCGCGCAGCTCGCAGCAAGTTACGGGGCAATGTCTCTCCTTTTGCACACTATCCCTGTTGAGCATTGATATAATCATATGTACACAGGGCATATAAAAATGGACTTGTAATAGGAATTCATCCTCGCCTCAAGTTCACAGAAATATCATCTGACAGACTTTGTGGTGAAAGGTGTTTCATTGTTTTCAGTGTTACCGGTTCCACGAGTAATGGCGACACTGCGAGTTTCAAAGACCTAAAAACGCAGCTGCAAACTGCCTGAAGTGAAATTAAAATCACTTATTGTCAAGAGTAGGATTCAATAAAGTTACTGTGAAAAGCCACTAATCGCCAAATTCCGGCGCCTGTTCGGGGAGGCTGGTCCGGGATTTGAACCGTGCTGCTTGGTCCGCTTTAAACGACAACGCTTTAGCCAAGTGTGCTAAACCAGCCCTTTGCAGCCATTCTTTGAATTCCAGGAACAGATAAAACCTCTCCAAATGTCACACATCAGCCGCATCTTGACAATAGAAAGGCGAATTCCGATGTGTATAGAAATTTATCACAAATTTGTGTTTGGCCTTCCGCTCTTGCACACGGCTTCATTTTGCAGTAAGCACTTTTCCAGGATTTTTACCCAGCGCCAGTGAAATGACTGCGAAAAAAACGATGTAAATCTACTTCAGGATTGTACGTGATTCGGGGATATATTTGGATATTCAGGCATAAACAGGCACATGCACAATACTTCCTCCGTGCCGCCAAAGCATCTTCGCACAGAAAATGCCCACGCAGACAGTGGGCAACATGAATACGCAAGCGTTCTTGTGTGTTTGGCATGTTGTCTGTAAGCGAGTTTGGTGTGATTTCGTTTATGTATATGAGAATTTTTGTGCAAGTGAGCATATTTTTGTGTTTGTTAATGGGTGTGCCCTTGCGTATGCGAAAATGATTTCGTGCATCCCACGCCTGATCTCTGGTCCCTTTGGGAGGGGAGGGGTTGGCGTGGCGCCGGGGGGAACCAGGGAACCTAACTCCAATCGTAAAAGAAACATACATTGACGCTACATTGTGTTGTCAGCCAACCAACTGATTCCCTTTAAATATTGCTCCTTAAAAACCCTGACTTCAACGACTGGTTCGTTATTTTTACGCATGACATGAAATCCTTTTGAACAACCGGGTATAATATTTGCAGCACTGATAGATTTTCAGGACATTTGCTGCGGGAAGGCACTCTCTCTGCTGCTCTCCCTCTTCCTGGGGCAGGTGCATTCAATCCAGTTATGTTGTGAAAAACTGTTGGAAAACATTGAAGAGAGGTCTCAGGTTTTCTGAACGCTTCTTGAGGAAGAAAACAAGCAGTCACTCATCAGGTCGGTAACTAAGACTATTGTTTTAAATACAGCCGATATTGGTACACAGAAATCTGTCAAATAAAATAGTCCAAATTATCCGATTTTAAACCCAATACTTTCACAGTGGAGGCACATTTGCATCTGGTATGCGAAAGGCGGAAGTGCACAGATATGAGATCCCTACGCACAGCATTATCTGGTGGCGACTGCGAGAATTGAGCTCAAAAGAACACCGGGTTGCTTGCTTCATCTGGTGGCAGAAGGACGGAATCTCACCGACCTGGATCTCATGGTAAAGTGCATCTGGTGGTCGAGGGACAGATGTGCACTCACATAAATCTCTTGAGTAAATCTATTTCCCAGAGATCGGAAACACAGCGGTGAAGTCTCCTCTCAAGACGACACTTAATTCTCGAGTTTATTCACGCCAACAATGAGCTTGTGTCTGTCGTTTGAGTCACTGCGTAGTGCGTAGGACGGTTTTTGGGAATAGGAAGTCTGATAGACCATTTTTCTGTAATTTCTTTAAATATATTCAACTTCTTGTGTATTTATTCATAAACAGTTTGTTAATGGTGACTGTAAATCATTGGAAATGTCAAATATCTTCTGAAATATAAATTCAGTTGCTCATGTCGGGACTCTGGGGTGTGTAGGGCTGGAATTAAGGGCGGGCTCATGTTCCAATATAAAATAGGAGTTCGTCCTTGATTTGAAATTTCGTCGGTAATGTTGGGCGCTAGAGCAAATTATACAGAGGCAACATTTTTTTTTGTAATATATCAAGATGGTCATGGAAGCTGCTCAGAAATTCATCAAGTTGGACGGCGGATTTCTGGTTTATTTCGACTAGCTTCGCAAAGGCCCGATCATCCAATAGGGAAGGGAATGTAAAGTTGTTGTCCCCGGTTGAGCTAACGAGGCGGAGGCAATTGGCGGGATTTTAAGGAAAACCAGGTAATGCAACCCATGCCAGACGCAGTCTTTAGAATTGGCAAAGGTGGAGTTGCGGATGAAACAGTTAGAAAGACAGCAAAACAGAGGCATAGAAATGCCGCATAACCATAGAGAAATAAAGAGAGCGAGATGGACGGTTTTCGCACAATACAGCCAAATATATTTGGATAGAGTGTTCTAATTTGGTCACTGGGAAGAGGCATACGAACGCACGACTTAGTCGCAGATTTCCTTTATCTTCCGCTTTTGTCATTAACTCTTCCCTCTTCACCATGCTTTCCCCATGTTGTTTATACTTGTATGTGTGTCTCTGTCTGTGGGGGTGAGGTGGGGTGCAGGTTGGTGGGATGTGTTGGCAAAGGGGGAGGGATTAGTTGGAAAAGGTTATTCGGTACTGTTAGATGCTTGTTCGTTTAAAACCAAATATTTATTCAGTTTAAAAAAAATACTAAATGCACATAAAAACAATACAAAAATAACGATAGTAGCAAGAAATCCCTTTCGTCCCCTTTCAATAATAACCAGACATCTCTCTTACCCCTTTCACATTTTTCCAGTTTTTCTTTCAACATTTAACCGTTACCAATATTTTAAAGTAGAATATCAACCATTACCATTAACGGTAACATTTGACAAGTGAGACCTTCACGATGTATTAAACGTTTTGAAAATATTAAAAGAGAAGAGAATGAGACAGGGAGAGCGAGAGGAATGGAAAGAGAAAGAGAATTACAGCTTGTTCTCCCTGTTAAAGAGTAGATATCTGCCGGAACCTGGAAGAGAACCTCGTTCTCTAACAGACATTAGTGGTGACATGTTCAGGTTTACGCAGTCTCTCCTAAAATTTGAAGGGGACGAATTATAAACGTTCTCTTGGACCGTCGCGAAAGTAAGAACCCAAGTGGATTGGCCAAAAGTGAAGTGGACCTAATCTCTGCAGATTAAAATGATGGCGAGTGAGGATAGTGGTGCGGGGGCTGGGGGTGTCATGCCGCCTTTTCGGAGGAAGACTCGAGAGATTATGTTTCCGGAAACAAAGAGTCTCAAATTACAGAACTTGATGAGACTGCCGGGACAAACATATGCAAAGTTTGAAAGATTCGGCAGACACTGTAATAGATATTCACGAGCTTTGGAGTTGCGATTATCTCAGAAAAGCTGAGAGAGTTCATCCTCTTAGAGACCTGTAAGAATACCATATCGTCTATAAACGAAATCAGGTTGAAGATCAGTGCAAACAGCGGGGCAAACAGCAAATATGGGCAACTATAAGGAGCTATTCAGTAAGTTCAAAAAAGGTTGTTAAATCACTCATAATGTCGGAGGATAGGACGTGGGAGAATGAGGGGAAGGCAAATAGCCAGGGAAAACCATCGATTGCTGTAAAGGCTCTGAGAACTCAGCCTCAGACCAGAAGTGAATGAACTGGAGGTGAAAGTGTGACTTGGAAGCCTAGATGTTACAGTTGTAACAACGTGGGGCATCTTAGTTCTGCTTCTTGGAATGTGCAGGGAATGTCCATGAACCTTGTTGGTGTTCCGACGGATGACCGATGGAAAGGAGTGGAAGTTGAGAAGCCTCCGGTGCAATCGATAGTCTTTTTGGACTTAAGATACTTAAAATGTACATTGCAGTGGGAAGAGGTGTAGAGAATGAATTGTATGAGAGATATACCGTTTTATTTGTCAACTGTAGACAGAACCTTAATCATTTCAAACGACAGAGGAGTACTCAAAACGCAGTACTGGAGATGGGATCTGCTCTTCCTCCAGAGGCCTCATACAAAGCTGAGGTAAATGTGTATGGGTTTGTTGAAAGTTCTCTCCCAGTTCTGTACATAAAGTGCAGTAGCAGTGTCAGTTATTGTGAGGTCCGGTAATTGTTGGAGTGGTTAAGAATTTCCCAATCGCGGGAATGGACTTGGTTTTCGCGTACGATTCAGCGCGGCTTAAGGTTATAGCTTCACCCATAGTTAGACAGAGATTAAAGTTATTACTGTAGTTAGCACCATAAGTAACTAATGAAGGGCATGTGGGAGCTGGCCGAGCTCATTGCGCAGTTTATGGCTCAAAGAAAGAGATGTTGCCAGTTCTTGTGCATTTTACAAGTGACGATAGTACTGAATCAGCGTATAAATAGTTTCATACAGATGGTTACCGTAAAAATGAGAAACTAACAAGAATTTTGACTTTCACTCTGGTTCTCATAATGAAGTGCCAGAAACCAGCTGTTGCAAGAACATTGGTGAGGAGGAGTCAGACGAAAGTCTTGACTTCGAACTTGACCCTGGATTCGAAGGGATGATGAATAGTTGCCGTAAGAGTCATAATAGTAAGCAAAAGTCAGTCGACAGTCTTGCTTTTCAATTATGATGTAATGATATACGGTTGCACCCGATTAGATCTGTCACCAACTGAATTTGGACAACTGAAGATCATTGTTTTCCAAACCTAGTAAAGCAGTTAGTTACCTGGAAGCGGTGGTGAGTTGGACTTGCGAAAAGGCAATTGCTCCCCGCCTCTTCCAATAACCTCATTCCCGATTCCTTCAGAAGCAAGACGTTTCCCGTGAAGGTTTGCATCTAAGGAAGATATGGCTGACTGCACAGTGTCTGTCAATCTGGACGAGCGCAGTAAGGAGTGCGGGGTGATACCAAGGAAGAAGCTGGTCGTTCCCCAAGCTTTTGACGGTTTACAGCATGCTTTCGTGACAGCAGAGATTGATAGCCAGGAAGGTGAAATGGTTGGACATTAGTCGTTTTTAGGTGATAATGGGAAGGTGTTGGCGATTCTGCAGCGCTTCTGCATTCACAGATCCCAAGAAAACCAAACCTGTTTACTGAATCGATGAATTTCGATCTTATGATTCTTAAACGAAAGAGAAAATACTGGAAAATCTCAGCATGTCTGGCAGCATCTGTCGGGACAGGACAGAAAAGAGCTAACGTTTCGAGTCAGATGACACTTTGTCAAAGCTAACAGACAGAGAAAGTGGGACATATTTACACTGTGGAGTGAAAATGAAAGAAGGTCAGAGCCACAGAAACCCAGCGAAACAGCGTGCTAATGGCCAGAGAAACCAAGGGTAACGAGTGCTCATGGCAGTCCCCAGAGAGAACAAAAGATGTGAAAGGCCAGACAGCAGAAAAACTAACACCAGAGGATGAACTGTAGATTTGAGGGGAGGGGAGGGGCGAAGCAAAGAGGAGAAAGCTGAAGGAAAGGTGGATAAGATTGGGAGGGAGGGTTCAATATATATTAAGAAATAAATAAATGGTAAAAGGTAGTTAAATGCAATGGGATGAAAACAAATGGGTCGATGTCGGTAGAGCTGATCATCTGAAATTGTTGAGTTCGATGTTGAAACCGGAAGGCTGTAGCGGGCCGAACCGGAAGATGAGATGTTGTCCCTCCAATTTGCGTTGAGCTTCACTGGAACATTGGCCAAGAACAGTCATATGGGCAAGGGAGCAGGGTCTTTTGTTAAAATGGCAAGCAATGGGAAGGTCAGTGTCCTGAATGCGCACAGACCGAAGATGCTCTGATTCTTAAAGTGGAGATCCTGGCGGTGGTTTCGAAGACATTGATGAGGATGTAAACGTTGCCAGCATGGGAATAGTGCCAATCAAATGAATAAACTTTTTCAAAACTGACTTCTCACGTGCCCTTCTTATCAAAGCATGCCCTATGAAGACTAAGACAGTATGTAAGGCCGGTGGAGTTGGCAATCAACTGTTAGTTACAGTGAACCCATTACTTCATTCAGCATTGATTACCCCACTTGTAATTTAGTTGGAGGACACTTCCAAAGCATTTGCACATGATCATCAGACAATCAGTAAGGTTCGTCATCTCAGCTAAGGGTCAGGAAGAGACCATTAATCACCGTTCCTCTGGACCTGACAGCTTTTGAACCACACACGCCACCTCCATCTCTGTTAAGAGCACAGAGAGTAGCTGCGGACTGGGCCAACTCACACAGACCCACTTCTTACATTTCCTAAAACCGTTTTAATCTCTTTAAATTAATTGTAACACTAAAGCTATGACTAACCTTTCTCTTTTATATTCTCTTGCAGGTTTGAACATCCTCCGAATGCCGTTGAGTGGACCTGGTGACCCCGTTCGCCCGGAACCAGCAGGACTTCTCCAACGACCCGACCGAGAAATTGAACAGGCCCAAAACAGAAGTCCCGCCCAGTCCTCGATTTCGACCCGACACGGATTTTGAAGCTCCAGACACGGCCTGGGAACCGACGCCAGCTCCCGGACCGTGCGATCCAGTCTCCAGAGGAGCCGTCCCAGCACACAATCACGTGATGCTGTCCGATCAGACACGTAGAGGCCCATCGAACCACGTTACCTATCGAAGGATGGGGGAAAGAAGAATCCACGTGGACTGCCGACCAGGCCTTGTCCAGAGCCCAACGCCATGAACGTCTGACCAGGCCACCAAGGACGGAGCACAACATGGGATCCGGACGAACCTCACTGGGGAAGTCACTGCCTGCGAACCAAGACCTCTGAAATGGCGGAAACCCTGCGTGAACAATCGAACAACGTACACCAAGTTATCCCCGAACTCAGGGAGCCGATCAGATCGGAAACATGCCCCCTCTCGCTCCCTCCCCCGTCCAGCCCCAAAACCGCAACCAGTGCCCGAGACCCTGTCGGATGCGATGTGAAAATTGACACAAGCACCCCTGGGCTGCCAGACTCAACCACCTACCTTCCAAAAGGAGAGACTTCCTTCATCATATCCACGGCAAGTCTAGACGCATACACCGATGCTGGAAGCGAGGGGAATGCGGCGGTCTGCAGTTCAGAACAAAGCAATGCGGTTTCAAGATTCTGCCCCTCAGCATACACCTGCAAAATGTCCAAGCGAACAGAAACAACTTGGACGATCGTAACGCTAGACCTACCTCCCAGACCGAAGTAAGATACTGCTGTGTGTTCTTTTTCACAAAGACATAGCTCACCCTGCCTCACGGGACTGTGCCATCCAGGTTTAAGGCTTCTCATTTCAATGTACGTACCGTAGCGCGTCCTCAGGCAAATCAAAAAGTGGAGGGTGTGCCTCCTCATGAATACATCCTGGTACTCGGATGTGGGGAACTTGCAGATATATTGCTCCCCACACCTGGTATAACTGACCGTGAAGTGCCGCCCGTTATACCTAGCACGTGACTTCAGCCATTGTCACAGAAGTCTACATCCCACCACAGGCCGAAGTGAAGAAGGTGCTGGAAGACGTTTACACAGTTATGAACAACAATGTAACAGAATACGCAGAGGCTTTACTCATCATGGCCTGTGACTTCAACAAGGCGAATCTCATGATTGTAATAAAAACATTCCTTCAACACATCTCCTGTCCCACCAGGGGCAACAACAGTCTCGAATAATGCTACACAGAAATCAAGGGCGCCTACCATTCAGTCCCTTGATCACGCTTTGGGAAATCAAACCATAACACTGTGCTCCTTCTCCGCCATAGAAACAGAAACTTGAGCGGGAGAATCTGGTTAAGAAGATCTTGCAGTGCTGGTCCAAGGAAACCGAAGAGTTTCTATATGTCAGCTTCCCGACTGTGGACATGTCCATATTTAAGAACTCAGCGACCAACCTAACCGAGTATGCCACTCCCGTGTCAGACTTCATCAGCAAATGTGTGGACGACTGCTTGCAAAAGAAAATAATACGTATATTACCCAACTGGACACCATGACCTAATCAGGTGGTTAACTCCCTACTGAAGGCCTCCTCTGAGGTGTTCACGGCAGGCTACCGAGGCCTGTACAAAAACCCAAGTGCAAAATCCGCAAAGCCCACTGGGATGCCAAGAGACAATATCAGATCAAGGGAGCCTAACCGATTAGCGGTGCAGACACCCGAAGGTTGTTGCAATGCCTAAACACGATAACAGGCTACAAACTGAAGCCGAGAAGCGTTCCCGATTAACTCAGTGCATGCTATGCTCGGTTCGAGCAGGCAATCATCAAACCGCTGTCGATCGGCCAGCAGTCCCAGACACTTACACGCACCATTACAGTTTCTGAAGTCAAATCGGCCTTCCTAAAGCGGAATGCGACCGTTAGGATGGGGTCCATGGTCATAGACGCAGATCCTATACGGCCCAGCTGTCAGATGTGTTTGCTGACATCTTCACCCTCTCCCTACTCCGTTCCGAGATCCCCACCTACTTCACAATGAACAGAATCGTACATGCGCGAAAGGAATACAGGTAACCTGCCTCAATTACCACCGTGCAGTGGCCATCACATCGATCGTCAATGAAGTGCTTCGAGAGACTTGTCTTGAGGCACATCAAGTCAATACTGCCAGAATGCCTAGATCCTCTGCAATTCACAAACCGCTGCAACAGGTCCACAGCAGAGGCCAAGTGTTTTGTCCTACCCATATCCCTGGAGCATCTCAACAACAAGGAATCCTACTCCAGACTCCTATTTATTGTCCACAGCGTCGTCTTCAACAGCATTACACCAGCCAATCTCATATAAAATCTCCGAATCCTCGGACGTGGCTCCTCACTCTAGTACTAGATATTGGACTTTATCACCCATAGACGACAATCAGTGAGAACAAACAACAACATCTCATCCATGATAGACCTCAATAATGGGGGCCCGCAAGGCTGCATACTTAGCCCCCTACTATACTCCTTATATGCATGACTTCTGGCAAAATGTGGCTCCAATACCGTCTGCACTTTTGCTGACGACAACGACAATATTGGGTTGGATCTTGAACAACGACGAGTCAGTATACAGGACGGAGATAGAGAACCTCGTGTAGTGGCGTAACGACAACAATCTCTCCACAAATGCCATTACAACTAAAGATCTGGACATTGATTTCAGGAAACAACGTACTGTACACACACATTGTGCACAGCCCTGCTGCATCAACGGGGCCCAGGTGGTGCTGGTTGACCGCATAAAATTCCTATGTGTACACATCAGCAAAAATCTGTCCTGGCTCAGCCAGATCGACACCACGCCCAGCACCTGTACTTCATCAGGAATCTAAGGAAACGCTGCATGTCCACATTGACTATTACTAACCTTCACAGGCGCACTACAGAAAACATCCTTTCTGGCTGCATCACAGCCTGGTATGGCAACTGCTCTCCCAAGACGAAAAGAAACCACAGAGATTCGTGAATACCAACAAGTCCATCGTACGAACCCGTCTCCCATCCTTTGACTCTATCTATACCCCGGCTGCCTTGAGAAAGCGAGCAGCATAATCAATGACCTATCCCACCGGGCTTACATATATTTCCATCATTTTCCATCGGGCAGGAGATAATGCAGGCTGAGTACACCCACGGCCATATTCAAAAACAGTTCCTTCCCTGCCGGCGCCAGACTTGTAAACCACCCTCTTGTGGACTGGTGTGATTAATACTACGTTCCTGAATACATCAGCGGATGCCGATGTCTATGCATTTGGAAAGTGTGCCTTTTGATGCCCCATTACGTTTATTCTTTTCATTTACTGAATGATCCGTTTTAGCTGCACACAGAGAAATACTTTTCACTGTACCTTACTACATGTGACGATGTAGAAATCCAATGCAAACCAACTGAGGAGCATTGCATGTTTGATACGTTGCAGGAATAAGGAACACTTTTGTTTCATGAATCGCAGAGCAGAGTCTGCAAAGTCGATGTCCAATTTTAAGGATGAATCAGTGCTGATTGCCCCAGACATTTAAGACTCATCCCAAACCTATCCTTTAATCCGTGGTGTGTTTTGATCCCCAGCGACCGTTGCCTTGTGCCCGTTTCATGTGTGACAGTGTAGAGGGTGAGACGTGATTTTGGGATTACATCGTCTGATAGATCATTATTCTGTCATTTCTTTATCTCGCTCGATAATACATACACAGACACACACACATATCTTCACTGACTTACAAATCTGGTGCCTGTACCTCACTGGAGCGGTCAAGAGTTAATGATCTTGGAAAAATACAAATTATTTGTCAATTTACTTAAATTGGCAGTGCGACGTCTGTCAGGTTATAATTGACCATGCACTCGATCAGGATTTCTTTAAACTCTTTACTTGTTCCGTGAAAAGTGACACAATACATTTGTTTATTTTACCGCCCCTCCCTATTCCCTTACACCGCATAATGTTATTTCTTGCCGACAGTTGTCTACCTTTGATAAACCCTTCCATTTGCTTTACATTTTGAAGTGTTTCCATCCATTTTTGCATATCTCTAGTAATTATTTCATATGATGGCGTCCGGCCGTTGAGATTGTAGCCATGCTGGCCACGCAAAATGGACACTGAGCCAAACTAAAATGGAAGGCAGCAGGGAAAGCCTGTTTAGTAAGAACAGACAGCCTGCTCTCAACTAATTAGCATTTTGCAAGCAGCAAACCAGTTTTCTGGCCAGGTGCAGATCTCCAAGCAAAGGTGTTAATGGCAAAGCGCTTAACATCCTGATGAGGCGGCCCAGATCCAGACACAAACAATGGCAACATTTCCATCTCAATGTAGCACTTAATTGGTGGAGTAGACAGGATGGCACCAGAGTAACAAATATCGAAACCACCCCCCAACATCGAGGAAAGCCCCGCATTGGAGGATTTCGAAGGTAGCCGTTTGGAAACGTTCCAATCGGTACCGAAAGGTAGAGCCCGCCTAGAAGGAGGCAAGGACATGAGAGAGGGGTATAAAAGCAAATCCCCCACAGAGCCCCGGTCTGTTAAACCCGTGCTCCGGCTCTGACTGACATCTTGCATCCTGACTCCAGCCGTTGAGCACCAGCCGCCGAAACCGTAAGTTCAACGCTCGCTACGCGATCCAAGCCCACTAGACTCCCAAGTACCAGAACGCTTGCTGAAGGCTGCAGACAAAACCAGGACGAAGGCCTCGTTCTCTGACCTTGCCTGTTCCTGTTAGATAAGTATTCTGTTCACTTAAGTTTAGTTATAGCTTAGTCTCTTAGTGTGTGCATGAGTATTTATTATAACTGTATAATAAATATTGATCGTTTGAACTTTACTAATCGGTGTATCGTCTTTATTACTTTGAACTTGACCTTGGAATACTTGTGACGTTGCCTATACGGCAACTGGCGACTCCAGAGCTAAATAATTACATAGAACAGAGCCTAGTAGTGTTAAGCACACGTCGAACTCGGAGGCGTGTTAATACACTCCAATAAACGCGTTTTACGCCCATAGTAAAACGTGCAACATTTAGTGGCGACATCCGCCGGGACCCTGTTGTAAGTGGAAACACCACAGTGTCCAGGACCCTGAAATTTGAATTAGAACTCCAAATTGCAGAGAAAGAAAGAGATCACAAGTATTCAAGGTGTTCAAAATAATAAGCGAAATTCGGAAGTGTGTTTAGTGCATGCGTACTAACAGGGCTGTAAGGTAAAACTGAAAGCTTTTTGTTGCGACAAACTTTCGGCAGTTTTGTGATCGGAAAATAGCGTAAGCCGTACCCTTTTCTCGAAACACCACCCCAGCAACCCCCTGTTCCAAATTATACAAAGAGAGTCAGAGGAAATGGCCATGCAGGCAATGGAACGTCTGATGGATCCAGCAAAGTTTGTGGTCGCAGCGACCAGCAGCAGTAGCAGAGTAGGCCAGTGTCCCACGTGGGAGCTGGAACTCCGCAAATATTTACAAGGAAAGGGATGGCCCCTTTGGAAAGAGTTTTGTGCAAATGAGGAGACAGGTCCCGGGAGTATAGGTCATACTTGGTGGGAGAACCTCTCTCAAATACACAAAAAGAGTTTAGGTAAAGCACGCAAGCAGATGGCGATTGTGTCCTGCTTGGCACAGTTGCGAGGCGCAGAGGAGGTCATCAGGACGCTCCGGACAGATTTAGAAGAGAGGAATAGGATGAGTAAGGTCGATGTCAGGGACATCGAGAAAGAAAACCTGGAATTAAAAGGGAAGTTGGCAGAGAAGGATAGAGAGGTGGATGATGCCAAAAGGGCTCACCAGTCTTGTCTAGCTCATCTGAACAGTTCCCAGACCCAGTATGAGAAAGCCTATCAGGACGTGCAACGTGCCGTTCTGGTAAGACAGGAATCGGAGAAGCAGGTGGAGGCATTGCAGAGGCAATGTTCCGATCTCAAAGCAGCTTTGAGAGCACTCCATGCTGCAACGACCGAACAAAGACAAAGCACAGTTGACCACGCGAAATGCAGGAAACAGATTGCGGAACTGCAATCTCTGCTTCCGGTGCAGAATGGCTTCCAAAGCACCTTTGGAGCACAGTTAGATGGGGAAAATGCCCCAGATTGGCAGGAATTAAGCGAGACAGCACAGCGTTATGTTCAGGGAACATGTGCGCCAGCAGCTCAACAGAAACGACAGGCACCCCAACCCCCCACAGCTCAGACCATAACCGCACCCATGAATCCCGTAACCACGCAGAGGAAAGCCGAATCAGAAGGCGCCCCAGACATAACTTACACCACCCCTTTAACAGTAACCCAGCTAAGGGACGCTTGTGAAAAGATCACTCCGTTCCTCCCCACCGCAGACCCCCACCAGTTTTTCGCTAAAGTAAAGCAGCAGGCTACCATGTACGGCCTGGATGAGAGAGAGCAGGTTAAGCTCACCGTGCTGAGTTTAGACCAGAGCCTAGTAGCAGCCCTCCCCGACCCACAAAACGTGGCAGGAGGCAGCCTAGAGGAGATGCACACTGCCATTTTAGATGCCATCGGGTACAATAGAGGTGACCCCGTAGAAGGATTGAATAAGTGCAGGCAGAAAAGATCCGAACACCCCACAGCATTCGCAGGAAGGCTGTGGATTCATTTCAGCGCAGTTTTCGGACAGCTAGATAGAGCGCATTTAACCCGCGAAAACATGATTAAGTGGACGCGCACAATTATCTCACACGCAACAGAAGCAGGACAGAGCGCTTGCAATAGTTATGACCCCTCAGAAGAGGCCCATAACGAAAAATGGGTCCTGAAAAGATTGTCCCGCGCTTGGGAGCAATCGCTTCAGGCAAAAGGAAAAGTTAGATCCCCAGAAGAGGCTCAGGCTGCTGCAGATATCCAAGCAGTCAGAGAGCACCAGAAGCCCGCATGGGTAAATGAAGGCAAGAGCAGCCCTCAACAGAAAGGACAGGAATGCTATAACTGTGGACAGTTAGGGCATTGGGCAAAAGAGTGTAATGCACCCCAGCGATCTCAGAGAGGCCAGCAGACAGGCACTCTGAACCGCAACAAGGCAAAACCCATCCACAATGTAGCAGTACAGTCAGGACCCACCAATGTGGACGAGACGAACTGACGGTGTTCGGGCTCCCCCACTTGGGTCTGTGACACACTATGGGACTCATCAGGGAGGCCCGTAGTCACAGCAAAAGTCAAAGGGAAGCCCATAGAGTTACTGTGGGACACAGGAGGATCCCGCACCACCATTAACTCCACAACCACGGCACACTCAGACACGTGGCCGACCACCTCCACCATCACACTTAGCGGGTTCACCGGACACTCGCAGCAGGGACATATCACAGCACCCGTAGCGATCCAGCTAGGGAACATTAGCACAAGGCACCCCGTAGTTCTCGTAAATCTTCCCCGGACAGCAGAGCACATCCTGGGGATAGATTTTATGAACGCTCACAGCTTGTCGTTCGACCCAGTGAACCAGTGTGTCTGGCGAATGGCTAGATCAGACAGAGCCCCAGCCACCCTCACAGTAGGAGACTACGCTAATCGGATTAGCGCAGTGGGAGAGTACTCATTCGACCTGACTACACTCCACACCGACCGACAAATTAAGGCCCTACTAAACAAACACAGGACAGCATTTGCAAGTCACCGTCATGACTGTGGCAGAATGACTGGACAAGTTCATGTTACCGGACAGGACCCCCGACCGCAAAAGCAATATAGATTTCCCCTCGAGGCAGAGGTGGAAATAGAAAAAGTTATAGGTAGCTTGTTGGACCAAGGTGTACTGAGAACGGTAGCCTCCACCAACAATGCCCCTATTTGGCCAGTGAGGAAGCCCGATGGATCATGGCGTCTGACCATCGATTATCGGGAACTCAACAAAGTAACCCCCGCAGTAGCCCCAACGGTAGCTACTAGTCCCGAGACCATGCTCAAGCAGGGTCTCAACGCCAAGTACTTCACGGTATTGGACATCAGTAATGGATTCTGGTCAATACCATTGGCAAAAGCGTGCCAATACAAATTCGCATTCACTTTTAAAACTCAGCAGTACACGTGGACATGCCTCCCACAAGGATTCCACAATTCACCCTCCATTTTCCACCGACAGCTGGCAAGTGGATTAGAGAAATTTTCCCGACCCGAATGTCTGGTACAGTATGTAGACGACCTACTACTGCAGACAGACACAAAGGCAGAGCACATTTCGCTTCTGGCCGAACTCCTGGAACTCTTAACTGAAATTGGCTGTAAAGTTAACCCGAAAAAGGCCCAAATATTGAAAAGTAAAGT